>NW_026900760.1:1200000-1800000 GCF_033783945.1 Neopsephotus bourkii | reverse complement strand
GATACCAGATTCCAAAATCACAGGGTTTTTACACCATAGATGAAGAAGTTAGAAATCTTTACTTCAACAGTTAACAAGTGTGACATTTGAAACACTGCTGTTGTGAAATTTCAGTCTCTGTCTCACAGGCAACTACTTCAGCTCTTGTAGTTATCACTTAAATTAGTACTTGCGGACTTGACAAGGAGGAGGAGACAGTGTGACTTTGATTCATATTTTCTGCCTATAAAGAAGAAGTTAAAAAGATTAAGCAGAAATGTTGTACTGCTACTAATTTAACAGATTCTTAGAAATTTGGTAGTAATAAACTCATAGCAAAGGCCCTGGAACAAATCTGCAACCTACCCTGTAAAAGATTCTTTGGTATGGCCTTGGAAATTAATTCCACTTTATCTCAGTTGCATATAGAACCAGGTAATACTTCCTGAGTTGAGAGCTGTGTTAGATACTTCTATTCATGTCAGATGAAGTGGAGGTGGGTAGGTAGAGTATCACTCTGATTCCACACCAAGAACTTCTGCAAGAGATGAAGTAAACAAGCATCTTCTCAGGCTTTGTTCTGTACATATTGCCACAAAGACAAATCTATCCCATAATTAAAATTATATCAACAAATAGCCTAAAACAAAGTCTGTCTTTTATCCATAGAAATTTTAAT
This sequence comes from Neopsephotus bourkii, assembly GCF_033783945.1. Classification (NCBI taxonomy): domain Eukaryota; kingdom Metazoa; phylum Chordata; class Aves; order Psittaciformes; family Psittacidae; genus Neopsephotus; species Neopsephotus bourkii. The sequence continues at coordinate 1,799,342 of NW_026900760.1, read as the reverse complement.
GATATAAATAGCGATGAATTTTAAAAGGAAAAGGAAAAACAGCAGAAAGAGATGACAAATCTGATTTTAGCCAGATGAGTGGTCTACTATCAGAATTCTTAGAGCTTAATGACAAAAGGAAATGCCATCGTGGGTACCAGGAATGCTATAGCACCTTTCCAAGAAGCACATGCTACTAAGGAGCCATATAGGAATTTTTAGATGAAATCATATATAATACATGCAGTAGAGCAACTGGGATCTAATATATCAAAAGAGCAGCTTGGATTCTTCACAGCCTTAGCAGATTAGCATTCCATGTTGCCAAATGTAGGCCTACCCTGAAGTTTGTTTTAGATAAAGTCAGCAATAGACTCTCTGCACAAAGGTATGTTTAGGATGATAGGAAGTTTTCATGTTTAGAAAAAAAGCTGGCAAGTGAGGTAATCCGTCTACATCTCTGCTTAAGCATTAATAGTCAGTGTAGGTGTCAAAATAAGCTCTTACATGGCAGATATAGCAAATTTCTGATGTGACTTAAATATGTTGTCAGACAGGTTTTTTTAAGCACCCTACCAAGATCCTATTGGAGCACCTAGATAAGCTTGTGCTGATCTACTTTTGGATGTGATCAGGGTCCTGTTTTCCACCTCTCTTTAAAGAGGACAACTTGACCTCTGAAGAAAGTCTATAAGCATTACAGTCTGGGCTATGGGATTAATTTTTTGGTTAATGGAAATTTATCATACTATAACAAGGTTTCTATTTCTTCTTGTCAGAAATATACTTCACAAATCAAGATATTCTTTCGTGGCATACTGATTGCATGCAAATCCAAGACATAAAGCCAGTTGTTTGGGTTTTTTTCTGATGAAATTAATTACCATAATCACACCATCACCATATATCTAAAAAATCTAAATATAGATACAGTTGCAGTCACTGAGAGACAGAGGAGACTGTCACGCTTATGTGCAATTTTTTCAGTAATCTTGTTTACACACATACCCACAAAGGGGTTTGGAAAACCCCGAACTTACTCAGAGACACTGCATGATTCCACTGCTGTCCAAAAACCTGTCTTTCTGTACAACATTTTACTTATAATACTGGCTGCTTTGGAAAGAACTGCAGATTTCATTCTGCCTGCTTACTTTTACTAGCTTATAACTTCTTCCAGCTGACATCCATTCCTTGTGCTTGTCAGAGATGACTTTCTCTGTTATTAAACCATTTTTTCTCATTTTATAAAAAATCCTTCAAGTAGCTTTACTGAGCTAAGGAACATACAGGTAAATGGATTATATTTAACCCAAAGAATTAATCCATGCTCTTAATAACAACCCTTTAGAACCTATTGTATTGAAAAAATTTTGCATTACATTCTCATTCTAAAGGTTGATCTGCTCTACCCAAAACTAGTTAAGAAACATAAAAATAAGCACAAAACCTATTTGTAATGTGTTATGTGGTGCAAAAAAAAAAGTTGATTCATACCAAATTGAGCTAAATTCCATATTCCTTACATTTACTAGCATCCCACAACAGGGTTAGCCAATTTAATCTAGACCATTCCCAGGCACTGCAGTATTATTAAATGTGAGTAAAGGGAGAAAAAGCTGTCTCTTAAAGTAAGCATTTAGAATTACAACAGTGCAGCTTATATTGTAAGACTAACTAAGATCTTTACAAGAAAGTAAGAATACAAAGTGTAATCCTGGTATTATCATTTGCAAGTTTGTATTTGCAAGTATTTCTCCACCTCATATAAACAAACAGGTACATGTGTTGGAAAAGATCCCAAGGCTGTACCACATGCTGGAAGCTCCTGGGTACCGCCATCCTTTTTGCTACATAGTAATTTAAAGCCTAAGTCTACAGCTGCTTTGGGTCTGTAGACCCCAGAAAAAATTAGAAGAACGATCCTGAATGCAGTATTTGCTTTTCTGTATTTGTTTTCTCAGGCTCCTACAGCCGATGGCTATAAACCACCTGAGGATTGCCCATTCAAACCAACAGGATCTTTTCCACATACTGGGAAGCATTTAGAACAGCTGCTCAGACTCTATCCTGAGCTTTATTTTACTATAACAGAACCTGTATAATACTAATGACTCATGATTAAAAAAACTAATGTGTTGGATTTTTTTCTAAGCTATAACTCTAGACAGACCCTATATAGCTTAGAATATTACTTTAAGATGTCAAGATGCACAAATACTTTCACACATTCTAGATGTAGCGTTCGCCATCCTAGATTTCATTACTAGCCTAAAAAACCCTTGTTAAAGCTTTCTATCTGAATTCTCTCCAGTCAGATGAATTCATGACAGACACTTTTTCCCGTAGAGTTAATCTTCTTATTATATGACTGAACAGTTTTGTGACATCCTCTCAATTTTTCACATCAGATTAGTTCTGTTTGGATTAGATATGGAGATACACTGTAAAAGAAACACAGCATTTGAGGTCCCATTTCAAATGCATCTTTTCCTGTTATTTTAGGTTCCTGATGCTGCCCTCCTCTATTTCACAATGAGAACAGTCAGTCATTGGAATAACCAGGGAAGTGTTAGATTCCGCAGCTGGACACCTTTAATATTCAGATGGACAGCATGCTGGGCCATCTAATCTATACATGTTTTTGCCAAGGAAGGTTGGCCCAGATGACCCTTCCAACCAGGCCCAGATGACCCTTGTATGATTCTACAATTAGCAGAAGCCCTTTTGGGCTTTCAAATGTGACTTTTGCCTGAGTACAGAGAAGGGTCTTAGTGCACAACAGTACATTTATTGTACAAACTCCTTTGTGAACTATTAGAAAAAGGCATAAAGACAAGACAGCGTTAAGTGCTGTCTGTAGCTCCTTCAGTGCTAGGTCAGTGAATTCTTCTCTTGAATAATAGCCACTTTTTAATACTAGAGGAAGATCACTGTATCTGCGGCCTTTCACACTGTTGCTGTGTTGCTGATGAAAGAATAACTTCCTTAAAAGCATATATGAAATATGTTCATAAAAAATCCTTTTATCAGAAATTATTTGAATGCCACCTCTTACCAGAATTTCTGTGAGAGGTAATAGTCATTTCAGCCCAGATTTTCAGAGGTCGTCAGACATCTCAGCTGTACTGATTTAAAAATAAATTCCAAACTTAGTTAGACTTTAACTGCTGTTGCAGATCTGGGAAATCTTTGGTGGGACCATGATAATAAGCTATTATATTCAAACCCATATATTTACTTGGTGATATTATGTTGTGGATCTAACTGTTAGCAGAATGAGCAAGTACCCAGAAATAGGGTTGTGTTTTCTTGAGTAGGTTTCTTATTTTCCTAGTCTTTTTATCTTTTAATCCCTGCTTGCAAGATGGGGTCTGGTTTTCATAACAATATGAAAAATGTAGAAATGCTGGTTTTGTACATTTGGTTTTGTACATTTAGTTTTGTACATTTGTACAAAATATAAAATTCCAATTTATATTTTCAAAAGGTTAATTCAGATAAAAAAGGTAAAACACAGATGCTTACAAACTAAAGATACAGGTGTCACATACACACTAAGTTGTTTTGAGAGAGAAACTTGGAAATACATTCCAGGTCTAAAAATGTTAGTATGAAAATAGTTTCCAAAGGTCATGATTGCATTCTCTTGATTGTTCCATAGCAAATATGTTCAGTTTATAATTTGAGTTCTTTTATGAGCTAGCCCTGCCACATGAATGTAAAAGTCATGATGGGTTCTGATCGCTTACGTATAACCAAGCTATCTCAACTATTTAGTTTTATACTGTATATTGAGTTCCAAATATGACTCTGAAATTTTGCTTTCCATCATGTGTTGTTGCAGTTAGAGTAAAAACCACTGTACTTACATGCTTTGAAGAACTCTTCATGGTTTTCCTGCATACTATGAAATGAATCCTTAAACTGCTCTGTTGGTGGTAGTTGGGCTTTAGAAAAAAATCTGAGAAACACTAAAGATAAAAAACTATCATCTCAGGTATAATTAATAAAAGGAACTTGCAGGTCTTTACCTTACAAAAATATTATAAAGCTGTATAAATAATTTATTTTTCAATAACAGTCTGAAAATAGGCACTGAAATTAATTTCAGGATTGACCAAAATGCGTATATTGTCAGTTCTGATGGCAAAAATAAACATTTAATTGAGGGGGGAAGGGGGGTGTTAAGGAAAAAAACCAAAACACAGAGAAAAAAAAATAAATAAAGCCAAACCAAACAAAACAAAACCACCAACAATATTTAATTTTGGGAATTTGCAAAACCATCACAAAAGTAGATTTAAGAGGTTAAGCGTATTAAACCAAATCCTTTATACCCAAGACCAACCGACATTTTCACGATTCTTTCTGAGAAAACCAGTCTGAAAATTTAATGCAAGTTTATGCATCATTTCTGTTGAACTGAGTTTTCATTTCTGCCTAGCACTAAATAGTTCATAATTCAGTTAAGCAAATTTAAGATGGTAAGGAAAAAAAAAAGTCTATTTCCACATCAGTTTGTGAATGAGATAGTGCTCAAACAACTTATTTTATGAAAAGTAGTCATTTAAGTCATTAGGATTCCAAAGAATCATCTCACCTTCCTTTGCATCAACTTTTTCAGTTCTTATTGACCATCCATAACTATCGTGGAACATTTTTGTGCCAGCCTTCCCACTCTTCTCATAGCATCATCCTCCTTATCATTATACCTGTGGTTAGGAAGAAGGAAAAGCAGCTGCTCCAGAGGATATGCAAAGACCATGTGGGCAACAATATCAGCAGGCCTGTGAGGAAATGTAAGGAGGACAACAGGCAAGGAGAGAGTCAAACAAGTTCCTTGCTGAACACTCCAGGAAGCACTGAAAGTGGCTGTAGACAGAGCCATTGAAAATCAAAAGGAAGGCAAAGATAGAAATGAATATGGGTTTCGACTAGGGTCTTCATTTTACTATATATAATTTTTTATTTTTCTTACATATAGCAAATAATTCTGTGTTTAAAGATTCAGCAGTCATTTTCATTTGGCAGTGCTTGGCACAATTGCCATTTATTTGAGCTAATTACAAGGACAAACCATAGTGATTCAGGTTCCTTTTGAAAACCCCTTATATCAGAGGGTTAATAAATATGCAAATAAACTCAAGAGTTGACTACGACCTGAAAGATTTGTACAGTAATTTTGGGGGAAACAGTGCTCATGGGGTCTTGTAACAGTAAAGTTGGGGCTTTGTTTTGGTTTAGGATTTCTTGGTTTTGGGTTGTTTTTTTTTAGTCAAGAAAGTCAAATCAACAGCATTCCTTTTACATCAGATTTAATCCTTGGCAATGTCTGGTTAGTCTGGAGAACCTGCAGACATAATCAATGCAATAATGAACGGAAGTGGAGATCCCATATTCTAATCTACCTAATAGCAAATTACATGGGTTGTTGGTTTGTTTGTTTTTTTTATATACCTCCTCTAAATATTTTACACTTTACTTCTAGGAAGTATTTTTCACCATGAAAGGATAGATTGCATGAAGTTTGAGTTTAGAGAGGTACATTCTAATAGCTATAAGCCATGCCAGGGTTTGCATTACTAGACTTACTGGCAAGCTGCCTGGGTGAAGGCATGTGGTCCTCAGCCCGTTTCTTTGCAGTGTACCCAGGACATGCACCAATAGCCTATGAACATGAGTTGTTCATGAACATCTTTGTGTGGCTTATTACTACTACATATTAATCAACATGGCAATCTGATGTTGGTTATTCCCCTACAGCCAGAGGGTACTGAAAAACAAAGATTTTGTTTGCAATTAAAAAACCCAGTGTCTTTAGGGTCAGTGCAAAGAGGAAATGATTTCAGAATTCCAATCAACACATAATTTTGCCAACAAAAGCAACCTGAGTTGCAATATTGTGATTCTGTAGTAAAAGCTGATCAGAAAGACAGAACTGGGGGAAGTTGACCCTACAATGCATATAAAAAAGGGTAATAAAGAAAAAATATATAAATCATTCTTTTCACGAAAAAATATGTTGGGTTTTTAGTGCCTCAAGAGCACTGAATGGACTCCACTACATTTAGTAGCTGCATTTACTTTCTCAATTTACAAAGCAGAGTAATGCTAATAAAAAGGTGGCTGAAATTAAGACGGCATGATTCTTGGTCTCTGTAATTCAATAAACTCTATAATTCTATAAAGTCATGCATCAATATGTGCATATTCCTATACACACTGTGTTGAGTCTTCCTTATATTTTTGAAAACATTCTCCAGCATTGCTTGTAATGGATTGGTGGGTTCCTTCAGACACATATGCACAATATGCAACGCTAATTGTATTCATGACGAAACATTTTCCTTGGCTGATGGACTGAAAACAAGAACCCTGACTTACACGATTACTCTGTTAAAAAATAATTTGATGTCTAGCTCATTATGGAGCATGTGTAAGAGCTGCAGCGCATCTGTTTTGGAACTTCAGGGTTCCTATAGAGCCCTGCGTGATTTGTTTATGATGTAGTGATGATTGACTGTCAGTTACTAATAAATGGTAAATAAAAAAGTAACCTGTGATATTAAAGTACTACATTAGCTACATTGTGATTAAATTACAGTAACACCACCAGCTATAAACCTTTATAGAATCTCCTCAGCCATGCAGTAATTCTCCTAACTATACTATTATGTAGAGCACAAATATTTCTTTGTAAGTCCAAAGCAATACATCAGGGAAGCATTTACTGCTAAAGCTAGATTGAGAGTAAATGCATCTTGGGCTGCTATGAATAAAGCTCTAGCTTCTCATTACTTTATGACAAGACACAGAAATTCACTTTACTTTTCATTTAAGCTTTTCTGCTCCAGTTTATAGATGTATGCCTTCACGCTTTTATTCCCTTCTCGCTTCAGCCGTACGTAATAAATGATTATAAATTTTCACATTTGACCACCTCTCTGCTAGTCTCATGCTTAATGCACAAAGTTAGGAAGCTGCAGGTAAAAATTTCACAAACACTTTTATTTATGATGTTGTCCTTGGTAACGGAAATTTCAATGTACTGAAATGAAAAGTATGATTAAAGGGATACGACGTCCTGACAAGGATAGTAGAGGGCAGCCTTCTATTTCCCACTGAAAATATATAATACTTTTTTGACATCAATTTCATAGAGAATAGACATGGGCTAGTCATGAAAAAAAGACACAAACATGATTCTAACTTCAGTGTTGTTGTGCTGTCTTAAATGAAACTTATTCCAGAAATGTTCTGTCTAAGTTACATAGCTTTCAAGTTAAAGTCAGGCACACAGCTAATTTTGTGTAATTGGTTTTACTGGTAATTTTCTGCACACTTTAAAGAATAAAACACATCTTTTCTCCTGTTAAGAGAGATATTCTTTTCTCTTTTCCTCTTGTCACTTTTCCTATCATTTTATCACTACAATAGGATTTATAGCCAGGGCCTTTTTTTCTGATTTTGATTCTAAATCCATTTTAGCTAACTCGTATTGTCCTATGCAGCTGAAAAGTTGTGACATGCTTGAAACATTTTAGAAGCAGTAACCTAATAATGACTGGTTTATTTTTAATTAAACCCATTTTTATCTTCTCATTAAAAAAAAAAAAAAGTTTAAAAATTCCAGACTGCATTAAGATAATTGATCCTATTTACAAGTAAATAGGGGAATTGAAAAAACATTATGGTTATGGTAGTAAAATGTCTAGTTTTAGATTACATGAAAAATAAATTAATCTAAAATCTCAAAAGTGAATTCCATCTTCTTGAGCCATTTTTTTTTATTAAATCACTTCAGCTTAGTATCTAACTCTTAGCAGTGGAGCATATCTTTAACAGGTAATATTAGCAACTAAAATAACTTTATAACTTTAATAATTAAAAACAAAAGAAAAAAAGCAATAAACACCTGCTAGAGTTTATCATCCAGGCAAATACTCTATCTAGTTTCCAATAGCATAGATACAAACATAAAACATCCTTTTGAAATTTCTTGTTTGTGAAAATTACCACATTCCAGAGAATTACATTAAGTTATGTTTAAGTCTATTTAAAGAGTTTACAAGAAAGTAAAGATCCTACATTCAGGCTTTTTGGGAAAAAAAGATAAACCAACCTAAGTAGAGGGAAGGGATAGTTCAGGAGTTCTGTACACAAAACATTAAACTTTTCACCCCTAAATGACTGTTTTAAATCCTGCATGGATTGGTAGAGATTAAAACTTGCTTTTATGCATTGGATGTTCAACAACATATACACAAAGCTCTTGGTTTCTATTGACTGTCAGATGCAGCTGTGTACAATTCATAGTTCTTTTTTTAAACTAGCATTAACTGGCATAATTAGCAGAGAAAGAGAAATGGCCACAATATTCTTCTAATCCTGTGAATTTGGCAGGGCAACTCTGGGAAGTTACAGCTATTCTTTAACAGTACTAATGATCTAAATAAAAATAATAAAAAAAAAGGAATATCATATTGGTAGTAAAAAGTTGCAGTTGTTAAACTCTTGAGACATTGTTACCCAAACAAAGGGTGAGGATTTATTATTTGCTTTTTTACAAACAATTTCTTCTCTTGCAGGTACCCAGTCATTATGTTATTAAGTCAAAAGCCCCATAGATGTTTACGCAGAATGTTTTTCAGCCTATACTTGGAACAGCATCATACCTTTCTCACTAACAGGAGCTGCAAATATTTTGTGACGGATTCCATTTGTTGGCTAGCTATCACAGAACCCTGAAAAATACATTATGTCTTATGACAGTTATTAAAAGAAACCCCACAAATTATAACAAAAACAAAATTACCAGCAATTATCATTTGAATGTCTATCTTAATCCATTTCAGATTTACTGCTACTCTCAGGTTTTACACCTTGCTATTTTTTTCTCCCACCTTACCACACAATTGCAAACTACCATGGTCATTTAAATTATTCCTTTTATAATCATTGCCATCATAATATCAGCAATCTACATTGCTGGGCATTCTGCATAATGTCCTTACTGAAGCACACTCTATTCTAAATGCATTTTAATATTTGCAGTTGAAACCTGACAAAAAAACCCTTAGAGTAGACATGTGGGATCAATTATGCGAAATAAAGCATACAGGTTAGAAGTACCACAGCAGAGCTCACACTTTCTTTTTAACTTGCTAATGTCTGTGACCCCTCTGTACAAAAGCACTTTAATCAACATTCACATATTACTTTCTTTTTTTTTAGCCTTACCATTTAACAGGCTGTAAAAAATGTTTAGCAATCAATTATACACATCAAGTTGATATGCTGCAGGACCGAGGGTCGTTTAAGCTTACAGCTACAGCTGAAAGAGTTTGGGAGAGCCACATGGGGAGCTTTTCCCTTTTAAACTTGCAAGCAAAAGGACAGCTTAATTAACCCAATAGAGAGTGTCTCCTGAACCTTGCTGAAGCTTATGGTAAAAGCACTGACAAACTGTTCTTTTGGGCCTTAAGAACATTTGCTTTATGTCTTCAAGCTTTGGCTGTGCATACATACAGTGCCAATATGAAATGTCACAATCAAGTGATCATATTAGATAAATTTGATTCTGATCGCATGGCCTAATCCAGTGCTGGAACAATAACCTAAATCTGGATGTGGCTACTGATGTCTGGTATGAGATGTGGGTCAGTGAACATAAATGCTCTATTTGTAATCATAAAAAGAGAGATAATGCAGAGGATGCTAAACTATTGCTTTGCCTCCCCTTCATCTTATGGGGAAATTGATGGTCCATATTCTCCAGAAGGATAGGGAGAGGATGTGGCTGATTAGGAATCACAGTTTGCTCTGACTATGCATCTTCTAAATAGATTTCTTTCCTCTCTTACCACTATTTTTAGAAGAATGTAAGTAAAAAAAGTAGATTCCGCACTGTTCAACTAAGGTATCACTTTTAGGGGAGGGAGGCCTCCTTCATTACTTGATTAATCAAAACCATCACCCAACTCCTTCTAAATTCTTAGGGAGATGAGCATGGTTGCTGAGATAGCTCCACCTACTCTTCTTAGGGTTCATACGCAGGCCAACATTTTAGCTTTTGGAGAATCTCCAGGATGTCACATTCCTTGCAGAGGCTCTTCGCTAGTCAACTGCTAAGCTTACTAGGAAGAATGGAAGCTTTGTGGCTTTCTCTGCCACTGTCTCTGACAGGGACCAGGAAATCTTATCTTACAAGGGTTTTACTTTTGCTAATATTAATCCCATAGCATCTAACTAGGCCAATCACAGTCTCTGTTCCAGGTCTTTCTGGCAACCTATTGTGCCTAGATTAAAAAAAAAAAAACAAAACCAAAAAACAAAAGCCACAAAAACCCAAAACAAACAAAAAAACCCACAAACCCACAAAAAAGGCCATTTCTCTGCCATCCTTATTTGCAGATAAACGTTTACCCATAGAACAAATAAAAAATTAAACGGGAAATATAATTCAGAAGCTTAACTTCCTTACTGTAGTCTTCAAAAGTATGATAACCAGTATCCTTCCAGAATGGTATAGAAAGTGAGGTGTATAGTGCATGTACAGGACACAAACCATTCTTTTAGTACATCCCACGCATTCACAGTGCCTTGGCACAAGTGTTGCAGAGTCAGCAAATGCCCAGACACCTCAGGTACCACCTAATGGACATTTCAGAGTCAAAAATCCAGGGAAATCTAGACAGATGGTAGCTCTGTCCACAAATCTTTCACCAAGGAAGGAAGTTCTGTAGCTGTACATGTTAAATACTAAAACGTGTTTGAGTTCAGAAGAACTTGGGGAATACTGTTTCTTGACATGTTATTTGGTGATTCTTAACCTGAATTGGATATTTGTCTGAATTATTACAGATGCATTGATTCAACTTCAACCTGAAGTTACTGAGGTTTTATAAGACTGCAATAATGCTTTCTTTGCATTAACCAGCTAAGCACATAAACATTTTAATGAACTGGTTTTACATGGTTCATTGAGTAGCTCCTAGTCTCCTATAATATAAATCACTTCACTGTCACACTCTGTCCTCTTACACAGGCCTTTCTTTTCAGTGTACAAAATGTAAATTGAATAGCAGTTCTATGGAAAGTCAGCAAATACTACATTCTAGTCAGTATACCTTTCAGTAGTAAAAATGTTTAAGTGATTGTGCCATATAAAGAAAACCTCCAGCAATCACAAGCAGTGAAATAGAACGTGTAGAACAGAAGCTTCATTGTTATCACTAAGCAAACTGTTAGGGACCTCTATAAAATAAGCCTCTTGGAGCTACCGCATTGCATCGCAAATGCCTCAGACAATGAACTACGGTGTTGCCATGGAGTACTGGGGGATCTAAATTGTCATTAATCATAGAACAGACCATCTCCCAAACAGGTATTTATTTAATATTGACCTAAAGGTTGAAATAAATTATTGAAATCAACATCACTGTAGACCAAATCTCTTTGGAATAATTAAATGATGTTAGTGACAGGCATTTTGGTGTATTCTAGTCAACCTTTAAAAGGCAACATGAAAAGAATAAAATATTTATTGTTATGTTTTCAAATAGACTTTATGACACATTATTTATTTTTGAGATTAAAGATTAGTTCTAACACATGATTTAATAATGAATGCAAATTATAAATGAATATTTAACAAACCATATCACGTTTTATGTCTTAACATATCCTTTGCCATTACTGTGACTGAATGAGAAATAGCTCTGTGATGTATTGTCCTGCTCTCTAGGGCCTTGGTGTTTTCACCTTGATACAACCTTTAAAATAAATTAATTTGTTAATGTTTAAGAACTCTGTGTAAGAGTTGACATAAAGCATTTATAAGTCTGTTTATGATTGAATGAGCCATGTGCTAATCAGATAATATTTATTTTTAAAATTATTTATTTGGCCAATTGTTCCATGAAAAAAGATCTGGAGATGTTTATTTCTAAATTGAGTTTATTATTAAGTGGTACTAATGGTACCATAAAGATGTTATATAGTGTTAATATAACCTGAGTATTAAAAACATAATGAGTTTGCTATTTATGAGCCATTAAGTTTTACCTCAACCCTAGAATAAACTTCCTATCATTACAGACCCATTAATAACTTTTGTCTCTTTTTTTTCTTCTTTATCCTTATTCGCTTCTTTGCTTTCCTCTACATGATCATAGAATCATACATCTTCTATTTGTAAAATGGATTAAAATATGTTTAAAAAAGGCAATAATTTTATTCTAGACAGTGGTTTTAGTATTTTGTTTGCTTGAGTGACAATACAGACTACCGCCGAAAGACAGAGGATATTTTTGTTTACTTTTCATTGAGGTTTTAATGCTGGATCTATTCCTATTAATTTTGATATTGCAGATAAAAAAATGCTAATACAGGCCTCTCAGCTTCATAATTTTGTTCATTTTAAGTGGCCTGTTTCAGATTTCCTCTTAAAACAATACACTACATGCAACTTAGCCTGAAGTATGGCAATTGCATTAGGTGAGTTACACGAAATTCTCCAGCAAATTTTAGTGGTTGAAATAAATCTCATGTCTGCCAGTACTCAGTTGAGCTGACCATGTAGATCACTGTCCTAATTTAATGGGCTAGGAATCAGACTCGCTTACAGTAAGTTATTGCAAGAACTTGGCTAGTAATGTATTATATTTACATAATAGTCTAAGTTTTTAAAGATTAATAAAAAAAGGAGAAAGAATTCTGGTAAGAATTTTCCTCTGCTAGCCCTTTCAACCAAATATTTCAACACTTATGACCCAATAAGCTGTTTAAAGAAGAGAGCATCCGATATTTGAGCAAAATAGAACAAAAAAATAAGAGTGGAAAAAAAGATGAGTCAGGAAGGATGAGATTCAAAATGATACTGTGACTAGAAGACAGTAAGAAGCAATGAAATTATTGCCTTTATGTGAGGAAGAAATTAGAGGAAGAAATTAAAAACAAGAATGAGTTTGTTAACTGGTGGTAAGAGAATTCTTACAATAGCAATCCTTACTCTCTTCTCCTATTGTCTGCTTGTGTGGAGTGCACTGTCACACAAGTTTGTGTGTTCATTTGGTTTTGGGATGTTCGTATATTTTCTTACATGTCCCAGGAATCCCTACCTCTTCCTGTCACCTTCTTGCTCCCTTTTAATTTCTGCCTTTATTTTCTTCACATTTCAGTCTCCAGTCTGTCCTTCACATTGCTGTTTTCCTGTGTTCACTTCAAATTATTTCTAACATAAGCTATGCTACTTTGCAAGACTTATGATTAGTTTGGGGATCACTCCTTTTTAGGCTCCATCCCTATGCAGAATTTTTTTTTCACCTGCTGCATCCTATGTCTTGGGGCAAGCTGCTTCTATTCTCCAGTTTTCCTTCATTTCATAGTTCTTGAAAGAGTTCTAAGAGTGTCCAGTACTTCATCCTGCACTGAAAATACAACTGCTGCTTCATAGATTTGGAGAATTTTATTTTAAATAATTAAAAGTCTTTGAAGAGTGCCTAAGAACTCCGTTCAGACTTCACAATCATTGGCATGAGACAGTGAAAGCAAGCCAATTCCATTAGGATCAAGTACCAACTCTCCAATAAGCTGCTATATTTCCATGTCTTTCCCTGTAGCAAGTTTTGTGATTATACACTGACTGATCCCAAGCTAACTAACTGTACAGTAAAGATAAAAGGTGAACAAGACAATTGTGTGAAGGTTATTTAGTGTTTACCCTTGTTTTCAACTTGACAATCTACCACACTCACAACACACTGTAGTTCTGTACTGATCTCTTGACATGTAAACAAAAGCCAAAGCTGAACACTGGATGATGGACTAGTTTCAATCAGAAAAACATTTCAATTCTTTATAGTATTATTTGTGACCCAGGATGCTTTTGTTCCAGATGTAATTCCGGAAAATAACAATTTGGTTTTTCTTTCCCATGTTTTCCCTCCCATACTGAAACTCAAACTCCAATCAAACACTTCACACCAGTGTCTTTTCCATTTATTGACTGAATGGTTAAGACAGGTGAGTTAAAGCATCACAGTTAAAAAGGATTTTAAAAGCCAAGAAGCACATCAGACTACAGTGTAAGGATTAAAAGAACTTAGGTTTAACTACCCATGTTGTTGAAATGTTAGCATGCTATATCAAACCCAAAGCACTTTTCAAATGTGATTAAAACCTTTTTTTCTCCTCAATCATCTTAGCTTTATGCTAAGGACGATAATCTCCTTGATTCCACAGAAGGATTTTGAAGGAAGACACGTGGATTTGCCTGCACTCCACCATCTTTTCTCAAAATTCTGAACAACAAACCCCACTAAATACCCTAATATTCGTTCTGGGCCTTACTCAGTGTCGACTAAAGCCAACTAAGACAATTTCACAGACTTCAGTAATGTTTTACATGAGGCACAGAGGTAGCCAGTGACCCCTAATCAGATAAGCAGTTTTGTAGGTTCTTCTCTCTCACTCAACTCTTCTGAGATGTCTTAAAAAGTGCACAGGTAGGTACAGTCTAATATGGTACATAAGAAGTGTTAAAATATTATGCATCACTAAACATCATGAAAATCACTTCACCTATGACAATGTAAAATTCGAGTCAAGGTTCACACAAACCATCATTTCAATATTATGTGTTCATATTATGTCCATTCTCCCACACATGTCTAGTTACAGTCTCTGCTTTGAAAATCAGCAGTTATATTTATGGAGAGAGAAAACAAAAGACAGAATTCAGATATGTGAGAAAGAATTACTTAAACTGGTAAGGGAGAAATAATGAACAATAATCCAAACAGCTGCTTCAGAAAGCACCAATGCTTTTCAGCATTGCCACCTGAAAACTTAGGAAGGAGGAAAAAAAAAACCAACCAATTCCCAGCTGAACTACAGACAAAGAAGATAACCCTTCCATAGGAGCACAGCATGATAAGTAGCCACAGGGAGAATCACTGTGATCAGTCAGAAAGGCAGGAGAGTTATTAGCTTAGCCCTGAACCTCCTACTTAATGTGGGGCCAGTGGTGATAGTTAACAGACCCTGGCTAAGGTGACAAGTTTTGGACCTGCTTGAGGAAATCCAATTGAGAAGCAGCCATGAGGAACAACAAGCTAGAAACAGATGTTTCAGCTACCAGGATGTGCACACATTTAACTTGAATATGTAGAAAAAATACTACTTTCTATAGATAGTGATTTCGTCTCCTTCTGCAGCTCAGGTACTGTCAAATCTCATTTTCCACAGCTAAAGTGCTTCCTTCATATTTTGAAATAGATGTTAAATCCAAGCAGAACTGTTTGAGTGATAGATACTGAATGAAGAATTCAATGCACTAGGCTGGTATTCTGAAGATCATTTTAGTATTCAAGCAAAACCAAGTCTAAACTCATGGGAATACACAAAGTTAAAATTCAACACAAAATTAAAATAATTATTAATACCCATTTAACCCAGCACAAACCATGAGGAAAGCTAGCTTTCTTTCAGCTGTCAATTCATATATGGCAACTAATGTTAATTACATGTCCTTTTATCGATAAATGTCTAGACCACTGCCAAAACAAGACAGGAACAGGTTTGTCAAAATTAGCTAATTACACTCGTAGTTACATAACAAACAAAATATCAAAGTCTTAAGCTAGGCTTTTTGTGCATCTTTGGCTGCCACAGCACATAAAGGAAGAGTACAAAGATCCTACAGGATGTTAATATCATATACACAATATATACTCTGCTGTACATTTTTCTCTGCAGTTCTACACATCCCATTAACATTCATAAAAACTATATATGCACCTCAGGAGGAGAAAATGCTGGTTATGTTGATTTTTACATGAAATTTACTATTCTCAACACAGCATATGCCTGTTCAGATTTCAAACACATCCCATTTTAGGGACATCCAACATCCCTAAATAGCTGCTGCTGAATTTTTTTATGGTTCCACATTAAAAAGTCAAATCAATAAAATACATGTAAGCGATACTAATACTATTGACTCTGATTGCAAAAGCCTACCTCTGAGCATATGAGGAACAGTGAAATACCTTTACAGACAACATTTCCTCCTATGCCTCTCTCAACTTTTAAGCCTATATATATATACATATATATACATATATAGCTTTAGGGGATAGAAGTAAATTAAATTACTCTTTCAACCTCTTGATTTTATGCACTGAAAATAAGTTAAAGTGATACGGCTTTATGGTCTTTCTTGCTGCCATTTCTAAAGCAAATAATCTCAGTCATTTCAAAGATAATAAAATAAGTTCCTGGCCAAAGATGCTTTTTTTTTTCCACATAGATTGTTTAGGTTGGAAAAGACCTTTAAGATCACTGAGTCTAGTCATCACTTCTAATTAAGGTAGAGTATGGTAAATTACTCTGATATTTAACTTAAACAAAACCAAAGATATTTTCACTTGCCTTTCTCCAGTTAAGCAATAGCATAGCAAGGGAAAAGAAAAGGGGGATTACATAAAATTGAAAACTTTACTATCAAACCAAAAGGGTACCAAATTAGTATGAAATATAAACTCCATGGAGAGATATGAAACCTTTGTTCATAGTTAATTCTTCTGAGTCATAATTCCTCAAAAACTGGATGTTAATGGTAGCTGTTTATCCAAATTATAAACACTTAGGGTTCAAAGAAGGATTATAGTTGGTTGTTTTTTTAATATAGTTACAGTGATTCTTATGAACCAAAAGCAAAGTTTTTTTAAAATATGCCCTCAACTTGTTTTAAATAACAATAATTTGGGGAGCATCTGGAGAAGAAGTTTCTTTATAATGCAGCTTCTACTTCAGAGGAACTCAGCAGTCAAAAGGCCACAAAACTACCTCTCTTTTGATATAGACTTCTGTATTTCAATTCAGCCAGTTCAAGAAGATACAAGCTTCTCCCAGCTGCACAATAGTACAACTTCCCTAAAATAAAACAGGGTTTTTTTTTTAAATTGTATGTTAAAACCTGCTGAATAAAATGACTGCTCCTCTTGGCACGTAGTGTGCACTTCAGTCTATTCTCTTTCTTGTTTCTGCCATCATTCCCTTGAAAACGTTATCTTTACAAGCACAGGTTTTGTTCAAACAAGTGTCCATTTTATATGTGTAAATAAGTAGAAGGTCCTAAAATTCTAGAAACAAATCATCATATTCTAAAGCAGAGTACAAAAAACTTAAACTGATCTTTGAAATCTAAGGAAACTGCCAAAATAATATTAAATCTGTAAAAATGTATGTGCCACTTTCTAAAGCTAAGTATCATTTATTACATCTGTCTAATATTTCTTTACATTTCAAGCATGTTAGAATGACAAAAATGGCAAACGTTAATTTCCTTAGAAAGTCCAACTGTTAAAGTAATGGTATGCTGAAGAATAGGTGTGCCTGAAGGAAATCTAGATAGATGTTGGGGTTTCACCACAGAAGCAGAATATATCTGTTGTATACTAGGAATTGCAAGGTTCAGTCCTGCATTCCTTTGCTTAATAAAAATCAGGTGTTTTAAAATATTTAAAATAAAATATTCTACAAAATATAAAAGCATATGTATCACAAGCTTCAACAAAGATGTGCTATGACGATCACTAAGAGCAAGAAATCTACCGATTAGGAAAAAGCACCAGAAATGAACACTTTCTAATTGAAATCAAGTTTTCTTTTAGCAGGATAATATGTGAAAATATAATCATTGGTAATTGCCACTCATATGCTACATCATGTGAAATTCTTTACGCTGAAGAAAATGGGAAGTTGTCATTGTTATCTTACAGGTGAGGAAGCTAAACCCAGGTAAGGAATATCAAAATATCTATCCTGAATTTTTCTCGCCCAGAGTATCAGGTGCAGGGATAAATAAATTCAAGCCAGACTAGTTTCTACACCCATCATCATGCAAGGGAGTGATACAGTTAGCACACCATCATTTTAAGCTGCCTCATCACCTCAAATATCTATTTATAGTTTGGTTCTACTAGAGGTAGTTTTTGGCACCCCACAGGCAAGGCTTAAAATTCATACATCTGAATCACACCAAGATACTTTAGTTGTTCTGCAGCCTTCTTTCTATGAACTGCAGTGATATATTTTACATCGTAGATCAACACTTGTGTTACTAGCACTACTAACACAACCAGCTCTTCTAGCGATGAAAGGACGCTCAACTCCAGCCTATACAACAGTTCAAGTGCTTATTTCAAATAAAATTATATAAAATTAAAATGTAATAGGGAATCTTCTTCCCAGCACTTGGCTCTGATGGAAGCTTAGCTACTTCCGCATAGTGCAGAAGGAAGTCTGCAAGTATAATGGACAATTATCCAAAGAAGTCACTAAAGCTGCTAAGGTTTCCTCTGCCCCTAGATGAAGACAGGCATTTGTGTGAACTTTAACACTTCTAAACTGTTTAGCAGGCATGGTTATATAATCCAAGTAGCCAAATATCATCCCTATTAACAGCTGGAGAAACTAAAGGCAAAGAGAATTACCATTCTTCCACAAAAGGACCTCAGTATTGTCTGGCACTACTTAAGTACTAATCAGCACAGACCTGATTTTCATGCATCCTAGTCGTTGGTTTTATGCAGCTACCAGATAACTCGGAAGTTACTTTCACAAAGTTCCTTCTTTATCTGAAAGGGCTTAGTTTATAACAAACATTTCAGTATGTCAGACCGCACTGCTATGCTCCCTCTGTCATTTCCATGGGTTTTCTGGTTCTATAAATGGGACTAATCAATCTATTTTTCTTCACAATTCCTTAAAAAGTCATTTCTTCATCCATCTATCATTTCTGTATCATTTATTCTTTGGATGTAGCTTATCTGGCTTCTAAACTTCGTAATTTGTTTTACAGTACTTCTAGCAGAAGACTCAGAATCTGATGATTAGTGCCTGATATCAGACATCAACTTCCATAAAAAGTCCTAATCAGACTAAGTCTGATGGGATCTGAACAATATACTTTCATGAAAGATACCGAAGGAGAGTTATACAATGCTTTACTTGTTAGTAGACCAGATACAAGGCACACACTGCATAAAGGATACCAGAATCATCTTTAATGTGGCAGGAAAAGTTCTAAAAGAATCCATTTTGGAGAAACTGAAGGGTAAAACTGTGCATTTTTTCTTAATGGGGGCAAGATATTAAAATATGTATATTTAAAAAAAAGAAAGTCACAGAACAACCACTTTCACTGTAAAGGTATAGTCTAAAATACCTTTAAAGACAGAGGCCATTCCACCTCACCACATAAACTACACTTAGCAGCTTATATACAATTTAACCTTATTTGGCACAGAGAAGAAATATCACATGAAAAAAACACCGAAGCACAAAAAACCCAAGTGCATCATCTCTGCCGTCTCTAATACAAGGAACTGATGTCAGTATACAAGGAAAAAAAGGAGAAAAATCATGGCAGCTCTATCATTGCTTTGGTTAGACTTCTGTAATTTGTTACTCAGTCAGGCTAAGATGCCTTTATTTTCAACTCCACTCAAAATATAATTTCCTGATCTAATCCTGTTTATTAACAGTGAGACCATTTTTGACCCTAACAGGTATCCTACCTACTTTAATGACCCAAACATTAATTCTTAAAAGGGCAGTATGTCAGTTTACTGATGCAAATTCCTTTTTGCCCCCAGATATTCACACTAAAAACCTCCTAAAAATGAGGGAGAACTTCTCATCTTAAACTACAATGTCCTAGTCCAAGATCAAGGTAGCATAAATTCAATTTATAAAATTAAACCTAAATGTCTTTCTTTTACATTAGAAAAGAGGAATTAAAAAAATTCTATTAAAATTCTATTAAAAAAAAAAAAAGAAGTATCCAGATGATGCCCCAGTAAAGTCTTTCTTAACTTGATCTGTTGCTTTGACATTTTTGGTCATGTGTTTCATGGAGTACTGTATCAAACAGAAACAACAGAAATAAATTTAAAACAAAAATATTTTATATCTGTATGTGAAATGCAGATGCGTGTCTCACAAACGATTGGTGTGTTTAAAGTACAAAGTTGATTGACACATGCTTTCACTTAATGATGGTAATTACAAAGAATAACAACTCCAAACCACATCTGTTCAGTATAACAATCTTGTTGTGCTATGCAGATTACATTGAGAGCTGTCAGAAATGCCAATTTTACCACAAATCATGCATAAGCACATTTGCAAGACAAGAAACAGATTAATAAGCATCAACACTTTTCTGTAAACACTTGTTGAGAATAAAAGCTGTTAGAACAGAAGGAAATGATACAATAGTGGATGCTTTCTCTATCAAGCTTGAAATAAGAAATCACAGGAAGTACAAAAGTGCACGCTACATCCCCAAAGAACAAGTCCCCCTGTAGCAGACCAAGATGTGGAAAATTCAGTAACCAAACTTCATATGAACAACATATAATCACATTTTCTCTTTCCTTTTGATCAGTTCTCACTTAAATTCTTATTTTTACAGAGCACTAGACGATATGCAAATAGGACTTTTTTAAATTGTACTGATTTCAAATATTTAAAAATGTGTAAAAAATAAAAAAAGAAAGCTTAATTCTCAGTTGAGTAAGCACAGGTACAATGTTATAGGTGTTATTTATCCACTATTTTAATATTATTTTAACATTTTGGAAAAAAAATAATGCTTTCAGAATTACTATATTTCAACTGCAAAACATGCA
Organism: Neopsephotus bourkii; assembly: GCF_033783945.1. Lineage (NCBI taxonomy): Eukaryota > Metazoa > Chordata > Aves > Psittaciformes > Psittacidae > Neopsephotus > Neopsephotus bourkii. Next base: position 1,778,658 of record NW_026900760.1, on the reverse strand, counting down.
AATGCAAACTGCATCTAAAACCACTAAATGAAGAAAACTGAGATAACTAAATCATAAACCCGTGAACTTTTTTATCATTCATAATTGTAGGTGCCTTTATTCAAAAGCCGTTTAAGATTCAAAAGCTGTTTAAGATTCAGGGTCATGTTTTCTCTATAGCAAAGGAGCATGGAATTATAGGCAGGCAATCATTATGATCTCAGACAAGTCATTAATGTAACATGACTTTGTTTGCTTTTGTATGACAGAAGACATTACAAGATATAGCTGACATACAATATAATTGTCGAATAAATAAACAACATGGTTTTAAAACAAAAAAAGGTTCTTGGGTATATTCCTTTCTGTAATACGTGTTTTAAAATGAAAAGAAGCTCTGAGAAGTAGTTTTCCATTGCTATGACTGACTTGACTCATTAAATAACAAAAACTGTACATACACATACAATAGAAACTTAACATGTCTTTTTGTTTGCAAGTATGTATTTTTCCAAATTGTCTAAACTTATGCTTGTTTACAGACTGACAGAGGACATAAATGTATACTAACTTAGTGGATCAGTTAGACATCTTGCAGATTTAGCCAGAGATGAGACCTTCTCTGTGCATTGTTTACTTTTAAATTTAGCTTTAACTTGCCTGAGTTTGCTCCAGCTTTTTTTTTATTGATATTTTTTGATATTGATATTTTTTTGATACTGCTGATACAGCTGCATCAAGCACTGAAAGCATAGAGAAGCCAAGTGATTTACATAACCAAATATTTCATGAAAATTGTATATACTGCCTAAGAAAATGTCCAGAAAAAGTAGTACAATTATTTTCATTCGCTAGGTTTATTCAGTTTCCATTAAAATTGACACAATATTTCTGTAACCAAAAAAATAGGAGAGATCTTGCAGAACAGTATGCCTCATACCCTGCAAACCATTTCATTACTACACAATCTTTCTCAAATCCATGAAGATACATAGAAAGTTTGGATCATGGAATACCAGGTTGGGAAGGGACCTCAAGGACCATCTGGTCCAACCTTTCTTGGCAAAAGCCAAGATCCAGCCCTTATTTTGTATCAAACACACACACCTCTAGTTTTCTGTTAAAACTGCATTATTCCTATCAAGCTGCCTAGCTGTGTATGTGATCATGCTAGAGATCCAAGTTCCCGATAAGGAAACCAGGAAATATTTTCAAAACATACTCAGAAATTCTAAAACTTGAATTTAGAAGTGTCCATAAAATCTACTGAACCTTACCACAAAACCAAACGGCAGCTACCAGGATTTTACAGACATAGTAGCATTGCTTCTATCAAGCCATTAGCAATAAAATTAATAACCAGTGATTATTGCAACCATCAGACAGAAACAGCGATATCACTTAGCCAGCAGCCTTGCAAACTGTGTCACTGTGCGTGCCAGGGTTAAAAGTTCTTGGCTAAGGAGCACACCTGCCCATGAAAACTGTCATTTAACCCTCTCTTCAGGGTATAAGCACAGCATGCTTCCTAGTGCAGTAGGAAAGGATTCTCCAATGTAATATTCTTCATCACAAAAAATATGTAAGCCTGAACAAATTTCCTCAGAAGCAGCTGCTTCTGTGGTATCTTGGCATTTGAGTAAATGATTTGCAGAAATTCCACAGGGAAGGAGGTACTTTAAAGGCTGCCAGAGAGGGTGATAGGGCTAGAAGAGTGAAGAGGCACAGCTGTGACAGCTGAAAGCAGGATAAGCTGCCACTGATCTGTTTCTATGCTTATCACAACACCCATTAATCAATTCCAATCACAGCAGGCCCACCAACTAAACTGTACTCCACCACTCAAAAACTGACTACTCAGCCTTGTAATCCTTCTGAAAAAATTGTTCATTTGAAAAAATGTCAAAGGGACAGTTTATATACTTACTTTATTAAAAATAAATAAATAACTAAAAAAGTGGAAAAAACATTTTTTTAACAAGTCAAGCAACAGTTAATATTCACAGGCCTTTCTTCCTAAAACTGTTCAAAATTTCCCTTACTTCATCTTTTTTTTGCATGTAATTTTAAATGAAAATAAAGTATTTCCCTTCTACTTTCTCCAAGTTGTGCGACAGATGCTAATTTTACTGAATTTAAGGCCAACAGTAGACCAGTAAGTCTGTATCTTCAAGACAACCTACAGTATAAGTAGTTTTTACCCTATCGTAAGTCTCTCTTTTTAGAGAGTCTCATTAAATATAGTTCTCATTATGTGAAATAATTAAAGCTGGAATTACATTAAAGATTACAATACACAGAAACACAGAATGTACCAAACTGCACTAACGGTAACATAATTATGTATGTTCTAGTAGATGGCTGATTTCCTATTATTTTTAACATTTACTTTAATAAGGATACTTCCCATTGATGTTAAAGTTACCATGAATTTGAGCTTTATTCAGAGCAAAGGGTGGAAGGGACACCACTTACCACTATTTGTATATATAACCAGCTCATCTGGATGTCAAATTCCGCAGGTTTTGAAGAACTAGTCCAATTTGTTTTGTACATAAGTTGCATTAATATTTGTTTGCTAGAACATCTCAGTAGGCAGTTCTGACATTTGTTTGCTTGATCACTAATTTGCGAATCATTTATTTTACAATTACTGCTTTTGTTGATCCCAGGTATGTCTATACCAAACCAAAGTTGCAGTTTCTGAGAATATAATATGAATTAATTAAAAGCAGAATGAAGAAAAAGATTTCTACCTTTTGCAAATTTAATAAGATGTTAAAGAATAACATAGGAAGATGTTTTCATAGATTTTAGAAAGTGAACCCAACTACTGAGATCTCCTTGCACAGAGTGAAGATATCCGAATTTCTCACCCCCCAGTGCTCCCAGTTACATAGACTTTAGTCCTGTGTTGACAGGCCAGAAGCTTTAAGCTCAACTAGGCATCAAAGGAAGCACTTAATCAGAATCCTGGCTACTTAAAGCTACCACTTGGAAGGATTAAGTGCACTTTGTCTATCACTTTGCAATGTTAGTTGAAAGTCTGGAAGGAGGTTTTCGGAATAACCAAATAGATGTAGAAGCTGGAGTCCCTTTATTATATACAGTGGTATCTGCACATCCACAGAACATAGCAGGCTTTGGAAAATCTCTGGATATAATATAGTACTTTAACAGCTCTCTTATTCATGCAGCTGTCATGGCATCAAAAAGTTGTATTCAACCTTTATATGAAAAGCTGTGTATTTTAATAGTGGTACAAGTTCACAGGAGCTAGATGTCTGTTGTGACATTTGTGGAATTTTACGAACCACTGGAAAATGGCACACGTATTTTCCAATGACCACATTACAAATACATACAACTTACAGGACTTCAAAACATTTCCTGAGAGTTACTATTATTCATACAACATCAACAGCTTTCTAGTTGATACACAAGAAAAAGAAAGAACCTGGGACTGTATACCTGTACAGAACATCAAACAGCAAAATTTATACTACTCATATAAAGAAGCACTAGTCCATAATTACCATTGGCAAGTAATTCACTTAAGTTTTGAATGCTTCCTTTAATAGGATGATGTCAACCATCTAAGTGTCAAGAGAGAACTTTCATGCTATACTTAAACCTCTTCAATTCCCAGGCTGAAATTCTGAGAGATCCTATATGCTGTTCATGTAATACATATTATCATGTAATATCACATCACCTATGCTCATTATTAATGTTATTTTAACAAATAAATGACTATGCTATATGCATGGGCATTGCAGAAGGCACACAGTACGCATGCTGGGGAAATTCTGAATTTAGAATCAAATCATGTAAGTGATGTGGTATTTTTAACTACTTTTCTAACTCTACTGAAAATCTGTAAGTGCAACATAACTGCTATTCATATTCATTTTCATTTTTCTTACCTTTTGTCACTTTCATCATGTTGGAGATTTATGGATTTTTTTTTTCTTGACCTCCCCCATCAAAATGGATACAACTCTTCTTCTAGATGGCATTCCTAGGAACAATAGCAAAACATAAAAATGCTACCTGTATAATGTAAAGGAATTTTGATTCTCAGGCCCTGCTATAATTTCCAAATTTCCCCTTTCTTTCTCCCTGCTAACTTGTTTTCAGCTCTAAACTCTTTGGGACAGAGGTTTTCTCTGCATTTGGAAAATGCTTTCCAAGTAGTGAGCATTTATACAATCTACATAATAACAAATATCTTTACCTAAGCAAATTTCTGATGTAGCCTCTGCAGTAGCAAACTAAAAAAGCTTCACCCTTTTCAAACTACTTTAACAACCTGATTTTGCATTTACAAAACACAGAAACGTCTCTATGTTTCCCACATAAAAATAAACAAGAAAAACTGAAGGAAAAAAATTGCTCCCAGAAGACAAACCACATGCTAAGAAACTAAAGACAGTATCATACTAGAAGTCTGCATGTCATGAAGATGGAATATACTCTGAATATTATGACATTTAAAAGTACAGAAATAATAGAAAACAGATCAGATGTGAGCACACATAAGAATGCACCTACTCTTTAAAGAAAACATAGTAGCACAGAAATCCATTACATACCAGATTTAGAAGTATTCAACAACAATCTAAGTCAGTCATAAACCACTATACCATATGAATATGGCTTTTATTGGCCTTTTGATCATAAAACAAGCATTGATAAATTGTCAAAATAGATGCACAGAGCTCCCAATTTATGCAAATACTCAAATGTTACAATCAGAAAAAAATTACTGCAAAAATAAAATAGTCTTATTCAACATAAAAGCCAGCCTTGTGCATTCTATAGTAACAGAAGTTCTACTAGTGCATCTTGCTGTGACTATACAGCCCAAATAGAAACTGGTAAAGGAGCTGGCGTTCTGCACTGCCTACTGGATTATTAAGTTTCTGTTGAAAATGCCTGGCAGATTACTTGTCCTTACAAAAAGCACAGGGAATACAGACATTTCATGACTTTCTGTTGAGCAATAATCACCCTAACACTGCATAGCTGTAAAAAGCACCAGCATCCTGGCAGAATAATACTTTTGACTCACATTATGCCTTTAGCCTCAAAGAAACTTCCCAATTTAACTTAAATGTACCCACTACAAGAACCTAGTTTTAGGCTTAACTGCTTGTATGTCACGTTCAACATTTCCAAAAATACTGTGATGATTTTAATACTGTTTATAAAATAGTTGTCTAGGTACTGTGAACAAATTCTTTGAAGTATTTCTTCTTCCATGTTCAGAATTCTGTTTTTCTGTGAAAGCCCAAATAACCTGAGGAATCAGGGAAAAGCCGGCTACTATATTTTGCACCTCTGCATTTGTGAAGCACAGGTCACTGATATCTTTACTCCTCTGTGCAGAGAATGCTTTAAATGCCCTCTCAGGACACAGCATCACTTGGTTAAAACATGTAGCAGAGAACGATCTTTATTCTCTGGACATCATAGTCTACCAATACACAGTGTTGCCAGTGCAATGTGTCATAAATGTGTTTTATGCTTGTATATCTTACTGAAGTCTCATCTTTCCTAGACCACTGCTGTAAACTAATAGCATGGAAGTCTTCTCTCAAGTGCAGTGAAAAGGCACCATTAAACTGACAGATTAAAAAGCAGGTTCCACTGGGGTTCTAGGTACTATAAGAGCAGCCATACATCCTCATATAATGTCAATATTAAAAAGCATAAGCAAGCTAAACTGCAAGGCTCACCTATATGCAGTGCTCTGAAGTTCAATAAAGCCTACTTCACCTATTACTATATACAGGGATGTTGTCTAAAGCTGGTTTGTAGTTAACCATAAATTCCTTTACAGTGTTCTAACTATATAAACACAAAGTGTGCACTAACTTAATAGCTAAATTCTTCAGACAACTTATAAATAGGCTAATTCTCTAAAGGTTAAAAAAAAACACCACATCAGCTAAACAGATCCTCCTGAAGTTAAAAATCTATTTCTTGAATAAGATCTGTTCGTAAAGATACAATTAGACCACTGATTTGCTTTGCAGCTGCGAGCTACCAACCAGCTAATCTGAACACTTTCTCCTGCCATCTGTTCAAAGACAAATAGTATCTCACCTTTGCAAAGCACCTTCACAGTATCACAGTATCACAGTATCACAGTATGTTAGAGATTGGAAGGGACCTCAAAAGATCATCTAGTCCAATCCCCCTGCCGGAGCAGGAACACCTAGATAAGGTTACACAGGAACGTGTCCAGGCGGGTTTTGAATGTCTCCAAAGAAGGAGATTCCACAACCTCCCTGGGCAGCCTGTTCCAGTGTTCCGTCACCCTCACTGAGAAGAAGTTTCTTCTCAGGTTTAAGTGGAACCTCTTGTGCTCCAATTTGTATCCATTACCCCTTGTCCTTTCATTGTTTGCCACTGAGAAGAGCCTGGCTCCATCCTCGTGACACTCCCCCTTTATATATTTATATACACTAATAAGGTCACCCCTCAATCTCCTCTTCTCCGAACTATAGAGACCCAGCTCCCTCAGTCTTTCCTCATAAGGGAGATGCTCCACTCCCTTAATCATCTTAGTTGCCCTGTGCTGGACTCTCTCCAGCAGGTCCCTTTCCTTTTTAAACTGAGGGGCCCAGAACTGGACACAATATTCCAGATGAGGTCTCACCAGGGCAGAGTAGAGGGGAAGGAGGACCTCTCTCGACCTACTAAACACCCCCCTTCTAATACACCCCAGGATGCCATTGGCCTTCTTGGCCACAAGGGCACAGTGTCGGCTCATGGTCACCCTGTCGTCCACCAGGACCCCCAGGTCCCTCCCCCCTACACTGCTCTCTAACAGGTCGTTAACACCTTGAGATCTACTAGACAAGAAACACTGTAGATTTTCATGCAATTCCAGCCACAGGAGCAGAAAGGGAGATAGTTTTATAATGACTCAATAGCACCAGAAGTTGGAGAGATCAAGCCACAGCAATTATGACCCAGGTATATTAATACTCTGCAAGAGAAATCCTCTCTTTAACAAGAAATGTACCTATTTCTGGCTTTCTGAAAACAAAACAAAGGCAACCCCCAACATTAAGTATCAGACTCTCTATATACATCAGGAGATATATCCTACAGTGATCTTACTGAGCCATCTGCAAAATGCATTTCATATTACTCATTAATTGAAAAAAGATTATTTCTTTTTTTTTTTTTCAGAGAGGAGACTGCTTTACTGCTGTCGCTTTCATTTCACAGCCACTCAGGTTTTGATAACTCCTTTATTCTACTCCAATGCCACTGAAACACACAAAATTCTGGAAAAATCCCATGCTAGCAAGACACCATTAATAAAATAGTTCCTCAACTCCTAGCTCTCAAACAAACAAACAAATGGACAAAAAAAAAAACAACACTTATTCCCCCCTTCACTATCTGATTTATAACCTCACTTTCACAAGAAACGTTGCCAAGGCTGGAAAAAGACAAGTCCAGTCCATCTCAGATCTTGGTAGAAATTTGGATGCAGCTTGCAATTACAATGTGAGGCATCCTGAAAAAACACCGGGGTTATTTTAAACAGGAACAGAAAAGTTACTAAATAAATCATTCTTGAGTATAAAGCTTCTCTGAAGATATTGACAGGTCTTCCTGACCATTTCCTACCAATATTTCTCTCCTTGAATACAAATCTAAACCTTAATAAAAAACTCAGTCTTACCATCAGAGCACATTTACAGCAACTTCTATTTACAAAATTAGCCTTCTAAAAAAAAAATCACAGAAGATTGTAAGCTATTTCCTACCTACTAGTTACAAGAAACAGCAGAATTTCTTTTCATTCCCAACCCACTATGTGATTTGTGGAAGAGTAGGGAGCCAGCCCCTGTGCAGCAAAATACTCATTTAAGCATTCTGGTGATTAAAATTGGCAGAAGAATGAATTTGAAATTAAACAGGCATAAGATTTGTTTAATCTCTCTAGTTTTATATTTTACAATATCAAATCTGAGTTAAAAAAATATCTTTATGTGCTATTCACACAATCATCACAGGAAAAGTTATTCCTTAAGGTTATTTATAAAATGGTGGTCCTAACTACATAAACATATGTGATATTCATAAAACCAGTTATTGAACTGTATTTTGCACAAGTTTTCTTTTTCTTAATAGCAACTTTAATACACGGAAAATGCTAAACTACGAATGTGAAAAATAAGTCTAGAATAGTACATATTTTTGCATATAATAACATAGCTATCTTTATGCTTACAGCTACACTATGCCTTGTCATATAATTGCTTTAGGGAATGTATAGCAAGTTACTCTATAAACTGTACAACCCCAAAGCCAGAGTTTTCTATATGCACTAATGCTTTACGAATATGGTAGAAGTGTTAACTTTCAGCGGGGGATGAGATGCCTTCCACGCCTTGTTAGGAGAGGATCCCAACAGGGCTTAGAGCAAGTACTCCCTTGGGAAACACTGCCATCTAGCGGCATTAAGGGGTCATGCTATCAACTGCTGAATGGAATTGAAAATTGGGATACGCACAGTCCCCTAATAGAGAGCTTAATATTAGACCAGACTTTTTCACCGCCTTGCCAAAGGAAGGTATAGTCAGCAGAACTTTATTGAAGAGAAAAATCCGAATCTATCAATGCCCAGAAGTTTTTGTTACCATCCATCTTTTTCTGAGAATGCTTTTCAGGGACTGTGCTGGCACGTGGCAGAATTAAAACAGCTAAGAGAATCATGAAACAAATACTACTAAATGATAAATGAATTTGGATAGAGAATTACTCAGTCAGAGCTGGCAGCTCATTTTTAATTTTACAGTACAACTAAGCAGGGAAGGATTCCATTACAGCTATCTCCTGAAGTAGTCAAAGGACATGGCAGCACACCAGCACAGAACAACAGCAAGGGCTCTTGCTGCTGCAGCATTTTAGGGGTTCACGATCTACTGAAAGCTGTTATGACAGCATGATGTTATTGACCCCTCAGAACCCACAAAGCTAGAGCCAGGTCCCTGCAACCTTTCTGGCCTAATCACGGAAGGGAGGGACCCTCTCATGACATCAGCCATAGAGGGAACAGCATGGGTTCAATCCTGAATTGTTAGCCACAGCAGCCTAAGGAGACTACTTGGAGACATGTACAAGTGTTTTATAATGTCCTGGGTTCAGCAGTAGCAGTCATTTTTCCCCTTCTTGGTAGCTGGTGCAGTGCTGTGCTTTGACTTTCAGCCTGGGAGCAGAGCTGATAACACTGATGTTTTGGTTTGGCCAAGGACTCTGTGAGCCTCATGCTCTGCCAGGGAGGAGGGGAAGCTGGGAGGAAGCAGAGACAGGACACCTGACCCAAACTGACCAAAGAAGTATTCCATACCACAGCACATCATGCCCAGGAGGGAACTGAGAATTACCCGGAAGGGCTAGGGGACTGCGGGGGTTGGAGGAGGTATCGGTTGGTGCTTGGCCGGGCTGGGGGGGGGGGGGCGGTTATTGGTCGGCTGATGGTGAGGTGTTGTATTCTCTTCCATTGTTATTTCCTTTATCATTATTATTATTGGTGGTAGCAGCAGTGATTTGTGTTGTACCTTAGTTACTAAACTGTTCTTATCTCAACCTGTGGGAGTTGCATTCTTTTTGATTCTCCTCGCCGTCCCTCCAGGAGTAGGGGGAGGGCAAGAAGGGGGAAGTGAGTGAAAAGCTGTCTGGCTGGGTTTAAACCATGACAGTACTTTTTGGTGCCCAAAGTGGGGCATGAGGGGTTGAGATAACGACAGATCTGACCAGATTAATAGTCACTCGTCACAATGCTGATTTATTAATTCTCAGAGTTGTTCCTCTTGATCTCGCAGCTTCAGAATGTTGTAACTTACTTAGAGCCGGTATTTGCTGTGTTAGTGTTTATCAAGTGTGGGGCTTGGGCTAAGGTTCCTCTCACTGTATTTTATGGCAATGATTTGTAATACGGGTGGGCTCCTGCAGCAGGGTGGGACGGACGTGGCTGTGGACTGGTCCCTGGCCGTCCGGCTGCTCCTCACCGTCCTGGCCCTTGCCCTCACCTCCGTCTGCGTGAGGCTCTGGGAAGCTGAGAGGGAGTGGCCCTGGGAGCCGGCGGCTGCTGAAGCGGCCTGGGAGAGCGGCCCCAAGGACCAAACGGCGGCAGGAGCGGGGCCGGAGGCCAGCAGGGAGCGGCTGCCGGTGGAGGAGGTCGGGGCAGTCGAGGAGTGAAAGGAGGCTGCTGCCGAGCAGCGGAAGAAGGCGGCGGAGGAGCCGAGCCCTGCGGCCGAGCCCCACGATGGCCGAGAGCAATCCCCAGAAGCCGCCCACCGAGCCCCAGGAGGACGCAGGAGACCCCGCAGCATTTCCCAGCAAGGCAGAGGAGGAAGATCTGGACTCAGAAAAAGAGAAGCTGGTGGTGGGAGAGCCGGCAAGCACAGCAGCTGCACCAGCCCCAGTGACAAGTACAGCAGCATCGTTTGAGAGTGCTGAAGGTTTTGGATGGCCTTTGGGTACCCTTGGGACCTGCCTGCTGACTGTGATGGGGATCAGCATGTTGGCACACATACAGAGTGTGTTTTACCCACCACCATTTTGTCTGATCTCAAAAGTTAAGCAGAGTCTGGTTTGGGGCTTCTCTGGGATTAGACGATGATATGGGAGGACCAAGAGCTTTTCCCCGCGGCTGGACAGTCATGAGTGGCAGGGCAAGTGGGACAGTATGGGTGAGTATCTAGCCCACCGGGAACCTTCCAGTGATTAGAAGCATTGGAGATGGAAGGCAGCTGTATGGAGTCCCCAGCTACAAGCTGCAGAAACTGCTGAAGGGGACAGTGAATTATTTTGAACCTGGTGGGCCCATGGCACTTCAGGCCATCAGAGCAGAAACGCAACATAGAGATGGACTCATGATTGAGGGGTGGACTTAGCCATTGGCACTATTGCCCAGGTTATTAACGAGTGTGAACACTGCACACAGCCTCTCCTGCTCTGAAAGACTGTTACAAAAGATGGAGCCTGACATCATGGACCAGATGGACTCAACAGCTTTATAGGGACTGGTCCATGCACTAAGATAAGAGTGCAGTTAGATAAAAGTAATGGTATATTGAAAATGTGGGATCTGAGCATGATGTGAATGATTTGGAATAAGGGGTGGATAATGTCCTGGGTTCAGCAGTAGCAGTCATTTCTCTCCTTCTTGGTAGCTGGTGCAGTGCTGTGTTTGACTTTCGGCCTGGGAGCAGAGCTGATAACAATGATGTTTTGGTTTGGCCAAGGACTTTGTGAGCCTCATGCTCTGCCAGGGAGGAGGGAAACTGGGAGGAAGCAGAGACAGGACACCTGACCCAAACTGACCAAAGAAGTATTCCATACCACAGCACGTCATGCCCAGGAGGTAACTGAGAGTTACCCGGAAGGGCTAGAGGACTACAGGGGTTGGAGGAGGTATCGGTCAGTGCTTGGTCGGGCTGGTGGTGAGGTGTTGTATTCTCTTCCCTTGTTATTTCCTTTATCATTATTATTATTGGTGGTAGCAGTAGTGATTTGTGTTATACCTTAGTTACTAAACTGTTCTTATCTCAACCTGTGGGAGTTGCATTCTTTTTGATTCTCCTCGCCGTCCCTCCAGGAGTAGGGGGAGAGCAAGAAGGGGGGGAGGGAGTGAACAAGCTGTGTGGCTGGGGTTAAATGGGAAATAAAGCATCCAACAGTCTCATTGCATTAGTCCATTGCTTATCACTCTTTTGCTACATACAACAAACCTCACAGTGCTAACAAACGACACCCTGTAAGCTTTTACATTGCAGTCCGGATTCCTTCTTTGGAAAACCTGCAAAATTAGAGCAACTACTGGACTGTTGCAGAGCAGAATGAGAAGTATAAAGGAACACCTTTGCACACGTCCTTTTGGACGGTATGTTACATGCTCAAGGTGGGGTAAGCATAGTATAAAAAGTTTATATACACTATACATGCACTTCACAACTTGATTATCTTGTAGAAAGATCTGAGTTTAGGAAATGAAGTTTGTATACTGCTGGTCATAAACAAGAACTGAAGGCCAACTAAGTTAACACTGATGTTTTTCTGATTTCCTCTTCATTAATCAAATATTTAAACAAATGCTTTTAATATTATTGTCTGGTAGTTTAGGAGTAAGAAACAGAATGGAAAGAATTTCCTTGTAAAGGGAAAGGCAAAACAAGACCAACAAACCAAGCCCTGCTTATTAAAATTTGCTATCTATTGTTGAATATGGCTCTGGAGTTCAGAAACTGCATTTGTTTTATTCCACACTTACCCATCTGTTCATGGAAAATAAGGAGGTGATTGGTGACAGCCAACGTGGTTTCACTAAGGGCAAATCACGCCTGACAAGTCTGACAGATTTCTATAATGGGGTTACAGTGTTGGTCGATAACTTTGGTGGAGTGACTGACATTACCTACCTGGACTTGTGCAAGGCATTTGACAGTCCTGCACAATATTCTTATTTCTAATCCAGAAAGGCATGGATTTGACACATAAGGAATTGGCTGGATGGTCATACGCAAAAAGCTGCAGTCAACAGGTCAGTGTCCAAGTAGAAACCAGTGACAAGTGGCATTCTGCAGCTGTTGGTATTGGAACTGGTACTGCTTAAAATCTTTGTCAGCAACATGGGCAGGATCTGCCTTTCATAAACCCATGCTGACTGGGCCTGGTCACCTGGTTGTCCTGAACACACCACAAGACAGCACTCAAGGTGTTCTGCTCCATGACCTTCCCAAACACCAAGGTCAGCCTGTAGTTCCCTAGATCCTTCTTTCAGCCCTTCTTGTGGATGGGTGTCATATTTGCTAGCTTCCAGTCAAGTGAGACCTCCTTGGTTAGCCAGGACTGCTGCTAAATGACTGAAGTGACTCAGTGAGCACTTCCACCAGTTCCCTCAGTACCCCTGCACGGAACCCATCACTGTCTTTTACAGCAATAGTAAGTTCTAGTTGGGATTTGGCCCTTCTAATTTTCTCCCTGCATAACCTTATGACATGCTTGTAGTCCTCTTGAGGGTCCTGCCCCTTCTTTCAAGGGTTATAAACTCTCCTTTTTTCCCCCCTGAGTTCCAGCCAAAGCTTTCTGGTTTAGTCAGGTCCGTCTTTCCTGACAGCTCATCTTTCAGTACATGGGGACATCCTGCTCCTGTGTCTTTAAGATTTCCCTCTTTAAGAATGTACAGCCTTCCTGGACTCCTTTGGCCTCAGGTCTGCTTGCCAAGGGACTTTGTCTACCAGTCTCTTAAACAGGCCAAAGTCTGCCCTCCAGGACAGCAGTTCTGCTGACTCATCTCCTAACTTCTTCAGCAACCAAAAACTATCATTTCATGATTGCTGTGCCTAGGGCAGCCTCAAATCATCGCATCACCCACAAGTCCTTCTCTGCTCACAAACAACAGGTCCAGTGGGGCACCTTCACTAATTGGCTCGCTCCCCAGCTGTATCAGGAACACACTTCAGAAACCTCCTAGACTGTTTCCTCTCTGCTGTACTCCCAGCAGACATGGTAAGTTGAAGTCCCTCACAAGAACAAGGGCTAGCAATTGTGAGACTTTTCCACATGCTTATGGAATATTTTGTCTGCCTCTTCATCCTGGTTGGGTGATCTGTAATACTTCCCACTATGATATCTACACAGTATTCAAAATTAACTCATACTTAGAGATACCTGAAATATTATTTTTTATGTTGTCTGTGGTATTCACTATTGATGAAATGTCAGCTCAGGAGACCTCTTTCTCAGTTTTGTCCTGTTTTCACTGCAACAGTCAAATTATATGAATGTTTATTAGATTATATATACCACATCCTATTCTAGAAACCATTACTATCACAAACGAACATACTAAGACAACAACAAACAAAAAAGATGGCAGGAAAAAAGTTCAAGAGTAACCAAATCTTGTTATATATACTGATTCCAGTTCTTATGAGCAGAAAAAAAAAAAAAAAAAAAGGCAATTTTTTGTACAGAAAAGCAAAATATTAGAGGTTAAAAAAATGTAAACAGCCCTTCCTTGGGAAAATACATAAACACCCCCAAAACAATAAACCCACCCTATCATGAAATCAGAAAAGCTGCAAAATATACGAAAGCAACAGAGCTCATCTAATAACAGTATATTAAAGTTTACAAAGAATAAGAAGAAATTACCTGTCCAAAAAAAATAGCTTGGATCTGCAGAGGTGAATCAGATGTAGTCTCCTCTTCTGCCTGCAGATGCCATTACTGGATCAAATTAAATCTAAACTGCAGCATATTTTGCTTCATATAGAGTATTCTCATGAGTCAGTGAGTGCTAGAAGAGTTTACTTATCCTGAATGACTAACGCTGGTACACGCTCTTTAGAAAGCACAGCTAGACTGCTCTTTTTTTCCAGTGTGTTTACATACAATATGTCTCAATAAGGTGGAGTGATGTTGTTTTAAATATTCTCAAGTAATCCAGTATTTATATTCTGAAGATATAGTTCCTCCCAGGACTCTTCCATTTAACTGAAATAAAGATGTCTTTGATTCCTGATTAGGGGTGAAAATTAACAGTTTAGTGCGTAATGACAGTTATTTTGTCTCCCATGGCTTTACCAGGTTCCAAAACAGAAGTCAATTTACATATTTTTGTGCTGTAGTTTACCTTGCGTACTGATGCTGGATGATGTTCACAAGTGTAATTTGTTTTAGTACTACTAAAATAAAATTAGAATTGAAATTGTGAAATAGTAAGAAGTCAATACTCTTAAGAATAATTATGTATTTTTATTCCTGTGGTACTATTTTCCAAATAAAGTACTGAACTGAAGAAATTAATTCTTATTAACTTCAAACTCACTTCTATTATGAAGAAAGTTTCATTTGGTTTGTCTATTCTTTTCAAATGCAACAAGGGAGTAGAAGTCTGAATACCCCACCTCCCCACTTTCGATTTAAAATTAGAACCAAGTCCCCCCTCTTTCTTCAATAAAATCCATGGGTCAAGTTCATAAAGTTCTAATTACTTTTTACCTGAAATCTGGCCAAAGAATATTTTCCTGAGGGAGTAAGGAATGACATTAAAGCAAAAAACAACACACAACCCCAACACATAAACACCACAACAAGCAATGCACAAATTACAGATTACACCAGTGCATATAACAAAATGAACCCATCATAACTTCAGTAAACAGTACAACCCATTCAGGTCTCTATAAACATTTCATCATAACACTCCCCCACCATGCACATTCCTGACTGTTCCCTCAGTGTTTCAGCAACACAGATCTGAAAACTGTAGGTTTGAAATCTTACAAGATCAAATTCAGTGCTTTTAGCAGAGAGGAAGCATACATGCTGGGAAGTATAGAACATAGAAGTCTCATTGGTGAACCAACATGAGCCTCCACTTCTGAGTCAGAAGGCTCACAGTCCAACCTTGTAGCTATGAGATTTTTATGTGTCAATGCAAGTGAAGTGTAAAGGGGTAAGTGAATGTACTGTGTGAACAGTTATCTACTGGAAGTAAACATTTTAATTACATTAATAAGTTAATAAAATGTGTTTTAATAAATACTGGTTGTGATCCCACTCCCATCTCAATTTCCCCGAAGAAATTTACAACATCATTATACATTCCTGTAAGATTAACTTTGTAAAATGCTAATCTAAAATCTCTATTTAAATTGCACTGTTTTGTTGTCCTCTTTAGTTTATGGTTTAAAAGAAACTCTGAAGATACGATCACAAAAAGATTTTCTGTGTGTTATCACTATCTGCCAGAAGTTATCCAGACCCTCACTTTACAGACAAATCTGCAAAGACAAGATGGCAAAAGTATCTGGACTGAACTGCAGAGTCCTTTATTTCAGCAATATTGGGGTCTATTTCATTGCGCCAGTATTCCTAGCAGGTGATGCAGGGAACTGTGTTCAGCCAAGTCAATTCCTCTGCTGACTTGGGCCTAATCCACAACTACCTCCAACTCCTTACTAGTAAAATAACATACCATTCAAGTCAATCCATCCCAAAATCTGCCTTCTGTGATCCCAGTTCCTTGACATTCACAATTTATGGACAGACTAGCCTATAGTTATAAATATACCTTACCTTATGGTATATTACACCAATAGATTATTGGAGCCTCTGCTAGGCTTGTTGATGTATTAATGCAGTATGTTATGAGAGCACTAGCTCACTCTTATGATGTATGGTCACTGTATATATCGTTAGAATGAAGTACTTCAATGATGTATAACTGTAACAAGGGCACCAAGCTGAAGAAAATACTAGCAGAAGTAGGTTTTGTTAGCATATAACTCTAAAATGTGAATACAGTATTAACAACATGAGCAAGACTGATTAGACGTGGCTGGTTAGCATGGAAGGGAAAAAAAAACTGAGCAGCAAGAAGATACTGGCAACGTTTTCACTCATCCTGCAAAAGCTAGATTTTATATGATTACGGTTGTCCTCAGGTAAAAATCTATCTGAGCCCCGTTTGTTTGCTTGGTATCTTTGTGAGTTTCAGAAACACTAAAAAACGAAAGTCAGTTAGAGCTCCTAGTGTATGAAGGACTTGTCTTTCAGTTTCAGAAAGAAAAAGACAAAAAAAAATCTCTCATAAGAACACACAGAACTACAAAACCAAGGATGTTTTCTGAGCAATGCTTCTCTTTAAATACAAGAACAAAACCAAACATGAGATCAGGTCACAATTGTTCAGCCTCTAAATGTGTGCTGGTAGATGTCTTAATAGAAGAAAGAAACAAGTAAGAAGTGTGTTTTGTTTCAGATTTTTTGTTGTTTTGCTTGTGAGCTACAGAAAACACCTCTTCTAGTACTTCAGATTTTTACACTACAATACTTTCAGCAAAAAGCAGTACACTTGGTGACAAAGGAAGGTCTCAAAACAACTCTATACAGAAGGAAACTGGCAAGGAATTTACATTTAAAGTTGTTAAAATCAGTTACATGATGTAGTTTTACTCTTTACAGTGTTTATCTTAGTCACATGATTCAGAACCACCAGTTATGTTTTAAAAACTTACAGCCAAATACAAAATAATACACTCATAGAAGTAGAAATATAACAGGTTTCTATTCAACTTTTAAAGCACGAAAATCTGAACAACTGAATATACTTTTTTAACCCTTATGCAGACATGTGAAGGCCTTTACTATAGGAAAGCAATTCTCAGCAACATCACACTTCATGTGAGAAGTAACTTATTAGCCACAATAAGAATTGAATAGTTTTGATGACAGGACTGGAAGACATTTTTTGACAAAATATAAGGAATACTAGTCTTAATAAAAACATAAGTGGGTTACTGGTTCAGCAGAATTACTTTTTCCTATCTCCTCCAAAACAGAAAAGCACAAAATCTCTCAATACCAACATAACTATAGTGTGAAATTTTTCAAAGGAAAAGGATGATTGACTCTTTACTGTAGCCTTTTCATTGGAAATAGTTTCAAAAGCCTAACAGGTCCTTGGAGACTGGAATTCTCAAGATGTTGAGCATCTTCCCTCAGAAGAAAAGATGATAGCTATGAATATCTGGCTTAGAAGCTTTGATACATAAAAAATATTTTTATCTGTCAAGGTTTATCTTACAAATTTCTCAGCTCTGTTGTGAGTAAAATGTGGTAGGTCCAAGCCTCCTAGAACCCATTATTAAAGAACAAAAACTCATATTCATTTTTATACTTGCTGTTAATTTTCACTGGCTTCATCCAGCATGGTAAATGTCAGAGGTCAAATAATGACTACAGTAAAAAGCACAAGGAAGTAATCAACTGGAAAAGTTATCTACAACCTCATGGGATAACTAAGATATTATTCAGGAGGAACTATGTTTCTAATTCACTATAAATAGTACTGAAAGTAATTTGAGCAATCAAAAGATAGCAACGATACTCGTATAATTTACTTTGGATCAAGCTGAAGTATGTCATCACTGATAACTTTAAGCTGAGGTTCTTCAATGGACTACAAAACCACTTAAGAAATAAGGTTGTAAAAGCAATTTTACCCTATAGAAACAGGTTCTGCTCTGTTAAAAAAGGTATAAAACCCACTTTAAAGTTGCAGTAGCACTACTGTGTCACATTTTAACAAGAAAAAAAACCCCTAAACATCAGGACCCACATGATCTACCTTTCAAGTATCTGAGATAGGAAGGCAATTTTCTCATCTAGATGTATGCAACATAAATGTTTGTTACAAATGCGCTTCAAAGGAATCTCCTTCCACTCTTATGCAAAACCCCTAAGTCAAAGGTTTAAGATGAGATGTGAATGCCCTGGCAAGTGTTTGCTGTGTTACCTCATTATTCCTCGACAGCTTTTATTTTTCCCTACTCACATTACCTCCAATAGGTTTTTTACTTACTGCATTAAATTATGTCTTATAGGCTTAGGTAATAATAGACTTTCATTAAAAACAAAAGGCACTAAAGTTTAACAGCCCCTTGAGGAATTGCATTTTTTCTTATGAAACTTAGGGTACTTATCCTTGTACAATCATATCATTTACTTTCATACCATTTAATAATATTACCAATAAATTTTAGGTTTTTGTGGTATATTGCTTTCCCTTCAAATAAAAGTTAAGAGTTCCCCTAAATTTCTTTATAATAGTATTTTATACCCACTGTATCCTACCAGGTGAAAGCTCTGCAGAAAAGGGAGGTGAAGACTGAAGCTTCTGTGTGTATTTTGGAATCACCTTCTGTTTCCAAGCAAATTCAACTGCATCTATTACAACCGGTATTCCTTGAGTCTCAGTAGCTTCATTACTAAGAGTCTGAGATTTCCGTAATAACTGTCCTTGTTCAAGTTCAAAATTTATAATAAGGGAATCAACTAAAGTGTCCAATTCATCCAAGTTCATAAAAGGCATATTTTTTTCCTGGATGGGATTGTTTGCAGAAGAAGATGACAAGGCAAATAAACGAAAATAGTTGTTAAAATACCCGGCTATGACACAAATATTTTCTGCAAAGCTCCTAAGACGGCTTGTGTTTCTGTACGACCCTATGAAAAACAAAAGCAAGAAGACTCAAATGCAACATTTTGTAAAGACAGACCAAGTAGCCCTCCCTCCCTCTTGCTTCACAGATTCCTGTGATCCACAGTTACTATAAAAACAGGTAATAACCAAGCTAAATACCTTGTAAGATAGAAGAAACAATTTGCCAGACTTCCTCTAGGCACTGCTCCAATTCCAAATATTTTGCAGCAATGTTAGTGCTTTTCTTTATTTCCTGATACAGAGATTCTTCTGGTAGTTGAGAGTCTATTTCTTTCTTTATTAAAAAGAGTAATTTAAATAGAATCAAATACATGACAGTATATTAACTGGTAAACATGCCTATTATGGACTGAGTCATGTAAAATAGGCCAATACTGAAACACAAGATGTAAGCAATGCCAAATCACAAAGCCTAAGATAGATTTGAAGTACAAGTTGTGGAGAGGGAAAAAAAAACAAAGAAAAAAAAAAAAGGCAAACAGAACAGTAAAATCCAGAAAAGGTTTGGCTAATTTTTGCTTTAAAAGTTAATCTATTTAGGAGGCAGGTTAAATAATCTATCCTGGCTTTTAATTCAAAATAACAATAATTATGGCCATAAATTATTGCATTAGTTATAATTAGTCTATTAGGCTGCTTATGATGAGCAGAAGGAGAAAAATAAGATACTAGTATATCCATAAATACTTTAAGTAAAATTAAAATCTAATAGTTTTTAGTGGAAATGAAGTAGCCATAAAAGTTAGCGCCCCATTCATTCACAAGACTGAGACAGGAAGTGTTAAGATGCAATTGTAAAAGCTAGGTTCAAATCCTCCTCTTTGTTACACGTATCCCTTAAATTTAAACCTCAAACTCAAAGTATGCGTTTTGTGAAACATTTATCTTACCTTTCCACAATAAGAGAGGTTATTTTCAAGGAATCTGGCTATTGCCACAACATTATCCTTTATTTGATTTTGAATCTGCAAAGAGACTTCGTATTATATTGTATGTATTTGTATATATTATATATTTTAGAAAGTCAACAATGAACATTGGCATGCTAATGAAAAAAATGCTCAAAGGCAGAAGACATGTTTTCTGCAACATAATATGCAATTTTTCAAATAAAATCTTAACTTTATCTGCAAGGTTTTAAATAAAATCTTAACTTTATCTGCAAGGTTTTAAATAACACCTTAATAAGGGAGGATAAAACAAGCAAATTTAAGTGTTCACTAAAGAAAGATCATCCTGTAATCTTTGTATCGCTGTCATTCTAAATGTCACGGGTAATCTCCCAGTTAACACTCCGGTGTTATCTCCCAGCTTTGCATTAGTTTCACCCATGACAAGAATACACAGGAATCATACAGACACATAGGAATCTGCTGAAAGTAAACAGCATTATCTGGAAAACAGACTGATCAATTCTTTTTGCTGGAAAAATGAAGCATTTGGGAGTTAAACAAGCAGATAGGTACTTAAAAAAAATTAGACAGTTTCACTATTATCTATGGGATTAAGAATGACAACAAGTGAATACCAGAGTAAGAAGTTTACTTGAAACAAGCAATTTATCACTCCTCTTGAACAGATTTGAACCTTTTATCCCAGGTCATTTATTACAGATTTTTGTGTAGTAAATTCTTGGAAATAAATATTTTATATATCTCAACTCATTAAGGAGATTTTCTTATTGCCCACAGTTGTGCAAGCTTTTTCAGCTTACAAAAACAACTAAATTGAGGTCTTGCTATGAGAAATAAGAGATTTCCATTTATATAATTGCATTTCGTATTACAAAAAATTTGGAAAGTGACAGGAACAACTCATTAATAGAACATAAATCATTTGCTGCAAATTTCCTATGAAGTGTTACAAAGAAATTGCTCAAATGAAAACACCACTGCTGCTCATCAGCCTGGAAAGTATTTGAAGGTCAGTTTTTATTTCAGTGAAGCACACAAAATCAAGCAGGAAAGTTCTGGCTTCTCCACGACTAAATAGCTACTTTAGTCAACTATTTTCCCTCTGAAGTCCCCAATTCGTGGAAGTGCTTCAGCGTACCCTGAGCATTAAGCACACGGCAAGACAATCTCTGAAAAGGTAACACTGAACTAATTTAATATTTAGATAGCATGCCGTTTAGGACTAGGACTATAAAAACAACGTATGACAAAATGAAGTCTTCAAGCTTTCTCATAATCTTTCTGACAACAGTGAGTGTAGTAATAGCAGAGGTGATTACTATTATCAATGTAACAGTTAACTTTCAGGATCATAGATCTTTACTACATGTTAAATACTCAATCTTTTTGAAAGGCAAACTTAACAGCAGTATATAGAGCAAAAGGTCGCTTGCTCCTTTGTGCCAGTATTCATATTCTCCCTCTCCTTCATGGTTACACTGTGAAATGATATAAATGTCCTGCAATGCACAGAAAAACCACTCCAGGTAAAATACACTTACTTAAACATTCAGTCTACATATGGTGAAAGGCAAACACTAAAAACTTCAATATCATAGTTAATATTCCAACTTACCACACATCTCAAACCCGTTTCTAACCATAACTGTAGTCCTACTATAAAATTTCTAGACAAAATTACTGAAAAAATAACAGGACTTGATCAAGTGCCTCTAAGATACAGCAGTAGTTTTTAATCTCACTTTCATCTCACCTCATTTTGTGGATATTGTTTCACAAGTTCTTCCTGCACCATTCTTGATTTTTCCTGTACAGTTTCAATGAGAAACTCCAGCCCTGAGCATACACCATCGTAAACGGCAAGTATGAAGTCCTTTTAAAATAAGGGTTCAAAACATAATGATTGAAGGAATTGATGTGGCCTGGAATCTAAACAAATTTCTGCAGTAGGCTACAAACGTAATTGTGAGCAAACCGTTCAGTGCTGGTCTATTCAGTTACATCTCATTCTTTGACCACAAGGGCTCAGCACTTTTGTTCTCCTTTTCGTAACTCTCTTCAGATTTCTGAAAATCCATTGTGGTACTTAATCACAGATTACTGAAATAATCATTGAATTTCTGTGAACTAAGTAGACTCATACAATCTCAGTGCAGATACAATCCTAAAAGCATGTAATTTCTTTTTCTTTGTGGAAGTTAAACAGCTTTAAAGTGCATTTTTTTAAGTAAAAAATTATTTCCAGGGTATTAACACAAACCCATTTTCACTATAAAAGTGAAGTATTAGATTAAAACCAATTCAGTTTATCAAATTGTTATATGTAACAATGCACTTCTGAACACAGTTACTGAAAATTAATGTGATATCAACATTAAAATTACTATTCTAATCATTATTTCTAATAAACAATTTTTCACCTGTAGACTGGTTGCAGCAATGTTGCTCTCTTCAGAAAATGAAATATCAGCTCTTGTGACTACTGCCAAGTGTCCTATGTATTTCATTGTTTGTTTTACTGTTTGGTTTACTTTGCTCAGTGCTTCTGCTACCATTGAGGATATATCTGAAGAACATCCCTGAGAAAAAAAGGCATATCATTCACTGAAGCTAGCAGGCATCTCTAGTCAAAGTGCATTTTTTGTAACACAGGAGTTCATAACAAACAATAGCTTGAGACATTTTCAGCTTTCCGTCTTCCTACTTCCAATGGTTTATCTACCACAGCTAAAAGATCATACCTTGCAAACAGAGAAGAATACTACACAGTTAAAAAAAACAAAATCACTCTTCACAAAGCTGCACCATGAACAACAGTAATATTTACTGAACACTACTTTATTAACAGTAGCACTTCACAATATAAACTAGCATTTGTTTTTGCTACTCCATGTTTTATTGTCCCCTGTTATGATTAAGAACCTATGGTATTGTATTGTCAGGGCCTGTGGCACAAAAGGTCTGCATTGCTTTGAGCTAGTGTATTGGAAGTACCGGTTTAGCCAGCAGAAACACACCCTTTGCCCTTCGTCTTCCTTAAATGTGTCCATTTGTCATTGCATACTTTGGACTTCTGAGTGGTTTTAGCAAGTCTGTAGTTAACACCGCATAGGACTTTTCAACACATAGATTAATCCCTTAATATACTTTACCTGCAACAGTAGCTGTAAATAACCTCCCAAGTTCTTTACTTCCTGTTTTATTTCTTCATCAACTTTTGTAGGTCCAGGGCACTTTTGGATATTGTTAAGCCAAAGTTTGGTAAGAATCACAAGCTGGTCAAAAGCAGAGATAATTCTGATGCTGTAGGACTGAGCAGCATGATTAAGAGAGAAAACTGTAAGAGAAAAAGAGATCTATCAGAAGGTTTCCCTTCACAAGTGAATTCTGATAGACAAAGATAAGAATGTACACCTGAAAGACAAGTCATTAGTGATGCTTACAATAAACTGTTATGAAAATCAAACTTACAGTTCTCTTGACATTCTTCATCTTGCTCTTCATAGGCTTTTGAAATGGCAGACGCTCCAGAGAAAATGACAAACAAATTAGTAAGGACATTATCTGCTATGCTCTTTCCTCCTTCGTGATTCTGTTCCAGTAAATCTAAAGCTGAATTTATAGATTCTTTGCAAATTCCAGGAAGAAAAGATTCACAAAAGCTTGGGCACAGGCTGGACTTGTTCTGTGAACCTGTATGATGTAAAAGCAAAACATCCGTAAACACTTTCCTGCATATGATTGAGCAGTTCACGTGTCTTTGTGTGAGAATTTTTTATACTGCTTCTCCTTGCAACCTTCAGCTACAAGATAGTAAGTCAGAAAACATGTGGATACAATGATCTAAATAGTTTCTAGATTCGCTTAGTACAAAAGACTAATTTCATAATGAAAATCTTTAACAGTAATCCACCTGTTCCAACAATCACACCTACAGAGAGACAGAAAATAAGTGAATGCATCAAAATATTTGGAAGACTGAAGCATCTAATATTTCAGAAAAAAAATATAAACCTGACAAAAAGCTTGGGGTGGCCTCAATAGTTGAATGAATAGCAACAACTCAAAGTTTCCAAATTGTTACACCAGAACTCAGCCTCTGGCAATTTGATGCATGGACTGTGGTCTTTCTTCAGTTAACATACACATTTAAGTGGAGTAATGTTTTAAGCAAATTGCTTAAGTAAGGGTCACCAGTGCTTGTCAGGAAGTTTTTACCCTAAGAAAGGATAATAAAAAAAGTACAAAAATCTTCTGACAACAGCTTGAGATTATAAACTGTCCTTGTAAACAGGACATTTTTCATTTTCTTTCCCAAACCACACTTCTTTTAAAAACGACTACTAGAAATGCATAAATTTTACACATGTAGTAGTTTCAAGTTCTCAGTATTAAATGAGAGGTGTTCTTATCATATAGCAAGTACCTGATATATAGGAAGTCTGTATATTCTGAATTGGTTGTAATTTTATCTCTGACAAACATCCAGAAATTCTCCTGTTCTTCATGAAACTTCTACTTCTAGGAAAGGATGACAACGTGAAAACATAAAAATAACAACCACAATTTACTCCTTAAAAACAATGCTTTCATATGACAGAAGCTTGAAGAAAACATTAAATCCCACACATTTAACTCTGATAATATCTAGGCAAACGGTTTAGAAAGCCTTACACATGTTTTGACAAAATATACTTATGGGTTTGGAAAAACTTTTGTTCCTATTTCTTGTCCATGAGGAAAGATAGGAGAACGACTGAATAGAAGAACTCATCACTTGGCACAGTGTATGTGTTAAATAAGGACAGGAACAGATGTCCAAGTGCCTATTTAAAACTGCTTGTGCTACTAATCAAATAGGTGTGTATTTGTAACCTTAACCTGTGGATCCCATGCAGGTTAATTAAAAGTTCTGTGCTACAGACAAATGTATCCATTTTTAAGACAGCTTTATGAAATAATTGAGAACAGCCTTTAATAACCTCCATCTGGTTGTCAATGGTCATACATAAAATCCTCTGGCATTGATCAGACATACGCTGCATATATGCTATGTCCAACCTCAGAAACATTGCTGTTTAATATGCCAAAAATCTTTAGTGGGTGGTGAGCAATGTTTGGTGCATACTAACACGTTTTGTCAGTGAAGCCACTGAAGCACAGTAAAATAACACATTTAATTTAAACTTTCCCCCTCCTCCCTTACATATACATGAATTTTCATTAATTGATAAGTTTCACATTTTAATGAAGTAAAATAAGAATTAATGTAGACTATGGTAGTGGCACAGAAACATGTTTAGACAGTTAAGCAAGTTAATTTTTGCTTTGTTTTAAGCGTAGATGAAGGAGCTACAAATTAGTATTACCTTCTTCTGGAAAGAGAGGAAACAGGGGCATCTGAAAGGTCAGGTTCCCACTCATCAGCAGGGTCATAAAATACATCAGCAGCTTTACTCCTATCATTACTCTGAGAGATATAAAGGAAACACAGGGGAATAAGGTTAAACCAAAATAGAGTAATAATAAGGCATTCAACATATGAATGAGGACAGTATGTTCTATTACCAGCAGTTTTAATGTTTTTTTCCTTAGGATATATGTAATGTAGGAGATAACTGACCATCAACCACCTTGAGGTACAAGAGCTTAAAACCAAACTAAAATAAGATAAACATTTAATGAAGTCACCTGGCTATCCAGCACCTGATATATAGGAAAAAAAGTACAAAATGTTTCCACAGCTCTCTCCACCACATGCCAGATATATTAAAACCCTGGCATCATAATTTAGAGTTTTCATTTATTTTTATAACATTTTATAACACTTTGTGTACAGTTTTTAGCAATGAATATGGCAAAACTGTCCTTTCACTGGAAACACTTTCCTCTTACAAAGTTGTATCAAAGTAGAGTTTGCTCAGGCTTTTTTCTGGCTTTTCTTTGACCTTTTTATTTTTGGATATAATACTGAAAATTTATTTATTTCAGACATATACTCATATAAGAGGCAGTTATTCTTTCAAATAGAACTAATTCTTTGGTGACATGCTACTACTTCTACGATAGAAAATAAAGCAGTCTGAAGCATAAAAAGACTGTATTTTTCTCTATCACCTGGAATGCTCCAACAGTTGAGATCTCCTCTTCTGCCAGATTGTGACTTAAGTTTGGAAACAGTAAGCATCCAAACATTTATTTATATACTATTTGAAGCAATTTGTATTAATTCTTCAATACTGCTCCAGACTAAACAGATATCGGAATGAAAAGAATTTTATTATCTGGAAAATCATAAATTCAAGCACAGAATAAATATAGACAAGCAGTTCTCAGTCTAAAACTAGTCTTAAATATTTATTTTCAATTTGTGTTTCAATCAAAAAGACTCCAAAGTAGTATAGCATAAAATACAGAATCATTATGTTTCTACAGGGTTTCTTTGGATCCCTCCTTCACTTTAACCCGTCTCCAGGAACCTTCTTTCATTATTTCACTGCAGTCTAAAACAACTTTCAATTCATATGGCAGAAACAAAAACACCCACAATGATCAGCCCTGGAAACTAGAAAATCCCAGAATACTCTATCCCCACTAAAAAAGTACTTTTAAGGGCCACCAGATCAGAGATTCCACCCTCCCGAGTAGTTCTTAGGCCTCTTTGTTGTTCAACTCAGGGAAAAAAATTGCAATGGAATAAAATGAAAACACTGTCTGTTCACATGGAGTCAATAAATATAAACTTACGACATTTCTCTCTCAGAAATAGAAAATAAAATACTATTCTCCCAACAAGAGCTGATATTGTAATCTTACCTGTATTCAATAATTTGCCACCACAAATTACACCACCTTTGTGTAATTAAAAAGGCTTTACCTGATGGTTAGAGGGTTTTTTGTGGATACACAATCAAGTGTTGGCACTGTTCATACTTCTCCCTCTCTTCTATTCTGTATCCCCCTCTTTGATACAAAAGCTAGTATGATATGCAACAATTTACTGCATATTTAGAGAGATGCAATACAAAAATACCCATTTTGTCTGATTAAAATCAATGGAATTAGAAAAAGGGATTAATGTACACCTTAATTGTCAGTTTATTAAATAAAAACTGATGAAAAATGCCTTTAAAAGCACCCACTGAAGAACCTAAAGCAAAGATGAAAACAAGCAGTACCAAACCTACCAGAGCCAAACAAAAACATATAGACTGTATCAAAGAAAATTCAAGTGATAGCTTTAAAAGGTCATGTTTTCCTCTAGAACAGATAAATAACTAAACAAAAGAACCACAAAGCAGTTCTTGTTTCACTACTTCTCCCTCTGCACACAAAATTACTTGAATAAAGTCACTGGTTTCTACTGTCCTCTTTCTGTGTGATTAACAAGTGTGTGTATATGTATTTAACAAAAAATAATCATGAGTCCTGGTGTTTAACATCATAAAAAATAAAACTAAGATTTTCCTCCTGCATAGATTAGCAAAATCTTATTTTTGACAAAGTATTACTGACCTCATATATTTCCTTCATTGCTGCTAGTTTGCATTCAAACTTCTCTAGGCTCCAGAAAGTTGCTATTCCCAGTTTGATGTTACGAACCTGCACCTGAACAGAAGACAGTGCTCCTGTTTTATCATCAATTTTGTCGTGCCTAGGAATTTGAGAAAATAAATAAAATTAAATTAAATAAATTTAAAAACCACATACAAAAAAAAGGGGAAAAAAAAACCCCATCCATTATTCATTGCAAAAATAAACAAGGTACTTGTAGGCTGGATTAT
Organism: Neopsephotus bourkii; assembly: GCF_033783945.1. NCBI lineage: Eukaryota > Metazoa > Chordata > Aves > Psittaciformes > Psittacidae > Neopsephotus > Neopsephotus bourkii. The sequence continues at coordinate 1,750,933 of NW_026900760.1, read as the reverse complement.
ACAGAGAACAAAAAAGTCATTACACAGAAATTGCTTGACACATCATGTATCTCACAAGGCAAATATTAATGTAGCCATTAAACTTATTTTTATAAAAAGGAAAAAAGGAATCCCTGCATTCAGAGATAAAAGTAGATACTAACATACAATCTCCTGGCTGAAGAAACTCAGAACCAAATATATGCTAAAGAATTCTACCGGCAAAGTTCTTGTTGAAGGATAAGACATCTGAAAAACCACAGGAATATATACAGGTTCACTTCTAGAACGCTCTTGAGTTACAACTAGCAAGCAGCATGGCATAGCAAGAGATCCTGTGGAGTGAAACAACTGGTCCCAAACACTCAATATCCGCTATAATATATCCTATAATGTATATGATCTCAGTTTTTGAACTATCTTTGTTGCAGTCCTGTGAACTGAACACCTCCCTGGGCTGTCACTTATTCCCTGGGTTTAGTTTTGTCCAAAAGGAACATAGTAAATGTGTTTTAGGACTACTTAAATATGTGAACCAAAGCAGTATGGACATGAGCATCAGAAGATTCACCTCCAAAGCACATTCAATCCAAAATTAATTGTCTGTGGAGATACATTTAAAGCCTTGATCTAAAATTCAGATTTGAAGTTCGCATTCCAAACTAACAAGGCTGAACTACAAACTCATCTAAAGTCATTTTGGAGAAGTGATTTATCATGTTCAGCCTAACATAACAGCTAACATATAAACAAACAGCTCACTGCACATGCAGAATCTACCACTAATTATGTATGCATAAATATGTATTTTATATAAATCCCCTTATAAATAATTGAGATACTCACCTATAGAAAACAGTGTTTTTCCCTAATTGATTACTAATGGTGTTGGCCTCTTTGATCATCACAGATAGCTTCAGAGAATTCCAGTTAAGTGGAACTAATAGAGATTATAGGACATAATGATTAAGTGGATCAAACAACATGATGCAACAAACAACTTCAGGTTTAAAAGAAATAAATAAAAAAAAAAAGGGGGGGTGGGGGGGGAATTAAGGGAGGCCAAAAAAGAAACCACAACCAAAATCCTTGAACAAAATTTAGTCAACAACAGTTCTATGAATTCCCAATACATATACCCTCTATAAAAGGTCAGGTAAATGGTATTCCAGAGACTGAGGCATAACACCAGACACAGTACATTATCCTGAGGTAGGAAATTAAGCAGAATCAGTTCTGTTACTCCAGTTTCCCCCATGAGTTAATGCCTAACTAGTTCAGCCAGATAGGGGTAGGACTTTTTGGTAATCAGGTTAAATACCAGCTATGTGAATATCCACCTAACTACCCTTAGCATGTTTTAAACAGATATTTTAGCACAATCTTTTTGTTCTTATGAACAAAAAGGATCATTAAAGCCAAAAGGCTCTTCCCCTTCAGGATCATTAGAGAAGTGCTAGTGCAAGAGAAAAAGCTCTTGGATCCGCACCCCCTAAATCCAAACCCACAGAGCAAGAGAGAAGTCAGCACTGCCTTTCCAACAGTATGTATATACATACCAGTCATAGTTTTATTCCCACTTCCACAATTCTTCTGAAGACTCTGTATTTCTTCAGCGATTTTCTGCTTCTCAGCTTCCAAGGCTTCAAGTATCTTTGCATGATGAATAGTATGATCTTCTAGAGCCTAAGCAAGAGAGGCAAATAAAAAAAAACCCACCCAAAAACATAACTACACACACCAAAACCCCCTAAAACACTTAATGCTGTTTGCTGAAGCAGTTTTTTGTTGCTGTATTTTCAAAATTCCCAGAACAGCATAAAATTTATATTGGACTTCTGCTGTATCAATACCCTTCATACTCAAACTGTGACAATCTTCTGGTTTTGCTTAGATATTGTTATGCTTCAAAAAAATCACTGAAATTAAAAGTAAATTCCTTTTTAAAAATTTAATCACAATTATTGCAGCAGTCATATATATAAACGCCAGCCATTGCTTACATTAATGCCTGAAGTCATGACTTTTGGTACAGGCAATTGTCATTAAAGTTTGCTGGATGTACAAAACCATCCATGTCATATAATAAACGAAGTCAGCATTAATTTATACCTGAATTCAATACAATATCACACTCGGAGTGTGAACAAAACATCTGTTCTGTTGCAGAAAATCACATTAAAAAAATATTTCAGAAGCAATTAAATTAAAATAAAACAAAAAGCACATCAACAAATAATCAAAGCACCAAACCACAAACCAACCACAATTTATCACTATTTTTTTTTTTGTTTGTTTATTTTTTTTTGTTTTTAAAGTTACCTGCTTGGTAGCTAATGTCTCCATTTCTAAACGCTTCTTATTGAAGCGTAGTTCCAGCTCAAGATTCTGCTTTGCCTTCTCTAACTCCTGTATTTTAGTCTCAGCTTTTTGGTTATTCTGTTCTTGGATTTGCTTCTTAAGAGATTCTTCTCTCTAATACAAAAAAAGGACAGAAAAGTGGAGGATTACCACTTCTACAGCTTTCCTAACCCATCCTCTTGACAGATATTATGGATTATTTTAACATTTACACATTTAAAACATGCAGTCCCTGGGGACTACTGAGCCCTGAGTCAGCAAAGGTTATACCTCAGTTCACAAGCATTGTATTATATCTTCTATAGCACATTTAAGAAATACACTACTCCACCATTATTACTTGGTTTACCACGATGTACTGTTCAATATCAACTTATGTATATTGTAAAGGTGTTCAAAAGGCTTACAACAAAACAGCATGCAAACTTGGAGGGGAGAAAAGAAAAAAAAAAGAAAGCCATGTTAACTAAAATACTGTAGTCATTGAAAACTCTCAGAGTAAGTTATATTTTTTAGGGATTTTTCATACATACACCTTGATCAAATGCACACTGAATTAACATTTTAGTTCATGACTAATTCTATAAACCAAAATTCCTAGAATAATTCTGTAGGGAATACCTATTTACAACTTCTTGTGTGAAAGTAAGGCTGATTTTTGTATTTTTTTTTTTTTTCAAAAAATGGGGCTTAGCATTGCCTAAGACACTTAAGTAAGGTGAAAGAACAACAAACAAAAACACCGAACCAAATAGAAACCTCATACTACGGTTTCTGTTTTATTTTATTGATATGTTTTATATAGCAATGCAATGGCAACTTACCACCTCTGCCTCCAGTGATTTTATTTTGCTTTCATAAGCTTCTTTTTGTGAGGTCAGTTCTTTCTGAACCATCTCTTTCGCAATCTGGACACTTTGCATCATTTCTTCCTTGGCTTTGAGGCGTGCCTCTTCAATTTCTGATTCAAGCCTACAAGTATCACATAACTAGAATACTGGCTTTAACCTTATATAGGCTGCATAGAGATAAATCTCTTCTATCATGAGAGGAGCCTCCAATTTAACAGTAAAAATAAAAATATGAGGGTTTGTTGATTTTGCTGGGGTTTCATTTTATTTTATTATAGAATCATAGAATAGTTAGGGTTGGAAAGGACCTTAAGATCATCAAGTTCCAACCCCCCTGCCATGGGCAGGGACACCTCGCTCTAAACCATATCACCCAAGGCCTCATCCAACCTGGCCTTGAACACTGCCAGGGATGGAGCATTCACAACCTCCCTGGGCAACCTATTCCAGTGCCTCACCACCCTAACAGGAAAAAATTTCCTCCTTATATCCAATCTAAACTTCCCCTGTTTAAGTTTTAACACATTACCCCTTGTCCTATCACTACAGTCCCTAATGAAGAGTCCATCCCCAGCATCCCTATAGGCCCCCTTCAGATACTGGAAGGCTGCTATGAGGTCTCCACGCAGCCTTCTCTTCTCCAGGCTGAATAGCCCCAACTTTCTCAGCCTATCTTCGCATGGGAGGTGCTCCAGTCTCCTGATGATCCTCGTGGCCCTCCTCTGGACTTGTTCCAACAGATCCATGTCCTTTTTATATTGAGGACACCAGAACTGCACAGAATACTCCAAGTAAGGTCTCACAAGAGCAGAATAAAGGGGCAGGATCACCTCCTTCGACCTGCTGGTCACACGCCTTTTGATGCAGCCCAAGATTATGTCATATTATTTTATTTTATTATTTTTACTTTACACTTTAATATTTTTCATCTCCTAGGGAAAATGTAGACACTGGCAAAGATGCAAAACATAACAGAATTTTAAAGTCCACTCAATTTCCATATTTATTTTATTATGTACCTCTCAAAATTAAGATCTGCAGTAGAAATTCGCTAAACCACATTAAGATGCAGAAAAGTTAAATTTAAAGTCAATGAGTCTTGCAGCTTAATAACTTCCAGGAGCAAAGCGAGTGCAAATAACACTTTTCTGTCTCCCAGATTCTCCACCACCACAGAAGACTAGGTTTGTAATTCCAGATTCTTGTCATTTTTGTAAGGCATTTGCTTTTGAGGCTTTACATCCCTCTAAAACATCAAAAGTAAATTTCAGACTCATTATGTGCTTGGAAATAAAGGTAACTGAAGAGATACGTTACTCTGAGAGCCTCTGGACCTCAGCATTTCTTTAATAGTGGTCTGTACTCTTGACAACTGGACTAGATTGTGCTGATCAGAACTTAGAGGTACCATCGTTTAAGCTAGGTCTGGGACTTCCATTTCAGTTAAAAATGGAGTTAACTATAAGCTTGAAATTTTCCAACTTCCCCTTATTGAGAAATAATTTATAATCTTAAATTTCCTATTTCTTAAACGTATTTCAAGGCTGCATTAACAACTGAGCTTATTTTCAGAACAAGCAGATAACATACTTACTGTGCTCTCTGTGCAATAAGCAGTTCATTCTTTGCAAATTCAAAATCTTTTGGACCATCATGTAAAAATGTTGTTCCACAAGATGATGTTTTACCTCTCTGAACTTCTACTGGATGATTAAACCTGAAATAATGGTCTCCCCCAAGGATCACGCGATCACCCTATGGGGAAAGAGGGAAGTGGGGGAGGAAAAAGTTTGTTCTATAACTTTCATATTTATAAGCAAATTTACAGTGCTTAAAAGATAGCAGGTGGGGCTAGAAATTCAAGAGATAAGTATTTACACTTTCAGAGCCTTCTAAGAAAACCTGCAGTCTGAAGTTGTAATATTAACAAAGAAAAAAAAAATCACACATGAACATATTAATATTACCAAATCAATTACTCACATGATGCAGAACTGTTGGGTTTAAAATGCATTTTCCATTTACGTATGTCTTTGCTTCTCCCAGTGGAATAATGCTCACTTTGCCAACAGTATTTTTTATAACACTGAAAACAAGAAACAATTGGGCTATCAGCAGCTCATGTTACTTGCAAATGAGGTTTCTTAATAGAGTAAAATTCATGCTTTAAATAGTGTCCTTGCTCTGTCAGGTATGGATTGGCTTCATACTCTTTAGTTACAACACATAAAAATAGTAAGCAACAACCTATATTTTACAAGAGACTCAATATCTAAATCTAAAAAGAATTAACTGCTGAAAAATTACTACAATATGCTGTCATCTGAGCATTTCTTTGACAATGCTTAATTTCCCAACACACACACATCTTTCACAGTTTTACTAACTGATTAATTAAGTTCCTTAGAGCACTTTCCCTAGGCTCAAGTGCATGGAATGCACTTTAAACACTAATTCCACAATATGGCCAAGTTGCTCTCTATTTTTAGTTTTAATAAGAGCTCTCAAGGCATTTCACCTTTCCACTGAACCGCATATAATAGTTATCACACAGTATCATTTGCTCAGGTCCTTCTCCAGCATTTCTGAACTAGAAAATTTTCTCCATGAATGAAATGAAAAGAGAAATCAAACTACCTTGGTTAACAGATTTATAGAGGGAACAGAATGAAATTACTTTGAATCACTGAACAGTACAAAGATTATCACTGAATAGTATTTCCAGTTTAGAAAACCAAATCTTGTTACTGCCAGAAGAAAGAGTGACTCCAGAAGAAAGGAAAAGGTGAGGAGAAATATTTCCCATTTTCACTTCAAGTATAAGAACACGACATACCAATGGTCATCAGCAATGAGCACTCCAGAAAGCTGGATATCATGTTTTGAATTTGGTGTATGTCTTCCAACTGTAGTTTCTCCTTCTTTGATCATGTACAATAGCACCTCAGAAAGCTGAGGATCTTCACTGAGATTGACAAGGTTTGGTAAATTATTGTCCATTTTGAATGTAATTCCTGCTTTCTAAATAAAAAGAGAGCTCTGTATAAAAAAACCACAATCTACTTCATGCATTGAAATATCTATATTGATTTTTTAGTAAAGGAAACAAATCTTACAACTACTCTAATTCTTCTGCAAGGTTTGTTTAAAGACAGAAAACATACCTGCAATTCTTTTGCATCTTCCAATTTCCTTTTTTCTGCTTGTTCAAATTTTTCTTTCCAGGCCCTTAGTATATTAAGGCAAAACCAACACAACATATTAGGAGAAAAGTTATAACATATAAACTTTACTATTTCTATTTGAATTAAGACATTAACGACTGCCCAACCTCTGCATTTCTGCCATGTCCTTCTCCTGCTGGTGCAATTTTACCCTCAAAGATGTTATTTCCTGCAAATAAAGTCTGTATTTTTCCGGATCAGTCTTCAGAGCACTCTTCTGAGCTGCCTTCAGTTTTTCAATTTCAGCTTTCAATTCTCCATAAGACAAACCAGACAAGCAATACATAAAAAATACAAACAAAACACGGTTTACACATTTCAGTCCAATACTAGAAGATTCACCTTATTCAATTAAAATTAAACACCTTTCACCAATCCAAGTTCTTAAGTATAGCCTCAGATACAGTCTGGACTTTGGGGAAAAAAAAAAAAAAAAGCTCACAAAGAAGAGTAATATTAAATGGAAGATATCTTTGGTTGTATTGAGTTAGTTGACAAGCGGGCAGTCAACACAACAGACTATTAATAGTAACAAGTCTGATGGAACATTAAGTTGAATACACAGGCAAATTAAAAACCCTTAAAGACTGCAGATGTTAACCTCACCTTTTATTAGCTTGGCATTCACATCTTCATTTACTTTAGCAGTGTTGATAATTGAACAAGCCTGTTTTGCATAACGAAGAGTGCTGAGGGTTTCTTCTGTACTGCTAGCAGCTGGACTTACTGTGGCAATCATAGTGGTTTGTGAATTTCCACCAAGACTTTCCTTTAACAACCTTCATTTGACAGGAGAGTAGAAGTCAATCCCCAGTCCTCACATTGAAAGAAAAATTAAGTTTACCAATCTGAACAGATTAAATACAAGGGTTTTGCTACTTATTTAAGAGTGATTGTTAGCTTACTTAAAATACAAACCAAGGTCCTGAATGTTTTTTACCTAATACAAGAGGCTAATTTGTCCCCTCCACGGGTCACTTGAGAGAGAAAAGGAGGTAATGAGGGGAAGAGATTCCTCCAGATTAGAAAAGGAATTCACAGTCTGAGAAAGTATTTACTTCTCTATAAAGAAATTGTGACGTGTACCTACCAAGTAAGGACAGACTCCCGGTAAGGAATAAAAGCTTTCTTTCCATTTCGAGACTGTTTAGAGAGGGCAGAAATAACCTTTCCAAGGGTTAATAGTGATTTATTGATACTCACACCCTCCTACACAAAACAAAAATAAAAACAGTTTTATTTTCTTGTGTGATGTTATTGATTGTACTGTTAATTTAATTGTGCTTATTCAATGTGGTATCGTACAGCAATATCACATTAAATGTCACCACTGATTAAAAAAAACAATAAATTGAAAGAGCAGCCTAGAAGCTGACTCTCATTTAGAAAGAGCAAAGACCCTGGCTTAAAAATACACCATGTCCACATACACAAAACTTACAAAGGCAGCTTGAAAGAAACTCTTATTAGAAATGCTATTTACTTAAATCCCCCACAAAAAAAGGGGCAAGCCCCAGCTCCATGGGAGTTCAAATCTAAGTCATAAATCTTATTCAGGATTTGAAAAGTCATGCAAACAGTTTTCCTAATTCCTTCTAATGGATCATTAGGCCTGCATCGGATATGGAGTGCTGTCCTACACAAGACCTAGCCTGCCATACTGCATAGTCAAAACAGCTTCTTAGCACATCCATCCTCATTAGCAAACTGCTGTGCAATACTTATAGGCATAAGGCCTACATATATTTTTTTAAATACAGTTCCTGCCCAAAAGTCCTGGTAGGTGAAGTTACATTGGAGTTTAGGGGCATTCTTTGGAATCAATTTCTTTTTCCGCAGATTTCCCAACTTCATTTACCTTCAGCCTTTCTCCACTGGTCTGAGCTGTTAAGCAGCATTCACTGCCAGCCAGATCAATTAGATTTATGTGACTGATAAGCCTACGATCACACTGTTCTTCATCCACAAATTCTACCTGGAAAAGAAGAGCTGTTTGTATTCAGACCAAAATAACAAGATTGACAAGAAGCAGAAATCTAACAAGCTGCTCATTTTAAAAACATGAAAAAATTGACACTCTCATTTACTTTTTGACAGGATACCTTCACGTACATGCCTCGAAGGAGACTAAGTTCAGACTTCAAACCACAGTATCAACTGTTTGCAGTTCAGTAACTGTGTAAGCATAAACTGCAAACATAATAGATTACCAAACCCTGGGTTTTATTGTTGCAGCTATATAATAACCATGGAAATCATTAAGCTGTTACTTACTTAAACCAAGGAGAATCAGCTAAGCAGTCAGTGGAAAAAAAATAATCTCAGGACTACTTCTAATAGAGAAAAGAAACAATCTAATGCAGAGAATGATAAGGGGAAGAAGGAAGGAGACTATTAGGAAATAGGACTGAAAAATTAAGCCAACCAAGAACAATTATACTCAAACCAAAAAGTTATTTGTGAATGGAGAAAACTTGACTGTAGACTTCTGAGGAGCTCTACCTATTTTACTTCTGGTTTCAGGCTAATCTCACTAAATCAGGTGTTGTTTCTTACACATCTGTAAGTCAGATTTGGAATTTTAGTCCCTATATCCTGGAAGCACATAGGTGAGAAATGCATCCTGAAACAAGGAAATATTTACTTGGTGAATTGTGTTGAAACTGAGGACAAACTGCACCTCTTATCATTGTCCCAGGTCACCTGTAGAAATTCATCACAGCTCTCCAGCCTGCATAGGCCAACCTTCTTAGAAGCAGAAGTGTGTTGACAGCAGTTAGGCCTCAATTTGGATTCTAGTTACGTCTCAAAAATCACACTCTGAAGCTTAGAACTACTCCTAGATCTGCCAGACTAGACATATTTTTATTGCTGCTATAAATGCATGTAGCACATAGTCATCAGAATCTACTCAAAGCACAACAAATAAAATAAGTTTTGCTGTGTAGAAGGCCATGTTCAAATGCCTTGTGCTTTACTCATCTTCAGGTATATTTTCACAACAATTTTCTAGGCAGCACACACAACTTTTTACACAATTTGAAGAGATATCTGACACCCAGCAATACCTTGGTTTGTGTCATGACAAGGGTGAAGACAGAATGAGATCTAGAGCTCTTGTCATTCATTGCTGTAGCAGCTGTTGCTCTCTGCTTATTTCCTAGTTCAAGCCAACTCTATAAAAGATAAAAGTAAGGATGTGAAACCAAAACCATTTTTGGACAGTTAACTGAAGATTTAAATGTTCGCAAGTTAAGTTATTAACACAAATGATGACTCTATAAGGGAGGAAATTAAATTTTAGAGGTAACCATGTGAAGAGTGACACTTGCCTATATGCATCTATTTAGCTCCTTTATATAGGACTAGTCTTCATCATCCTTTCACAAAATCAGCTGAAATATCATAGTCTACTGGGCAGTCTGTAAATCATTTTCTTCCCATCCATGGAATTTAGTTTTCAGCAGTGAAGGAAGGCGTAAGTATAAATATTTACATACCCTTTTAGTAACCAAATAAATCTTACCTGGATATCAGAGTAAGAACTGACAACATTCCTAAGGTGGGGGAAAAAGAAAAGTTTGGATTCAGACTGTTGTCTTCCTAGTTTTTTCCTGCTGCCTGAATTCTGAAACATTTCTCCAGTTACAGACAAAATACAAATATACCATGAAAGCTCCAGTTGTCTTAAGACTTCCATACACTTATTTCACTAAAACATTACACCAAAGGAAATAAGTCGAGCTAGGCATGGGTATGTGTTTTTCTAAAACTACACAATACTAAAATCTTGCCTAATTTACCACTGAGTGCACAAGCAGAGTTTAAGATAGTAATTAGCACACTTTTTCAGGATTACACCATACATCTATTAAAATAAGAAGAGGTAAGACTTACACTGTCAGGCCTTCCACATATGGTCCTAATACGGGATGTTCTCTTACACGAAGCTGGGGAGTAATTTTTAAAGACCTGCATTAGTTAGACCTACCATTCAGGAATACCTTAAAATGAAGAGGAAGTCTGTCTATATCCCTAGTATGACATTTATCATCAACAAAACTTAGCATGAATCATCTATAACAACGTTTTCATTAAAATACCTACAACTGAATTTTTACAGCTGCCCAAGTAATCACATCACATTGCCCCATGCCACTGCTCACAGAACCAACTGCCAGGACAGGTACCTTAGGTAAGGTATTCATATAAGAAAACAAAAGTATTTTCTGCAACCTAAATCTATTATGTTCTTTAGTTAAATACCTTACCTTAAAATCACTGAAAAAATCCATTGAAAGCACTCCTAGTATAAACAAGACAGTGTAGTCTTTATTTCTACGTAACAAGTTCATATAAGTATCAAGTTTAGGATAAAAAGACTTTTCAACAAGAAGCTGAACATAGTATACCTTCTTTATCATAAGCTAATACTCCTCAGTTTACGAACAAGTGGCCAGTATAGTGGTCAACAGTTCAAAGAACAGAAAGTACTTATTTTAATAAAATAAATTCCTTCCCTACTTCCCCAACTTAACGCAAATTTCTTTAATTTATGGTTTTGCATATTCTAATATGTAAGCATTAAGAACTAGCTAAACTAGTTTAACTTGTGATCCTTCACTAGTTAAGCAGGGCACTGATTTCTTGTCCCCAAGCTTCTTAGACAACAACAATCCAACAGGTGCTAACCTCTTGCATGATAGTTTTCTGCAGCTCTGCAATGTAAATACACAGAGGAAACAACATGGGAAAAAATTTTCCCTTTGCAAGCATTAACATTGTTTCATGAAAGCACTACGCAATTAGATCAGTAGAGTCAGCGGCAAACAGGTTTTCCAGTACATAAACAATACACAGATATTTTCATAAAGTGAATGGACATTTCAGTAGCACTGAGAAGACTGATGGATCAAATACAATTAGGCAAATATTCCCCACCCCCCACCACACACACAAGCACCCTTGGAAGCCTCCTGACACTGTCATTCTCCCATATTAGATCTCCATCTAAATTACAAGATTATTACAAGATTATAACTCAAATTATATTGCAGAGAAGGTTCTTAATGTAATCTGGAGACTTGTATAAATAATATTCTAAGAGAATTTTTATAAAGGCTGATAAGTTAATCTTCATTTTGGAAGATGTTAACAGTCCTGAGAGGTTCTACTGGATCATTTTGTTTGTATTTCAGCAAGGTGTTTGGGTTTTTTTTGCTTAGCATTTCCAAAGTGCCAAGCATTTTTCTTGAAGTCATATAGTAAGATTTTTTTACTTGCATCCATTATTCACAGCAACTTAAGTTCTTCAATAACACAACACTTGTTGTTTACACTCTTTTGTGTACAGAATGGATGCCATTGCTTTGAGATTATGCATATACTTTTTTCTGTGACCAACTTACCGGTTCTTTCTTCTGTCCACTTTCAGCTTTAAAAACAAGCAAATCATGAATTTTCTCATTGTATACTTCAAAAAAGCTCATTTCAAGATGATACAAAACCTAATAAGATAAATTGTAAGAGTTATTAATATAGCCCACAAAATATTTCCATCCTCCTTTATTTCAAACATTAACCTAGATTGCCAGATACTGCTATTCACTGTTACATGCATTTGTACTGAAGGGACTTTCCAGGAAAAAACGTATCGTAAAATCATAGATTAGTCTGGGTTGGAAAGGACCTTTAAAAGTTCACCTCGTCCAACCCCCAAGAACACAACTGATTGGAATTCCATCCACAGCCATTCCCAGATGATAGCTATCAAGGAAAAAAAAAAAAAAGTATATACATCCACCTCAGAAATTTCAGTGTTGGGATTTTAGTACCCAACAATATAGTTTTGTTTACACCTACACTAGTCTCATTCATGATGGATTGTGCTTTGACTGCATCATACATGGAACAGAGAAGGAATGGACTGATGTTGTCAACATCCTGACATGGAACAGAATAACCTAATGGAAAGATAAATCTTGATCTACACACAGCAATTAACAAAAACAAAACCAAACTTTTCATGAAAACACATCTCCTTTCTCTGAAGGTTTTGTTTTATTTTTTAAAAAACATTTTCTTTTTTAGGAGACAAGGGAGATGGCAATAAAAAACCTAACACAAGTCAGAAATACATAAATCTTATCCTATAAGGCATGCTGTATAGTCTATGGACACATGAAAAATATCATGCCCATATTTCTTTTTTATGCTATTGTCATTAAGGAAGCAAAACCATGTTGACATCACTAAGCAGATCTACTAGCAAAAATAAGATTTGAATCAGCAAAAGCATCCATACATCTACAAATGGATCCAGCACTAAGGTATAAAATGAAAAAATTAAGCAGGTATCAAAATACTGAAATGCATCAGTTTCCTCATAATTCAAAGTAAGCATAAGCATAGCACCTGTTGCTTGTCCATTTGTGCTATTTCAGTGAAAAGATCTTCACAAAGTCTTGGAATTATTCCTCTGTCTTTATCAAATCCCATCATCCTGTAGTTACAAAAAAAATGCGAGTTCTGTTTTGTTATTCTCTATAGCTATTTTTAATATTAATCGTATAACTCTGAAGTTGAAATGCCACGCTTCTAAGCCACAGAGGTAATCAGCAATGGAAATAAACCTAACCTATGCTGCTGCTTATTTGAGTGGGAAATTGAAGACGATTACGCCCAGAGGTCTTTCCCAATTCACCCATTGAAAAATGGGTTGAAAAAACTAAGTAAAATTAAAACTCTATGCAACTGAAGAGTAAGTTCTACTATAAACAGTAAACTTATAGACACCTGATGTCCTAATAATATGCATGCATTTTATATGCTCTGCACACTGAGAGCGTACCAACCTAAGCCTCTCTCTACCTCTAAAGTAGTTGTTCCCCCCCCGGCCCCATGTAGTTCTGCCACTGCAGAACACCAGAGTACTGGACTAATTCAGCTAGCTGAGAGATTCACAGAGCTACACAACATAGTTAGAGCAGAAATTTGTTGGGTACACTTGACCTGGTGACACACTTATTACTGATGTTCATTTCAACCTTCTTTGAAATACAAAGGGGATGAAGGCAAGTAATTGTTTACCTGAAGGTGGAAAGGAAAACCAAACAAATAAACAAACCAACCTACAAACAGAATAACAATTGCAATACTGAGCATATCTCTCTTATGGCAAGGTAAATAAATATTTTAAGTAAAAACTGAGTTCCCACTTAAAAAGAAAACCCTTGTCTCTGTGTAAGTTCTATATTTATTATGAATTGAGTAGAAACATCAAAATATTGAACAGAAAAATTTCTGACCCTTAACTACATACTATAATTCTATAATACCTCATGGGAATTATTTCTGGTCATTAACTATGTATTTATAAGTCTATAGTACATCATGGGAATTATAAAGCTAATAGAACTGATTATAATAGATTCTTGTGTGGAAAAAAAAAACAGTTCACTAGGCTTTCTATTGAAAATTACACAAAAGATATATAAAACTGGCTATAAACCCTTGAAATGTTGCTTGACTGGAATTATTTTATGTAAAGATTAGATTCCAAATAAGCGGTGCCACAAACAGATTTATTTATTTAAAGTTCTGAAACAGTCAGAACCATAATTTGAATGATCTCTTAAAGGTCTCATCCAAAAAACATAATATACTTTACAACATGTCACTTCATGCACAACCAACAGTGGCAAACAATAGCACTGGCAGAGTCTGAGAAGCTCTCAGCATTAATAAAGGTTTTTCTTGATTAAAGTCTCTACAAAGAGCTTTTATTTTCTTCACTATAACTAGAAAAAGGTCAGCATTAGATGCATAAAAATATTCTACATCTTTGTCTTACTTCTAAATACTGTCTTAGTAATCTCTGGTTTAAAATATGCAAAAACATTTTAACACAATTCAGTAACAAGTCTATTCCATACAACTTCTTCTTGTCATTTCACATTGCACAACTGACTCCTAAAGAATTGTAACAACTATTATTAGAAACTTACGTGTATGATTTTCCAGAACCAGTCTGCCCATAAGCAAAAAGACAGGCATTATAGCCCTCAAATGCTCTTTTCAGGAGTGGCACTGCCAAAGTTCTATAAATCGTTGCTTGGCTTGCAAAATTAGGATGACACGTGTCAAAAGACCAGAAAGAGAAGTCATAACTGAAGCTGTAAGCTTGGTTTGTGGCTGGATTTCGTACAGATGTCTCTGACCCATTCATGGAGATTACAGGGAGTGAGTTTTCATTTTTCTCTCTGAATGGGAGGAAAAAAATTAAAAATTGAAAAACATAAGCTACATGCTTTAAGTTAGTCATTTCAATCAATTCCCAATGAAAAATAAAAAGTTTGGTAATCATTATAAAAACAAAACCAACCAAACAAAAAGACCCCCACCTATTTAGTGAACATACAAAGCATTCAAGCTCAATATACTTAATCTAGTGAATATATAACAAATAGCCCCAAACACCTATAAAGTGAATTTAACCTCTTAATAAAATCTTGGGTCTATAATTAAACAACTCGAAACACGCAAAGCAGGAATTAACATATGCCATAAAAGGTACCATTACCATCAGAAAGAAGTCCAGGATACAAACCTGTTATTGAAAGGCCGTACACGCACAGCTACAATCACTTTGCTGTTTTCCGCTTTGAAAACATCTTTCTCTGTGCTACTGCTGTCAGCAAGAGCTTCTATGCTCTCTTTTGGTTTTAAACTTCTAGTGACAGGAGAGCTGGTGACACTAGTTTTAGTTTTGGCTAAAATTCGAAGATTAGGTGTTTCCTTATTTGAAGCTGACAATGATGGCTGATCCTGAGAAGTGCTGTTCTTTGGTGCAAGCTTAAATATTTCTGTTGAACCTTTTGCTGGTGTCCTCAGTCTTTCTAAATTTTTATGCTTTATCATCAAGTGTGGTAACCTTTGCTTTCCAGTACCATTTTCATTCAGCTGCTCTCCTGGCAGCTTATTCGTACATTTTGAGGTAACTAATTGTTCTGATTTAGCAACTTCATTTTTAAACTTTGTGTCAGCAGCACTTGTCCTGCATTTTAAATACATGCAACTGTCATTTTCACGCAGACCATCAGCAAAGCCAAAGGAATCCTTGCTGTTAAGGTTACACTGCAACTTCATATCTGAATGATCCTCAACTAACTTAACGCTTGGTTTAACATCATAGGTATCATTAGTATTAATCTTTGGCATAAGTGCAATCTTGTCATTTCTTTGTGCGGCAAAGTTATTATTTTCTATTCCAGGCATAGTACTCAGAGCAATTTTAGTCTTCACTATGGAGTCAGTCCTCACACGCCTCTGCAGAGTAAGTCTTTTCTCCATTTGTATATTTTGCATGCCCAGTGCTGTGTTTGCATTCAACTGTCCACTAACGGACACTGGTTTTTTGCTTGCTTCAGTTCTCCTCTGAAGTGTTAATCTGCCTTCAGGTTTAAAGGTTGCTGATACATCACACACTTTTTTACAGGCTGAAATCACATAGGTCCTATTTACTTCCTCCGTCTTACTGTGAGAACATGAAAGTAAGCTTCCCTTTTCTTCCCCCGATTCATGTGACTGCAGTTGCTGCCCAGACACTCTGCTGCTGGTAAGGGTATTCTGTGAAGAAGCCTTCTGCAAAGCAGTAGTACGCTGTACCTCAGAGGAGCTTCTTGTAGGAACTGTGTAAATAGGCATTTTGTCTTCCAGCAAGTTAATGTTAGGTTTTTAAAATGTACAACACTTTTCCTAAAAGGTTATTTCTAGTTGCTTCTTCTTCATCAATCTGGGGAAACAAAGGAAACATTGTTACGATGCTCATATCCAGTGCAACTTGTGTTTTGAAGCTTTTTACATATACTGCAATAAATACATATTCCAAACATTAGTAAGTTAGGAGCCTATTTCACCTCCAGTACTTTAAAAATCATTAATATATGAATGACTGCTTCTACCAAAAATAGGCTCTTTGATTCCATTTACTGAGTTCTATTTGTGCCAGAAAATAAACCAAACATCATGAAGCACCAGGTGGTACAAAGAACAATCTAAGTACTTAGCAACAAAGATCAACATGGAGGTTTCTTTCAAATGATCTGCAATGATCCCCAAAGAAAGCAAATACAAGATTGTGCCTTCATTCACTCACAATTACTTATGCTCTTTGTGTTTCACAACTAAGAGACTCCATTAGAACAACAAAATTAACATTGAGTAGGAAATCTGTGAACACAGAAAGTGGGTTTGGGTTGGGTTTTTTTGAGGATTTTATAACATAAACCCCACTATCAGTACAGGACAGTTAGAAAAGACAACTATTAAAATGTGTTTGTAGATGATTTTAATTCACTATAGTACATAGACGCATAGCAAAAAGATACTTAGCCTACAGGACAGAAAAAAAAGATGGTAAAATGTATCCTGGGTCCTTTCTACATATAAGTATTTAGAAAGGTGCATATACCCAACCTGTATAAAAAAGCATGTTTTCACTATTTCATATGCATCATAGTTATTGGGTTGTTACAGGCTTGACATCGGTACCCGCTGCAAACTTGTCAGCTTCAATTAATTTGCTATTACAAGGCAACAAGTAACCTGTCTCAGAGCGTTCAAAAACTTCATCTATCATTAACAACAGCAAATGTTCAGGGGACAAAAAAAAAAGGGGAAAAGGAAAGGGAAACAAGGCAAAAGCAAGTGATACAGAACCAACCATTTAACCATTCCTCAGACAGCAGTTTCTTTTAATACTGCACTTTTCAGTTATAGCTTTCAGAGTGTTCTCAGAATTCATGCAGTTACATTCACTTCTATGCGTCATGACTGCCCAAAGCCTTCCTAGGTCAAAATCTGTGAAGAAAGTTATTGCTCAAAACAGCCTGATACAGAAAACTCTTATGTTACATGAGCTGTAAAGCACGGATTTTGCGATTCCCTCTAGCAGTCAGTAAATAAACATGGCTGTAAGCCGTAAATTGAGTTAGTGTTTCCTGAAAGTCCATATTTCCCCTTCAAAGGAAAAGGAACTCTGCTGAAATACCTAGCATAAAGACAGAAGTTCACACACCCTGTTCTATAGCTGTGCCTTGTAAATATTCACACTTTTCTTAATCCCCCACAAAGACCGCCCGCATTCTAAAATAAGGTTCAAGACATGTTAAAAGTAGGCTCATTCCTCATTTTTAATCATGACAAATAACAAGTAAAGATGAAACCGAAGTGTTCCGAGCTGGGTGAAAGCGCAGGGGAGCTCGACAGCTTGACTATCCTTCCGCAAACCCGGCCTCTTCAGCCGAGCCCCCATCAGACGTTGGATACACTTTACAGACCAGCTTTAGGACCGCCCCGCCGAAGCAGCCCCTCAGCCCTGCCAGCCCCGCCCGCGCCCCTAGGGGAAAGCGAGAAGCAGCGGCTGATAGAGGGAGCCTGGGGGGTACCGGCATCTCAGTTCTGCGGCTCCCAGAACAGCCCGCCCGCGGGAAGCGCACCCCAGGCGCAGGAAGGAGCCCCCGTCCCTCACCTCACCGCAGCCTCACCTCACGCACCGGCCGCGCTCCATAACGAACACAACTCGCGCCATCTCTTTGCCCCGTTTGAATGCGCCGGGCCCGCGGGGATTGGCTCCTGCGGGGAGTTGCGTCAGAAGGGGCGGCCCCGCAGTGTCGCCCCGTGAGGGGCGGGCGGGCAGCAGCGTCCTGAGCCTCGGCTTCCCCGTGGTGAAGCGTTTTCTCCTCCCGAGGAGAGAGCCCGGCGCTGCCGGTGATTTCTCCGAGGGCGGGCTGGGCGGAGGTAGGTAGGTAGGTGGGTGAGCGGGGAAGTCAGCCCTCGGAACAAATGGAATTACTGATGATGCCGAGGACTGGACATGAGGGATACGGTCAAACCACCTCATGGAAGAAAAACTGGTGTCTTGCCGAAGGATACATGCTTCTTATATAATATACAGCATTTATATATACTGTACAATTGATTAATATGGAAAAGATTTAAAACCCAGCAGGGGGAGACAAAAGGCAAAGAAGAGGCAAGTTAAAAAGGTTTCCCTGTAGCAAAGTAGTAGCAAAAGCGCACAGAAAATAGTAGGCATCATAATAAATATAATTCAGATTTTCAAAATTAACACTAGCAGTTTGTCATTACTAACTATATAAATCTGGCACCAGTATGACAGTTATGGCATCTGCCTCCCAGCAGGCAAAACCTCTTTGTTTCCAGTTGCAGAAAAAAACCCATAACCAACTACTGAGCTTTTAAAAATTATTTAACAAAATCAGGCCATCGTATTTCTGCCCTTTGGCCAAAGAGCAAATATACAATGCAGAGAGCTGACATCTAAACTACCTGGGACACCTCATTCTGCCAAAAAGGGATGTTGCATGACAGCAGCATGAAAACTATGATGAAACCACTTTTCTCAAGCTTCAGTCTAAAAGGAAAAAAAAAAAAAAAAAAAAGCAAGTTTTGATTATAACCTATCTCAGACTTTGGATGGAAGTTGTATACCACTGTCTTAATATGGTTTTGGTTTTATTACCCTCCAAAAGAATAAACAGCATACGGTGTCAGAACAAGGCAAATTGTGCTTAACTGAGTAGTAATGATCTCCATATTCATGTCTGTTACACATACTATACATGTATCAATATATTACAAATATAACATATACATAGTGAACTACACTGTTTCATTTAATCAGAACACAAATTTTTTTATTTACCTTAGGTGGTCTATCCTACTTTTCTACAATGAAGTTGTACTAATAACTAAGGTTTTCCGCTATTGCAAATGCTTGAGCAGGACTTTTAACTGGTCCACAGGAAATAAAAGAGAAACTAAACTTTCAGTACTGTTTATAAACAAAACTTGAATGTATGTTCACAAGAAACCCCAGAAAGCATACCGAAGATTCAGAGCAATATTCCCAGGGGATGCTTTTATGTGAACTAACAGAAAGAAATTGAGGCTTGTGTTCAGAGACCAATCTGTCGCCATATTTTTATCCTTTTTTTGTGAGTGTCCTTTGCAAAGATCTCGTCTGAATATAGTAACATAAAAATCACCAGAAGAGTGTGTTTTAGAACAAGTCTGAAGTGATTATTCAGAAATATTAAAACAAAATTGTATCTCCTCTGTTCATTTTATAAGCAACATCAAAGACTACTGGATTTTGAAAAAGGGCTAAAGTGTTTTTACTAGGCACTACTGTAATTCAAACACACAATAGCCTGTATTTCAAAATAAATATGAGCTAAAAATGAGACTCCTTAAAAAACTGAATAAACTTCTTCAAAAAAGGCAATATACAAGGCATCAAAATTCCATGTTTATTTTTAATCACACTTTAATTATGATTACATAACTATAAATATATCTTTATTACCTCTGAGAACTATTTTTGTCATGTTTTCTAATAATGTCCATTATATTATCTCCTGTTACAAGCCTATTCTGTAATTGTTTAAGTCTCTGTTGTTCCCTTCTCTTTTGGTCATGAAGATATGGGGAATTAAGCAGCTGCGGGGGAAGAACGGTGCCTGTTGGTTTTACTCTCTTCACAACATCCCAAAAGAGCTTCTTGCTGTTGTTGTTGATAAAAGTAATTGCAGTCCCACTGTGACCCAACCTTCCTGCTCTTCCAACCTGAGAAAGAAAAAATTATATTGTTATTGGTATTAAATGCAAGTTCTTCAATGATCCTTAAAAGTTTACTTTCTGTTCTAAAACACTGACTAACCTAAGTGACAACACCAAATCTCTCTGTCTCACCCTCTGAGCATAAAGTTTTGATAAACTTCTTGGAAGTCAGAATATGCAAATCTGAAGATTTAGCTTAAATCCATCAAAAATCACAACTTGCTTATGGGACATAAACCCCAGAAAGCATACCGAGGATTCAGTCCAATACTGATGCTGAGATGTATGATACAGCCTATGAGCAAAGGCTTACAGTAAATCTGGTCCAAACAAAATACTTCAAAAAATGCTTATTGTAGCAATGCCACATACATGTATTTTGTACGAAACACAGTATGTACAAGCATGAACATAAAAAAGCCCTTTACTTTCAGTGTTCTAGTAACTGAAAAATTATTTATCAATATTATCCAAAGTGCTTCAACAAATTAGAAAGGTATATACAAAGACACTATTTAGGAAGAGATACCATGCTAATATTGGTACAGTTTTGATGCTAGGAAAGACCATCTGTATTTATTTACCACTTGCTTGAAACTTTTGCAGAAAGAGAATTAAAAATCAGAGAGGTTAGATCAATTTGCTCAGGGTCTTGTCCTATGGAGCGAGTTTCAAGTGTCTCCAAGGACAAAGGTCCCACCATGTCTCTGGGTAACTCACTCTACTGCCTACCTGCTCTCACTGTGAAAAGCAAAACAAAGGGGTTTTTTCCCGTTATAAGGCCAGTATTTCCCTTGCAGTAAGTTGTTAACTACTGGCTCTTGTTCTTTCACTGTGCATCTCCAAGAGCTGAGCTCTGTCTCCTATGTAACCATGCCTTACCAAACAGAAAACCGCAATTAAATCTCACCTCCAGCCCAAACAAGCCCGGTTCCCTGTCTCTATTCACATGTCACATGTGCCAGCCCCCTGACTTTGTACAGACTCTCTCCCCTTTGTTGGCTTTTCTTGTAGTAGATGTTCTCAAAAATGTCACAGTACTAGAGTACTGTGGCTTTCTAAGTTCCAGAAAGAGGGTAATAATCAGTTCTCTTCATCTGCTAGCCAAACTAGGGTTACGGTGTTTTAACTACACATACACACACACACACAACCCACACACCCTTTTTATTTCTAAAGCAGGAAATTCTCAGGAAAAAAAAAAAGAGGAGATACTGGAGTTAGAAGAGGGAATGAACATTAAGTTCACAACAGGCTTCCCAGCCGTATTACATGCATATCCCACACTGCAGGTGACCTGCAGCAGAAAGAGGGGTATTTGGCCTTTCTTCACACAGATAGTTAAAACACAGGAAACTTTTGCTTTCTATAGACACAAAATTATGGAAGAGTACAAAACAGGAAGAATAACACTTTAAACATAACTGACCGAAGAACACTGTTCTAGTCTATAGTAATATATAGGAGACAAAACAACAGCATTGTAGATTTTAATAATTCACAGAAGAGACAGAACAGATACTGAGCACCTTTCTTTCCTATGAGAACAATATTCGGAAGAGGAAATTAACCTTTCTGTTTACACTTACATTTAAATTTCTAGAGTTAGATGTCACATTTCATTATACTTTTCAAATAATGCTTTAGCAATTACTTACTGACCTGATGTACATATTCATCCATACTTGAAGGCATATCAAAATTTACTACCAGTTTGACGTTGACAAGGTCCAGACCTCGTCCAAGGACTCCAGTACTTACTATAACTTCATACTTCTCCTGAAGTAATCCCTAGTAAAGGAAGAATAAATAAAAATAGGTTTTTTTTCCTTTATTTCTATTTTGAACCTCTCCAAGGACAGGCTTGGGTTAGTTATGTAATGCAAGAATATACCCCGCGGGATTATTCTGCTGCAGAAGACAGAATAACACCCTGTATTCTGATTTAAGTAAAAACACAATTCACAGAGGTAATTAAAGAAATTAAAACCACAATTTCAATTAAAACATTGTCAATTAAACTTGAATGTATATTTAAATTCCCATTTCAAAGCAAATAATCTAGGAATTAGTCTCCAGTAATTGCTTGGTCCATCTGTCTCTCCATTGTCTCAACAATACTCCAGGTTTTATTGTAGACCAGCAATAAATTATGATTTAACTTGTTAAAAACAAAATCTTTTAAAAAAAGAAAAAAAAAAAGCCATTTGAAATTTATCAAAATCCCAACAAATTTAGGAGGCACAAACCTGTAGTATGTCTGTTCTTTCCACCTGAGACTTTTCAGAATGCATAGCTGTACACTGCAATCCTGTAATCTTGTGAACAGCATCACTCAACAGATCTGCTCCTAGCTTACAGTCCACAAATACCAACACTGGAGGCTTGAAGAGTTTTTTATCCTGTAATATTAAACAGTTTATGTAAGAAGGTATTACAACAGTTTGCTGCTCATCATCACCAACTTGGATTTAATTTCTTCTGCTCATTATCTCTAATATTAACAAGACCTTCAGACGATTAAATGTTTTTAGACTCTATATATAAGAAGGAACAAGATACCAGCCAGGAAACTATACACATTTGTACATCATAAACATAAGATTTGTAGAATCAGAACCCAATACATCCATTTTTAAAAGCAGCTTTTATGTTTCTTTAAATGTTACATAATAATTCCAAACTTGAAAAAGTTCTGAGGTTCAGTTAAAGATTCTAACTTACTTCTTGAATACCTTCAGCCAAGACTCCAAATTTCCCTCCACAAGGTACTCATAAAAGATTATTAATTTAAAATAATTTCAAGAAATAACTAGATTAGCTTTCTCACTGGTTTCTCTTATGACTTCTAAAATCACAAACCACTCCCAGGCCACACAGCAGCTATGGCAGTTTAAGAAAGTTCTGTTCCTCTCAAATAACCAGTACAGATCTTTGGGTTGACATACTGCAAATCACAAAAAAATATGAAAATCTTAATTCTTAATCTGTATCCCAGGAAAAGAATCTGGTTTGCTGCTGCACAGAAGGAGTTGCTGTGTGCACTAGTTAGTGCAGTTACATCCTTAACCTCACTCCTCCTTTTCACTACCTATTACAATTAAAGATGAGGACCTAACAGAGATGTGTAAAGACATGACTCTAAGTTGTTCTTATGAGAAAACCATTGAACTTACGTTTAGTATTTCAAATAGCTTTTTCTTTTTAGATGGCTCTTCTACCCACAAGATAATCTGGCGAACATTGGAACATGGGAGATTCTTTTCTCCAATTGTTATTCTTACAAAATTGTGCAGAAGCTGATTTGCTAAGTGTTCAATGCCCACTGGAATTGTGGCTGACACCAGTATGGTTTGATGATCGTGAGAGATGTCTTCCAAAATATCCAACACTTGCTGCTGGAAACCCATTTTTAACATGGTATCCACCTAAGTGAAAAGAAAAAAACAAACCAAAATTTGTACCAGATTTTTCCCTGAGCAGCAGAACCCTGAACAGATTGACAGAAAAACCATAGTGTGCATAACTGGCACGTAATAACCCAAATGCAGGACATTTTAATTCAGAAGAAAAGCTAATTGAGAAAATTAAAAACAAATGGTTCACACTGGTCTAGCAGTATTACCCTGCCAGGTATCTAAATCTGTTACAGTCAACAGAACATGCCTTGTTCAAACACAGTTCAAAACATGTTAAAAAACTCTGGTTTTCCTCTTAAGACATATATTTTATCTTTATAACAAAGAAAGTGTATGTTTAATCAGTAAGACCACCCACTCACACTGACTCTTCAAGGATCTCTGTATAGAATGCAGCCCTGATAACTGAAAACTTACTTCATCCACCACTACGATTTTTATGCCATGCAGTTGAACAGAACTTTGCTTTAAAATCTCAAGAAGCCTTCCAGGTGTTGCTATTATAACCTAAGAAAAGAAACACACACACACAAAAAGAAAACAACAACAAACAACCCAGGAGTTAGAAATTCCATGAAAGGACAGATGACTCAGAAAAACTACAAAGCTACACATAGCTGAGGAAGCTGGTAATTGCTGGTATTACCTGCATTCAAGTCATAACACTCTTACAGATAACTTAACTGTGAAGCCTCAAAAAGAAATGGACCCTTCAGAACTCTAATGGAGGTGTCTAAATACAGGCAATATAACCTACATTTATATATTCAGGCTATAATAATAAAATTTTACTATTTTTGCTGTAAATTAGAAGTCCTTGTCTATTCATGTCTTTGTGTGACCATATGTGTCAACAGTAACATTTTGCTTTTCTGTGAATGTCATGGAAACATAATTCTTCCCAAAATCTTTACACACTACAGTCCTTACCTTAACACTTTGCTTGAGACGATGAAGCTGTGGTGGCAGTGGTAAGCCTCCTACTAGGAGAACTGTCCTCATGTTTGTCAATCCAGCCATCAATTCTTTAGCTTGTCTCTCTATCTGAATTGCTAACTCCCTTGTTGGTGACAAAATAAGGGCAGATGGAGTTTCTGTCTAGAAAGAGGGGAAAATTCTGTTGAACGTAGAATTGCTTTACTATATAGATGACAAGTTTTCAAAACTAAATCTCCCAATACTAATTATTAGTATTATATAAAATCATAGGATTGTTTGGGTTGGCAAGGACCTTAATTTCATTCATCTGCCATGCGCAAGGACACCTCAAACTAGAGCTGGTTGCTCAAGGCCCTGTCCAACCTGGCCTTAAACACTGTCAGTGATGGAGCACTCACAAGTTCCCTGGGCAACTTGCTCCAGTGCCTCACCACCCTCACAGTAAAGAACTTCTTCCTTATATCCAACCTAAACTTCCCCTGTTTAAGTTTGAACCTTTACTCCTTGCCTCACCACAACAGTCCCTGATAGAGAGTCCCTCTATGGCACTCTTGCAGGCCCCCTTCAGATATTGGAAGGCTGCTACAAAGTCTCCATGCAGACTTCTCCAGGCTGAACAGGTCCAGTTTTCTTTTCATATAAATTATACTAATTTATATAGTGCAGCTACTGTGGCTATAAATTATAAATTGCACTTTTAATTTTATATGCATATAAATAAATATATTTATTAATATAAATTATATAAATGATATAGTACAGCTACTGCGGATACAACATATACCGCTAATACCTTTTTTATTTTAAGACAGAAGGTAGAAAGGGATTATACCTTTAACAATGCAGGCCAAGAAAGTCCATCCCTGAATTACTCAACTTTTGAAAACAAAAGATTAATGCATGTCTAAGTGGACTGTTAGAATAGCTTCCTGACAACAAAAAAGACCCAGAAATCCAGTAGTAATTTGTAAATACTGGGGTTTTTCTATTTTAGTTATTGCACTGAATCTTTAACAGAAGTTCAGAATAAATTTCCCATGAACTCAAAACACAAGATCTAGTTGAATCTAGAGACCATTAAAAACCAAAGCTTTTAGAAGTGTTGACAGAACAGGCTATTTCCCTTTACTGTCTTGCACAGCAGTACATAAAAACATTACAGATTAGCCAGAGAAGATAAGCAGCAATAGGAACTTTATACAGAAAAAAAAAAACACATCTCAAATCGGGAAACAAAATTAGTAGCTCCTCTGACACACTATTAGTCAGCCAAATATGAATGAATCATTAAAGCAGCAGTCTTAAATATTTTGTTTGTTCCTTATATAAAGATCTCCAACCAAATTCTCACCTGATACTTCCGCAGCCCAGAAAACACAAAATTACAGAGTAGTGATTCCTCTCAGATTAATATAGATTCCTAACTCCAGTTAACAAATAATAACAAAGAACACTGTAAAAAGAACAAAATAAATTCTTTACTGTAAGAGTGGGGAGGCACTGGAATGGGTTGCCCAGGAAGGTTGTGAATGTTCCATCCCTGGCAGTGTTCAAAGCCAGGTTGGACGAAGCCTTGGGTGGCATGGTTTAGTGGAAGATATCCCTGCCCACTGCAGGGGGTTGGAACTACATGATCTTAAGGTCCTTTCCAACCCTAACTATTCTATGATTCTACGAACATAAGGTAAAACGGGAAAGGGCAGGGAGACGGAATAATGTCTCCCTGCCTAGCTCCAAGAGAGGTTACTAAGGTAATAATAATCACCGGTTCAGCAAATAAACAAAGCTCTCAGATATTGACGCTAGAGTCACAGATTCACTGAATGTTTTTCTGGATGGTGTATGTTTCTTTCTGGTTCCCACTGGAATACTTGCAAGTGACCAACAGGAGGTTGTTCCTTTCCCACTACATCATCAAAGGAACTACACAGTTAAATACTTGTGTCAATAAGAGCTTCTTGACTTGCTTTCAAGTGGGCAACAGCATTTAACAGCTTACCACAAAGAAAAGGTATCTGTGTTGAGAAGCCAGGAACTGTCAACTATCTCATAACCAGATTACCCTCATGCTCTCAATATCTCATGTCTCTTTTACATTAAAAATTATTTTAAACAACAAAATTCTCTCCTGACATACACATTAACCTATAAAGTACTCTAAAGATGAAGAATGAGAAAGATGCCGTAGAGAAATTAAGCATTATGCATTAAGGCTCCAATTTTGTCCATGCCATTATGAGCGTGTGACTGTCTTGCAGACTTTAATGATAATCAGAGAGGTGCTGAAGCGTAATACTGCAGTTCTTAAATGCCTCTATATAATGCTTCTGTTCTTACAACTAATGCTATAGCACTTTAAAGATTGAGAGATACTTAAATAATCTTTAAGTTACTAATTTGGAAAAAAAACCATCATACACAGACATTAGAGTGTGTATGTATATCTACAAAGGCACCTAAACATTCCAAAACATCAACTAGGATCAGGGTCCAGAATTTTCAAATATATTCTTACACATTTCTTTTAAAATAAAACCACAAAAACAAAATGCAATACTGAACCACACACAAGATACAGAATACTGTTTGCCATTACTCTCATCATGCATTCATATCCTTACAAGCAAGTTCTCTTAATTGTTTTTGTCCCAGAATATCGATTGAGAGACTATGTGACCATTTCAGAAATTATAATATCCCCAATTCCTGCAGTTATTTGATGGTCAGTGGAACATAATTCCAACAGAAATCAATCTGCGAAAAAATGTCAATGCAAAAAAAAAAACTCTTTCAGTCATCAGATATGTAAAGATACAGGAACAACTTCTTGCAGAGAATGTGGAATTATTTTTACTTTCTATTTTAAGTCATTTAGGAATTTACCACAGAATTTAGTTATCTTTCTTAAGCAGAAACAGTATAAGTAATATTCACAGAGTTGTTTTATCTCCTGACAAAAGTGAAAAAATATTCAAAGTCAGTAAAAATAAATCTGCACCTCCCCCCACTTCAATAACCAATCAAGCAAGCATCAATCAAAAGTATAGTAAATCTTTGGATGTCAATTAAATACACTGCAATTACATCCTCAGCTACACTGGGAACCCAAGAGACAAAGCTGCAAACCACTTTTTCTAAACATATGAAGTTTCATTACCTCTTCCAAAACCTTCATAATAACAGGGAGCAGGAAGGCTGCTGTTTTTCCAGAACCTGTATCTGCACTAGCAACAATATCCCTCCCTAACAGTCCAACAGGGATCATTTGCATTTGGATAGGAGTTGGGACTTCATAGCCAGAGTTCTTTAAATTGTAGTTTAAAGTTTCAGGGAAACCACAGTGTTGAAACTCTAAAATAGGTCTTGGAATTTGCTGGCCCTGGACAGCAATACCTAGCTGCAGTTTAAGATTCTCAATCTGCTCATCCTGCAAACTTAAAATAAAGGAATGATCTCTGTAGAAATAAGGTGTATTAGGCAGGTGTGCTTCCGACTGAGATTCTGCTTTGTTGAGTTGATCAGATTTTAGCTTGTTTTCCTTTTCTTCAGTCTGTAGAAGGTGTTTGGCTTTACATTCCAAGCTACAAACATCTTCATCCGTTTTATCACAGATATACTCTCCATAGCGACCGCACACAACACATACAGGTTCTCCAGGTTCTGCCCAGCGCTGGGATTTGCTGAAGGATTTTACGGGTTCTTCCAAAGAGCTGCCTTCATCAGTATTTTGTTTGTCCTTTCCCAAAGCTGTATTAGCAACACAAGGGTCTGCAGCTGCAGCTTCTGCGTGTTCTTGTACAACTTCATTGCACCTTGAAGCAGAAATTTCTGTTCTAACTGACTTACAGTCTTCAAACTTGGTGGTCTCCTCTAGCGAAGATCCTCCAGAAGACAATTTATTTTTCTTAGCAGCTGTACAACTTCTGTCCTCATCAGCAGTCCTCCTGACTTTAACAGGTCTTGGTAAAAACATGCTCCAGTACACTAGAAAGAAAATTGTTACCGTTAGAAACCACAATCATTGAGAAAGGTATGTTTTACTGTTACCACATGAAGTGGCTATGAAACATACTTGCAAACCTAGAAATCAACTCTCGACCCTGGAAAGATCTAGAAACTGCTTTGCTCAAAACTGATATTGGTCTTTACAACGTTGATGCAATACAAAGAAATAATTTAAAATAACAGCAGCAGCATAGAACGAGAGATCCATCTACAGTTAGTTTGCGGTATTAGACATTTGCAATTAAACACAAACCGATTTTTTCACTATCAGTTTGGGAATGCATCCATTTTAAGAATCAGTCATATTTAAATCCCTTGGAGAGTTTAACTGTTTCTAAGATGCGATACAGAGGCAAAACATGCATTCTTCCAAGCTATGAAAAAAAAACACCAACAAAAACCCAAACCAAGCAAAATATAAATTCTGAAAATTATGGCAAATTTAGTACAGAACCCACCCAAGACCTCCACCCTCCACTTTTGTTGTCCTTTTCAAAGCCCACTCATATTTAAGAAAGCTGTAGATTGGGATATGTTTAGAATCCAGCTCTGCTTGTTCAGGGTGTCAAAGAAAGAGCAAAGACTTAAACACAGTCAATTTGCCAAATTCCTACTGTTACACAAGGAAGGCGAATGACGTGTCTATAAATAATCTTAACTTTTATATTCTGAAACTTTCAGTACTTGGAAGTGTCAGGTGTTCTCACCAATCGTCGTTTCGTATGGTACAACCAGTAAAGAAAATACACAAAATATCGCTATTTTATTCTGAATTAATCGTACCGTGCATACCAGTCTCTGTAAACTCCGTATCGGCTTTCTAAATATGCACGCAGCTACCTCTGTGTTTACAGTCAGTTTCTCTGCGTAAATAGAAGCAACCCAAAACGGTAACGCATGAATGCGAAGCTCACCATCGAATGAGCTCTCTGTGGAGCATGGGCAGACCCGCAATGCCTGCACGGCGACTGCCGCCATCGCCACTGCATCAAACCAGACCTCATCACTTATTTTTCACACCTAACGAGAACTTCACACAACAAACCTCTTTATAAACTCGGCTGCCTTCCAAGCGAGGGGAGGACAACGTGCTCACAAGAAGTACCAAAAAAACGAGAAAGCCCCGACCCTCAGGGGCTCCTAGTGAGGTCCCGTCCCGTCCCGCCCCTAGGGCCACCGCGCCAGGAAGTCCCGGTTCCTTCCTGCGCCCGCCCCGGCCCGCCTCTCCAGCAGCGATACCTACCCCGCGCCACAGAGCCGCTCCTACCGACAGACTCCCCCGCCGCAATGCTGGGAGGCGGAGCCCGAACCCACCTCCTCCTCCCCGCTGGAGACAGAGGGACGGCACCGCAAGACGGCTACCAACCGGCCGCGGACCCGCCTCCGCCGCTTTTCTTCACAAAATGGCGGCGCTGCACGCATACAGCGTCGGGCGAGCAGCTGGCGGAAGCCTGGAGCTTCGCTGCTGAAGACAGGGAGCCGGGACGAGCGAAGAGAAAGCCCTACAAGGAGCGGAGCGGAGCGGCCTCACCAAGTGCCAAAACCCGCGCGGCCGGCCGCAGCCTAACGGCCAGTTCCGCGGGTTGCCAGGCCCCGTTGGCCAGGCCTGCGCACTCGGCCTGGGAAGGGAAAACCGCATCGCCGGGAGGTGTCACTGCCGAGCTCCGTTTCCGTGTTGGGGGACCGAACGGGCGACTGTTCACCCGCTGCGGGGCAGGCTGGCTCAGCGCTCCCGTCGTTACAGCCGGAGTTGACGTATGTACACAAGTTACTGCACATGATGGAGGTGTAAGGCATGCCATATTAATGCCCAGTGTGTGCCTTGACCCACTTAAAACACTTGGAAGGCCATGAGGAGAGCCTTGTTCAGATACTGCAAACTGGGTTTTTTCAATAATGAACACTTTTTTTACACTCCATCACAATGCAAGAGAACACTAAAAATTACCACGTTTCAGTGCAGGGCAAAAGAGACTTTCAGACTTCATCCTGGAGTCGACAAGACAGCCTAGGTGTGTGACAACTGCAGCAGTTCCACTGCCGCAAGCAAACCAAGCTCATGGAAAAACATACCAAGGCTTAGATATATGTCCACTGTAATAGCTGATGGTTTTAGCTGCTTGGCCATTGTGAACAAGTGTGATCACTGCTAGTCCCTGTCTTCCCAAGGGCTCACATTACCAGATCAGTCAACCTGTCCAAGATAACTCCCTTGGAATAGCAGGACCCTGAGGTGGTGTCCCTGTGTCTGCACCATTTGCAGGAGGTTCCTGGATTTGAGCACAAGCAGGAACACCAGAGTATTCCCAGAGCACACCTTATGACCATAAATGATTTGGAGCATGGGAAAGATACCTTTCTGGGAGCTCTCTGGGTTGATGTACTCCCAGGCACTCCAGATACTCCAAAAGAGACTGTACCTTACATCCCTCCTACTCCAACAATGATCCTGCTAGCCTGAAAGCATTCACATAGATGAGAAGTTCCATTTTCTTTCTGGCTTCTTACTTTTGCTGGTGACCACCACCATCGCTTCCTGCTAAAAGAGAAAATCTATAAATACTAGCAGCCCCTTTGGAAACACAGTTTAATGGCAGTCCAGAGGAACAGTCAGAGAAGCCAAAGGGAATGGGGTTAAAACAGACACATAAAGCTGGAGGCTTTTGAGCAGTTGGCCACAGCATTCTGTAACATTCAAGTCCTGTCACACTTGCAATGTGGCCTACCTTAAAGTGTGCTGGATTCCTCGTTAGATTACCACAGTAGCAGGACAAAATTAGTGCAAATAAGGGGTTTTGGTCTGCGTGGGATTTTTATTTAACTAGTGCAATCAGAAGAGACTGTTGAGCTTCTGGAAAGATTAAGTGGGCATTTCTAGACCTGAAAAACTGTCAGGCATCTTTCACCCACATTCCATGAATTCCTCATTCTCTGATAAAATCCCCACCTTTCTCTGATTCAGCCTCCATCATTCTCCTTTGTTTGTACTGACTTTCTTCATTTTTCCTCCTGGAGAGTTTCTAACATAGGCAGATTTCCTTTTCTTAACTCCCATTTTTACAGGGTCATTTCCTGGAATTCAAAACATCATTTGCTAAATTAAGACCAGTATTTCAACAATATTCAATATGATATGAGAGGCTTCATACTCTGCAAGTCCACATACCAAAATGCAAACATCCTTATATATCAGCTTTTTCTGTTGTGTTTTATTGGGTTTTTTGGTGGTGGTGGTAGTGGTGTTTTCTCCTAACAGTAGGTTTCTGTTAATATTAACCTAATGGAAACAACTGAATCTAAAGAAAATTAAAGTCCCTTTTTTTTATAAGGTAAAGACTATTGTTGTTTTTCTGAAAGCTACCATTCTGCCCTCACCTGCCATGAGAGAACAGTTTGCACACTTCGGTTACACAGACATGCTCAAGGTCTTAAGATTAAATAATACTGTCCATACTCTAATAACAGCAACTTGAGCATTTTTGCTTGTAGCACATTTTCCTTCTGTTCTCAGCTGCAAAATTCAGAACGTATTTGTGTGGAAGGTATAATTGTAGTCAGTGGGTGTATTCCATGATTCACTTCTGGATGCATGACTTTCAATTTCTGCCCTACCCTGGATTTGTTTCATGAGAACACTATTTTGTTACTCATCAACGCTTTCTGATTAGGTACGGATTTTTTTTTTTTTCCTTTTTAATTATCACTTTGAAAATACAAGTATTACGTTGCTCATAAATAGAGGGTCCCACAATGGAGAGAGGGAAGTCACCGGTGCATTCTGTAAAACTTGGTACTGTTTTGCAGATTGATATGGCAACCTAAAGATCAAGAAAGTGACAAATCAGCCAGCAAGGAGATCGTAGATACTTAACACAAGGGCCAACAAAAGAGCTTTACAAGAGCCTTAGAGGACTTGGTTATGATGACAGGTAAAATTCAGACAGACAAATGCAAACCTACACAGACAGATACCTTGAGACTGAGTACTGAATGATAAGCATTGAATTGGCCTTTACTATTCATAAGAAAGATGTGAGGATTAATATGAATAATTTTGTTAAAGCATTGGTTCAGGATGTAACAGCAGTCAGAAAAAACAAAACTACATGATACAGAATAGTAAGAAAGGTCTAGAGAACACTACTGTGTAAACTGACATTTCACATATATGAATACACCTTGTATTTGGTGTTTCCCATCACTCGCTTCCCTTGTCTGAGGGACAGATATTGAAATTAAGTTTTAGAAAAGGACTTTACAGACACGAAAGGACTTCCATCCAAGACATAATTACATAAACTCTTCAGTCTGAAAACGAGATGACTGAGGAACAGATACAATAGATCTACTGTACCTTGAGTGGCTCAGAGATGCTATACAGGTATTGATAGTTCATTCTTTCTTCCAATAAAACTTGTAATACCCTTTCTAGTAAGTACTTACTGAAAAGGAGTGCAAGCTTCCACGAATGTAGTATGTTATTCTTTATTTACACGGAGAATTTAGTCAGGATACATGTACCAAAATCTCTTCTGGAACAGTTACTGTGCTTTGTGAGCTCACTAAATAAGTATTTTTTTTTCCTGGAATAAAGCATAAACATTCTAGCCCAGTCACTTCCCTAAGCTTTTTTAGAATGCTGAAATATGTAAGAGTAATAGGTAGCCTTTGTGAATGTAATTCCCATCCTCTCGGCTCTTGATGCTGTTAACCAGGTCTGAGGCAAATGACATTTTAGTAA
Source organism: Neopsephotus bourkii (assembly GCF_033783945.1). Classification (NCBI taxonomy): domain Eukaryota; kingdom Metazoa; phylum Chordata; class Aves; order Psittaciformes; family Psittacidae; genus Neopsephotus; species Neopsephotus bourkii. The sequence goes on along the minus strand of NW_026900760.1, from coordinate 1,717,770 downwards.
GATTTCTGCACTTAAAAGTTTTGTACATTTAAAGTTCACTAGATTGTACGAAGAGTCCCCAGACAAGATGCTCTCAGATATCCTACAAGGGTTTTGTCTTAGTACTTTTCCTTATAAAATATAGTTAGTTCAGGCTGATTGACTAAAATTGGGTTTAAGTTCTGTTAAAAATCACGAACAATTAGGACATTTATTTTTACACATTCTGGACAATTTATCTGAGGGTGTCATCATGGAAAAATCTTAAATTTTACAGGCTGTGTTAAAAGAAACCCCAAAAAGTAGCATCTGTATTATTGGTTTTTGACTTACTTGATAAAACACCAAGAAATTACAGTTTTCTCATCTTGTTTATACTGCATATGTCCCAGGACAACAGCTGCCTAGGAAAGTAACTATAGATTGAAAGTAAAAATAAATAATTAAAACAACTGAAGCACAAATTATTAATACTAAGGTATTTGATTTTTTTGTCTATTTTAAATTATATCATGAAGATCTTTTCATATTCACTCATGGTTTCTATTTCAATTATACAGAAAGCAAGTGTGGCACATTGGATTCCTGCCCTCAGTTTAATAACAGGTGCTTCGCTCTGTAACATCTCACAGCCATTCCTTAGAAGCATGAACCAACATTTCCCATCACTGGCAAATAATAAATAATTCAATAAAACAAGATTGGATTAAAGCAGGAGACTGAAATCCCTCTACTCCCAGGCACACTAAACCCATAAGAAACAGGCATTCTGCATACTAATTCAGAGATGGTATCACAAGCATTTCAAAGAGCTGCTTTACTGTACCATATGCCTCGGCTCTCCACAGCAATACCTCCCAGAATGACCACATTAATTAAAACCTGTACTAGAGCACAACCTGTGGGCACTTCTCCATGAATCTGTTCTCAAGTTCCACACGGATTTCATTAACAGATAAATACATCCCAAAGGGAAAGTGTCCAAAATATTTTAATACACTGTATTTAAAGTTCACTTTGTAGCCAAAATAGCCTCATGTGATGTCCAAATTTCCACTTACAGTGAGCTCCCAGTGTATGCAAAACTACTGAGAATGGACTCAAGAGTCCAAATAGCACCAAATGCATCATTCCCTCAAGTGTCAAGTGTCAGCACCAATGAATCTGAAAATAAAAAGTCCCCCGAAGGAATGTGTCTCATCAAGAGGAATAGGTTCTAGGGGGCCTAGAGGGCTTTTCTTTACGCTATTAACTATTTTAAATAGATCAAGATACATGTTACGCATCATTATTTTAAACTAAGTAATCCCAGTTCTTTAATGTTATAAAGGATGAAGAGCAAGACATTTACGAAGATGTCACTTAAAGAATAAAAAGTATTCCCTGATTTTTTTTTTAATCTTTTTTTAAAGCACGCCACAATACTTATAACTGGAGTTAAGAAAACATCCACTGCTTGGGTGAAAGGGAGGGGCAATGTCTTTCCATTCAGAAGGCATGGGAGTCAAAGCATGTTTACTTGGGGATTGGCGTCTGTGTCTGCTCCACCTGGTGCTATGAAACAAACTATTTTTCTGCTGCTTTAATGTTTTGGGAAATTGAAGCCACTCAGCAGATCTGTAGGTAGGTTGTCAACAGCAGCTCCAACCCAAACCATACTTAATGAATAGTTCTTTGATTGAAGGAATTGGTGAGTCAGTGACTCCACTGGTTTCTGAAACACAGCTTTAAAGAAACCACAGGACAAAAATCCAGATAATCTAAAAACAAATAATGGTGGCTAACCATTAACTAGTCAATGCTGCTAAAATTCATATAAAATGTCCTGATTAGTACAGATACTGCATGGAGTATACTTACTATGAGACCTAGTTTTTCTCATTTTGCTTAAGCAAAAAAACCCGTGCTAAGCTTTCTGAAAGTAAATAATCAGTAAAAGAAGTCTTAGACTAAGATTTTCAGGCTTTCTGAACATTCTCTTTGTTTTAAGAGTCATACCCTAAGGAAATATTGGTCAATATTAGTCTCTGAAGAAATCTGTGGCAAAATTAGAAGTAAAATATTAAATTGGCATTCTTAAAGCACATTACTGAGTTCTGAAAAAAACAAACCAACCAATCAACCAAACCCAGCAGCCTTGCCCTGAAGCTCTGGCATTTAATACCACTAGTCCATAGGGAAATAACTGCATGGGGCAAATCATGCAATAATTATGAACATAATTAATGTATGTGATTAAATGCTCAAATACTGTGTATAACATGTACTTTGAGAGTCAATTGAATCTCTGATTTAATATCACTGTAGCCTTAGCATGACTGTAAAAAATAGAGCAAATACAATTACCATCTTCTTTGTAGAAGACACAGAGTAGTTTTTTCCAATTAAAAGGACTGACTTTAATGTACAAGAATCATTTAAACTAATTTAAAAATCTCTGTAAAGTCTATGAGACTTACAGAACAAATATTTGATCAAAAGATTTCAAAGACTATCACAAATTTCCAGGGACTACAGTAAGCAGTAAACCAAAACCCAGATTCTTAAGAGAATTCAGGTGTAGACTAACAGGATTAAATAAATCTTGAAATAACTTAATTAGAGGTGCAGAATTAAGAATTAAAAATCTCTGCTTTCATGTTAATCTAGTTTTCTTTCTGAAAGGATCTAAAATACTATGTTTAAAAGCTGCTTACCAGTTTGCCATGTAGATTTGTGTTCCAATTAATAAGGCTGTTTGGCAGCATATAAGATTAGTATTTATTTCAAAAAGAAATAAGATAACACTCCAAAAACATGCACTTACTGAAATTAAACCATATTCCCTTCTCCCCTACCCCAGGGTCCCAGACAAAAGGATGAGAAAGGAAAAGAAAATCCACAGAAGACACCAGTAATCATTAAATTCCAGCTTGCCAGATGACCAGTGTTCAGTGTGTATTACCACCTGCCCCCTCAATAAACTCTCTTTCCAATCATATTGCTTATTAAGAGATTAAGACCTTTCTAATTAATCAACAAGAATTATAAACGTAACAGTTTATGCTCTGGTACACTGTATTTGCATTACAGGGTGGAAGAAGCACAGAGTTATAATCCATTAATGCGACAGACTGAAGGAAAAATTTACAACATAAGCCTTGGATAATAATTTGGATAATGGATAATAAATTTCTCTCTCCAGCTCTGAAGCTCCTACCAGCATTTCTAGTTTTGAGAACAGAGAGTACTGTACTATAAAGGGTCTGGAAAACATGCAAGAGAAACTAGACTTTTTACCAGTCATCTTGTTAAAATCTATGCCAATACTAATCATTAGGTTAAACCTGAGTACTTCCTAAAATTACATTTGGTCCCTATTTGTCTGGGCATGAAGTCTTAAATTAGTGAGTTGAATCCCTCACACAAAAATTATTAAACAACATGGAAAGGCTATAACTGTATCTACAAAAAGCCAACTCAACTGCTGCCAGAGTAGAAGCCAAACTCAGGATGTCCCCACTACTGAGAGACAGCCAGCTGTGACTGTTGCCTTTGGAAGCCACTGGCAGCTGCTAGAAAACAGGATCCTTTCAGTGTCTGTACTTTCTGCTAGCAGCAGGCTTGGTGGCTATGCAGCATTCAGGTCTCAACGGCCTCATTTATGTCAGCCTGCACCACTGCTCTAAGTGGCTGTTGTTATTGGGCTCTAGCCCAATAGATTTTTAAATTTCTTAAATGTCACTCCCTGTGTACAGAGCATTTTATTCCAGTCTTAAGAGTTTAAAAAAAATACACCTTTTTATATACAGTGCATATTTTCTTCCACTGATTCATATTGCAGGTCTCCAGTATTAGTTTAGCAGACCTTTGCCATACTTGACATTAATTTCACAAGCACAGATTTTTGTCATGTGATATAAAATACATTGTACATGATGTCTGTTACAACCCATGACACATGACTGCTAAGCAAAATAGAAGAATTGTGAATTAGTTTACAAAGATAAAATTTACACCTTCAGCTAAAACCTCTTCCAAAAGGATTGGGATGCAATACAAATCATTGGTCACCAGGTAGGCCATTTGTCCATGATGTTTTTTAACAGTAAATTACAGCAGATGGCTTTCATTTCAAAAGGCAAAATGTTTTTTACTTCTTATCTCTAAACTAGGTGCATCAATTTCACTCTTCCTTCCCTAGATGAATTTCTTCCCTGTTTACTTCTCTTATGCATAGAAAAGAATGAGTGAAAAGATTGTTAACATTTGCTACGATTAATGCTTTTCCTCCCCCTTCATTTTCCTTTTCATGAACTCTCAAACTCAAACCTGGGAAGCTGGAAAAGCAGGGCTAAAGTCTCCTGCCAGTTCCTCCCTACTAAACTATGTATAGCTATTTCCAACAGCCTAAAGTTTTTTCTATCACCTGGCAGGCTTTGGTTTTCATTAGCTCTTGAAAATAAAACAGTGGTAAAGAAGCAATCTGGATCTAGTCTTAGCATGACTGTATTTCTGTCTCATTAGTCGTAAAACATAATACAGTGTTTATGGTGGTTGCACTAGTATGGACAACACCTAACTCAGGGTAAAACCTATGAACAGAAAGTTACCATGCTGAAACTTGCAATGGCAGAACGATTACATACTGGACAAATGGTTTGCATCACATTGTACTGTTAGCCTCAGAAATAATTCACTGTGTCATTTAATGATCATTTCAAGTACTGTTCTAGCCCTTTAATGCTTTAGCAAATAAGTTTCTAAGCATTTATTTGTAAAGATGAACTAAAGTAGCCTCCTAAGTAAAAGAGCTTCTTTTTAAAAAAATGCATTTGATATAGCTAAACATGCCATATTAAGTCATTACAGAACCACTATACTATGCAAATTTTAAGGAGTTAAAACACCTATGTAATCTTTAAGTGAAAACATACCTTAAAATTCTAGTAATTCCATTGCTAATTTATGTTTCTTGGTCCATCAATGAAAAGAATTAGAACTAACCTGATCATATATTGAAAGTAAATTCATCCTCTCACTTGGATATTCACTTGTGGCAGAGATGTACTGTCCTTCCAGGCAAATTCTCCTTAATAGTCATCCTACAGAGACAACAAAGCACAGATTAAAGAATGACAATAACAGGACTGAAAAGCAAGTCTCGGTATTAGTTATACATGTCTTCTGGCATAAAGTCCCTAGTCTGTGAGGAAGCAAAAGACTTTGGGACATATCCCAATCTTGGAATACCAAGGTCAGTCATAAGACAGATTTTGTAAACAAGGAAGGGACCAAGTCTGTGTAAATCTAAAACTGACCTTACCCTAAGCCTGAATAGTCTACCTCTCAATATTTACTATGTCTAACTTGGGCTCTTCTTACAGGTTCCTGAAGTAGCTTTTTTATTTATATACATCTGAGAAACCCAGTTCAGACAAACTGTCTGAGTTCCTAGTTCAATTCCAGCTAAATCAGCCCTTGCTGGTACCAGCACGTCAATTAAAACACATCCCTTCAAATCCAAACCTAAGAAGCAAAAATTACTCGTCTGGAAACAGCTGCCACTCAAAACATTCATGTAGGTCCAGCCAAACTCCCACCCACCTAAAATGAGATGGAGAGACATCCTCAGAACGTGGCTTGGCTTTTCTGATCATTCAGAGGATGGCACTGTACTACACACTGGATACTGTAGGGATTTTTCTCATAAATGTCCTTATAAAGCTCTGTAAGGTAGTATACCATTAAATATTAAAATATAAAATAACTTTTGTCTTAAGGCATCCATTTAAAGCCCGGTATGTGTAATTTAAGTTTTATGGCATAAGACAGAAAATGTTTTCTCTTTTAAGCTAGACACACCTGCAAATACAGTCAAGGTGTGATAAAACTGAGGACTTCAAAGCACTAAGTGAAAATACTAATAAACACTAATTATATGAGGCTGACATTTTCAAGGTAACAAAAACTTGAAAAAACATAAATCCTTTAACTTGCTCTTGAGCTTCTGTTTCTGTTAAGCACTTGCAGAATTTATCGATTAGCTGTTACAAATACTAAGCAAACAAACCTCCACTTTTCATGACATGGTAACATTGCCCATCTGTAGTTTAATTGCACACTTAGGACCACAGACCATTGAAGTTAAACCAACAGATTTGTCCTGCTGAAATACAGTTAGTTTCTTTAACTGTCTGCTGTGAGAACATGCAGACAATGCATTAGCTCAGCTTGATAAAACACAATAGCTGTTAAAAAAGAAAGCAAGCCTCAAAACTGCAGCGTATCTCTTACTACATGACTGCTCCCTATGCTTTCTATTAGAAAGATTCAAAGATGCCAGTAACCTTACAGCTGGTGACTGCAATAACACAGGGTAACAAGACAGAAATAATGAATGCCTCCTTGTTAAGCATTTTGTTTGTGCTGTTCCAAGAGAGATCTGCCAAGAACTTTCCATGCAAACCTTATTTTTCTGGGATTTGTAACTTGGCTTCAAAAACTCCAACATGATAATGCCCAGTTCAAAAGAATTCAGGTTACAAGTTTTAAAATACGTTTTCACTATTAATACATTAAATTTAGAGTAAACATTAAAAAAAATAGCACTTCATATATTTTTTAGTTGCATTATGGAAAAAACACTCTGGTGAGCAAGTTTGCACCCGAGATCATTATTTGTTTTCTAACCCCTTGGGATTAAATAAGTCTGAAGAACTGCAGCATGAAAGCAGACCTGTGTATGTATGGTCAAATCTCCACTAACATGTATTTTCTTTTTAAGGAGGACTTTATGAAACACACATGAATCACTCATGGGAATCTATCTGCTAAACAATTCAGTGGATTAAATCTGTGCTAATTCTTAATACAATTCAGCTGACCTAAGTATAAGGCCAGGTTGCGAAAAAACTGGTTAACACACCATTGTTACAAAACATAATCCTAGAATTTCCATGTTAAATTATGTCAGGTTGTTTTTATTTTTTTAACCAAATGCTTCAAAGATTTGAGCTATTCAAAAGTCCACTTTTAGTGTTCCCCTTTTCTTTTCTTGCATTAGGACAAGGTAATTTTGTTCAGTTCCTTGCCAAAGCAATATTGTTTCCTGTGGCAACCAGCAAGACACATAGGAATTACATTTCAAGCACAACACAGATTGTAGCCCAAGCTAAGGAAGCTCTCTTTCAAGCAACAGCTAATAGTCAAGAAGCAAGGCAGCTATGATAGTTGCCTCAGCTGTGAAAAAGTGGTGGCTTAGGTTTATACCTAAAAGAAGGAAACCTCCCAGCAATTCAAAACTAAGAGAGACAATAAAAACCTGTCAAAAAATTATAAAACCTTTCTGAATATATCTAGTAAGATCATTTCAAAGGAACAGGGTCAGCAAATACCATGAGACAGAGCAGCTTAGATGTGTTTCTGCTCGTTTTTCTGACTAACTTGAGTTTTCCCTCACGAAAATTTGTCCAGAGCACATTATCCCCCCAAATATCTCTACCTACCCTACAGTTCAACACAAATAGTCAACAAGTAATCCTATGAAACAACAGCTCCCCTGAGAAGATTTGTAATTCAGCTGAACATGCTAAGTATATAAGGACTTCAGCATTCTTGAGGAGTTTTTATGAACTGAAGTAAGTCACCATATTCGGATTCTCATTCTGCTCAGCTCCAGAGTAAAGCTGCAGGGAAACAGCTCTCCTTGACGTTACCAATGTAAATACTTGAAAAATAGAGTACTACTGCACTGTACAACCTGAACAAAGAAATAACATGGCTAGCCAGACAACAGACCCATAAGAACAAAGAGCTCCTACCAGATCAGTGGAACATGGAGCAAAAAGACAAGGTAGAGAAAAGGCTCCTGCATTCCTGACGCTGTCTGCTCTGCAAGAAGCCACAAAGGTAGTCAGTAGTTACAAACGGGTGTTGGCCCTGGGAAGCATGACATGTCTTCCTTTAATGATTAAAAAGCCAGCAGAAGCACAGACACAGAACATCTCCATGCAGATGGCTCTTAATCTTCTGTTGATACACAGGAAACCTGCTCGCTAGCAGCAGCGAGGATGTTTCTGTGGGACATGGCTCTCTTAAATAATGAAATCAAGAGCAATGTAATAATACCAAAGCCTTTTTTGTTATTGCTTGCCTGGTCTTACAATATTTAAAACTTTATCATTTTGACTATGAACTAAAATGGGTCATCACTTTGTTCTGCATTTCTACCATGATATCCTGGGCTCTGACTAGAATTTCTATGACCTACTACAACATAAATAGCATTTATAATTCTTATTTTGTCACCTGCTTCTAATGAAATATTCCACCTCCAGCTCATCTCTTTCCTCACAGAAGTCAAATAGTATTCCTAATTATACCAGTACAATACCACTTAAGACAGTGGTAAAAGAGAAGAAACATGGCAGCATGCCCTCTACCTTCAATCCATTTGTTTCCCCATCTCTTCTGACCAGGACTTGCTGCTTTTCTGCCTCTTTCAAGAGCATATCATCCACTGGGGCAAAGACTCTCAAGTATCCAACAGTTACTCTTATGCATAGCAAAATATTCAGCTGAACAAACTGGACCCTCATCAACAAAATATGTTCTGTTCCCCCACACTCTCCAATTAGGCAATTGGTTCCTTTCTGTTAAGAACAAATAGAAGAGGAAGAGTCTGACACAAACAGAGACTTGCCAGACCATAGGGAAACAGTGCGTGCTAACTACCTCTTCCCTTGCTGATTCTTCCCTCATTTAGTAAATTATCATCTGTAAGGACTGTACTGTGGCTGTTAAAAACAGACCCTGGATAATGGGGGATTATGAAGCACTGTGCAGAAATGGGATTCTCTTGTGCGCTTTCCCTGTCTCAGACTGCTTCCAGAGCAGCAGCCATCACAAGGGCTCAAACGTTCCCTGAACAGCAAGTTTCAGCCTGTTCATCCCCTTCCTTCATCTGTATCCAACTACACTGGCTAGTACAATGACAGGGTTCTCTTTCTGACACCCATGATGATGATGAACACTTCTATCGCCAACAAGTGGGACCATTGACTGCTCCCCACCCAAGTGAGACAGCTGAGATAACAACCTATGCTTTAGCAGAGCCATGTATATTATATAGCAAGAATATCATATGAGGACAGAATAACCTGAGAGATGTATAAACCTTTTGTATGTAATTTATCTTTTGTACGTAATTTATCTTTTGAGACTTTCTAGAAGGAAGAAATCATGCAGATTTTTTCTTCAAATACAGATATACTGCATAACACCCCTAATCCAGAAACGCAATTACATACACACTTAATCATGTCTGTAGCACCAGAGATTTCAAATGGGAACTACACATCTGATTAAACTAAAGCTTAAAAAAAATCCTTGTTAGAGCCAAGTTTTCATTTATATATATATATATATACACATTTAGTTTAAGGCAACTATTAAAATAATTGTTCTTTCCATGTTTCTAATATATATTGAAATAGGACAGTATTTAAATCAAATGCTCTACATGAGGCTTAGACATCCTATGCATTTTTGTATATTGCACATGCTTCCAAATGAACTCTAGAGCATACATCTTGTAAAGCTACTCAGAAAATTTTATAAATAAAAAAAGCTACGCCAAAAAAGAATTAACAGTTCTAAGCACTCAGGTTGTGATGACCTTACCGTGCATGCATAATCAAAATCATCAAAGCCAAAAAGGGTCACTGTGTATAAATGGTTACAACAACCATCTTTGCTGCGCACTTTCCACAAACACATTTTAAACAGTGTACCAGGTATTTACACCTGCTCCCTAAAGTAGTCGCCAAAAATTCATCCATAACATGCAATTTCTCAGGAAGTTAAGGGAAACTGCCAAAAGAAAAAAAACAAAAAAAAACCAAACAAAAATAAGTCAGTGAAAAATTGGATCATGAAGATACATAGGAAAAAAAAACCCCAAACCTTCATCAGATAGTCTCCTACACTGTTCCATTGGTTTTCTCTCCTCAGCCATCTTCACAACCAGCCCTTGCAAACAACTTTATTGCAATTAAATGCCAACAGAATGTTACTGTTTGAACACAGAATTCTCTCCTGTTTAGTGCTGTTCTCATTCAGACACACATGGGCTTCAGTGGAAACTGAAAGCAGGGCCAAAAGATGGGGAACTGAAGTCTATTCATGCCCCACTAAGAAATGATGCATATGCTCAAAACAAATGAGCCTTTATGAACATTCAGATATTTCTTCACATGTAGAAGCAGAATTAAAAAAAAAACCAAACCAGCCAGTCACTTCAATGGACTACAGTTCAACAGGAAAAAGTGCACTATTTAGTATTCACTCTCATTCAGACTTTTTCACTAACTCTTGCTAACTGATTTATTCTTAGGCCTGAATGCCAAATTGGAAAACTAGAGTCATGCCCATTTTTCTCTTACCTGAGGTGCAAATAAAGCATTATCCAAGAGCTACCATAATGGTAATAAGATTACATTTATTGTTTGAAGTGGTCTTTTGAATGTACGTTTCTCCCCATTTATTTTACAGCTCTAGTATTTAAAGGTTATATTCATAAAATCACATTAAGGATTTTTATTAGAAAACACGTGAGGCACCAAGTGGCCATGAAAGAGACAGTACATAGATTTCACCTAATGAAAGAGGCTAAGATCTATTTCACATGTTTTAAAGTTTATAATAGAAAATATCAGTTATACCAGGGTATTCATGCTCTTCACAGAGAACCTGGCAATGGTGGAATGTCAGGGAGAAAGGCCTGGAATTAGTGAGCACTGCACAGCACACATGGGAAGAAAAGTAATCTAAAGCCCCCTAGCACTAGCACAATTCCAGGAGATGGGCAGAACATGAGAGCAGCCTGTGTGAAAGCCAGGTTAAAAAAATTAAATGTAAATTTACCCGCAGAAAAGATGATGCCAAGTGACCAGAGAAAAAGACAAACCAATAAGCCACAAGCGTCAAGTAAGATGAAAGACACTGCCTCTCACAGACCACAGGAAAGGGACAGATCTGTTGCTTGTTAGACCCAGTGGAATCGACAGGAGGAAGATGGAAATTCTCTTCCTCCCTTCAGAGCTACATTAGGTCAAAGCCAAGTTCACTAAATTAAACCCATGGCATCCAAGTATTAAGAGAAGTGACTTAGGTAGCACATTTAATTCTCATTAGGCAGCTTTTTGGTTGTCCAGATTTCAGTAGTAAATGACCTGAAGTAGCTATTACTCCACTGTTTTCCATATAAAGGAAAAAAAAAATCACACGCAAACCAATTAAACTGTCACAGAAAGCTTTATTTTCCCTCTGATACATGACTACTGGAATCTGAAAAGTTTGTAAGCTGCTTTCTTCACTTTTAAATGGCTCAGCACTTTCTGGTTACAAATTAACAGAAGAATTTGAGAGACAATAATTATGTAACTATTCTTGTACTTTTGTTATCATCCCGCAACAGGAAAAACATACTCCCCTCCAAAATCATGCACTGAGAAAACTCCTAACTTGCAAAAAACTACATACATGCATTTCAGTAATAATGCCAAAAAAGTTTAGTAATTCAGAGACTCACTTGATAATAAATACTTTAAAAAATAATTTCTTCAGTTTTGCAGTTCTGTTTTCACCATTACTCATAAGTTTAAGAGACTGGAATATCAGTAGTTCAAGTTCATAAGTCATCCTATGCTGTAACAGCCTTACAGAATCATTTATAGATTACCTGTTCAACCTCACATACCCAACACCAAACCTGCTAAAGCACATTTCTGAAGGATCACACCGGGACATGACTGCTTCTAGGTCTGTATGTTGACAGACTGACAGTACCACATCAAGCTGCGCATGCTGCCTCTTTGCCAGAGGTTACAGGCCACAGGGCACACCCTTCCCATCAGCCACTACCATGTCTACAATGACTGATATCCTCTAAGCTAAGGCAAATAGATGGGATCATCTTAAATAGGCACATTTGATAGCAGCAATTAAAGATAATTATCCCCACAGTGTTATTCCTAGTATTTTTTTTCACCACCAAGACTGAAGCATTACACAGCAAAATACTCATTGCTAACTGCTGTGTTTGTGGATTTGCCCTAAATCAACCAACTGAAAGGGGAATGTTTTACTACCTTTTGTAGGTAGCACGATAAATTGTTCACTAAGGCCAAGTCTGGCTACAGATAGTGCCACAGCAAAGCCAGTAATGGCATTGCTAATCTCAAACATTTTACCTTAACCATCAACTATTGTGAAGAATGAAGTTATGCATGAAATCTTATTTCAGTTTGAACACTCATTGTAATCTAGCACTAACCTGAATTTAGTCTAAGGGCATCTTCTCTACATAACCTCTTCAGAAGTCAAGTAAATCTTAACAGAAGTAGAAAAAATCCAACCCAAACAAAACAAAAAAACTATCTCCCAAGGTTACGACTATTAGCAAAAACTGCCATCCACACTATTATTCATAGCTTCAGTCGTATTTGTTGCCCACACTGACTACAGGCTTGGTACACCCACTGTGTAAATGGCTAGACACATGACAGTGAAGAATCAGGTTTATGATGTAATTACACGATAAAACTAGTCAAATGGGTTTCTATTTTGGGGTAGAGGGAAGGAGAGGAAAGGAAGGAGAAGGAAGGCAAAAAAAAAAAGTATATGTGCATTGCCTGTTTTAATCTGTAACACTTTGTCTTTCCACTTGGAATGAACTTCAAAGTATAAAACACTAAGCAGTAAAAAGACTGCGTACAGAAAAGGTTATCACTATTTAAAGTATTTGAGGATAAACAGCAGCAGAAGGGGACGACTCCTCACTCAGTTTTTCTGTTTATCTACTCTGAAAAATTAGAGCAAATTTTAATAATTTGCCATGTTGACTGCTGGTATCTTTGATGATGCAATAAGCAACACTGCATTTTAGCATGTCTGCAGAAGCAGAAGATCTGGCACAAGCACTCCAGCAACTGGTGATGTCTTCTTTTTCACTCACACATATTTGATTTTATATTCATGCGTTCACTTCTAAGAGCACTGAACAAATTAAAAAATCCCACTTAGATTGCAGTTACCACAACACAGCTTCTTTAGATTTTGTTCTGTGACTGAACAGGTTTCATTGGCACAAAGGCTCTGCACCCACAAGAATTTCTGCATTTTCAATTAGACTGGTAGCAGTGTTGTATGTACCTACCCATAGCTGTATCTATTGCCACATTTGAGATGCATCACCTAAAACAGTACTCACTTTTAAAGTAACAAGAGGCTTGCGATTGCAAGAATTTAGGACACATCTGTATTTGCTTCAGGGAAGTGTCACTAGTCTCAATGTCTGGTACAGTGCAGTTGTATATGTGACGTTTTGCAAGTGCATAGAACAGATGATAAATACAGGAGTACATTAAATATACGCAATGGCTTCTTATTTGGATTATGACATGTTTCTGTAAGAAAGCTGTTTCTGAAAGCTTCATATTATTTCATAGGCACTAGTTTGTAATCTTTTGCCCTAAAAGGATCCTATATCCATCCTACTTAAATGATCACCTTATAGTCTTCCTAAACATGTTGTCCTGTAGGTTGATCTAATTTTTTTTATTTTATCAGTCATACAAGAAATAAATGAGTTGGAATCTAGGACATATATATTTTTTGTAGCTCTAATCATGTGAGGTTTTAAAGCATAAGAATTCCAAGTGTTTGGTGTTAAATATACAGGGAGAATTAAACTCATTTTCTAGTGGCAACTGTAAAAAAAAAAAAAAAAATTAAAATAATGTCTAATATAACTTATTCCAAAAGTATATATAAAAATAATTCAGGAAAATGTGCAAATATAGGTTTTACTTTAGTTGTTGAAAACTAAGGATATACTCCTCCTGAATAGAGAACATTTTCTTAAGTCACACCTTATGTTAATTTGGTATTATTCTTCCCATTTCTGCTGTAGAAGATCTGGCAATGTCAGTGTGCTAAAGCAAGGATTTCTAAACTTTCCTCTTCCCCTCCCATTTTCTGAATACTGCCAGCAGCAGCCCCCAGTTTTGTAACTAGCTATGTACCACTTATGAGAGGTATGCATGACAGTTTGGGAATTCCATCCCAGAGAGCACATGGGGAAATACTCAGCAATAATCTCTTCAAATGTTGACCTCCATAACCCTTTAATTTTCTCATTCCTAGTAAATATAGATTAATGTCAGTAAAACTGTAAAGTACACTATGACTTCATCATCACGGTATTTGTATAATTGTGCACATGAAGTGTTAGAAGCATACGCAGCCTTGTAGCAGTGGAAAATCTCTGTCTAGATCAATTCATAGTCCACTTTAAACACAAAGAAATAACAGTCTGGATAAAATACTATTTGAAGCTTTACAGTATAATGCTAAAACTGTGACTAAATATTCTTTTCCAGACTCAGTGGGGCTGAAAAAAAACCTAACCCAACATAAACCAAACCAAAATCCAACCCACCTCAGACTGCATCAATGGGAAGACACAATTTACCATAAGACGGGGAGGTGAACCAACAAAAAAGCCCACCCTACACACAGGTTAGCTGTACTGATGTAAGTCAGAAGTGGTCCTTCAGTGACCCAAGACGTGTCCAGATCAGCTTCCTTAACTGCATCACCACACAGCTTACTGGAGCACCCAGGCTGGGAGGGAAGGAGGGCACATTTCTACATTACACCAACCTAATAACTATTTGTTGCCATAAAGCACAAATTTACTACCCCCTGGCACTGCGGGTCACCCAGTTACACAGTGGCCACGCGGAGCAGAGGCAGGGCCTCCCCATCAGGGTCATCACCCTGAGGCTGTCACCAAGACTGCCACACCCACAGACCCGCACCTCCAAGCCAACTCATCCCAACAAATGCAAGTCATTAATCACCCAGGTACTAGTTCCTACTGTGACTAATACTTATTTCCACACAGGCCGCTGTTACAGTGATTTCACGCATTTCCAAAACTAGCCCAGGTACAGGTGAGCTGGGCAGCTGATGATCTCTAGGGCTAATTGTTACCACTGCCTGTTATTACAGTTATTATGTGAGCAGGCCCTGAACCATTTTAAGGCTCTGTCATTTTTCTACCCGAGCATTCGAGAAGTTATATATAGATGCAGTTTAAAAGAGGAGGGACCAATTCACCAAGACGGACAACAAGCCCGCCGGCCCGGCCCACAAAGGCGGCCGGGATTCCTCACTCCCGTTCGCACTCTGCGCTGGGGCTGCTCCCGACCTTCCCTCAAGAGTACCACCAAGAGCCAAAGGCCGCGCGCGGGAAGGCCCGCCTGGCCCCGCTGTGGGTAAGCGGCGACGCCGGCAGCGGGCGGGCCCCCCGCGCCCGAGGGACACCGCCCTTTTCCCCACAGCCGGGCGCCCCCTTACCGGCGGGAAACACTGCGCTGAGCTCAGGCCGCCCGAGCAACCCCAGACGTCAGGCAATGCCCATCCTGCCCGAAGCCAACACCCGGCCCGGCGCCAAGAGCCCCCCAGTGCGGTAGAGGCGCCATGTGACCGCCGGGCGGCTGAGGGCAGGGCGGTACGGCCCGCTCCGCTCCGCCCCTGCCTCTGGCGCCCGAACTGGGAGGCCGTGGAGTTGGCGCGTGCGCAGCCGCGTCTCGCCCATCCAGTGCGGCAGCCGCGGGTGGAGAACCGCAGCGGCGGCGGCTGGCGGGAGCGCGTCCCTTCGCTGAGAGGCGGCGGGCAGCGCCGGGGCGCAGGGCAGCGGTAGGGGAGCCGACACTGCTCCCGGTGCGCTGCAGGTCGCTGCTGAGACGTGGCGCGGCGGGCTGCGCAGCGTTTTGGGGCTGGTCCCCGGCGTTTTGACATCTCGGCGCCTGTGTCGGGGCCGGGTAGGGCCGTATCACGGCCTGCTGCGGCTGCGGGGGCCTTGCTAGTGGCTCCCGACCTGCGCCGAGGGGCTGGCGGCGGCCTGGGGAGCCCAGCCCTGGCCCGAGGGTCTCCCCAGGGAAGTGGGGGCCGGGGCCGCCGGGGGCCGTTTTTCGGAGGGTGGGGGGCAGCGTGAGTGAATTGAGACAAAGAGCGAGGAGGAGGAAGAAGAAGAAGAGGACACTCGGGCTCTGCTACATTCCTGTGAGGAGGGAGGCGGTGTTAGCCCTTTACGGACAGCTGGGTTCAGCGCTGGCCTCAGCTGCTGTCGGCGTATTTACGGACGTCTCGCCCTGCCGCGGGAGGAGGAGGTGGAAGAACCATGTAAGTTCCCAATTGTCAGGGGTCCTGTGAGAAGATGGGGGATGCCGTAGATGCCAAGGAGATGAGGAAGACTTTCATTGTTCCTGCCATCAAACCTTTTGACCATTATGATTTCTCCCGAGCGAAAATCGCCTGTAATCTCGCCTGGCTAGTGGCCAAAGCCTTTGGGACAGGTAGGTGGCGTCTTTTTCTTCTTCCATTTCTTTGATGCTGATTCCTGCTTGGTTGCTTCGCTCCTGAGGACGTGCGAGTCCTTCCCTGGGGAGCAGGGAAAGGGGGGTAGGAGGTGCGTAGGAAATGGCTTTGGTCTATTCCCTCATCTTTAGTTCCATTTACACCTTGTGGGGGTTTTTAGTGTGCTTTTGATTTTCTTTTTTATGTGTGTATAATTGCCTGTAGTATTTTTGGAAAACTACAGTTTCTGTTGGCAAGTAATTTTTGTGTATTGGAGTTCCTGCAGTTTTATTTGAGGACTCAAACTCTGTAAATGGTGTTTTATTTATTCCCCAGGTCACACTTCTAGAATTCAAAAAAGCCTTAAACACCCATGTAATCCATGTTGTCTGTTGTTTCGATAATTTTCCTAATGTTGTTTTAAGAGCTGAATTGGGGGCTAGCAATGGAAATGGAAGTGTGCTGTTTTGACATGTGTGACAGTAGCCTGTAGCTGTTTGAGTGGTTAAGCAGTAAGAAGGGTTTCATGAAAAAAGAGCGTTTAATGCCAGGTTTTGGCTTGCACAATACAGAAGGCTCTCCCTGTCTGCAAGCCTAAATGGAATTGATTATAATGCCTCCGAAAGGCATCACTGCTCTGTCTTTGAAAACCTGGGCCTTGAGGAATACCAGACCTATTATTCTATGCCTGAAATATTGTTGGGCCTTGAGGAATATACCAGACTTACAGAAGTCTTCTGAGGGAATGATTTTGAAAACTTACCAAGCTGTGGCTTTGTTTGGGTTTTTTGTTTGTTTGTGTTTTTTTTTGTTTTAGTCTGTGTTTTTTTGTTTGTTTCTTGCTTTTGTTTGAATATAGCTGTAGTATATCACTTGGTGCTCTGCAGGTTAAAAATAGGATTTTTCTTTGAAATTGAATTAGAAAGTAACAGTCGATATTTTTATCCCTATTCTTTATAGAGTGAGAGGAGAAGGTTCATTTTTCTGCAGTTTTGCACCTTTTGCATTTGTTTAGGGTCAGAGTATTGTTATGTATTTGAATGGGATTAAAGGTGTACATTTATGATGCCTCAGGGAGCCGTTTATATTTTACATGGTGCTTCCCAAAAGCTGCTTTCAGAGTGGCTGAACTTAGTGAAATTTCAGCAAGGTTAGTAGCTATGGAAATAATGTTTGTCACTTCAGAAAGAAGAAAATGATCAAAATACTGTTTTCATATAAAGATTTGTCAATTAACTCTGTTTACTTTCTTTTGTGAAATCTGGTCAAGTATATAATATTTTTATGTGTGCTTTTATTAGCTATGCAGACATAAGAGATAAAATCATAGTAGTGAAAATTCTTGGAAGACCTTGATTCAGCATTTTCAGAGATCTTTTTAGGTAGCTATCTTTTTAAGTAGTTCGTTCTATGGACTCTACTCATGGGATTCTGGGTGTACAGTGCTTATGCAATTATATAACCCACCATTCTAACCTCGGAAGTGTTTTATACTGAAGTCATACAGATTCTCAGCCTGTGGTTGAAATGTCTTGGTTTATATTGGTTGAGTTTCTATTGAATGTGTAAAGCAACTTGCAGGGTACTTTATTCCTACTTTCTGTAGAAAGCATGATCCAAAACAAATTCCCTTTAGTCGTTCTCTTCATTATCATGGTTGTTCTGAGGTTCACAAATGAAACATTGTTAGAGGAGATAATGGCTCCATCTGCCCTCTAAATACTGCCATAATGTAATTAGTAGGAAGAGGGGTAAATATATGCAATTGTAGTGTTTCTGATCCCACAGTTCTTCCACTAATTTAGTATCAGTAGTCGCCTCAAATAAGACTTTGTGGATGAAGTTAGGAAAGACAATATACAAGACCTGCATGTCTGCAGTACAAATGGTTCCTTTATACTTGGAGCAAAACAGAACTGACCTTCGCCTTTTCCAAGGAGAAAGCTTGGTGTTGCTAAATTATTTTAGTTTTTTGGAATAGATCAGAACCTTAGTCATGTCTTATCCCTGTTGTGATATACATTTGTGCAAAGGAAATAGACAGGATGATTAGTGTGTTTATGGATGCTGCATTTTATTTCTTTTTTTATCCCTGAAATGTTGGAATTCCTTAAGTGGGCTGGGGAAGCAAAGGATTTTTTCCGCACCCTCTCTGAAATAAATGAATGCCATTCATTTTGATTAATGAAAAGTCTGAGTTGTTGCCATCATGTATTCACTGAAAAAACCCTAAATCTTTATATATCTAATCTATATATCAAGTGGGCATATTTTTCAGTAGACATATTTCACATTCTTAAAAACAAATTTTAATATCAAAATTGTGGATACAGCTTTGGTAGGTGTTGTGAAGATAATTTTTTTTCTAGGGAAAAAAGAAGATTTTTTTATTTAAGTACTGTTCATTAACATTTTATAGTGACTTTTTGTGTTTAATTGATGTCTCTCAGTGTCCAAAAACTGAGACACCAATTGCATGTTGCTGTTGTCCTCAGTGAAGCTGCAAGAGTAGACTCTGGCCTACAACACAAGCAAGTCAAAGCAAGTTGTCTTATTAACAAGGTCTCTTAAGAGAGTAAGGGTATACTAACAGTTGTCAAAGGCATCTTGTATGATTATTGTTTATTTTATTTTTAAGAACTGCCTGTTGAACAGAACATTCATATTTAAGTGTAGAGTGAGTGCAGGATTTTGTGCCTTCATGTTTTGCTGCAAGCATGAAAGTGGGAATGTTTGACCTTAGAAATTAAAACTGCAGATACTAAATTGCAGCATTAACTTCCAGTGCTGGGAGTTAACCATTTCAGTATGGGAAAAACTGGTTTTCAAAGAGGTTGTTGAACTATATTGATATTGTATGCTTCAGCTTAAAAGTATAATGGGACATAATTCATAGGAGTAATTTAAAAAAGGTCCTGATGTTGTGTTACTCTGTCCTTTATATTACTAAAACAATGGATGTAGATTTCATTATTTTGTAGTGTGAAGTTTTTGTCTTCTCAAAACGTGGCTGGAAAACTTGTTATCCATCCACCATCCTAAAGACATGCTGAGCTAAATACACATTATTCCTGACAGATGTTTGTTTAGCCTGTTTTTTGAAAATCTCTAATTACAGAGATTCCTCAGTATGTCTGCTAGACAATTTGAATCCTTGTTTACCTCGAGATGTTAGAACAGCATGATAATCTTGGTGTCTTTTGCTACACTGTAAATGATTAGTTATCCTATTCCCGGCAGATATATCCTGTTCCCTGGTGGGCATCTTACCTGTTTATGAAATCTTTCACATAATAAAGTGTCTTCTCTTTGTTCTGCTGTTTAGACAAAACAGGCTTTTTTTTCTTTTTTTTTTTCTTTTTCCAACTTCATTTTTGTAAGTCAAGGTTTTTTGGGCTCTTTTGGGGTGTTTTGGTTTTGTTTGTTTGGTTTCTTTTTGTTTGGTTGTTTTTTTACCTGTATTTTGTCTGTGGTAGGTTTTACATGAATTCTGTTCTTAAATCTAGATCTACTGGGCAAGCTAAACCCTTATCAGTACAGGATAGATTTGAAAAATTACTTCATCTTTCCAACCTGTAATGCTCTCATTTATTCACTAGAATATGTTTTTCACTTTTGCATCAGCCTAGAACTGTTGACTCATTCAGTCTGTGATTCACTGTAGCTCCATATCTTTCTATGCAGAACTGCTGCCTACTCAGTTGTTCCCATCTTGTAATTGTACAGTTGTAGGTTCCTGCTTTGCAGCTATACTTATATAACTGCATCCTATTTTCAAACCACTTCTACCAGTTATCAAAATCATCTTGAATTATAATTTTATCTTGGAAAATGCTTTCAATCCCATTGTAGCTTGGAGTTGCTTCTCTAGAACCACAGTACAGTACAGATGGAGGTACTAATTTTTGAACCTTGACATACACATTCTTCCTGCTTGATAAGGGGATATCCGCGAACTCCTGGAAAATTGTTTTTTGGGCAACTTTGCATCCAATTTTTAGTTACTGACTTAAGACTATGTGTGACATGTATGATTCTCAGAAAATTATGGGAGTAATTCTAAACTAAAATTTGTTGCTGTTTTACTGTTGATACAACATATTATCCTGCTACAGTAGTAAGTTTCACTGGTTTAGCATGAAGTATTTTTGACAGCAGTAAATAAATAAAAGCTGCACAAACATGAATGCTTGTCCTAAACTGTGCTGTTTTCTGCAGTCAAAATAAAATAGCCCATCCACCTTTTAACATTAAATTTATCCTTTATAGATGTCTGAAGCAATTGATTACAAATTGCATCATCTTTAATGAAACATTACTCAAGAAACTTAAAAATAGGTTTCTAGTGTTGATTATATTTTCAGAATTCATATACAGCTACTTACTGCTGTTTTCAGATCTTTCTGTCAGAATACACAATGTTAATTTCCTCCCTTCATGGTTCTACTGGCAACAATTTTTAACTAAATAGTCTAATTTGTTATGTTGACTTTTGCAGGCCAGAACATCTTTGAATCTTTTCCTAGCAGACCAAATCTCTTTCCTTTTACTCAGTTTGGCAGCTAGCACAAAAATGCATAAGAGTTGTAAGTACAGAAGCAAATCTTTGAGACTCTTGGGAGGCAATATTGTTTTAATAGATTTCCATCATCTCTTGAAATTAGGCGCTTGCAAATTGGTGCTTCAGTCAATCCTGCTAAAATAAGTTGGTTGTACTAATAAACTCCTGAGGTGGTCTACTTAAAAATTGATCATATCACTCCTTTCTGTAGAACACGTTCAAAGCATGGTTTGACTGTGCATCACTTTTTAAAAGTAAATAAATAAAATTGCATGAGCTTCTGGAACTGTTAGGTTTGATACAGCCACCTGAGGTTGTAGTTGGTGCGTATAAACACAGGGCTCTTGAGTATTTTTGCTGATCATTCTGGAAAATGGGGCTGGGGTGAAAAACTTTCAAGGCATTCAAAAGATAGGGTAAGTCCGTCTTACACATGGACACTCATTTCCCCCTCCCCCTTGGAGAATATATAGCTACTGGTTCAGGTGGCAAATTTATTATTTTGCTACAGAATTGAAATGTCTTGGCTTTCTCAAAAATAAGTTCTGATGGTATTAATGCTACACAAATTTATCTCTTTATTACCAGGGTGAATTTTACGTCATTCTTTTGTTTATCAAAACCTAAATCAATATGTAGGCTTCAGTACAGTAGATGTTAAACTTTCCCGTTTTAATAGGAAATGCCTCTGCCAGTCAAATTCTTTATGCTTTGTGAGTAGCACTTCCTGTTGTGCTGCTGAAGACAGAATACTGGATGGGGTCAACGGTTAGTGTGACCCAGTAGAGCATTTCTTATGTGATTCTCAGGGTTCAAAGAAATAACTGAAATCTGGGTGGACTATGAAGGGAGAGCCTGTGCATGTTTTTTCCTTGGATGTTTTGTAATTTTGTTTTTTGTGTTTCTTGGTTTGTTTGCTTTTCATAAGGTATCCCTTATAAGTGCAAAACTGCTGTCAAATCTATGGGTAGTGGTTAATTTTTTTGGCATCTAGAGGCAAGAGGGTAGGGTCTGTTCATTTATAGTACTTCCATGATGTTAAATCTAAGAATCTCACAAGTTCATTTTAGTTAGCTGAACAGAGTTAAGAATTGTGATAGTGAAATTGCCTGCCGTAAATTTATAGAGGTTGACCATTTAGACATTTTTACACAGGCAGAGCTATGCTTACGGCATGCTAGCCAAGAACTATGTAAGTGGCAAACTGATTCAACAAACCAAAAAGTAAAAACTTTTTGCATCAACTGTCTCATTTGATTTTCTGCTTCTCTATTCAAAGTCTTGTTTCATGATTTCTTTTTGGTAGCATCACCTTGTTTCATTGATGTAAAACTTAGAACTGGAGTACTTACCAGTGCCATTGAAGGTGGCTTCAAAGTAAAATAGCAAGTGGAAATGGCTCCCTCTTCTACTGAGGCAACTACAAAAAATCGTCAGAAGCAAAATAATACAAAGCATGCTTCTCTGACCTGTTCTCAGTACTTGGACTCTTGACTTTAATGCAAAGCTATATGCTCTCTTGTGCCCAATTGGCAAATGGGGCACCAGAATTCTTGTTGCGAAGTAGGAGTCTGGACGAAGTAACTTAACACTGTTACCATGTGGCAAAAGCATACCTTTGCTGCCTTGCAGAAAGCTGTCAAGTAATTGAGTCCATTAAGATTTGGCATAAATTCTTCAACTAGTTTGCAGTAGGAAGTGATTAAAGGTGTTAGTCAGACTTTTCATGAAATAATTCTGTATGAAGCCTCAGTCTTGCACAATTTTTTTTCCTTAATGTCTTTGTTGATTGACGTCAGTAACCTGTAAAAATTGAAGGCTTCTAGGCTGAGGCTTAATGTGGACTTGTGGCTCTCAGGAATGATCTATATTTTAATTAGCCCACAGTGAAACATTTTAAATTGATTACATTATCCTCAGGATTAAAAAAAGAAAAATAAAGAGACCTTGTTGACAAAGACTTCTAAACTTTTGGGCCTCCTTAATGTAAACATTCATAAACTTGGAAGGGTTCAGTCTTGTAAATTTGAAAAACTAGATCATCATGTAACTCAAAGGATTGTAGTCATGTGTGGAAACTTTCAAAAAAAAAACAGTTTATTTTTAAAGAAAGTATAGACTTTTCATGTTAATAAAAGATTTTTTTCCTAAAGAGGAATTCAGACTATTTTACGAGGAGTAATTCACACTGAACTGAGCAGAGAATTTTATTTATAAAACAGGTTTTAAAGGTAAATTCAGGGGTGGTAGCCATTAATTATTTTTAGAATATTCCTTCAATTTAAAAAGGTCTTTTTAAATGGAAAGTTAATTTACAATTCAATTTCATGATGGGGAGAAATAATAATCCCTTGTTTGCATTAAAGCTTTTCTTTCTCTAAAGAGAGCATGTGCAGAACTTTTCAGTCCATTGTAATGTATGGAAAAAATACCTGAATATATGTTGAACACTCTTTTAAAGTTAGCCTGATTGTTAAGTTTACGTTATTGTTTTGGGCTAATGTGATATTTCCTTTTTTTCTTTTCCCTGTGTGTTGAACTTGTACACAGCTTCATTTATTCTCTTCACAGTTCAATATGAAATTCATTGTCAAACTACGTTTTAAGTGCATACCCCAAAAAGCTTTCCAAAATTGAAACCTGTGGTCCTGTTGACAATTTTAGAAAAAAAAAATAGGGTAAAAGTAGCCTCTGGAGATTGTCCAGTTAAACCTCCTGCTCCAAGAAGAGCAGGTTTCAGAGTTAGAAGAGGTTTCTCAGGGTCTTGTCCACTCAAGCGTTGAAAGTCCTCGTGGATGGTGGTTTCACAGCTGGGTCCTCAGGCACCCTGTGTCTGTGCTCTGCTGTTCTTGCGGTGAAGAACTGTTCTTACTTCTATCCAGTTGAAATTTTCCTTGTGGCAGCGTGTGGCCACTGCCTTGTGTCACTTCCCAGTCCGTTTCTGAAACCTGCCCACTGAGTGCTGAAAGAGATCCTCCCAGGCACCTCTCCAGCAGAAGTAGACCCAGTTCCCATGGTCTCATCCGTATTTTATGTGCTTGACTCCCTGAACTCTGTGTCCTGGATATATCTCCCTGGCATAATCCTGTACTTTGCCACAATTTCAAGGCCAAATGGCAGTTTATGGCAGCATGTGCAACAAGGTGTTTATTTCAAAACTGTTCAAAAGTTTAATTTTAAAAGATGCTTGTCAAATGGGTGAAGGAAAGGGCTTGGTAAAATGTGTATCTTGGGAATTAGTGTTAAATTTTTTCTCTGCCTAGCAGAACTATTTAACAATCTCCAGTCATGCCAGAATTGTCAATAAAGGCTTTTGACCCTGTTGGTTGTTCTGGTAATCTGCTGCAAACTGGACATAGCCTTGAAATTCTCCTCCACAGGACTGCGAAGGCAACACGTGCCAGCTTTGGAAGGGCTGTTAGTTTTAGATCAGTAACAGGAAGTTTCCTCCATGTCTAGGTGCTGTGCTTGTTTTTGTTTGGGTTCCCCTCCCCCCCCTCTCCCCTTTTAAAGTGTAACAGAGATGAGAACACAGTTTGAATCTTCTATCAAGATCTATTCTGATACCGAACAGTTTCATACAAGTTAGAAATGTGGAAAAGTACATGTGGTTCTGTCTGTGCAAAGGGAGTTGTGACAGGAATTTTTGTGAAGACTTCTGATCTTGTTACAGCAGGGATTTTGTGTGCTTTCACGTTTTCTTTTTACAAATTCAGAGTATGTCTGTAGTCACAGTTTATCTTCCTAGCCCCTTGTTTCTGTATTCCGATTCTCTAATAAATTTATTGTTTTATTTTTATGAATATCAGGAAGTTTCTATTCCAGATTTTTGTGAACACCAGTGAAGTTAAAAAAAAAAAAGGCATATCACTTCGATTTTGCTGTCTTTTTCAGAAGCTGAAATACCCTTCACAAATAATTTTGTTTGTCCTAGATAGTTATAATTTTGTTTGGTTTGGTGTTTTTTAGTGTATTGAGGTTTTTTTCGGTGCTAAACCCCAGTAATAGCATATTTTCATGATAAATGCATCCACTGCATCTTACCTTGTCACTGTAAGGTCTGTTTCAGTGATACTGAAGATCAGAAATTATTCATTAACAGGTGGTGAGTTATTTCTTGTCTTTATTTTCTGGCTCAGATTTTCAAACTTGAAACCTGTCATTGTCATTTAGGCTTTTTTAGGTCTTTCTAAGAAATTACTGATGGCTTTTATCTTTCTCCCTGTTCCCCCTCCATTCCATCTAACTTCCTATGTGATTAAAAAATGGTGGGTGGGTTTGTTACAAAGAAGGCAAAATCTGCTTCCTGTGCATTGTGTGACATTAAAAAAAAAAAAAAATCTAGTGCTCTCTAGCTTGAGGAGATAGCATGAAGATGCTTTTAAAGTTGGCATTTGGAATTTGAGAGGATTAAGTCATATGTGGAATGAGGTCCTGATTCCAAGATGGAGATGGATCATGAGGGACTTCAGAAATAATAAGCTTAATATTGAAATAGACAGCATATGGACAAACAAGGGAAAGCAAGAAGGACAGGTAGAATTGTGATAGATGGAAGTAATACCTAGGGAAACAGTCAACTAGCAGCTCATAGAGTTCTTTAATTGTAAGTGCCTTTTCTAGTCCTGAATGACCGTAGGTCCTCTAGAGCCAGTAAGTGAGGCTGGGAAGTGGCAAGAGAAAATGGCAATATCATTGTCTGACACTGGTGTGGGTTTTTCTGTTAGTAGTTTTATTATTATCTTGAGAAAAAGTTATGTTGTTAGGCTTTAGGCTTGCATTGTAAAGGGCAATGTAATTTTGCTGACTGTCTTTTCAGTCTGTATTCTGAAACAGAGCTGTCAGGTTTCTAGCCCAATTTAGGCTCCTGGTTTAAGCAAATTGTAAATAATACCTCTCTTTGCCTTGATATTCTGAATTAGCAAATAAGAAGTGATCTCTTTTTTCTTTTTTTTTACTATTCTTCTTAACACATACTTTCTTAAATGTCTTATTTCTTTCCGTTTCTGCATTCTATAATGTGTATCTTGTCCTTTCATAGCTAGAAGGCAGCTAGCTCTTTCTCCCAAAGCCTATAATGGAAGCACATAAACTGCAATAGAATATGTATGAGGAAGAAGATAATCTGTTATTGTCTTGTGATGGCATGTTCTGTTTCTTCTCTCTGTCCTGCTCCACCCTTATCGGGCTGTTTACTCCACCCTCTGCTTCAAACCTTGTCTCTTAACCATCCATCCAGATGAAGACAAAGGGGATAGGTACCTAGAGTTGCATAATGATTTTCCTAAACTTTTTTTTTTTTTTTCCTTGTAACAATTAAATAGACTTTTCTATTTGGGCTCAGGAAAAGAAACACACGGTTTTCCATGCTTATAATGCTGTTGGCTTAACTAATTTGACAACAGTGGAGAGTGAAATTCTCATGCAGGGAACATGGAGCATCTTGCAGTATCTCTGTCAAGAAAGGTGAAGTGTAAAAGCATGTCTAAGTTACTTTCCACTTCTCTGGTGATTTAATTTCATCTAGTACCATACAGAATTAATTTATAACTATTATTTTTATGGCAGATAACTATAAATATAGTCTGCCTGTGTTGTGTTATGTACAGTATTTGGAAAAACTGTTAGGTTGTCTTGGAATGCTAATTTGGGGGTTAAAATCTCAGCATAAACTTCACAGAATTTTGCATACCTTTCTGTGGGAGCTAAGCCACTTCCCTGAAAAAGGAAAGCCACAGTTCTAAGGGAGTCAGTTACACAAATGGGCAAATAATAACTCAGTATTTTTCAGAAGGAAGCTGATAATATTTAACTTTTCCCATTATTTTGAGCTGCTGGATTGTTATCAGTCTGTGATGCATGACCTTTGAAATAGATAGTATAGTAATCAAATTTCTCTTGCATACATGAAACCTAGAAGGATGCTGAGTGGAAGGTGCCCTTTTTATCTCAAATTACTCTGTGCTAAAATATAACATTCAAAGTCGATTATATTTTTGTAATAGGGACAGGGGTTTGTATTTAAATAGGTGTTGTTCTGCCTTTGTATATGTATACTATATATATATATATATAATGTTATGCCAAAGGAAATGAAACTGTTTGGACATGTATTTGGAGAAGCCAGAACATTTTCAAGTAACAATGCTGTAACCACAGGTTAGCCTTCTAGTGTGGCTTTTTCAGTGTGGAATTGGTCTTGAATTTTTCTTAAGTTCCTATTTGTAGCTCAAATGCTACCTTTGTATGCAGTTTTCCCTAGTGTTTTATATTATGATGACTGATAATGACTCTGGCCTTCCCTTGACTATGCTTTCTTTAACATAAGTTTGAGTTCATACATACAAAAAAAGCCTAATACTGTATCTTTTCTTTGTAGAAAACGTTCCACAAGAACTACGAGAACCATTTTACACAGACCAGTATGACCAGGAGCACATTAAACCACCTGTTGTTAACTTGCTGCTCTCTGCAGAACTCTACTGTCGTGCTGGTAGCCTTATTCTCAAGAGTGATGCTGCAAAACCACTTCTAGGTCATGATGCTGTTATTCAAGCCCTGGCACAAAAAGGCCTTTATGTTACTGACCAAGAAAAGTTGGTGACTGAACGAGACCTTCATAAAAAACCAATTCAGATGGTGAGTGATTAAAACTTGTATGTTATACTTCTTCTGTTCTTCTGTGTACTCCCCAAAACTACGTATCTATCTTTTAACCTACATCATTATGTTGAAGAATTTTTCTCAAGAATGAAATATGATTTATTACTGGCAGGGTTATGATTGTTTCAGTTTGTTTTTCCATCTCCTTATACTTTTCAGTGCAGGTGTATTTCCTCTGTACTAATGCTTGAAAACACCTGTCATTCTGTTTAAGTGTTACATTTTTTAATATGGCAGTGACAATACGATCACTTTGATTTCAGTTTTACAGAACTGACTGTCATTGAACATTTGTGTTGGAAAAGTGGTTAGAAAATAGTTGGGGGTTTTTGTTTCTTATAAACAACTTTGGTTACAATTAAAAAAAAAAAGGTTTTAATGACATAGGCAAGTCAATAATATTAATAACATTCAGTATTCATCAGTTACATACTAAGTGTAAAACATAACAGTATATTCTTTCATGGGGACTTTATAATATGTCTTTGCTTTATACAGCTGCTAATTAAAACATTAGTTCTACAGATGAATGATTTATCATTAAGCTCCTAAGTGATGGATTTTCTTTGTTTAGAGAAGAGTTAAAAAAAAATCTGTAAAAAGGATGGCTACATGTGATTGTTTATAAAATAATGTGATAGAATAATATTCAGTTGTGTTTAAAGTATGTAAATTTTTTGCCTTATTGTTTAGTGTTTTATATAGAAAATACATAAACATGAAGTGTTTTCCCATTTGATCCCTTTCTAGAGTAGTTGTAAGTGGCATTGCTTTCAGAGTTGTCAGTTGAGAAAAATACATCAGTATTCTGTAGTTTGGTTTTCTGCTTTTTAATTCAATAATTAATGTTGCTTAAAGTGCATTTCAGTAGCAATTTTGTATTTCCTCTGTGCTTGAGCGGGTGTTTGTGTCTTTCCTTGCTGTGTTGTTTAGGTATAGTCCAGCAAGTAGTTATTCAAGGATCAGTGTTGTAGCAGATTGACACCCCCAGATTCCTGCTCTGCCCAGGTCACTTGGCCATGCTCTAGTACCACAAACAGATAAGTGATGCTGTTGAGTTAGTTCACAAGCACCTGGGCTGTGACAATGGGAGGGAACAGGAGTGGAAACACAACTGGCTTGGGCAGAAGAGCAGTCGTGTCTAAAACAATTGCTCCCAAAGGAATGGCTGTGAAATTGTAGTCTCAGTACTAATAGTCTGAACCGAAAAGTTTTCATTTGTCATGCCGTGCTCACATCCCTATGCAAGTTCCTAGCAGCAGAGCTACATTTCAGTTGGGAAATTTCAACCTTTTTCCTTATTATACAATCGGTAAGGTTGACAAAGAATTTCAAATATGGCTGTTGCGGTATTGCCAGTCTTAAAATTATCCTCTTGATGTCTTCCTGTAACTTTTCCTACTTTTCCATGTGTCACAGTTTCTACAAGTCTTACAAAGTAAAATGTATATCCCGGTTTAGAGCATGGAATGATTTTTCTTTTTACAAAAAGTAGAACAGAAAGGTTGCATATGTAATTAACTCATTCATATCTCTAGCAGGCCAGATGGTGTTGAACCTGTGTTCAGTGTAATTTTGAGTAATGTAACTAAAAATAGTATGTAGTCTTTGTCTTTGGTAGCCTCGCTTCCCCATGAGTAGGGGAGAGATGCTGCTGTTAGAGGACACCACCTCTAGTAATAGACTATTATCTGCTCAGATGTACTGTTTCTATTGCTGAAAAAAGGGTGAGTTTATTATGACAGCCAACTATGGAAAGGGATTTGACTATGGAATGATTTAATTTTACTTGTGTTTATAGTGTGTGTAGATGTGGTCAACAGACTTGGAATTCCTTGTACTACAGGTTATTGATTTGACTGTTGATTTACTTCATGTGCGACTACTTTAGTAAAGCAGGCATGTTAAATCTTGACATTTTCTGTTTCTTAGATAGCTAAAACCACCTTTTTTTAGGGATCACCTTCTATTTTGAAGTCTTTGAGAAGTCTAGGAAATGGATGTATTTCTTTATGTGCTGGGCTTGGAATAGATGGCAGTTCCCTTGTTAGTCATGACTGATTTGGCTGCATTAGTATCCAATTTGAGAAGCTGCAAATTCTTATGTTTGTGTGTCTGTGTGTATGTATACATTGTATGTATATGTAAAAATATGTTTCCTCCAGTGGAAAGGGATTAGGAAAGAGGAATTTCGTGAAATTTCACCTCCATTCTTGGGAAAGTGATGGAACACCTTATCCTTGGTGCCATCCTAAGGCTTATCAAGTATAAGAGGGTTATGAAGGGCAGTCAACGTGGCTTCACCAAGGGGAAGTCATGCTTGACCAATCTCGTAGCCTTTTATGAGGAAATAACACGGTGGATGGATGATGGCAGAGCAGTGGATGTGGTCTACCTTGACTTCAGCAAAGCGTTTGACACAGTCTCCCACAGCATCCTCGCAGCTAAATTGAGGAAGTGTGGTCTGGATGATCGGGTAGTGAGGTGGACTGTGAACTGGCTGAAGGAGAGAAGCCAGAGAGTTGTAGTCTATGGGGCGGAGTCTAGTTGGAGGCCTGTATCTAGTGGAGTGCCTCAAGGGTTGGTACTGGGACCAGTATTATTTAATATATTCATCAATGATTTAGATGAGGGAATTGAGTGTACTATCAGCAAGTTTGCTGATGACACTAAGCTGGGAGGAGTGGCCGACACGCCAGAAGGCTGTGCTGCCATCCAGTGAGACCTGGACAGGCTGGAGAGCTGGGCGGGGAATAACTTGATGAAATATAACAAGGGAAAGTGTAGAGTCCTGCATCTGGGCAGGAACAACCCCAGGTTCCAGTATAGGTTTGGGAACAACCTGTTAGAGAGCAGTGTAGGGGAGAGGGACCGGGGGTCCTAGTGGACGACAGGGTGACCATGAGCCGACACTGTGCCCTTGTGGCCAAGAAGGCCAATGGCATCCTGGGGTGTATTAGAAGGGGGGTGGTTAGTAGGTCGAGAGAGGTCCTCCTTCCCCTCTACTCTGCCCTGGTGAGACCTCATCTGGAATATTGTGTCCAGTTCTGGGCCCCTCAGTTTAAAAAGGACAGGGACCTGCTGGAGAGAGTCCAGCACAGGGCAACTAAGATGATTAAGGGAGTGGAGCATCTCCCTTATGAGGAAAGACTGAGGGAGCTGGGTCTCTATAGTTTGGAGAAGAGGAGATTGAGGGGTGACCTTATTAGTGTATATAAATATATAAAGCGGGAGTGTCACGAGGATGGAGCCAGGCTCTTTTCAGTGGCAAACAATGATAGGACAAGGGGCAATGGGTACAAACTGGAACACAAGAGGTTCCACTTAAACTTGAGAAGAAACTTCTTTTCAGTGAGGGTGACGGAACACTGGAACAGGCTGCCCAGGGAGGTTGTGGAGTCTCCTTCTCTGGAGACATTCAAAATCCGCCTGGACACGTTCCTGTGTAACCTTATCTAGGTGTTCCTGCTCCGGCAGGGGGATTGGACTAGATGATCTTTTGAGGTCCCTTCCAATCTCTAACATACTGTGATACTGTGAAATTAACAGATGGTAACAGGAACAAAAGCTTCTGTTAAAGCCTCCCCTTCATAGGGATAGGGAAGTCCATGTAGAATCTATTTTGGTTTAGTCTTTCTTCTGTTAGGATTCCTACGTTTGGCTCATGGGTAAAATTGAAAGCTAGGTTAGCCTTTACGCTTGTTTTGATTTAAAAACTTTTAATTGAAACTGTTCCTGAGAGATTGCATCTTGTGCTAGCACTACAGAAGTATTCAGTGATATCTCTGTTTCTGTTCTCCATGTATGGCAAGCTATTAAAACTTAATTCTATGTTTCTTTTATTAAGTGTTCTTAGTTGATAGGAGCATTCTACTGCCTTTATTTTTGGTAGGGGAGCAGAAGAGCCAAATACCATGTTACTACTCTACAGGTTGGATATTATATGGTCTTGGCTCTGCTTAGACTTTTAAACAGGGCAGAAATAGTCTAAAGCTTGGAATTGAAATGGTGTTGAACCAAGCACCAGTGTATTTTTCTGATGAAAATTATACTTCAGGTCAGGAGTGCAAAAGGAATTACCTGATGCTTAAAAAGTTTGAAAAGCAAGGTGAAAAAATATGAGGAAAACTATTTATTCAGTTCTTAAAATTTTGTGACTAGAAAAAGATGAGTGATTACTGAGTATATAAATACTGTCTCTGTGAAAATATGCCATACTTTAAAATATTTCTTTGTATGGAGAAAATAGAAGCTGGACTAAGAATAATACGATCAAAAAGTGTAACTTCTGTTAAAATTCAAACTCTGATTTGGAAAAATACTGTTGTGGAAAAACGTCAACCAGCTGAGCAGCTACCTTCATTTTACACTCATGTATAGTGATTTCTGGTAGTACTATAAAAAACAAAACCCCAAAAACCAGAACTTCTAAATCCTGCATATGATTCTATAATTGTCAGCCAAGATGTGAAGGGAATAACAAGTTCCAGCAAAAGCCCAGCAATAAGTCCATGATAGCTGGTAGGGTGGAATATTGCTACCTCCCTAATTCTGAGATGTAGTTCATGTGTATGGGGTTTTAATATAAAAAGTAGTGTGTTGTCATCCAAATTGTTTATCCATTTAGCTGCAAATTACCTTCTTACTCGAAGATGTCTTCTGTGAGAAAGTCTGGCAGTAATTCTGTCTGTATCAGTTTGTGAATCTGGGCTATAACTGAGTTATAATTAGGTATGCCTGTATTACCTTTTTAGTGGTGGTCAGAAGTGTGCATTTGAGGCAGATTTTCATACTGCTTGCAGTTACTGCCCTTTTGGCTTGTGTTGTAAAGTCATCTTCGCAACCACAAACTGTTTCTTTTAGCCAGTGAACTGGAAGACGGGATCTAGGATCACATCTGCGTTATGCAGCCCACTTGCCAAGGTGTGCGTATTTCACTAGACTAGAGTGGAGCTGGTTGAAGTGAATCGCCTGAGGGACTAGAGGTGATTCCTGGGACCTTTGCACCAGTTCTGCTTTTGTATTTCACAGTACTAGTTGCTAAGCAAAACTTAAATGAAAGTAAGGGGGATTGATAGTGCTGATTTTGTACCCAGAGTTGGAATCTGGGTCTCTTTCTGGATAAGATAGCAGACAGTGAGTGGTTAACTCATCCTGCAGTCCAGACTTTTGGTCTTTGTCAGACTGTATTCATTTGAAATGACAGTGTCTCTCATCAGTGGATTATTTCTCCTTGATGAAGGACGCAGTTAGCTTGCAGCTACATGCTGCAGCCTCTGCATTTTCATGCTGTAGAATTCCTTTAATTCTGTAAAGCAACAAAATGTGTACTAAACATTTTATAGAACAAAGAAAAGATGTGGCTTCTGCCCTGAAGAATGTTGTTGGTTTTTTTTTGGTTGTTTTTTGTTTAAGGCATGATATAACAAGTTTCTGTTCCTGTGCTATTGTGAATCACTTGTTAATGAGGACATGTAAGAAGAATTTGAAGTTACTTGACTTAAGCCCATAGGTACCGTAATTTGTTAGTTAAATTCTAATATTCTAGATTCTTATATTAACAGATTTGTGATATTGAAGCATCTTGCATAGTGGTATGTTTTACAAAAGATTGCTATAATAAGCAAACAGTGTGGTGAAACAGAACCTGAGTTTAGTCTAATGTGCTGCACAGAACAATTCAGCTGTGGTTTGGGGCTTGGATAATGTAATCTTTAGATGTTCTGTACTTTTTGCGCTGTTTCTAGACTTATCTCTTCACACATTTCTTGTAAGATTCTTATTTGCTTGAGAATAATGATCCAGTAGTTTTGCTGGTCTTGTGTTGGATAGAAGATGACACTTTAGTCAGCATTGCACAAACATCTGTTTGATACAGTAACATGGAAACCAAGCTCCCTCACGCACAAGGTGAGGGAGCGGTAACTGTTTTTGTCCATGGTGACTGCTATAACTCTTCAGAAAGTTTATTCTGCTCTTATCATCTTAACATACAACTTAGTGTTCTATTAGCTTGTTTCACACAGCTTGTGTTGACTCATAGCCTGGGGATTTTGTTTTGCCAGCTGCTTGTTTTTAATTGTTAGTCTTGTATCCAGAAAATGCTTTTTCTCTGTGTCATGTAAATAACAGCAGCGACTTGATGGGTTCTATGGTATGTTTGTCTAGGCTTTAGTGTGTGCAAAACATACAGGTTATTGGTGTTAGTCATAACTATGGTTTTAACTATGTAATTTTTATGGGATTGAAGAATATCTTAGTCTGGGCCTTACTGTTTTCTGAAACTGACCTCTGAATATGTACCACCCATGCCATTCTTTGGCATGTGTAAACGATTAGCTTGACTGCAGTCAAATTGAGTCATTTCTGTGTTTTTCCAAGCCAGGTGAAAGAAGCTGCAGATGAAATAAAAATACACAATTAAATGGCTCTATGCTTACTTTTATTCATAAGTATCATAATGTATGAATAGCTGAAAAGAAAATGGCAGTAAAGGACCACTATTTATTAGAAAGATCTTTTGTGGGAGAAAATCGCCATTTATTCTTAGGACATCAGTTTTGAAATCTGCTTAACAAGGACTGTCTGCAAATAAAGGTAGAAGCTAATTCCAAAAGATAATGTAGGTACCTGTCTCAGGAATTTGTGGAAGACTTAGGTAACCACAAAGTCCTTTGCAGCATCCTTCGGGTTTTCATGGAATGTTGTCTGCTCAAGTTGTGCACAAGTACGGCAACTAGTGCGGAAAGTAGCAGAGCTACTGACACCCAAGTTATGTGGTAGGGAGCACGAAGTATGTTTTGTTTTGTTGCTCCTTCCCAGCAACTCTGATAAAAGATTGACCCTATCCATTGCTTTCATGTTTGCAACTCTCAACACAAAAGAAAACCAAAAGCCTTTTATATTTCTCTAGCTTTTTCTTTTTAATTTTTGTGATTTTTTTTGTTTGTTTGTTTGTTTCCTGTATCTCTAATTTCACTACAGAAATCAAGGTAGGAGTGTGGCTTTGTTCAGAGTTCCAGCAATGTGGCTGACATTTCAGTTTTGTATCTCTAAGGATTCTTACATGGAAATTAACAAAATATGATTGTTTTATGAGCTCTTGCAGGATTCATTTCAGTGCAGAGCTGTTGAATAGACTGTGCTGCTTGTTTTGCACTGAAAGGGTGTTCTTAGAACTGGCATAAAATCTGTGCTATACAGAACTGGCCTTAGGTTTGCCTTCTCCATATGAACATAGTAGGCAGTGTTCAGAAATAGCCACATATTCTCATGTTTGTTTTAATGTATAAGTGTGACAGTTACATTTAATGAACTTTTTACTAAAATGAGAATATTGCAACACATCTTCCAATCGAGGTACATGATATACTAAATAAATGAAACTTTTGCTGTTGATATGATGACAGGAAATAAAGTGAACATGTACCTCAAGACAAGGTAGTACCTCCCAAAGTCAAGTCTCGTGCCTTTCGTGAGAAAATTAAGCAGTGTGTCATTATTGACGGTTGTCTGTCTTACTCACTTCCTTGCTATTTACGAACATGTGAGGGCTGAAAAGAACAGTTGGTATTCTTCTGCCTAGAGCAAACTACAGTTTTGAACCAAAGAGCTTCTGATAGTGTTCTTAGTGTCCTTTCTTATGCTGCTGTTAACGTGGGGGGAAATAAAAAGGGGATGGTGATGATTCTTGAAATAAACAAAACCCCAAAACAACAGA
The DNA here is from genome assembly GCF_033783945.1 of Neopsephotus bourkii. NCBI lineage: Eukaryota > Metazoa > Chordata > Aves > Psittaciformes > Psittacidae > Neopsephotus > Neopsephotus bourkii. The sequence goes on along the minus strand of NW_026900760.1, from coordinate 1,682,440 downwards.
AATAATAACAACAGGAAAAAAAAAACAACCCAACCTGAAAAACAGACCAAAAGTACTGACTCCTGAAGCCCAATAAGGAAAACCAGTTAAAAGGAGGTATGAATTATGAAAATAGTTAGTATGAATTAAAATCTGTAAGAATGCCGGATGCCTTGTAGAAAATGGTCAGACACATCAGGAAGTATTTTCCTTAGCCTTGAAGGAAATGCTGTTTTGTTAAACACACTTTATGAACATTTTCTTCCTGTTTCAACAGCACTGTTTAATGTGTTTCAGATTTTGGCTGTTGGTTTGCTGCTGTGAGCTATCTTTGTATGTCTTCATGTAAAAAAGTTACTCGAATAAATCTTTAGGAACGGTCTTACTTCTGCTTGGTTAAGTGTATTACATCTGCTGTATAGGGGAAAGCTAAAACTCTTGCATGGTTGTAGCAGGCAGTTACTTAGTTAAGAGCACGGCTTTCTTCCTATTATGGAAAATAGTGAACTGCTTTTAGCAGGAGGTGTGTGTCTGTCATGTAAACATAAGGAGAGCTTCACTACCAACTCTCTGTAGTACATAAACCAACCAGGGGACAAAACAGTACTGGCTGTTGGAGGAATATAGTTTGTTCTCACCATAATCCAGCAGCTGCTCCAGTTGTAGTACAAAAGAACACTGCGAATGTGCCTTCGTTGATCTACACACAGAGGCCTGTCACTCTGCCCTCATTTGTCAGCAAAGAGCACGCTGTCATCACAGTGGATGCATCATAACATTAAAATCTTTGTTCTTAAGAACTGTGGAATTTAACAACATTATGGGATTATCTTTTTTTTTTTTTTTTCCTGAAGTTGAATGAACAAAATGTTGCAAGGTCTATGTAATATGTCTGGTCTTTGTTCAACACTTAGGGAAATGCAGTAAATAGCAGTGCACTTGAATCGTTTATATGAAGTGGTAGGTTTTCAATGAGCTAGTAGGAAATTTTTATTACCTTGCAGAAATATATCTCCTAATTACCCAAAGCAAAATGCAGTAGAATTGGTTCTGTGTAAATAAAACATTTTGACGCTTGTATTAAAACCTTATCTGCTTAACTTGTTAAGCTATTTGAGTTATAAATTGGCTGTTTAACAAATTGACTGTCTGCTACAAATGTGGAAGATCGTTAGCTTTTCCCATCCATCAGAAAGTCGTTAGGAAGGCTATTCCTCAATATAAAACATATCTTAGCTTTCCTGAACCATGAATCTATGACCAGTGGATAAATAGAAAAGTCTGTATCAGGAAGATGTCCTACAACGTAACTTTTTTTGTATATTGGAGAAAGCTATCTTTATCATAATTTATATAATCATTTAGCAGTAGCTAGAGATCCAGATCAGTCAGTTGTCAAGACTGGTGATATCTCCCAAAAATTGCAAAAGAGCTCTTTATACACTGTAAGTTGGATGTTTGAAACACAATTTAGAACACCTAAGAATACGTATGAAATTAGGATGTACAATGCGACGTGTGTCTTGAAATTTCTTTAAACTGGTTTGATAAAGAAGTGGCAAGTTAAAAATGAATCTCCGGGACTCGGGGGCAGTGAGGGCTCTATTTTGTCGTATCAGCAGTCAGAAGAACTCTGCCATCTCCTTCTTCTAAAATACTTTCTGCAGTATCAGGCCTTTGTTTTGTATTCTGTCTACTATGAACACGAACAGGTTTATTCCCTTCCTTTTTGCAGCAGCCTCTGGTGTGTGGGCTGGTAATTTCTCTCCCTCACTTGTTTTCCCAAACCTTATCTTCATTCCAGATATCCTCCATTTGATGCTAGTCTGTCTTAATAGATTGTGCTGAACACTCAACCCAGGATTTCAAGTGGACCTTGTCAAGGCTTGTAGGGCACAATGGATACTGATACATTTTTTGCTAACTAGCATCTGCAGTTGCCAGAGACCTGTATGTGAGCTGCCCCTGCTGTGAGAGCATGGCATTCATTGTATGCCCATGTGTGAGTGGTTATACTGGCTGATGTCAGATAGTGTCACGTGATCAGTGATTTACTTATGTATTCTCCACATGGGAGCTTAATACAGACTTTTTTGAGTTTTCTCCATCATAATAAGATTATTTTGAAATGGAATATATCATACATTAGTGACGTGTGCTTTGGTGGAAAATACCCTGTGCTTGATTTCTCTTTTAAAGGGCATGCTTTGAAGCATTTGTCAGAGTTGTCGATTACATAGAAAGAATCCTGTAAATCTGTGTGATACATTTCTGTAGTACAGTTTTGTGGGGGCAACCAGCTTTTATAAGGATCTTGATTCACTTTTAATGATCATGTTACATTAACACCTTTGCTCTATGCAAAACCGAAATAAAATTAAAGTGGAATACAGGACTACGTGGGGTTACAGCTCACAATTTTGAACAGGTTTTACTCTTTTTTCCCCTTTTTTTTATTTTATATGTTTTGAGGTTCTTTTTTCCTCCTTACCCTCTTCTTAAATCCCCTACTCCCAAAAGCAAAACCAGACCTGTCTAATGATATTTAGAAGCTCCCTGTAAAGACATGTTTGTGTATGTTGGGTAAAACAAAGAAAAAATGGTGTGACTGCCCTTCTTTATGGTAAAATGTGTGTGATAGGTACCTGCAAAGAAATAGATTCTTCAAGTTCTCGCTTTTATTATTTTTCTTCAGCAACAGGAACAAATAGAGAAAAAACTTAAAATAGTATGGTAATGATGGAGTTTTTGAAGAAATATGTATATAGACACTAGCAAAAAACTGCTAGAGAGAAGAAAACTCTGATGCTGGAAGTCCTGCCCAATTAATTCACTTGCTGAACTTGCTGTCAGTTCTAGTATAATAATTAGGCAATAATAGCATCAGTCAAATTATTCCAGTGTCTTCTAAGGTGTTAAGGGTGTTCCTAGGTACTCTCTAGTACATTTTTTTTGTTCTTTGTATTGCTAGTTAGCATCCTGAATTGTCTTTTCTCTAAGTCAGCATATGCATATGCCTAAAAATTCTTATTTTTCCAGGTCAAAGCTGTGGGGGGGAAAAACCAAACTTGCTGAAGTTGTATGTACTCTCAACCACAAAACAAAACAAAAAGATTAAAGTAATAATACCTGAATGCCTCTAGGCATAGAGAGATAATTTCTCTGGTGTTCCCTAAACATAGGGAAACTGAGAACTTAAGTCACAGGCTGCATGAGGCTTTTGATTATTGGCTTGTACTGATTATGGAGGAGGGAGAAGGATAATGAAGCCTTGCTTGTTCTAACAAGATCTAATGTCTTAATGACTTAAACAAAATTAAGCTCCTATCATACATATGGCTCTAGTGTGAATTATTTTAGGTTACTTAAACAACTTTAAACCTTTCCTCTACTAGAGAAGGTAGTACCTTTTTAATTACTATAGCTTGCATATTTTTTTTCAGGTAAGGTGGCTTCATTTCCATGTGCCTTACTTGATTCTCTTCTTGCCCTCCCAGATTTAGAGGGAGAACTGATCCCTCTACTCCTCTGATTTATCTTCTTCCTTAGCTACTTTACCCATAAATTGAATTCTCTTTAAACCTGATCAGCAGTGAGGTTTTCTTTCCAGGTCACTGGTAAAATTAGTAAGAAACATAAGGCTTCTACGCCACAAGGATGAGTTTTCTTGGAAATACTCATTGGTGATGAGTTATGTTTTCAGCTTAGTTAACAAGATTATAGAAAAGTTTAATGTATCTAGCATTAAAAATTCTATTTAATCGGAATGTATTAGCATCATGTTAAATGCCTTGCACTCATAATGACAGTCTTAAACTTTTACGCTTAATAGTGAATTGAAAAAATGTCTTATGTTCTATAAATTCATGTTTTAATTATCATCTTTATATTAATCATTTACATGTATCTATATCAAGCTGCTTATTGCCTTTGAAATCATTTTGCATGAGATCAGAAGAAGGATGTGGGGCCTGAATTATTTGTGTTCTGTTGATTTAAAAAAAAAATATCCATAGTTTCATTTCTTCTAGTCTTTTGGAATGCTCCCAGTGTTCTTAGGTATGGAAAGAATAGCTCACTGTGCACAGTGAGCTTGTCTTTACATCCTTTTGTGAGTTTAAAAATATAATACTTTTTCTGTATTTGTTCTAGACTCTTGAGGTAAAGATTAGGTTATACATGAAATTGGCAGACTTACAGATAACCCAAAGGCTATCAATAATTAGTAAACATTTTAGAAGACAGAGTTAGAACTCTCTTGAATAAAGTGAAAGATACTAGTAACAGCTTGGAGGTCACTATACTTTTAATAGAAGCAAGATGTTTCTCTGTAGGCTGTTATTTCCTATCCTTAAACACAATGAGAGTCCTCAGTTACCAAAGAACTGAGCTAGTAGCCATCTTTTTAAGGCTGAAACCTTGGACAGCAACACAAAAGCCTTCCAGCACTTAGTGTCACATAAGAAGGTACTCCATTCACTGGGGTGATACCTTAATATCTCTCCTACCAGTTATATTGTTTTTTACTGCACGAAGCTCTTGGTTCATAGTTACTTTTAGAGAGTATCCGTCTTGGCTACCATCTTGATGGCTAAATTGAAGTTGATATCATGCAAGACTATTTTTGTATTTTTTCGAAGTATATTTTTTTTATCATATTGTTGCTTTTGTTGTCTTACCCAAACCGTAGCCATATAGGTTTTCCTGCTAGTTATTTTATTTGGAACCATACCATTATTTTCATATAACCACTGACTAAATTTGCCTTTAAGTTTTCCTGGAGGCACGCACTGCAGATTTCCTGTTCTCTGCATTGTTTCTGTACCTTTCTTTGAAAAGATATTTAAAAGATTATCTGACTTTGCAAGTTTAATCCTGGTCAAATGGTATTTTAATTTTGTCTTTTGTTTCACTTAAGGATGGCTTGTATCTATGTTCGGTTGGTTATTTATTTTACAAATTCTTTCTTATACAAGCTCTTATTGGAGGTAAACTTTGAACTAAAGGTGAGTGAGTCAAATTCACCCCTTTGCCAAAGCAAAGGCTGAAGTGCAGGCCAAACAGCTATAGACTCTCATGAGCTTAATTCCTGAGCTACTACATATTGAGGTTAGTTAAAGGCAAACCCTCAAGGTATAGGTCTGAGTAAAAATGGGAGATATCAAAGCGATTGCAATGGGAACTGGATCTTTGGAGAAATTTAGAGTGATGGCTGGGTGGGAAAGGAAGTGAAGTTACTGAGACCAGAACACACAGTCCATCAATGCACAAAGCTTCATTGTCACAGAGCAACTTAACTTCTTTCCACTTTCTTCCTTTTTGTAACTAAAGGATAACCAGAGTCAAGTGTGTAGAGCTTCTTTCTGAAAGTGCTTCAGTAATGTTATCTAAAGGGCACCATCAATCTGTGACAACCCCAATAAAGCAGAGACCTGAAGATGTATACGTAGGCATGGTGTGATAAAACCTATTGCCAGGAATATCTTTTTCCAGAAGGATGATAATTCTTTTTCTCTCCCACGGCATAACTCCCACCTCTCCTCCTCTACTTCTTGCAGTGGCATCAGCGTACGTGGTACTTTACAGATTAAAATAATATTGCTAATGTGTTGGCAGCTAGACCTGCCATTATCTCTTCCCTTATTGTCATAATTTCTGGGGCAAAATAATGGATTTTGGTTAAAACAGGAAAATACTAAAGAGAACTATCGATTATAATAATAGAACTTTCTAAATTTTATTAATGTTAGTCTAGTAATACATTAAAATGATAACTGGTACCACTTACTAGTATTGCACCAATTTCAAGTGGAATTCAGTTCACAAAATCTTTCAGCAAAGGTTAACTTTATGAAGTAACAACATGAAAATGAAGTCCACAGCTCAGGACTTGCAGTGAGAAGTGTTCAGCTGATGTGCACGGGGGGGAGGGGGAAGGGGAAAATAACCTGTTCTTCATTCTTAGTTTTTAAAGAGCAAAGTACAGGACCTACAGAACGATGAAATTGCTTTTCTATACAAGTTTAGCAGTCATAAAGTACATTCAGGACTTTCTTTCACTGCACTCGTAGTAGGTCCATATGTAGGAAGATTTATTGGAAGTCTGTGAACAGACAAACTGAGACTGACAAATGGGAATATTTGTCAAGAGTGTTAGAAGCTTTCAGAGAATTTAATCTTGCTTCAGTATGAAGAGTAAAAAAACACCTTGAAGTGGGGAGTAAATTATTAATTGGGGTTTTTCTTCCTTTTTTTTTGTTGATTTTTTTGGGGTGGGATTTTTTTTTTCCACTAAGTACTGTCTCAAACCTACAAATATGCTAAAAACTGTCTCAAGGTGTAGGCTTTCTTGAAGAAAAGATAATGTTATGTAAATCTATGTTTAAGTACTAGAAAATATAAGTGAATGTTTATCCCAGATCTTATCTATGACCTGAAATTGGTATTCCCAAACTCCTCAAATAAGATCTATTAGAAAAAATAATTTTAAAATAACTTGTATTTTGAAGTTTTAGTGTGACGAATACATTAACAGTTGTAAAAAGTTGTACAGTTCATGTAGACTTTAAAACTGCTACTTAATTTTCAGTTGAAAAGGCTGAATGTTTTTATGCAGATAGCATTTACTAAAACAACATACCAGGTTGTTTCCTTTTATGAACTTTTCCAATTTTATTCTAGCTGAAATTAACAATTAAGTTTTAGTTGGTATTTAAAATGTATTGACAAATACTGTGACTACATGCTAATCACTGTTTTCTACAATATTTTTAGCTGAAGAAATTTCAACAAGCTTCATCTACAGTTCTTGGATGTTGAAGCTATTCTTCCTTTTTTATGTCTACCCCACAACTTCACTTGTTTTACCTTCTTTTTATCCCCAACTGTGACATTTTTCATTGAAAGACCTAAATGGTATTTTGAGGTGAAATTTGAAAAGTTGGTAAATCACTTGTTTTACCCGGATTAGATTGTGTAGCTAAGGTAGGGTTGATTACTGTTTCAGTGAAAATGTTTATTAAAATCTTCAAATACAGAATAAAATCTGGAAACTGGGAAAACTATGATTTGGCTTATATATAATTTTTATTTATTTTTGTGAAAGCATGGTTTGTCTTTATCTCATCAAGCAGCATGTAATTACATGCAGTATATTTAAAAATACAGATATATTCGGTACTATATCTTGGCAGTACATTGATTATCAGTCTTTATGACAGAGTTTTTATTATTTAAATAATTGTATCCACTGTCGTGTTGAAATACCAGAGTGTAATAAGTTTTCATACTGGACCAGGTTAACTGTGGAATGAAAAGGTCCCGAGTTCATAAACAGGTGAACAAGACTCGTTAAGCAAATGTCTGGAAAAATAAACAACTGGTGTTTGTAATGATTGATTACTCTGTAAAAATAATCTGTTTAAAACCAAAGAAGTTTTAATATAGACACCAGTATCTGTAAAAACTGAATTGGGATTATTATAACTTACTGTGCACAAAAAAAAAGTAAAAAAAATAATGGCAATACCAAATATTGGAAAGCTAAGGAAGCTGAAGTGACATTTTCACTAGTAGTCTTGAGACACTGGCAAAAGCATGATGTTGATTTAGTTCTGTGATTATTAGTCCCTAAATATGACCACATATCTCATGCACAGCCCAAGGGGATACTGATAATGATGTCTGAATGACTGATTCATTCTCTTTAAAACCTGTTGTAACATTTTCTATGTGCATTAAAAGCTACTTTGACTTCTTATTCCTATAGATATATTTGTATGTGTGTATATATGAACAATTGTTAGGTGTCACTGTGCTGAATCTGCAAGTAGGGAAATAAGACATTAACAATGCAAAGAACATTAAGTTTTAGTTCATTTAGCATTAGGTAGCACTTGTAACATATTAAAGCTGACTTCTATTGACTTACGATTGTGTCTCCAATATGAGGTGTTCAGACAGACATGACCGTCTGAAGGCAAGCATCCAGGAGTTAAAGATCACTAAATTGCTGAACACAGGAGTGAAGCTGTGAGCTGTCTGCCAGGGTATTTCTGAGAAAGTCATGAATTTATTTTCTTTTTCCTTACCCTCCCATCGTAATCTTAGAACAGCAATAAAAACAAGATCTGAAATCCTGTTGCATGCACTTCATCCCTCGTCAGAACTTGCAGACACAGTGTGAATCTATACTATTTGATTTAATTCAGTAACTGATGGAGTAGTAGGCTGCCATGTGCATTGTACATCATTTAATAGATGAGAGGCATCTGCAGATTGTGTTTTGCATACCCTTAGTGGTGAAATTTAAGGAATCTTGGATTTTATATCAGCTTGTTCAGATTAGTGTGTTTTAGTGACTGCATGTTTCCTTTACTAGGGCCAATACCTATTTTTCCAGTCCATGGCCTATCCTACACTGTAACATCCTTTTCACTTTTGTTCAAAACCGAAAGAGTTAAAGACAGCATTCAAAATAACTTTTGTGTTCTGTCATTGATACACCTAGAATTGCCGGAAGAATTTATAGTTTGTGAAGAGAATCCCAGTATAGTCAGTTAGAGATTAATTCAAAAGCCATTGTAAAGGTCATGTTAATGAATTATCATAGTATTTTAAGTAGAATCTAAGTAAAAGGCTTGAAGAATCACTTTTATCATGCCTTTTCTTTACTTTGATTCATTTTATAGTTAAGTCAGAGCTGTCTGGTAGATCAGTATGGTCCAGCTGGTTGCCAGCCAGCTTGCAGCCTTTTCTGCAGTGGACATGGGAAATTGGTATCTGAACAGCAAACTCTGTTCGAAGTGCTTCCTGCCACAGCCATAAAGTCCCAGCACGCAGCCTGATTTGCTGCTCTCTAGCCTGGGTGAAGGATGGAGCTGGAAGCATATTTCCTGTTGTGTGACAGCACATCCTGGGATAGTACAAGGAAGTTGAAAGTGATAAAGCACAAAGAAGAAAGGAGTGAGAGACGTTAATGTTCCTTTCGTCTGTAGTGTCTGATCACATCAACTTCTGTGTGCTTGTTCACTGCAAGCGCAAAACTGATTTTTCTATTGTCTATTTTTTTCAATGAGTAACTTGAATTAAGCAGCTACTTTCTTATCTGCAAAAGCCACAATCAAAATGAAGTGATTTGGATTTGATACTTCATTTTGAAGTACCTGAACTATACAACAAGTGTTACACCATATGCTTTTTGATGGCCAGTATTTATTTTGTACCCAGGTGCAAAGAGAATGGGAAGAATGCCAGACACAGCAGAAGGTGTGTGTACTGATATGAATGCTTTTATCAGTTCATTTTGTATAATCATAGAATAGTTAGGGTTGGAAAGGACCTTAAGATTAACTAGTTCCAACCGCCTGCCATGGGCAGGGACACCTCGCTCTAAACCATCTCACCCAGGGCTTCGTCCAACCTGGCCTTGAACAATGCCAGGGAAGGAGCATTCACAGCCTCCCTGGGCAACCTGTTCCAGTGCCTCACCACCCTAACAGAGAAGAATTTCCTCCTTATATCCAATCTAAACTTCCCCTGTTTAAGTTTTAACCCATTACCCCTTGTCCTGTCACTACAGTCCCTAATGAAGAGTCCCTCTTGTCATTTTCCTTTGCAGCAATATGAAAATTTGAAATTGTCTTTATGAAATGAAACTTAATACTTAAAGTAATGCTATAGATGCATGTGTGATTGATCTCAATAATTATAAGTTTGTGAAGTAGTTGTTCAGTCATCTGAGATCTCTCACTTCTGTACCTGTTCCTTTGATTTGCTGTGGGATAATAAAGTTTTAATTATATCCACTGTAGATTCATTTAATATACTAGGTACACATTATTGGCAGCTAAAATATCACAGTGCCCTCTGTTTAGGGAGAAACCATGTGTACGTTCTCTTGTAGGCTTGCATTCATCTAGCCTGTGATGTTTCTTGGAGCTCTGTAGCGCCTCTTTTCCTTGCTTTCTGTGTGTGCATATATATCCAACACAACTTGGAAAAGAATTTTTATGATAGTTCTTAAGTAATAAGTCTCAAAATGGCAACTACTCTGTGTTTGAGCATGAATACAGTGAGCTGTATGTCCATGTTAATAATGATTTGAAAAGTAATTTCGATTACCATGAAAATGGTAATTGCAAACGACAATTTCACCGAAGGAAGGATTATCATCAACATCTGTATCACTGGGCATTTAGTTGTATGGTATTTTGGGGGTATGTTTGTATTTCTTACTGGCTAGAAGATGAATTTTTGCCAGCAATTGAAAAGTATAGGAAATAAGTAAATAAAAATCATCATTGTTTATAATAGAGTAAAATACTAAGATGTAAGAAACCCACTGAGGAACCACAGTTCAACTTACTGTTATGCCTTCTATATTGAGAATAGTTAACATTAGGAAGCAATCCCCAAATTGTCTAAATTATTTTATAAAGCTTTAAAATATTGAAAAGTTTTAATTTTTAACACAGATTTCGTTCTTCTGACCAGTCTTTTATATCTATAATGTGTACTGTAAGAATTTTCTTTGCTAAAATTGCTTACTGATTTAGATTTATCATAAGTTTTTGATGACCAGGTAGGGACTATGATGTATACTGCCTGCTAGCTGTGACCAGTAAATGTGCTATAATATTTCTTTCTTACTGAGGATTATATACCAGCTTTTCTAAGAGTGTCCATTATATCTTGTACTCTCACAATATTGATTTTTACTTTTTTAAATACTACAGATTGACCTGCCTGTACAGACAGCCAGCTGTTTCAGTTAGATAAATAGTCTTTTGGGTATTTAGGTAACAGAAGTTACAGATGCTGCCTTCAGTTCTGATGTAACATATTTGAATGTGGTGATTTTAAATTAGTCATTAAAATGTCCAGCAATTTGCCTCACACACAGGTCACAGAAGTTTCTCAGTAATTGTCTACCTCAGTTAAGGATTATGGGATTACAGTGTTTGGATGCTTGAAAAGAAAGAACAGATGTCAGTCAGTTTATAACTTTAATGAGAACAAGGGAGGGGAGAGAGGGAGAGATTAAAAAAAACACCAAAACCACAAACAGACTTAAAACACAGAGCAAAAAAAGGCATTAAGAAAAATTAGGAAACAAGAATTCCTGCTTTATTTAGTCCAATCAAAACCCCATCAATTAATTTCTTAAAGCAGTACCTCTCCGCAGATTTTGGCCTGGCATGATATCATTGCTCTGCAGTCCTTATTATTCACACCATCTTATTCTGCAAACTCTTCCAAAAAAACCTGGTTTTAGTACCATTAAATGTTCCACACCCAAACTGCTCAGCAAAGATCTTGGTGTTGTGGTTGTACCCTATTGCCTGTCAAAAAAACATGTAGTTAATCAATGAAACGTGCTACACTCCTACCTATTACTTGGATGGGGCCTGTACTTACCCTTCCATGGTGGTATATGTCACTGCTGATGGGGCTTGATGCTTACACTTGGTGGTCTCCAAATCTGTCATTCAAAGGCAGCTATAAAATGCTTACCCATTCCTTTCCTCCCTTTAGTTCCCCTCCACTTTCTGGTTAACAAGGTGATTTAGTAGTTGAGGTTCATAAATGGGGTCATTCCTTTTGCTAAAGCAAATGTTTTATCTTTATGAGAAGGGGTTGTGTGGTTTGTGGACAGCATGCGTTGGCATATCTTGTGCTTGTAGCAGAGGTTTCAAATAATACTGTTGGTATTTACTCCTGTTCATGGGAGCACAGCAAATAATTGCAATCTAGTAATCACCATTTTAGGTCATTGGAATGTATTACTTCAAAAACAAAAGGAGTTAACCATTTTTCATGTTTGTTTTTTTTCTGCTGAGTTGTTTTCTCTGTTTTGTTCCATTTATTACCATGTCCTCTTTACTCAGCTTGGCTAAGTTCAGGAGAAAAGGAGGAGTGATGTTTTGCCAAAGAAAACAGTTGTTTATTACAATGTGAATAGGTTATTGCTGCAACTGACTTTACTGTTTTGAGAGCTATTAATGATGCAACACCTCCTGGAATAACATTATGAATCAAAAAGGCATGAGGAATGAGAACATGATTGTCTGGTTTATTGTTTTAATCCTTAAATAGACATAGAAAACTGGCAGTTATTTCATTACCAAAGGGAGGTGGAAGAAAGAGACTTTACCACTTCATTCTCCTGCCATAAAATGTACCAGTTTGCAAACAGGTATTTGTGAAGGATGAAAACTGGCATCATTTTACCTTGGTTGCCTGTTAAGTGAGAAGTAGTTTCTAGTTCTTAGTTCTTTGGAAAATAACATTCTAGTCTTCTTGTAGGCCACAAGCTAGTTACCCTTTTCATTTGTGAGCAGAAAGAAAATGTACTTTCTGAAGATGGTACTGTATCTGTAACTATTTCTTATGCCTTCACCAAAGTATTTTTTAAGAAAAGCTTTAGTTACTATTTTGTTCACCTTTCCATTTTTGTGAAAGCTGATAGCACAGTCCGTTGCCTTACTAGTAGTAGACTGCTAAAATTCCAGATTATTCTCAAAGTGGATTGATGGTTAACAACAGAAGCCTGTATCGTAGGTATCCTGTCCTCAGCACAACCCTTTTCTGTCTACCAGTCTGCTCCTATTGATCTGCAGCAGCTCCTGATGCAGACTAGCCTGTATGACCCTATGCTTAGCAGAAGCTTTAAGTGATGGGAACTACAGCCAGATGTCCTGCAGAAATCTACAGCAGTGGATGAAGTTAACATTCCTGGGTGCAAATCATCTGTTAAGAAGGATTATTGGTAGAGCAGAATGATCTCTGTGATGGTGTGCGGATTGCTCTTTCTCTGTGAGTTACATATTAAATAATTGTTACAGTAAAATAATTGTTCTCTGTGTGTGTGTGCATATATGAGTCTTTCTCTGAAGAAGCCCTACCTTACTTTACAGGATTGAGATACATTCAAAGCTTGGCTTTTAGTCCAGAATAACCTAACAAGTGGAAAGGCTTTTGAATATTTGAATATTTTTATCAAAATGACCATAATGCACTTCTACTATAACACCACTGTGGACCATGTCCTCATGTCCTTGGTTAGCAGACACTGTTGTGGCTGGCCTGTCACAATCCTTTAATAAGTAGACAAAAAAAATGTTGGTCAGCTGTCTAATTTAGTTATGCTGTTGGTTAGCAGCTTGTCACTTACAAGGTTTTACTACATTAACATCCATAGGAAAGCAGGTTATGTGTAATGAGCATAATTTTCTGTGTCTGTTTTAATTTTTTTAATGCTGCTGATAGAGTTAATCTAAGTAAGACACTGGGAAGTTTTAACCTTGGATGTTATTTTAGAAGAAAATGTCTGATGAGGTCAGTTTCCCTCTCATGTCTTGCTGAGCTGTGTTACTATCTGTATGTGTGATATTCCTACAGACATCTGAGAAAAAGGTCAAATAACTCTTAATGTAATTGCCGTTACAGTAATGAGTGTGATGACCTTATTTCTTAGCCTTTTTTTTATGGTTAATAAAGAAACAAAGACATTTGCCAGGAGCCTACTCATATGCAAATGCAGGAAGATTTCATACTGTATCTTCATACAAAAATTGAAGCTTGTTTTCCTCTTTTTAAAGGTAGTATGTTGGAATGAGCAGGCATCATGTTTTGGGTTCTTGAGACTCTGTTCTCCTAGACTAGCAAAGAGAGCTAAGTCTAAGAAAGATTCTTACGTTTCTCTCCTGAAAACAGATTTTCATACACTATTAGTTTAACAAAAATCACAGAAACATTTCATAGGTTCTTGAGCAGCAGCTTTATAAGAAGTTGATAATATTTGGCATGTGACAGAATGAAGTTGTCCCTCGGTCTTGGATGCTTACAAGTCAGAGGCATTAGCTTCAACACTATTTTTTTTTGTGTTTTGTCCAAGATGCTAATAGATACATTTCCCCAAGATACAATAGGAATACGAATTCATACCTGAAAGGGTAGTCACCTCTCAAACAGAGATGTGTTTTGCAACAAAACCCGGAATCTCTTCTTTATAATTAGAGGTTGTTCTTAAATTTCATTCCCCAAGTAATTTAAGTCTATATTTCCAGTATTGTGTCTTGGCAAGATTCTCACATGCGTTCCAGCTGGGAGGCACATTTCCTGAGGAAACTGAGTAGAATGCAGGAATTAAAATCTTGCTGTGGAAGGCCAGTCCCAGAACTGTGCAGATGCAGCCATCTCGCCACAATGTTAGTATGAAGCATTACAAAATGACACGTAAGGGTATACGTAGAAAAGCAGAATGGAAATTATAAGGAGCCTCCTCTGATGAAAATGTAGGTATGTCTTATACTGGCTGTTCATGTAGAAACTCACGCTTATTTCCCCCTTTTGAAAGATAGCTTCCTGTTTGGTTTCAGTTTCTCAGAGAGTCCTGCGGCAACTTAGGCTTTATATGGTATGCTGAATTATGTTAAAGTCTGTACGTTTCTACACTTCTAGTAAAGGTTTTCTGCATTTATACTATATCAGAGGAGCATGGCAATTGCAGTGTTCAGCTGGGCTTTATATGAGTTTCAGGGTTTTTTGAAACAATCCTGGAATTTAGTTGGAGATGTCCATTCATAATTTGATCCTTTTGTGGTTTGAGAAATAAGGGAACTGCAGCTAACTTCATCTCTGTTTGTAGGACAGCAGCATTATGAGTTTAACTTCATTAGAAAAAAAGCAAAACACCTCAATACAAATATAGTGATGTTAAGATCTAGGTATTTGAAGCAAATGAGAGCTATAGAGTCTTCCTTTACATTTTAGTTTAGCCGTTTCTTTACCATGAGGCAGGATTTTGTGCTAATACCAGCTAACTCAAACGTAATGGAAGACATTAGGTGATTGCCCAGAGTGATTGTAGATTCTCTGGTATTTCAAGTGCTGGAGAAGTCCTTGAAAGCAGAGATAGTTGGGCCTCCTTTTGTAAGGGGCTTGATACAAGTTTTTCTAAGCTTTTAAGCTCTTTCTGTCAGATTTTATGAGTTTCTGTCCAGCAAATGCTCGAAAGTAACAACTTGTTACATTCTATCTCAAGACTCACCCTTTATTGCAATGAGAAATCAACCTTCCAGTCTGTTACGTCAAATGGAGTAACCTGAACAAACCGGGATATTTTACTGTTAGTACTATTGTACTAATTTAAGCATCATGTTTCTCTTTCTTATTAGTACTGTGTGCCAAAAAGCTCACTACTAGGACTTGGCTCATAAGAACCTAAGGGCTCTGGCAGTAGGAGATATGTTAAATGTTGAGAATTATGTAAAATATCATCACCTGTGTTACCTTAGACAAAATCTCATAAATTATTGTTGTAGTATCAAGTTGATGGCATGACTACCACCAGATTATCCTTTTACACATTAATCCTTTATAAGGATTCTGAGATAAAGTGTGACAGTAGCTAACTAGTTTCTTATTGAGAAAAAGACAAAACAGAAATGTAGATTAGGCAGCATGTTCTGTCAGTTACCTGGACAAAAAAGATGCTGTTCAAAAATGGCCGTCAGTATTTAACTTTGAAGACAACCAGAAGTCTTATGTTGCAGAGTTTCAAAACTAGTCTGTTCTGATAACATACTGAGCAGTGGCTCTGAGTGGCTTTATTGGTGGGACTTGTAGCATACTGTGACACAGTGCCAGGACAAGTCATACACTGGAGAAGACATGTCTCTGTTTTCTCCTCTACTCTCATCTCTGTGAATTAATATCCAGCCTTACATATATATTTTGGGGGGGAGGACCTCAGCCTCTTTTCTCCCTGCCTTTCAGGCTTCCTTTGTTATGTACTTATAGCACATCCCTCAAACCTGAACTCTTCACCCCAAATTCTGTAGCAACCCAGCTTGTCTGGTCACTGCTCCTGCATCTCCATGAGGAACTGGTAGTTCTGCATCCCTCCTAAGGCTGTGTTCCTGGAGCAGATGTTTTGAGAAGAACAGGCTTGGATACCTGCTGGTGAAAACTGCCTCTGCAGCTGAGCTGCCAGAGAAGTTAAAACACTGCTTTCAGTGTCATTACTATGCAGGTATGAGTGAGTCAGGAAGAAGGAGCTGGTTTTTATTTATATATGGAGATACTCAGTTTATAAATGGAACCCTGTTTCTCTTTTTCCCACTCCTGTATTTGTCAAAGATTGGCGGAGATTGTTGTGACAGAAGAAATTCTGATGATATTTTTTATATCCACTGCTTGTTCCTGGTTTAAGTGTCTTAAGATCAGGGAGACAGTGCACATATGTAACAAAATACAATTTTTTGTAAGAGATTTTTGTTTCTGGTTTATTTGGACAGGATTTGACAGTGTGACCTGGGAAAATCCTTAATTATCTGCAAAAACAAAATACTCTGGGAAGTTTGAGGCCAGTGCTAGTTATTCATCTAAATGTGTATAATTTTCTTATTACTTATCCTTCATTAATTTCTCATTTTACTTTAAATAATCCACTAGAAATGTCATATGTTTGAACATTTAACACTTGGCATAAATGCACTGAAGTGCCTTCATGGTCTTTGCCATTAATTAGGCACTTGCTTTTTCCAGTAAATAATATGCAGGCAACTTAGAATAGAATCATAGAATAGTTAGGGTTGGAAAGGACCTTAAGATCACCAAGTTCCAACCCCCCTGCCATGAGCAGGGACACCTTGCCCTAAACCATAGAATTAAATATATTTTAAAAGGGGAAAAATATCCCAAGTGGGTAGTGTGAAACTGTAAAATGTGCCAAAATGAAAATAATGTGATTAGCACCATTTGCTGGTTCTTGATTCCCGTGCAAGTCATGCAGGTATTTTTTATCATTATGGCCTAGAGTGGGGCAAGGTCTTGCTTGGTTATGTGATTCAGAAGAAATCTGTGAATCTCTTGTTACGTATTTAGTTAGGATTCAGCTAATAGATAAATTATTCAATTCCCTGGCAAGCATAATGAAGAAACCTTAGGTAAAAGAACTTAAAAGTGTTATCAAAATGATTAGCTCAGCAAGTATCTCATTAACAAATCCTTTTTTTTTAGTAGATATTTATAGAATTGATTACCAAATTTTAAAAGTTAACAAAAAACAGATGTCTGTAATAAATATTGTAGGTAAAAACTTTGCAGAACCTGCTACAGTATGTTGAACATGACTCAGTAATGCCTGTTCTTGCTGAACAAGCATCTTATCAGAGTCAAGGGCTTGTTCTTCATGAAAATACAGCAAGGGGTAATTCGATGTGATCATTCCATTGCAAGACAAGAATAACTAGACAACTGAGGTTATTTTAGAATTGTGCAAGGCATAAGTGCTCTGTGAAGACAGAGAAGAACTGGGTCTGAAAATCATCACAAAGGATGGAACTGACTCCTTCAGACTGCTCCATTTTGCTGATTGAAATCTTTTTAAGCTGTTTTTTCCTTTATAGTATCAGAGCTATCTTCATTTTACCATAAGAACGAGCGTTGGTGAAATGAAGCAGTAGCTTTGAAGCTTGTAGTAATCACCTATTGGCTCTGCTCATTAATTCCTTCCTCACCTCCTGTGGAATCAAAACTTGGCTTGTGCTTTCCCTGAGATAGAATTCCACAATTTTGCACTCATACTTGAGATTTGGAATTTAGGTGGTATGTCATTTTGAGACTTGGATTATCTCAGGGAGGGCCTTTGGAAAAGGGTGTCTGAGGACTAAAGCTACTCAGCCTCTTTAAACGGCATTGTTGTGCATGTTTAATCCCTTACTTGCCTATTGTTCCTATCTTTCTATTATTTTGCATATCAACAACTTTGTTTTCACTTCTTTTTCTCCTCAAGTATGTGTCCTGTAATGGTTATTCTATGTGATCTGCACCTTCTCACAGTTATAAATTCAGTGACTGTTTTTGTGGGGTGATCTCTTTCTTTAATTATTGTATTCTTTTTCTTGCTTTGTTTCTTTCTAGGTATCTTTGCTCTGTCTTGATAATAATCTGTGGTAATAATCATACAAGGAAATGTCTGGTTAATTTAAGAGCTAGCATATACTGGCAGAACGTTATGGGAATTTCAGTTTAATTTAAGAAATATTAATTAAAGTTAGCATTAACAGATAAATTATTGTTAGGATCATTCAACATATCTGTAATCTTAGTGCTTACTTGTGTATAGTATCTTCAGACTAAGTTTCATGAAGCCCATTAAATTTAATCTGTACTTTACTGTTAACTCTAAGCAACCGTTTCAAGTTATTGTTTCCAACTGTACTGTGAGAAGTATCTGGATCCAGAGCCCCTTTTCTCAGCAGGTAGAAACAGTTGGTAACACGCAAAGCCATTGATACAAAGGTGATAAAAATATACACCAAGCTAATTATAGGGATCTCATCTCTGTTCTTTGCTTAAATGCCAGATCTACTGTAGGCAAAATCTTCAGGGAATTTAGCTAGAAATGTATGTGCTTACTGTGCAAGTGAGAACTGGTATGAAGGCCCTTATTTTTTTTTTTTTAGTATGGTCAAAGAAATAAATTACTGAAGCATGACTAACTTCAATAAGAACAATAATGCATGGTTACATATTCTGTCAAAGATAAATCTTTCCAAAGCATAGTGAAATTATGGGACTTTTTCTTTCAGTTAAAGACTCGAGTCACTTACTTATTTCAGCACGAGGATAACAGTTATATCCTCCTTTTTCTTCCTACCCCTTTCTTCAAGTACCATAATGGAAAATGGTGTTGTTTATGAGGGCAGATCAAAAGAGAATTCCTGTCTTGAATATTGTTTAATTGAATATGAGAAATATACTTAGTAGTAAGTATTAATGTAAGAGCTGCCTATAATATGTGGTATTTATCTATATGTCTCTGCATGTACAGTAACACATACACCTTTTGATTAGTACACTTTTTAATGAAGTTGTTTGCAGTCCTTCAAGGGAGGTGGAGCAACCTCTGTAATCAAAAATTAGGCAGACAGATCAGCAGTCGTGCTCAGAATAATTTTTCTTCTACAGTTCAGTAAGCTGCTTAAATGCTGTGTATCCTACATTACAGGACAGAAACTAATGAGTAATTACATGAGATTGTAAAGCTTAGTAAATTAAAACCCTTGTGTTCTGTGCAGGGTGTAGCTGAGAAAGACAAAGCCATGTTTGTGTCTTAGGAAATAAAGTACCTCTAAAAATCCAGCATCTGGTATTTTATTTCTTTTATATTTTGTGGTGTGCCATGTAAGGCTTTAGTACTTTGCACCATTGCAGTGTACTGAGCAAAGAAAGAAAAGATTTCTTTTTAATTGGATTAAACCAAATCTCTGCATAACAGCTTCGTAATAAAACTGTATTACTTCCTGTGCTGTTTACTACTGCTGTGTTGAGTTTGATTTTCTTTTCTTAGGATATTTCTCTATTTGGACTTGTAGCCTATTCTGTGTAACTTAATATGTTACTGATTTTTTATTATTATTTCTCTAAAATAGGTATATTCAAAATCATGTGTCCTTATTCAAATGTGCCTTGCTGCAGTTCTGGATGTGGGAGGTGTGTGACAGCGTGAAATCCTGCCTTGGGGTTTTTTTATGCTGCATATCAGAATTCTGACATCTTGGAGGAAATGGCAGCATTTAGGGTACCATATTGTTACCAGTCATCAACAGTGCCAGGGGAGATCCTTCAGGTACTGTATTACAGGCCTGTCCAGAGAAAGAAGACATTGCTGAGCAACCGATCCTAGTTTCTGCCCAGCTCAGAACAGAATCTGTGTTTTCTCCTCAGTATCCCCTTAGTTGCTTAATTGTGATATAATTCAGTCATAACTCTGGATCCACCTAGTAAAAGTGACCTCTCCCTCTGCATTTTCAGCTGTATCTAAAATAGACTGTGAAGTGAGAGATGTACCAAAAAAAATAGGATCTTTATGCACTGTTTACTGCAGATAAACCCCTGTATCTGGAAGTGGGATACTGTTTTTGTAGTGCACAGTTTTTAATTTAGTCTGCCTTGTTGAGCTTACTGAATTAAAAGTTGTAAAAGAATGCAGCTTATCTGACTCTTTGCAGAATAATTGGAAGAAACCCAGCAGAGTTGTTCTGGAATTAAATGGTTTTCTCTCTTGGATTGTACCTCCTTAAAAATGCAAAACCACAACTACTTTTTAAGTATAAGGTATCTCATGTGCTCAATTGGTTGCTTGCTGTTTTCTAGGGGAGAAATCCGTAGATGTTAATAGTTTTTAGTTTTTTAGTATTAAATTATTTATAAAGTTGGGGAGGGTTCTAAGTGAAAAGTAGCAGGTTTGCAGTTTGTTTCTCAGAGTGATACATGCAAGTTGACTCAGATTCTTCATTTTATTACTTTTTTTTTTTTTTTTAATCTCCTTTTGAGAATCCTGCCTGGATTTTAAAGAAAATAATTATTTTTGGTACTCTGGAGATACTGCAATCTGAGCTGGAAACTGCTGTAAAACTGCATGGATTTGTATGGTTCACCCAAGTTCTGCAATCTCTCACAAGGTTGTAGGACTTTACTAGTAGTAAATGTGATTCTCTTACCTGAATTCCTTCTCTGCACTGCATTGCTGGGCCAAAAAAGGAGGGACTCTTGTATCTGTGTATAAAATTGTCACATTTCACACTGGGGTGCAGTTTCCTCAGGAGGCTGGTAATGGTCAATACTCTGTCGTTTCCTTCTTAAATACTTTGGGTGGCAAGAATCCAGCTCCCCAGCTCTTTCTTTCATTCGCTCATAAGACTCATATCAGTAGTTGTCAACTGAAGGTTTGTAAATAAATTCATAAGGCAGATAAATTTGGTGACACGAGTTTATTCTGAATAAGCTGGTCATTGTTGGCAAGAGTTAAGAGGCACAGCCCAGCTCTGCTATTTGTGCTAGGAGCATGGATGGGGGTGTGTGGCAGATGGGGCACTCGGGTCACATCCAGGGTCCACAGAGAATGAGCTTATCCCAGGAAGGCTGGCTGTCAGGAACAGTTTTGTGAATGTCTTTAGTAGATAAAATGATTGGCCCTATTTTTGGTCAAAGAAAGAAATTTAAATGTGTGGTGCTTGCTTCTGAGGCAAGCATCATCACTTTCATCAGTGGTACAAGCACTAAGGGCAGCACAGGTTGGGTTTGTGCATCTTTTTCCTGCTGGGCATTCTGGAATAAATGCTGTGCTTATACTACCTTAACTATAATGATTAGATAGCATATTGCTGTGTGACTCATGTTGTTTGTTGCTGTTGCCATGGCTGTTACAGTTACCTTGTGAGATCTTTATATGAATATTTTGTTAATAGAGTTGAAGTGATGGTGTTAAGTGTTTGGGATCTTTGTTTGTATCATGAGCTGTTTAAAGGCAGTGTTTTTAAAAAATACTGTTTTTTGAAATTAATCTGGCTCGTGGGAGATGTTGCTCAATACTTGGCGGTTGCTGTTCTTACCATGAAGCAGGAACAAATCTGTTTAGCTGTAGGCACTGCCTCTACCCACAGCCATTATTTTCCTATTAAGTCACAAGAATCTAATGTAAATCCTGGTTGTCATCCTCTTTTTTTGTTTTTGTTTTGGGTTTGGGTTTTGCTTTGGCTTTTTTACTTCTGAGGGGGGTGTTTTTAATTATTGCAAATGATGAAATAGCCATTGTCTTTCAATAATGACACCAGGAGAAACATATCTCCTCTTTTAACAGCAGCTGCATTTTATTTATCAGTATCTGCTTATTTTAAATCTACTAGTGCATGTAGAGCTGCATCTGCATAACATATTCAGTTTACTAGAAGAAAACTTAATGCTTTCTAACATCTTGGGTTTTTACTCAGGAATAGTATAATTGCATCTTCTTCCCGTATTATGCCTTTAAAACCAGGTCAACTTCCCCTTATTAATGCAGCATTTTCATGATGATGAAGGTTGTTTACCAGTCAGTCTCAGCTTTTATTTCCAGTACTAATAACACCCATCAGGCAGGGGCATTTTGTTTTTACTCAGGTAGCAAGTTTAAGAGATCTCTTCAGCTCGGTTAAAAGTGAAGTAATTCTTGAACATTAAAATTGCGTGTTCTTTACATTTCCAGTTCCTTGGTTTTGGTGTTAATTTTATTGCAGAATTTATTCATAATTTGCAATCAGCATTTTTTTTATTTATTTATGTCCTTGTGCTCCGTGTTGCGTTCTCAAATCTGTTGTGTGTTTGTCTTCATTTGTCTTTTATTCAAATGCTGACAACCAGATGGAAAACTTCTAGCTGTGTTCAGGAATGACTTATAAGAAAGTCATCTTTTGATTTGCAAACTAATTAGGTAGTTTTCAATTGCTGCTTCTCTTTGTAGAGTGCTCACTTGGCCATGATCGATACTCTTATGATGGCATACACTGTAGAGATGATCAGCGTTGACAAAGTCATTGCATGCAGTCAGCAGTATTCATCCTTCTTCCAACCTACAGATCTACCTTATGACATTGAAGATGCTGTCATGTACTGGATAAACAAGGTATGAGTACTGGAAAAGCAAGCTGTGATTTTTCTTTGTAGTCTATATGATTCAGTTAGAGATGAGTGGGTAGGATATGTATGTATGTAGGTATATGAAGACTGTGTCTGATGGACTGTTCCTTCATTTGCTGTGTTTGGATAATAAAAAGCAAAGTTTCTAGGAATAAACAAGTTAAGTGAACAAAATAAGTGGGAAGTTAAATAAAACACTGTCATATGCATTATATATGGCATCTGAGCAATCATTGTCTTGTTGAGATGTCATGACAGCAGCTGCTTAAGATTCTCTTTGGCTCAGAGCGTTGTTACCTCATTGTGTAATTTATCATGATTTAAAAGCAAGGTATTCTGTTTGTACTCAAACACATGTTGCTTGAAGGGATCTACCTTCACTACATAATCAAATAAAGTAACAAGGATGTGCTGTTAATCAAATATGATTAAACATAATAAGGGGCAGGTTAGGCTGTACAATGTAAAGCTAACAAGTAGTGACCCCAGACTGTATCTGAACTGATGTTTTCTGGTTTGGCTTCAGGGCTATAGTCTGAAAATTTTGTTTCATCTTTTCAGTTGGTGGTGGTGATTTAGAGATCTTTTGGAAACTTACAAATTTCTACTTCTTTCTTAGAATAGACCATTGAATGAACTGTTTTGTGTCTAGGTAAATGAGCATTTGAAAGACATAATGGAACAGGAACAAAAACTAAAAGAGCATCATGGTGCAGAATCTGCAGGAGTTCAAAAGGTAGGAGTAAGACTTAAAATCCTTTAAAAAAGAATAAGCATTTCATCTGTCAACAAAAACTACTTGCATGTAGTATGTACAGGTAAATATACATTTGCAGACATTGAACTTTTGACTGCATGTGAAAGAAAGCAAAGTTTTAGTATTCAGTCATTTTGCTGTTAGTTTTATTGTTTCCATGAATATACCCATGTAACACAAGTCAAGTTGCATTTTTTATTCCCAGTTATCCTTTTTGACAAATAAATATTCGATAACAGGGAATCATCTTTTATGTTAGTCCTAAGGAATGTATTAAGGTTATTTAATACTTTCAAATTAATTAAACCTGTAGTAAGATCTTTTATTAAAAAAAAAGTACATTTTTATTCATCATTTTTCATGTTTTTGTTCTTGTGAATTGCATGTATCTCAAAAGAAAATTCTGTGTGTGGCATCATGGGAAGCATTGGTGTGGCTATGATCCAAAATACTGGTTGATTACAGGTTTTATATATATGATAAAAACAGATTACATTGGATTCTCTTTCCTAACAGGATGTTCTTTCCTTTTGTTTGTGGAACTCAGTTAATTAAAAAGCATCAAAACACGGAAGGATATAATACTGTTCCAGTGTATGTTAAAAAGCTTGCTTCAGAATGAGATCGTTTATCCTATTGTGATATAATTAGTATTGGGGAATTGCTAATCAATTTGAACACCCTTTGGTATTAACCCTGCTCTTGAATGCAGAACAAATTTCCTAGCTACAGCAAAGCTGTAATCCTAGCTCCATTTTCATGTAAGCAGCTACCTCATTTTGAATGCTACTCTGAAGGAGTTGTGGGTTACCTGGCTAGATTAAAAACTCAGCTTCAAAAAGTATAAATGCAAGGAATGTCTTTCCACTTGTGGCTTCTTTTTAAATATAAGGAATAATTGAAGGCTAATTGGTATGTACGTGACTCAGCAAAAGAAAACGGTATTTTTCACAATATAGTGTGACCCTACTGTATATATCTTGATATGGAAAATTTAACCTGTATTCAATAGTGATAATAGCATAGAAATCTGGAGAATAAGGTATTGACCAGTTCATTTCTCAAATTTAGATAAAGTAAATGGGGGATAGGGAGATAACCTATGGTCCTTTGTCCTCTAGTGAATTTTCTTTATCCTGAAAATAATAGTAGGAAGTTTTGTGTGGTTTTTAGGTCACTTTGAAATATGAGAATAGTTTTTAAAATACAGAGTGCATGGGAGTCAATTTGGTAAACAAATATATATATCAAAGGGAAAATTCAGAGCAATGCCATAAAATTATCTGTATTTGTAAACATTTAGTAATGTTTATGTTCCTTTATAGTTTCCATTTTATATTAGGAATAGCAAGATAAAATTTCTAGTTCGTAAACTTTATAAATTTTAGTTTATAACTTTATTGTCAACATTCTTGAAACAGCTCTTGAGACTTGTGTAGTCTGTATCTCTGATTGCATAAATGGAGACAGTGGAATAAAAATGGTATATGCATTTGTAGTGTTTTTGTATTAATTGTGAAGCTGTAACACAATCAAAGCCCTAGTCTGTTGGTTGATGTACAAATGCATTTGTGGCTTCTGTCAAGCATCTCGTAGTACCCAGGTGTTTTTCCCTAACTGTCTTGTCTTCATACTGCATCAGGCCATGCATTTTTCTTTTATAGCTCATAATCAGTGATATGTCCTGTTACTTTATGGAATTTACCTTACCTTTTATATGTCAGCAGAGCTGTGAAATATTTATAGCTAAATTCCTTTATTAGGTTTCGGTATTGCTGAAATATGTCTATATTTTAATCTGAATAATGATTAGTGTGATTTCCTTCCTTTTTTTTTTTTTTTTCCCTTCATTTCATGCTATGCCTGGGTTAGTTATTAGTATCAGCAGATACCAATCAGGGGTATTGTATTCTGCCTTTGTATTAACTGAAGTAGTAATATTGCATGGTTTTCCATTTTTATGGGTAAATTAAATTATACTTCTACATATTAATTATAGCATTTCTATGCTCGTATTTCAGTTGTAGCTTAATTCTCAGTATCTGAATTCAGTTCTTTTATTTTCTTTCTTTGGTGCTTTCAAACTCCTAACTGCTGCTTCTATTTTGATTTTAAAACTTGGCATGAAGGGGAACTAGAATGTTTCTTCATTCATCTTTTCTGCCTTGCACTGTCCTTCCACCAGACTGGGGCTTTCATTTGTAATTTAGGTCTTTTGTTACCAACACAGCAGTTCAAAAAGTGATGATTCCATTCTGAAATCAAAGAAACTTTGCAGTCTCCCTTCTGTTGTAGCGAAACAAACACCTTCAGATATTTAAGTTTCAGAATTTCTAAGGTGTGGTCAGTTTTTGAACCGGAACTAAATTTAAGGATGTTTCTTATGCTGATTTACAGACACAGCCAAACAGACTTGGGGAGAATGGGTCATTCTAGTCATTAGGGAAAGCTTTTCTTTAGTTTTAGTTTCTGGCCAAGAAGCTGCAAAGTTGCATACCTAAAAGGTCACCGAAAGTTAATATGTGAACTTTTTAATTATGTTATGATTTTTTACTGGCATAAATTCATCAATTTATCAGTTGTGAAAAATAATTTTAGCATAATCCTCAAGCCTGCCAAATTAATGCTTTTCTATCTTTTTGCAATAAATAGTAAATCTCTACATTTCTAAAAATTGTAAACATTATTTATACGGACTAATGATGACAAAACTGGTAAGATACACCTATTTTCTGTTTCTGGGGAGATAAAACCAGTATTAATGGATTATGAGATGTTCTTTTGTTTTCTTTCAATTTCTTCTGCCACTAGCTTTCTGTGGAAGATAAGAGAGGAAGCAGTATGTATGATTTTTAGTTCCAGGTAGTCCTCTGTGGATCTTGATCAGCCGGTGATTTGTGGTAACCTCATCTTTCTCTGGTAGTGTCTCTGCATCTTCTTTCAGAATTAGGATTTCAAATTTTGTAGTGAATAGATTTGGTTTTCAGGCTTCCCTTGAGTAATATGCAGTGAATGTACGGTTGCACTGGTTAAACTACTGATTCTTAATGTAGTTGAAGCTTTCTGAAAAACCTGTAACTTTTCCATCTACTTTTGTGATTTAGACTGAATCAGTTTTAAAAGATTTAAGCCAAATCTATGCAAATCTTGTGAGAGAAACAAATGTAAGAGTATTCATCCAAAGACATGGATTCCTTAAATGGGGGTTGCTGGGTCTTATTAATAGTTTAAACAGTGCAGCTTCTTGTGTGAAGGTAAAACACTAACTCCATAGTTCTACTTTCAATTCAGTGTGTTATAAATCCACGCTGCTAGCAAAAGCTAACCTGTCAAAAAGAAAAGTTTGCAGCAGGATCAGCTTAATCCAATTAATGCAACTAATGCACAGCTGCATGAACAAAAATGATGGTGCCAGGAAGACAGCGTAAGCGTTTAATGAAGGGCAGGACTACCACTTTTTGGCATCATAGAATGAATTTATACTGAACTAAATTTATAATAGTCATGCTTAAAACTTTTTATTAGGGGGATTAAACAATCTTGTAAAACTCTTAAGTCCTCAACCTGAGTTACCATTTATTTTTTTGTGGGTTGTTTTTGTTGTTTGCGGGGGAGGGTGGGGGGCTGTTGGTTGGTTTGGGGGGGGCTCTCTGTGTTTAGGTTTTTCAGGTTTTTATTGCTTGGGGTTTTGTTTTGTTTTTTTGTTTTGTTTTGTTTTTTTTTTTTGAGAAGTCAGTCAGGATTCTTTGATCTGTTTTATAATATCTAATTTTTTACAAAGTTCCAGGGGAAAAACGTTTTTTTTCCTGTTGGCATAAAGTACCAATTCAGCAGCCACTGAATCCCCTTTATGTTGTCCAGAAGATTTCAGCTTTTCTTTATCTCTTTCCAAGTGCATTTACAAAGTATTTATTTATAAATCTTACAGTATGTTTGAATGTAAGCTTCATTATCTTCAGTCTTTCAGCCTCTTGAAGCATATTCATAGTAATCTCCACCATAGTTTCAGCCAAGTGGCAAGTAAAAATTTATATTTAATTGCTGGTTTTGAGTTCAGTTTGTACTGCTACAGAGAGCTAGTCTTTGGAATTGAAAGAAATATGTGGGTTTTTTTTTTTTCAAAGAGTAGTTTTTCAGCCTACCATTACATAGATATTGACAGACCTTTTGAGTCCAGGTATGAAATACACTTCACCTTGATAAATCAAAGACTTTTTCTATCAGGGAACAATAGGCAGCCCAGGTCTGATCTCACCCAATTTATCTAAAACCTTGCTTTATGATATGTTTTAGAATTTCTGATTGCATTTGAGAGTTAAGACAGCTTGTTTTGAAATTCATGTAGTTGTGCATACATTGACTATATTTCAGTAAGGTGACAAGAAACTGGTGAAAGATTGGGTAGATGTCTAGAGCCACACATGGCAGCATTTTGTAGTTCATTCTAAGTGGCTTTGTGGTTTTCCACTGTAACAGTCCAGTTGAATGGAGGAGAATAATGTTGGGAATAGTCATGTTACTGTGCACGCATACATACCCTTTTGTGTACAACTGCTTTTTTACATAAAAGCTTGGTTCATTGCTATGGTTACTTCAAAGGGCTTATAGAAGCCCAATATTTTGACAACTATGTAAAATAATAAGCTTCCATAGCAGTTTTTTCCATACTAAAAAACTTTTTCACCATTTCCAGAAAGTATTTCTCTTAAGAAAAACCCAGAAAGAACTGCTTTTCTACATGTTAGTAATTTTTTTTATTCCTACAATTAAACCAACAGTGTTGAAGTTTTCTATATGTATTTATAATACTGTTACATGATGTTTTTTCTTAATAGTAAAAGTATTATGCCAGACGAGTGTATAGAGTTGGAGAAAAAATCACCAACTTCATTATACTTAGGATTAAGATTTTAAGTAAAACTTTATATTTGCAAAACTTTCATTTATTTTTTTTATCACATTTGAGTTTAGATTTTTATATATCTGTTCTGATAATTTCTCTGCCAGTAGCCAAAACCCCATCTGCATTTCAGGTCATTGCACATCATGCAGTTGATGCTAATGTGATTTGTCATTGCAAAAATATAACTGCCTGCACCTATTCTTATTCTGAAAACTGTCATGCTTTGTTAAAAAATATTGTTGAATGTTGTAAACAACTGTTTGGCTTGAAGTAGCTAATGCAAACTTCACTGCAATTGGTTGTACTGTATACTACAGTGTGTTTACACCTTTTTTTCCATTGCTTTAGCTTACCTGCTTTCCCGTATGTGCTGTTGGAGTTCATTTTGATACTTGTGATACCATAACTTAAAGTCTCAAATGAATTCTTCAGTCAGATTGCATATGTAGGGTACAATTAGCTGGGTGAAAATATTAAGTATAATGGCATTCATCTGACAATCTTACCTGTTCATGTGGGAAAATTATAATGTTCATCTATAAAGACTGAAGACATTTCTCCAGTGTTATTTCTGCTAATTAGATCAATATGCTGAGGCTGCAGTGCACTAATGCTTACCGTTGAATTAAAATTCACTGTTATACAAAACTGAGAATGTTAAAAAAAAATTGCTTTGTAAAATTAATTTATGAAATCTGATAAAATGTTCCTTTTTTTTTTTTTTTTCGCTTTTTGCTTTTATTCTTTTTTCTACTGCTTCCTCTGAAGTCTCCTACCAAATGGTTTTGGAAACTGGTTCCTGTAAGTTTGCCCAACTGCTTCACTTTGATCAAATAGCTTATTTTGGGAATGGCTTTGTCCATGTCATGCTGGTTTACTCATTCATTTCATTTGTCTCTACAAGATAATTTTATAAGAGATTGTTCTACAAAGGTGTGCATAATTCAGGAGCTTATTTTGCAAGGTAGTCTGCAAAATAAATATAAGATGTGACACTGGATAAGGAATTACTTTTCAGGCAGTGAAGTTCTTCATGGGTTTGTATAAGGCAGTGCTACCTGTTATTAACTAATGTCAAATGATCAAGTTTTTTGCAGACTACTTTTTCATCAGCTTTCAGTAGACATACTCCCATTAAATACTGGCTCTCTGTTGTAAGAGACTTGCAGAAATAGTTCTTGATTGTTTATGCTACATGGAATCTGAAATTCTCTGATTTAACGATATGCAGCCACCACACCATTTCTCTAGAATTGCCTTATTTATCATCTGATTCAAGACTACTCTTAATCTCTCCCAACACAAAGTAACACAAAGCAGTCTATCTACTTTTAGTGAGACTATACTAAAAGTGATAAAAAGTTAACTGTTCAGGTCTGCAACAATAATAAAGTTTGTGTTCACTGTGCTGTGTCACCTTGAGTTACTTTCCTCATCATATAGTTCACCCCTGAAAGCATTCAGACTGTTTATACTTTTAACAGGTTTGGCTGGGAACAAAGCAGTCAGCTGTTTAGGTATATATAGAATTGCATACTTCTGGTCTGAATTCCAAAGAACTGATATTGATCTATCTTTAAGGATTACCATTACTGGTCTAGCAATCCTTCGGGTATTTGTTGACATAACTGGTAAAAGATTGTTCATATATTGCAAAAAGAATTAAAAATAATAAGGCAGTTGCATGCAAGTAACAGAAATTACTTGGTGTCTGGAAAATCAGTGTAAGAGTGTTGTCTTCAGCAGACTAACCAGTATTCCAATTCATAATAGTGTCTGCTATGTGAGCAGTTTCTCTGTAGTGCTATTACAGTTGTGACACAAAAATACACTGGTCTTCACAGTATAGTCCCTGAATTATTTTTTTTTTTAATTAAGATAGCATAGTTAAAAGGAGATAAAAATGGAACACACCCCTCCCCCCCCAAAAAAGATGGATCACAAATGTAGGCACTTTTTTTTTTTTGTCTCATTCCTACAAAATAAGGTGCTACTTCAGAGTAGTTTCGGAATATGTTTTTGTTCTATTTTTGCCAAAAGTGTTAGTTTACTAATGATTCTCTTCTGTTGCATAAAAATGATGCCAAATAGAAGGTATTTCATCTGCCAAAAAGCTAACTCCAGTTTGCCAGTTATACATAAACAATTTGAAGTAGTGATGTTTATGTTACTTTGAGCTTGTTAGTTTAGTAGAGATACAGTTGAAACTCAGGTGCTACTGATAATATAGGATCACAGAATCATATAGTAGGAAGACTGTAGGAAGCTCAAGCTACTCTTAACAGTTCAACCAGGCTTCTGATCTCTTCCTTTTATGTAGAGTAAGTGTTTCATAGTGAGATGTTCCTGAGCATACAGGCAGCTGAAAACTTACTCTTGAGAAGTAAATTTATAACATGTTATCTAGTGTATGGTAAGTGGATAAGAGCATTCATTATTAATGATTAACTTGGAATACACATGAGCACCTAAGACAGAGTAGCTGGTGTGCTGTTGGTTCATCTTTAACTGACCTTGTTCATATCCAAGTGTCTCAACTACACCTAAACTTGTTTTAAGTGGAATAAGCTCAAAGATGTTAAATAGGGTTGTTTAGGATCTCAGAAACAAGATGTCTATGTAAGCATTTGCATTTCAATTAGCACTAGAGCTTTATAATAAATGTAGTTCATGTTTTGCATTATTGCATCCATATTTAGTAGCAAACATTACAACTGATGAGAGGTTTCTTCAAAAAGAAGTTTATTTAAAATGCAGTGCAATTACCAGTGTCTCTTATTTTTCAGTATAACTACTTTTATCTTTTCAAACAAATTGAAACATGATGCCTGTTACACCCTAATGAACATAGCATGTTGGGTTATATAAGTTTATTTTTTTTGAAGTAACGTGTCTGGCATACACTCTACAATGAATTAAGTTCTCTTTGTAGCTCTTTAGACCATATCACTTTAATGATATGACACAGTTTCCAGCATCTGCAGGCACTGTTCATAAGGCCAGTCAAAGCATCGTTAAACTGGCAGTAGACTTTTTCACAGGATTTAGTGTACAAGACCACTGCATTATCCATTTCTAATATTTTTGAATACTCCAATAAAAAGACACTATTCAAAATAATATAAATTACACGGGGCTTGTTGGACCATGGTTCGAGTCCATCTGTATTCTGTATCTTTTATGATGTAATATTTCCTAGACTTAATTTTAGTCATTTTGAGGAAGAAGTACTTGGATATATTAGGCTGGTATTTGAAACTTAGAGTGGAGCATTGGATTGGCATAGGGTGAAAAAGAACAAACTTTCGGTGCAAGGATAATTGGCCTGTTTCATTAGAAATAGTAAGGAGTATTACTAATGTGGAGAGAAATATTAATAATGCATGAAACATTAAAATAATTTTGTTTGGTGTTAGTGAATATTTCCCATAGCATGCAAAAATGGCATTTTCATATTTATACAGTATACTTGACACGCAAGCACCAGGATGTTACAAGTATGAAATAAAGACTAACTATCAGGGTTGGGCTTTTTTTTTTTTTTTTAATTATTTTAATTGGGTAAAGTATAAATTCTGTGGGCCAAATACAAGCCCTTATTTTTCTAGAACGTGTGTGTCTGCTGCTGCCAGGTTAGACTCCTACTTCTTGGGCCAATTAGAGGACACTGACATGCACTAGAGATAATTGCATGTGATTCTTGACAGAAACCCAGTGACAGTAGCTACAGCCTTCAGGGTTAGTCTGTGGTTCCACAGACTTTTCACCAGCAATGTTAGCTGAAACAATTCTCACCTGTAAAACTTCCAGCCCTGCTCACTCATTCACAGCTGAAACAAAGGAGAAGAGAGATATTGTAGCTGCATCAATTGTCTTGCCAGGCAGCCCCATCAGCAATTGCTCTAGTATAGCTAAAAAGTGGAGAGTAGGAGATAGGGACTGTCAGCTTCAGCTTTGCTGGGAAAAGTGACGTCTGTCAAGATTTTTCAGAGTCCCTGCACAAAACCTTCCAGTTTATTACGTACAGATGAATGAAAATAGTGTAAAATTTAGAAATACTCTTGGCATCCTCTTGGCATCTGTGATATGAATGCAACAGTGATCTTTCAGTATTGTTTAAAAAAAAAATCTTAGGAAATTATATTAACCAATTAAAATCTGTATCACTTTCTTCCACCTCTATTTGTTTTCCCAGGAAGAAGTGAAAAAATAAGAGAGATTAATATCTTTTTTAAGTAAGCCTCCCTCTCCCCCCTCCAAGAAAACCCCATGAAAAATATATTCACTGCAGATAAATGCTATCTTAGTATTCTAAACTAATGATCTCTTTATGCACCAAGTTGTTTTCAAAATGCTTTCATTTTATAACGGACCACTGCATGGTCATCACACTTGACCGTTAATGCTCTATGTTTATGACTACTTATAGTGCAAATGCCAATAATAAAAACAGAATTGATCAGATGCAGGTTTCCTGGTTTCTGAATTTGTCATATGAATAAGATTTGGGCAAGGTTCTTATGTGTGTTAAGTTCACAGAGTCGTTTGACTTGCCAGTAAACTGAAGTTATACACCAGCTAAGGATTTGTCTCACTATGTTTACACACAGATCATTTCTGATTGTATAACAATGAGTATTGAATGTTACATAAGGATTAAAATATTATTTAATTCAGCCTGCTATACAGAGATCATCAAAATTTGGTGATTTTGAAGTAGAGGCTGAATATTAGCATAGTGGGTTCCTTTCATTTTGGGTATTATTTCTGCCATTCACAAGGGGGCATAACATGAATAGTTTAAAGGGTTTTAACACTGAGAATATTCAGTTGTTCGAATACTGCTTTTCCACTAACAGGGTGTAAAACCTACAGTATAAATGTTTTTTCATATGTTTCAGAGTCTTTGTCTCTCTGAATTTCTTCATTCTGTATTGTAGGCTCGTTACAGGAAGGAGCAGACATTGCTTAAACAGCTGCCCTGCATTCCATTGGTGGAGAATCTGTTGAAAGATGGCACAGATGGTTGTGCTCTAGCAGCTCTGATTCACTTCTACTGTCCAGATATCGTTAAACTAGAGGGTATGTCTAATGTGTCTCTATGTTTGCAAAACTATGTCCATGAAAGTTTAAATGTCTGTGTTTGATAATTATGTGAAAAAAGGTGCTTAAATGTGATACACAAGAGGCAAAATTTGAGTGTGGTTTTATTTAATACTACCTTTGTACGCATTTATTTTTACATTTAAAGAAAAGCAACCAAGGTGTCCTTCCATGTTGTGCTTATGTTATCACACTAATATAAACATAGTAGGTTATATGATTATAGACTCTGACTGTGACAACATATTTGCCTTTGTGTTTGAAACTTAAAACCACCTGGAAAACTTTTATTCTTGAAGGTGCGTAAGCTTTCTTGTGAATCTGAGAAGTTACAGATTTAAAATGTGGAAAATCAAACCCAGCATAGTTGCACTGCATGGCAGATACTTGCTCTCTGTTTGGGGGGCATTTACTTCACCTGATAGTTAACTATATAATTTATAAAGTAAACAAAAACATGCAGTCTAGTACATATTGGTGGTGTGCTATTCTGTAACAGCAGTTGTCTGTGATAATAAGCAGCTTCATCTTGTTCTTTTGCTCAGTGGCCTGGTTAAAGTCATGTCTTGGCAACGGAGAGCCTCATGTAGTTATAAAATGTCTTGTCAGCTAACACCCATCATTTTCTTCCTGTGTTCTGTCCATAATGCCTTTGATGTCGTGGGAACACTTAGGAAGAAACATCCTGAGAAATCCAGGAATACGAGCAAGAGTATAAAGCTTGCTAAGGACTCAAATTGGAATTCATATGCACAGCCACTTTATAGGAAGCTTGCAGCGCAGTAGACATTGAAGATGAAAGATGCCAAGATGCATGCATTCACCATTCTTCTTAGGCTTGTGAATTTTGAAAAATGTAACTTGCAGTTTACATAAATGTTGGAGCCAAATACATGCTGTTGTATGTGATTAGGCAAGAATTAGAACTTGGATAATGTTGAATAGGGCTAACACCTAATTCCTTCTTACTGTTTTAGCATAGCTGAAAATATGGACAGTCCGAACGATCTTGTATACCTCGCATGACCACATACATACTTACCAGCAGATTACTCCAGCATCTGACTTTAAACCGACAAGGCATATGTTGTCTTTGGAACTTTAGTGTTAATATTGTTGTTAGGTGTCCTGACGTCTTCCCTAAAGATATATAAATGTGCCTGTCATTGTCTCAGAAGTAAATTCAAAGGTCCTCTGAAGTGACTAGCAGCTTTTCAAAAAGACTTTGCCCATTTTCCCTGTATTTAAATAATACAATTTTTGATGCATGTTAAATTTCAATGAGATCTGGTTCTGTGTTGGAACTGAGGAAGGCAGCTAACAAAAATGCATATGCAAAAATGCTTAAAAATGCATTAACAAAAAAGAAAAAACATTAATCTAGAGTTCTTTGTTGTCTGAAATAGAGTGTTTCTTCTCATGAAGACTTTATTTAACTTTCAAATCTAGGTTTCCTTCAAGGAATACAGGGTTAGAAAGGACTTGCTATGTCAGTGTGTCAAGAAATCTGCTATTGCATGAAATTATATAATCACTTTCATGAATTTATCATGTTTATAATGTTCTACTTTAAAATTGTCTAGCTCTTTAAAATCTTTACTTTTCTTACCCAGTGTTGCAGAGCTCCATGTTTTTTGACAAGGTTTTAAATCCTACTCTGGTTTCCTACGCAAATGTTCTTGTAGCCTGTCTACCTGCCTTTCTGTTGCTCTTCCAGCAGTGCTCTTTGGCTTCAATAGCTTCTAATCTGATGTCTACCTTTATGATATATTTTCTTTTCCTTGTTTTGCCCTGGCTACTGAACCAATCCTCTTCAGTCTCCCCTTCTGAGGTGGATTTCCATTCTCACTATTATTCTCAGTAGTCTTTCTCTGCAACTAGTCCAGTTTCGGTTTATCTTCCTTGAATATGGATTGTCATAATTGTACCCAGAAATCCAGGCTGGCCTCTCAGTACTACTTCCTACAGTGCTTCTTTGTCACTTCTGGAAATAAGATCTTCTGATACATTTTAGCATCATGTTTGCTGGTTTTCATAGCTGCATGATGCTGAAAGCTCGTAAACATCTTTACATTGGCTAATACATGGTATCTTTCTACTCTGTATAACTTGCAACCAGTGAATCACATTAGAATTTGTTAAATCAAAATGCATGATTTCACATTTAGTATTACTAAACCTAATCCCATTTTGTTAGTTTAGTCAAACTTTTTTTTTTATATATTGATCATCATCTGTGGGGTTGGGATGATGGGATATGTCCGATATCCTCAGGATGGGAATCCTTATCCTGATAGCATCAAAGTAGGTTCCTAGTCTGAAGAAACCTTTTATCATAAGCAGTTTAAAACTTAAGTGAAGTTCCGTCATACACTATTGCTTTAAGAATAAAATCTGATGCATGGTCTGGAAGTACAGTAATTTTCTTCTGTCCTTTTTTCAAGGACTGTCTTTTTTTTTTTTTCTAGGAAATTATAGCTACTGAATTTTCCAAGAAGCAGTTATGAAACGAGAGCAGGAGAAGGTTAGCTGGGCAAAAATAGTATTCAGAGACTACATTATAACCTCACTAGTCTGTTCACTGCTACCACTTCCGTGTCTTTAAATGGCACTTTAAAACAGAAGGTGATAATTCATGATCCTTGTGTAATCTCATATCGAACATCTAAATACACAAAATCAAATACTGGTATTTTGGGGGAAGATTTGGGATGAATAGCACTAAATTGTACTCTTAGGTCTGTATGCAAAGACGGAGAACTTTGTGAAAAAGAGTACGTTTCCTGCTGCTGTTGCTGTATAGGAAAGCTAATTGAAAAAAAAAATTATATCGTGATCAAACACGGGTTTTCGTTATATGGGAATAGCAGAACTTAGAGCATAACTCCCATTTTCACAAAAGGCAAAACAGGA
Source organism: Neopsephotus bourkii (assembly GCF_033783945.1). Lineage (NCBI taxonomy): Eukaryota > Metazoa > Chordata > Aves > Psittaciformes > Psittacidae > Neopsephotus > Neopsephotus bourkii. Next base: position 1,646,318 of record NW_026900760.1, on the reverse strand, counting down.
AAAAACTCCACAACAACTTGTTAATAGGGGTAAAAATATTAATGCTTAGAAAAATGTCTAAAAATATAATACTGCAAAGATAAAATATAGTCATCATTTCTTAAGTTTCTGAAATAGAAAAATAAAAGCTGTGTGGGCAAGAGGCCGGAATTTATCCAGAAAATGCTCAATAATCCAGCAAAGCAAAAAGCACTTTTTGCAAATCTGCACCTATATCTAATCTTTGCTTCTGTTCTTCTTTTTTAGATATTTGTTTGAAAGAGACAATGTCTTTGGCTGACAGTCTGTATAATCTACAGTTGATTCAAGAATTTTGCCAGGAATACCTTAACCAGTGCTGCCATTTCAGTCTTGAGGATATGCTCTATGCAGCTTCTTCAATAAAGGTAAAAAAAAAATCAACCAATAAATAGATAAGAGAAACTGCAAGCAGTGTCCACAGGACTGTTTTGCTAATGATATATTTAGTCTTTTTTGGTCTTCTGCTAAATGAAAAAGTGTGGCATTGCATGCAACATGCAGATTCCAGCAGCAGGTAGAACTTGCAGTTTGGTTTGGCAGTTATGTTGTTATAGTAGTTCTGAAATATTTTTAAAAAGCACTTGTGACAGTATTTATAAAAACTTGATTTTTGCGGAACTATTTCACATTTTGTCTCTTTTCTTATAATTTCATATTTAGCTAAAGAATGTAACCTGTGGTATATCTGTTAACATGTAATAGTGATCTGCATTAGTTTAAATTTATTAAAGCTTTAACAAAAGGACAGAATATTTAAGAGTTGTTTATGGAATTATTACTCTTCTTACTCATTTTGCGTACACAATAACTTTATGATTTTAAACCTTAAAGCTTCTTTTTCACTTTTCTGAAAATGTAAACTTCTGAATTAATTTCATTATAATATCTAATGGCTTTATGCCTGGAACACAGCAGGAACACAGTCCCAAGAACTACAGTTGTTCGAATAAGCAGTAAAGTGTTTTCAGTCATTCTAAGATTTCACTCTTTTAGAAAGAAGGGGAAAAAACACTCTGATTTTGCTTAGTCTATCATTTTTAAGCCTGTGTGAAAGGACAAGGCGTAATCAAATTATTTCTTGCGTAATTGTAACTTTAATTTTTCAGTCTTGTGTTTCTATAAGACTTTCTTCTATATAAAACAACCTTTGTTTGCTTAAGATTCTTGTTGGCGTGCCTTTAGGGAATGAAATATTATTTTTATGGAGGAGTCATATCCATTGCAGATGGGTTGTAACTGGTTTTGAGATATTTGGGCCATTTTAATGCTTTTATAGCTGTCTCAGAAGCAGAGCCACAGAGGCCAGAGCTTGAATATAGCTTTGTCTCCTGTAGGGTTGAACCCAATCCTTTTCAAGTAAGTAATGAGCTGACAGTGCGAGTAAGGGCAGTAAGACTTAAGTCTAGACTCCTTAGCTGTTGCTTTTTTTATATTGTATATGCAAAGTTGCCTAGTGACAGCTTTCAATCAGCTTTTGGTGGTTTTTAATTTCAGTGATTACCTACATCCTTGTAAAATTGCATTGCAGCCTCTTGTTTGTAGTTTCCCAGCATATGGTCCTACAACCATATTCAGTGATCTTGAGTAAGACTCCTTCACTGCATTTTGTTTCTCTCTGATTACAGATATGTGGAATAAATGGAATTAATTGTTCCTCAGTTTCATTCGTGACAATAATACCATTTTTATAGTAATGGTTGGACTTAGTAATTTTTCTGTTTCTGAACACTGTTTTTAGAGGGGGGTTAGAGTTTTTTCAAATATTTTAGAGTATTTCTGCAACTGAGAAAGCCCTTTTGTGATCATGTTTTTACAAGTTGCTGTGGTGTGGTTACTTATTTAGATGTAAATGCTGCAAAGAAAAGCTGCCAATTTTTTCTTTTGAAGCTTGGCACGTAAACTTTGGCTAGTGCTAAACTCTGTTTTTCCAGTGTTGAGAATTAATTTGCTTTCCAAATAAATTCAGAGTTAAAGGAGCTCTTTCTTAGTTTTCCAATGCATCTGATTAGAGTAAGTTTTAATAAATGTACATACTCTCCAAAGAATTTTATTATCACTTTGAAAAAAAACTTGCATTTTAAATTTATATTTTAAATATTACATATTGAGTTAAACTGATTAGTAGCAGTCACCTTTATCTCCATCTACAATATACATACAATACCGAGTTTTAGGATTTATAGAAGCATTGGTCTTTATTTCAGGTGACTTTGTTCATCAACAAAAACGTCTGTTTGTTTTCAGGGTGACCCATAAGCACAGTAGGTGGCACTGTGCTTTCATTTAGAAGTCTGCTATGTGTCATAGTGGTGACAGAAAGAATAAAAAGAACAAAACTGCTGATATGTTACTGTGAAAAGCCTCAAAAAAAATGCAGTTGAGTTTTTCAAATTACAGTGCTGTGCCATGTGTGGTCATAGAAATTACACTGGGTGTCCTGACTTGATGCTAGTCCTTGAGAAGGAAGGGAGCAGAGCCTCTTTCTCTTAAAGTGATCAAGCAGAAAGCACATACCTTACATTCTTCACTTGGCACACTTCACTGTCCAGTTACATTAAATCAAGGTTGGTTGTAGATACTACAAGATACAGAAATTTAGTGCAGGACTTGACCAAGGTGAATGTGCCTGCTTTTAGCTTTCCCATCAAAATGCACATAAACAAAGGTTAATTTAAAACTTCATTTAAGCATCCAGAGCCTTTAATATAGGCTCTCAGATTTTGCAGCAGATGAAACTGGTTGCTTAGTTCTGCTTTAGCACAGAGAAGAAATAGGCTTTGTCTGGATTTCTAGACAGCTTTAATGTGTCATAATCAAAGGAAACAGAAAGTAAGTTTTCTGGCTTCTCACTTGCCCATTTCTCCTCCTCTGAGAAAAATATATTAGTGAAGTTCTTCATAAGACGTTTACTAAGGCAGGGCTACTGAGGTTCAAGAAAAAATGTTTGAGTACATTCCATGGATGCTGGAGGCACCACCAAGGGACTGCACTGATTCCTGGTTGTTTGCCTTTGAGACAGGCAAACACAAGTCAAGAGAGATTACATAGAAATAATCACATTATTTTCTGAGTCCTCTCTGCATACTTAACAAGAGGAAAGAGTAGAAAATCTTTGATCTCTCCTCAGTTGTGCAGATTGCTTTTTTGACCAGATCTTCCCTCTTCCCTTCTAAGAAGTTTTATCCTGAGATAGGATTTTTCTCTTTTTATGTATTTTGTTCTTCATGTACATATAGGAAATTGCATAGAACTGAAAGAGCTGCTTTGTTGTGTCTTGACATACACGTGTTCAGCCAATCCAAAGAACAAGTTTGTAGAAATAAGAAGAATTTGCATGAAGTGCTATCACAGGAAGCACAAACCCCACTGCAGAACGGTTGAGACTACTTCACTATCTTGACCCAACTGTTTATTAGCATTGCAGCGGAGTAGTATTTAGTATTTCTGGTTTGAATAAACGTCTCGTGGAATCTATAATTCCTGAAGGGATGTTGTAATGGACATGTATGGTCTCTGAAGAGAAAGAAAAAAGTCCATCTCATATGTTCCATTTGTCACAACATGCATGTTGAAAGTATTTCTATAAGAGGAAAAACACATCTTTGGTAGTATTTGGTTAAACTTTTCATATTTTTAGATCATTCTCTGCTATTTTATTCCAGTAGGACCATAGATTTCAGATCTAAGAACCGAGTCTAGGAAGTGATTTCTGAGGTTAACTTTCAAAGTGGATACTGACAGGTTGAATCATTTGATGTTTGCCATGATTTGAGAGCGCACATAGGAACTTGGCATTGAATCAATTGACGCACAGCTAAATTGTGTTTTGTAAGTGTTTCTTTAGCTGAGCCTTCAAAAACGTGGGTTTGGGGATTTTGTTTTGGTTTGGTTTTGTTAAACAGTGATCTCAAACTTGTGTTACTCATTTAATCTACACATACTGTACATTGTCTTTTCACTGACACAAGACTGAGTCAGGTTGAGACACAGATCACAACTAATATTAGAACACCTTTTGGTAATTTGAGGGCTATTATCAATAGAATGAATCTGTTATTAATAAGAGAACTATTTAAACAATACATTCATTTGCTCACACAGTTCACGCTGTCAGTAATTTTTACTGGGCTTGGGTCAAACCCAGTGGCCTCCCAGAAGTAAGGGGTCATACAGGCCCACCAGTAGCTTTGGGGAAGGTGTCTAGAAACTCCCACAAGGTGTTCACTTGTCTCTTTAGGTGTGTATTTGCATAGAATCTTGTACTCTTTTGACTGCATGTAAGAGGTACTGTCCTGTGGTTATAGGGTGGATGCTCCCTGTCCTTGGCTGCTGTTCCACGCAGAAGGCGCATTTGTTCAGAATTGAAAGCTTTCTGAGTGTGAAATGAAGCAAGTCTGAGAGATGATTGCTGTTTCTTGTCTGTGAAAGGTTTTCCTCTGACCTAAATGTGAACCAGACTCTAAATTGTGCAGAACCACAGCTAAGCACATGGAATAGGTACCTTATTTTTGCAATATGTTACTAACCAGAGCAGACAGAACAAACATGTACAGTCAAAGATGGAGAGGCTAGTTCCTCAACTTCCTTTTTCCTTTTTTTGCCCCCCCCCCCCCCAATTGCACAGGAGAATATAATATCTAAAGGATTGTTTTATGCTGAAAATATTTATTGCACTTGAGCAGTTTTGAATACTTGCACTTTCTGATGTAATGTTGATGGCAACTTCACAGATGACGTAAGTAGAAGATAGAATCAGCATCACGTCTTCTGAGATGTGAAAAACTGTGTTCAGTTTTTATATGGTTCATCATATAGATAAATCCTAGAAATTAAGTGCTAAACAATAACCGCACATGCAGCTTCCCCTCCAATCTCAATGAAAAAAAGCCACGGCAGTCAGGCTGCTAACCCAAGCCTGAATTTACAGTTGAAGTCCCTGTAAGTGTGCATATGTATTCCTTAAGGACCTGGGAGAGCAGCTGTCTGTGTTTGGTGAGGCAGTTAGGTATGCATGGTGGGAGTCATGATTTTATTCCCATCTGTCTAGTTCAAAAGGATTCAGGATCAGGAATGAAGAGGAAGATTCAACCAGGGAACAGTTCTGTAAGAGAAGATGTCTCTCCTGAGAGGGACCAAATGTTCCTGACTCATTATTTAAAGAGAAGCATCATGGTTTGCTTTCACCTATGTTCATCGACCAGTTTTCCCACTTCTTTGTTCTGGTCTGAAACAAGATATACAGGAGTTTTCAACTTGAGTTGCTGTGGCATTTATTAACCCGTAGCAGGAGATAGGAGAAACTGGTAGTGCAGGGATCATGCACAGAGCTGTAATATGGCCTTGTCAAGATAATTTGAAAACACTCCAACTTCCTTGAGTCTTGATCCCATTTATGTTGGCAGTTCCATAACATAGAAACTACGGATTTGCATTTGATGTAACTTACTTTCCTGGCCTACTGAACAGAGATTTTAATGTGCATTGAGGTAGAAATTTTACAATGTATACTTACGTTTATTTTGAGAAAATTTCTACAAACGTGTATGGGTGCTTTTGCATTTAATTCTAGTGGTTTCAAGCCTGATGAGAAATTATTTATGTCATTTATATATACGACTTTGTAGTTACTGTTCTATAAATATGCAGATCTAGAACCAATAGATATTAGAAGGGATAAAAATTATTATAAGTGGCAAGATTGGAAGTACTATTTTTGTTAGCTCATTTGATTTAAAAATTAATCATTATTTTAAAATTATGGAAGTGTAATAGGTGTATTAAAATAACTTATCTTTTTCTGTATAAAATTTTACAAAACAAGCTAGCTGATAACCTCTTTGTTACAGAAGCAAGTAATGACTTTAGATTTTATACTCTGAATACGGGAGGTAGTTTTGTTTTGTTTCCCAAAAGATAGACTTCAAAGATTGGGTAAGCAGTTAAACAGAAGGATTTTTACTGCACAGCACCAGAAGATGGAATACGTAAAATGTAAGCAGTAGTACAGCTGACTGAATACATACGATGAACAGTCTGCACATATCAAATTGGAAAAATTAAATCAGGATGGTTAGCAAATAAAGCACTTCTAAAGCTGCAAGTCTGCCATCTGCTGTTAAGTGGTTTTGAGCCTGTCTGAACTGTTCAGAGCTTAGGGTTTTTCTTTTACTACTATGAAAATACTGTTATGCTTCTGAGTATTTTTGTGTATATCTGCATGTGATCATCATGATTAGCTTTTAGAAGTTCTATTGGCATAATCAAGGAAAAATCTGTGGAAATAATACCTATGATCTTTTTGGCCCTGGGTAGCAGGACTGCTACAGACACACAATTAGCTTTTCCAAAAGATTAAGTTACTGATCATCAGTCTTCCCCTTTGATCACCATGATTAACATCCCTTTCTGACTAATAATTTTTGAGAAAATGCAGTTTCCATTATGACGTTTCACCATCAAACATCTAGAGTAGCCTCAGTTCTAAGCTACTATGCAACCAGCAGTTTCATTTTTTACTTTAGTAAACAGCGCTTAGGTGATTTTTGGCAGAACAAGGTGTCCTGCAGACTGTGTAGAAGATAATCTCAGAAGGAATGTCTGAGTCCTTCATAGAACAGTCACACTATTAAAGGCAGCATTTCAACATAAACAGACGAATTGGAATGTTAAAACCCATATTATTTCAGATGGGGACAAGCTATGATTAGAACATTTTATAATTCATTTTTTTGTTAAAAAAGATCAAGTTAGAAGTTTGAGGGGAGGAGAGGGGAGCAGGAAATGCTAAAAGAAATTGTAGAAATTGTAATATTCAAAAATAGTATTAAAAATCATATTTTGTGTGAAAGTACATCTGATATTTTTCTTTATGTAAATTGCTTCCTGATGAAATCAGTGGAAAAGGTTTTGCTATAAACTTTTCCTCATTCAATTACTCTATGCTGTATAAGCAGAGAGAGGGTTTTTCCTAGTCTTTTTATAGCTTGTATGTAATAACTATGGCAACATCTGATTGATCCCCTCACCACATACTAAAGAGTCTGAGCAGCTTTCAGTTTAAGAGTAACCCTTTGCTGGAGTAAAGATTTATCTACATTAGAAATATTCAGAAAATAAATCTAAATCAAAAGTGTCAGATATTGAAAATAAATTTTTCTACTTTACTGATCCAGATTTGAGGTTATCTCATTTATCATTAAATATTTAGGTTGTGATTTTTTTTTTATTTAAAAAAGAAGAAAAAAAATGTTCTTAGCCCTATGACTGTGGTGTATTTCTGAAATAAAATAGCATTTTTTTCATAATTTTGGCATGCATTTGCTCACATTCCAAGATTTGAGTATGCATTTTTAAGGCAATAAAGTTACGGCTACAGTGGAATTTGACATTTTAGAGACTGACAACATAAGGAAGCTGTCAAAAGAAGTCTGAAATGGAAGTCTCACATAGTCTCAATACAATCTTTGAGTACATCCTTTGTGGGCACACACCAGGTGTGTTCGAATATAAGGTTGAACATTGAATATGAGCAATCATGCCTATTTATGTAGTTCTGGAATGGAAAGTTAATGTGTCCATCACCAAATACAAAGCAGTTTTCTTCTTTTTCCTAATGCATCACAAAAAGCTTCATCTTTCTGCTTAGATTTTTCTGGTGAATTGACAGCAGGCGGCTTAGACTTTGCAGCCATATATGCCTCAATCAAACAGAAAATTTTTTGTTGGACAAAGAAGAAGTTAACATAGAAACCGTGTGCCCCTGGCTTTACTTTCTCGGAATTTTTCTGATTTTTGATAAGGAACTGTCAGCTAAAACATTTACTACAGTCTTACAACTCTAGCTTGATATCTGATACTTAATAGCCCTCATTCTTCTAAAATCCTTCAGAAAAAAAGGATTGGTCTCTTTGCAACACATCTTTCTGTGAAATTGAATGAGTAAGCTACTTGCAAGTTTAAACTAATTTTAAAAGATTCTGTGCATTTATTTAATGCCAAATGCCATTCTTAATCTGCAGCAAGGTTTTCTTGGAGACAGGTTCAAGGTCTTATTGCTAACAAAGGGCTGGAAATTAGGAAAATATCCCATGCTCTGCTATGAGAATGTTTTATATGTATAAACATTGCTCTATTAACATCTATAGTAGCAAAGTCTATGCTGAAGATCATCTTGAGTCACACAGAAAATGGGGAAGCCAAATCTATTATAAAAAAAAACAAACAAGCCAAAACCAAAATTACAGCTGTCCTTGCTCAAAGCAAACATCACCCAGGCGCTCTATACTATTTCCCACAACAGTTCATCAATGGCAGAAGCCAGAGCAAGTAGAGAAGAACAGGGTAAGCCACAGGTTGCATCATAAGTAGGTTTAAGAATTATGTCCCATACCATCAAATGTTATGTACTCAACTAAAATCCTTTAGTTTAAGTAGATTTTTCCTTATCTTTGTTTAAAAAGAAAGAAATTGGGTAATTGTTCACATTTTTCTAAGTCAGCTCTGATTTCTTTGTTGCCACAAAACCCAGAAGAGACATTGCTGCCATTTGAAATTCTTCATTCAGTTTTAAAACAAACTGTTATTACAAAGTTGTTTAATTATGGTTTCTAAATTTAGTGCTTAAGTAGATGTTTGTATTCTTTTCTTGTATTGTTTTCAGACTTCGTAAAACTAACAAGTAAAGTCTATGCACCTGCTTAAGCCAGCTCAGGCCTGATTGCTCGCTGATCTTACTCAGTTGATATGCTAGATAGGAAGTAGCACTGAACCATATGGATGCAGCACCTTCATCTCGTAAACCATAGGTTTTGTTGTCTGTTACCAAAAACTCATATAAATTGTTGTTGTATAATCACTTGCAAATTTTCCTGACCTGAACAAGCCTGGAATCCATTTATGCTTATATGAGCTGAATTCTTCAGCTGCCAGTCAACAAGCCTTCTGGACTTATTTCACTCCTCATTATATACTCTTGCAGCAGAAGCCTCTCCTTCTGCCTGGTTTTCCTCTCTTGATTCTTCTTCTTGTTGCAGTTCATGTCCCCAGTTGTTTCTTCCTTTATGCCTTTTCTTCCCCAGATTTAAATCTCATGTCCCCCACACTTGTGGTTCATAGCTGTGCAATGTAAAATACAGTAGGAAGATACATCCACAAAATTTTAAGTGTGCATAAATCTTTGGAGCTGAAACCTTCTTCTGACCTGCATTGAACAAATGCTGCTGCTGGTAGATTTAAATGCTGTTTTGTATTGAAGACTTGTAATTTGGGGCAAATCTTTACAAATGTGGCAAAAAGCACATACTTGACACAAAAGCCTAAATCAGTTTCAAAATTCCTACACTGAAACTAAGGGCAACCACAGTTTTTCATGATAAAAAGCTCTGAAAACTTAATTCCTAGCCTTGCAAAGCAATGGGCTTTTCATTACTCTTTTTTTAATTGAAATGGGTAATACGTTTGACAGCATCTTTTTCCAACCATTCTGTGCTCTCTGCCCTGCAAGACATCAGGCCTGAGCATATGCTTATTATGAAACACTTCAGTCCAACTGGTTAAAATCTGGTCAAGTTATGTGTATTAGATAGTTGGTGCTGCAGATTGGACTTACTGAACTCATTTTCTAAGAAATCAGTAGAGAAGAGATTCTAAAGTGGATGAACTAAAGAGGCATATCCAGAATGCTGCTTAGTCTATTTATTTGCAGAATTGTGTTTTAATATGAATTTCTCTCTCTCTCTCTCTTTCTCTCTCTCTGTTTAATTGGTAGAGCAACTACATGGTGTTCATGGCAGAATTGTTCTGGTGGTTTGAAGTGGTGAAGCCATCATTTGTACAGCCTCGTGTTGTTGTGCATCCTCAAGGTACTTAAGGATTGATTTTAACATCCATAGGTTTTGTATGTATGTGAACAGATTGCCATTTTATTCACAAATACAGTGAGTGTTTTAGTTAACAAGATTTTGCAATATACAACCCCCTTAAAGGAGAAGCAAAGTACTCTTTGTGCTAATCTTCATCTCATCTCATAAATCATAATTAGGTTTTGTTGTCTATTACCAAAAGCTCATATAAATTGTTGTGGTATAATCACTTGCGAATTTTTCTGACCTAAACAAGCCTGGAATGCTTATACAGGGATTACAGACATAATAAGGAGCCAAGAGCAGAAGTTACTGCTGAGGAAAAGATACCAAAAGAAAGGAATATAAATCTGGGGAAACTAGACAGATAACTTAAAAGTGCATTTGTACCTTGGTACAAAGGCACAGTCTTCCATCAATAAACTCTCAAATTTAAAAATCCACCTCTAGGTCAGATCTTCACATCTGCTAATGAGTCCAGAGTCATGGTAACTTAAACATTCATACAGTAGGGCTGAGACTGTGTCTCTAAGAGCTAGGAAGAGATTTTCATGATGTGACTTTTATACCTTTTTTAATTTATATGCTTTATAGCACATAGAGATCTGATTTAAATCTTCTAAGTATTGCTAACTAATTTAGGATATGACCAAAATACTATTTTCTAGCTGAAAAGTCAGTCTAAGACTTTTGGGGAAAATTTATCAGAAAAAATTTCTTCCAGAAGCAGCATATTTATTGTTTCTAAAAAGATTGCTTGTTTTTAATTTTGTTGCTTTTTTCTTTTTTTTTCTGTCTTCCCTTTTCTAGTCATTTTTGTCGTTCTTTATTCCCTTAAATAGTGCCAATATGGGAATTTGGGAGGAGGTAGAGCTGAAAGGAAGTGACTGGTTTTTAATCTAAATAATTGAACCAATGAAAAGTCTTAAATCTTTGGAAATCATTATTTCAATTTATTTCAGACAGGTTTTCTACTATGTATTCTAACTGGATACTGAGCTATGATAACTTGAGCTTTGTTCTTTCTGGCAGCTGAACCTGCAAAAGATGCAGCTTCTGCTCACAGCTTAAATACTAACAGAAGAAATTATGTGGATGGCCCGTCTGGTTCTGACTTTGTAGCCAGGTAATGTCACTAGTATTATTTCACAATCTTATCCTTTCTGTTCATAATCACACAAAAAACACACGAATCACATAAAACCCACAGCTTTTTATTTAGTTTTGCTTCCTTTTTGCAGTGCTCAGGGGTTGAATTATCAACCAATCTGTAGAATTTCTTGGAAGATGCTATAGTTAAGCTGTTTCCTGCATTGCCCCATTGCATGGCAGGCTACATGTTCATGTTTGTACAGTTCATATTTCCTACTTGGACATCATGCTGTTGTTTTGCCACTTTCCAAAATAACCCTTACCATTCAGCATATGTCACACGGCCTCCTTCTCCTCAGTTCCATGTGGGGCTGCTGACCAAGTCTGCTCTAAAATAAGTGTTTTTCTGCAATTCACAGCAAATTTTCCAAAACTGAGTAAAGTGAACAGATAATGGCAAGAAAACCAGTGAGTGATGAGTTCAGTTTGGTCTGCTAACGTTACTTAAGTACCGTGTAGGTCAAATAGGAAAAACCAGACACTTATGCTATGATGGATTTCCCAAGTGTTGTAAGCATCAAAAAATGGAAAGCTAACTGCTTTATTAAATGTTTTGCATTATTTGTATTTTTTATAAGTATATGTGAAACATTATTTTTAGCATTACTGTTACAGATTTGGAAGCAATGTAGAAACATCCTGTTTTTCTTGTGTTCTCTAGCTGATCATACTTTTGATTCATTTCTTAGAGAAGACCTTATTGCTCTTTACAGCTATCTGAAAGGAAGTTGTAATGAGGTGGGGGTCGGTCTCTTTCCCAAATATCAAGCTATAGGACAAGAGGAAGTGGCCTCAAACTGCTCCAGGAGAGGCTTAGATTGGATGTTAAGGGACGCTTCTTCACGAGAAGGGCTGTCAAGCATTGGCACAGGCTGCCCAGGGAAGTGGTGGAGTCACCATCCCTATAGGTATTTAAAAGATGTGTAGGTGTGGTGTTTAGGTGTAGTGGTGGACTTGGCAGTGCCAAGTTAATGGTTGGACTCAGTCTTAAAGGACTTTTCCAACCTAAACAATCCTATGATAAGGGGCAGAAGTTGCATGTTAGGCCTTCTTTTTAATCCTTCTTTGACATGGTAAAAAAAGCCTTTGAAGTATAAACAGAGCTTGAAAGCCAGAAGAAACAGTTTTGAATCTGTCTTTTGCAACAGGGGTTTCCAAGGCAGTTTGCAAATTGCAGAGCCACTGCATACAGTCCGAGAAAGGGCTTGTAACTGTGACTGTTGTACAGAACAAAGAAAGGTTTGCAGTAAAAATCACTGTTTGTATGTGGCTTTCAACCTGATGTCCCTCTTTTAGAGCCCTTCATGAACAAAACTTGAGTGGCTTATCTTTTAGAAGTTCTATGAAGACAGCAAAACATGCGTCAGTTACACTTTAAGCCAAAAAAAACTGAAGAATTTTGTGCCATACTTACTCTTGTGCTGTAGAGAGTGGAGAGGATTTTCTTTAAATGTAAATGAAGTTAGTTGATGAGTACTGGACAACACAAGAGAAGTCTGTCTGTAACCTTGATCATAAAATATCCCACAGCTGAAGCCATTAACTATGAATTTATCCTTGCTCTTACAAATTCTGCCAGTAACATAATACCTTTTTCATCCAAATAAATTTACTTTTTCTCTAAATGTGTACATTTTGTCTGTGCATGTGGTTTTTGGCCTCTAAACTTTTCAGTTAGGACTGATTGGAAGTTTTACATAAGCGTCTGAATGCAAATCATAAACACTTACAAAACCCTTTATGTTTCTTAGTGCCAATACCATTTCAAATTTAACTGTCAAGTCTATAACTTACCACCAGCATGTTTTCTCATATTGCTCATGTTTCCTGAGATACAGTAAAAACCATTGGTGAACCCCTTATGGGTGGTGTTTTGCATATTGTACTAGCTCATCACAGCACTGTTTCAGTATCTTTACAAGTGATGGGTATGGTTTTGTGTTGGAGTATTATGAGAGCAAGCCGTGGATATTAAGAGCTGTATCTTTCCTTATAAACCAATGTACTTCACCCAACTTGATGATACTTCACTGCATTGTAGGACAAAGGAGGGGCCTGAGAAGTTACCTCAGATGATAAGAATCTAACACACAGGCTGCAGGTTCCCTATAGGATCCTGTTCCCTGCAGGTGCTGGCCTTTCTCCTTGTCCCAATTGCATGTTCCTGCCCCCTTGAGTGTCTGACACTGTCATTTCAGTGCACAAAGATAAAAACTAACTCTGCTGGAAAAATTGAGTGTTTTTCTGCTGGTTTAGCTCATTGAAATGACTCAGAGGATTGGGTGGAGATCCAGATCCAGCGCAGAGGAGGGAGTGGGACTGTGGCGGCGAGTAGTTAGGATGTTGCCATGGAACCACAGTCACGGTGCCAAAATCAGTCATGTCTTGAGAGAAAATGAAGTATGTAGATTTTCTTTGTGGTAGTAAATTTTCAGAGGCTGCTGGATGAAATTCTGAAAGCATGCCTTTCTTTAAATATAACTTAAGAGTTATATCTGTGATTTTGAAACCTCCACAGGCATCTCAAATGCCATTTAACAGATAGGTCATGTAGCTAGTGTGTTGTGTTACTAACACAAAAAAATGAGGAATTTATGAGAACCTATTTTGAGTAATTTAACATATACTTATGAAAGGTGCTTTTGTAATTGTCAGGCAAGAGTATTTTTCTTAAATTGATGTGAATATCCTTCCCACAGATATTTAGAAACATTCCTGTAGCACAATGTATATAAACTATAAAAGCAGCAAACAAATAGTTTAAAAATTACTAATTAAAAAAGGGACTTAAGGAGTGTGCTCTTCAACTCAGTGAGCAAAACTGAAAACATGAAAGGATTTAATCCAGTGTGTTTGTGAAGTCTGGCTTCTTTATAAGTGTTTTACATACAAATGCATGCATCTTTATGCATGTGTCTTTGTTCTTGAAGAAGCACCTTCATCGAAACATGAAATCATGTTAATCCTATTCAGGATTAACACAGTCTATTACAGACCTTCTCTATGAAGCAAAAAAAAGTATCTGTTGTAAGTAGAAACAGAGGAAATCTTTGTAATTAGTGGTTCAGTAATGAATATATTGTTTGTATTTATAAAGTCACATCTGTTACAAAATCTCCTTTAACCCCTTCTACTGCATATTGCAGTCCAGACACTAAGTAGGATTTTCAGACTAAGCAAATGAAAAGGGAGATGCATGAAAAGTATATGATACTACCTGCATCTGATACTTAGTTCTGAGGCCAGCAGGAACTGGCTCATTTTCATCGTGTTTATGTTTGGGGTTTTTGCTAAAATAAAACCTAAAAATGAGACTCTTCTAATAATGACATTCATATGGAATAAATGGGAAGACAAAATGTTAACAAAACTATGGCCCTCTGTGGCTGCTTGTGTAGGAGAAACACCTTTTTGATTTCTTGATCTGTCTGCAGTAGGTCCAGTTAAAAGTAATTACAGTGTTCTCTTTTTGGTGAATAATACTTCCAGGAGAGAATTATACCTCTCTTTCTTCCTTGTCACAAAAAATATATCTGGTTTTGTGTTGGTCCAGGACATGAAGTCTGGTTGTCCTTTTGTAATGTGGCTTTTGATGCATTACTTCTAAGTTAATGTCTCTTGCTTTATAGATTGGAAAGTCCAACTTACACACCATCTCATCAACTGCATACACCCCAGCAGCCTCATTCATCTGTTCCAGGTAACAATTTAAAATGGGTGGAAGAGGCAGTGAGACAAGGTGTTGCCTTCTGAGTTAATTGCTATCTTGCTTATGTTTATTCAAACATTATTTATGCAGAAATTATTGGGAAAGCTTCACATGAGAGGCTAATGAATGAGTTCTGTAAACTCTTAAAATGTTTGGATGGGAGGTTTGTGTTCATATCTATTGTGCATGATTTTTTTACTTTCACTTCTGTTTTGATTTTGTAGAATATGGCTTACAACAAGTATTTGTATATTTTAATAGTAAATTCTTTGAGGAATGAGGGGTATAATATATATTCAAGATGAAATTGACTCAATTGTTCTACTTTTAATGTCAATATAGAAACACCATTTTGTCATTGCAGTGTTCTAAGTAGTGAAGCAAACTAATTTGTTAAAGTAACAGAAGGTGATGCTAAAATCATTTTTCTTAGCAGTTACCTTGGGTTCTATTTTAATTTCACTTAGGAATCATCAGAAGGTCCACATCAATGTCTTATGTAGATGGGTATGTAGGGACATGGCCCAAAGAAAAAAGGTAAGTAGTCTTACTGTACAAGTTGGTTAAAAATATATTATGTATTTGTCATAAATAGTAATAAATGCTCCACAGTAGTCTGGATTTTCAGAATCCCCTAATAAGAGTTCTTGTCAGTGACTTGCAGAAGTAGAATGAGAAAACGTATCATGGATTAAGAACTCAGTAACAGGAAACAAATAACAGAAATAAACCATCTAGTTTTTACGTTGAAATGAGGTATTGTTGAGATCATAGAATGGTCTGGGCTACAAGGAACCTTAAAGCTCACCTAGTTCAAGCCCCATGCCATAGGCAGCAACACCTCCCACTAGACTAGGTTGCTCAAAGCCCCATCCAACCTGTCCTTGAATTCTGCAGGGATGGGGCAGCCACAACATACTTGAATTGTTTGCATTAGGTATTTGAATTGTTGGCAGTAAATATGTTCACATTTACTAATTGCAATCAGCTAAGACTGGTAAGAGTAACATCGCTAATGAGCTCAGTAAATACAAGTGCAGGGCTTGTATTATTTTGTGAATAGTAATAACATTCAAGTTGAGTATTTTGGGTTTTAGGCTGGTCACAAATAATCTGTCAGGTGTAAACCAAAGTTAAAGTGGTGAAGAGTTATAGTGATGGGTTATTCGGTAAGTGTAAATTGCATCTCTTCACACCTTTCTTCTCATCTGCTGTGGTAATCCCTATCTTCCTAAAATGCCCAGAATTTATTCCAAAGTAAGAAGAAGCATTTTCTGTCTCTGAAGAAAATGTTGTTATATTCCATTTTGATGTGCCTTTTTATTTATTCTATTTTTATTTATTAAATATATGTATTTATAGATATAATTATTATATGGTATTTGAAGATAAGCAAATATAGTATACCTGACAGTGCCTTTAATACTACAGTCTTAAAGTAATTTTAAACCCAAATATGAATGTTTCAGTAGTAGTAGTAATAATCATGAGTTGCTCAGTTATTTTCTTTAATCTCTATTAGGTCATCCCTGCATGGAGTTTCATTTGACATTTCTTTTGACAAAGAAAAAAGCATTCCAGTACCTACTCCAAACAAAGGAATTACTAGATCTGTGAGCAATGAAGGCCTTACACTAAACACCAACCGCATGCCAAAACATACTAGAAAAAATCTGTCCTGCAAACCAGTAAATGGAGAGGAGGAAAATCAAGATATTGAAGAGGAAAAGGACACAGTAGCTCATAAAGACAGAAGGGCCAATCAGTCTCTTAACACAAATCAAAAAAATGCCAATGAGAGCAGCCACTACAGGTTTCCAAATGGAGCTCTGCAAAACAGGGCAGTTCTGGATGATTTTGGCAATCGGATTGAGCCACCAAGCATTGAAGAGGCTTTGCAGATAATTCATAACACTGAAAAATCTCCCAGAGTTATCCCATCAGACCAAATTACAAATGGGTTCTTTCTTCACAATCAGGAAATGAGCATCTTGAATTCAAACATTAAACCAAATCAGTCTACTGCTGATGTAATTACAGACACAAAAGGTGCTCTCAGTCCTGTGACTGACACTACAGAAGTAGATACTGGAATACATGTCCCTTCAGAAGATATTCCAGAGACAATGGATGAGGATTCTTCTTTGAGAGATTATACTGTAAGCATGGACTCTGACATGGAAGAACCATCTAAATTTCTCCAGGATTACGACATGCGAACTAGCAATCACAGAGATCAGTTAAGTCCATGCCCCAGCTCAGTAAGTACTAAATCACAGGCAGGCAGCAGCGCTTCTTCAAGTTCGGGGGTTAAGATGACTAGCTTTGCAGAGCAGAAATTCAGGAAGTTGAATCACACAGATAGTAGAAGCAGTGGAAGTAGTTCTCAGAAAACCACACCAGAAGGTTCTGAGCTGAACATCCCTCATGTAGTTGCTTGGACTCATATTCCCGAGGAGGCATCTGTTCCTCAAGGAAGAGACACTACCCAGTTACTGGCTTCTGAAATGGTACATCTTAGGATGAAGCTAGAGGAAAAGAGGCGAGCCATTGAAGCACAGAAGAAGAAAGTTGAAGCGGCATTCACGAAGCAGCGTCAGAAGATGGGAAGAACAGCATTTCTTAATGTTGTGAAAAAGAAAGGTGATGGAGTATCACCTCTGCGAGAAGAAGCAGCAGGAGCTGAAGATGAGAAGGTATTCACTGACAGTAATCAGTTGAAAGACAAAGAAACTCAAAAATCAGATGAGCAAGCTAGTAAGACTTCAGAATTAATAAAAGAAACCCCTGAAAACTCTCATAGCAAATGGTTCAAATCTCCTGCTACTCCTATGGATGGTGAAAAGCAATGGAGTTTAGCAAGCCCCTCCGAAGAAAACTTGAATGAAGGAGATATCTTAGAATATACAAAATCTATTGAAAAACTAAACTCTTCCCTACACTTTTTGCAACAAGAAATGCAGCGTCTGTCCCTTCAACAGGAGATGTTGATGCAGATGAGAGAGCAACAGGCTTGGGTTATTTCTCCTCCTCAGCCTTCTCCTCAGAAGCAGATTCGGGACTTTAAGTCTTCATCAAGGCAAACAGGAACGCCAGCTCCGATTGCGCCTTTCTCACAGGAGTCTCCTCGCTCTACACATCAGTCTCCACAGTCTTCCAACAGGAAGAATGCCTCTTTTCACATTAAAATGCAAAGGACTCCTAGGCCAAATGAACTGAAAATAACACCTCTCAATCGTACTTTGACTGCCCCACGGTCTGTGGATAGTCTTCCCCGTTTGAGGAGATTTTCTCCAAGTCAGGTTCCCATTCAAACTAGATCATTTGTTTGCTTTGGAGACGATGGTGAACAAATAAGTGAACCTCAATTAAGGGGAAATCTTTCAAAGGAAGTCAAACCTACAGAAGAAGTAGCAAAAGAAGGACCAAAATTGCTTAAACAGTGTGAAAAGAATTCAGAGGAAAAGGAGATTAAGCCTATAGAATCTAAAGTTTCTGAAGTATTATCTCAGCCTATCACAGAAACGGTCTGCCTCACCCCAAATGAAGATCAGCTAAGCCAACCGGTTTTGCCACCACCAGCTCCCAAAACAGCTAATTTAATTGAAGTTTCTCTATCAGATTTGAAGCCACCAGAAAAAAATGAAGTATCTGTTGAGAAATATGAGGGTGAGAGTGACAGAGAGCAATTTGAGGATGACCAGAAAGTCTGTTGTGGATTCTTTTTTAAGGTAAGAGAACTAGTGGATGTATATGTCTGCTATTAAGCTTCCTTTGAAAGGGAACTTCTTAATTAAAATAAAGATTTCAGTGATTATTTTCTGTTGATGTCACAGCAGATAGTTCTGCAACTCTAAATGTACAAGCCTATCTTTGCAGTTGATTAATTTGACATCATAAGAGTGGTGAGAGTCTACCATACTGCAGTTCTGAGTATGCCAGAGTATCCCTTTCCATTCATCAGTGTAGAAGAGCACTTGGAGTTTTCTGTGAAGAAGATGAATGCTGAATGAATGAAGATGCATGGAGAAAGATTTCTTATAGCATAAGCTTTGGTGACCTTAAACAAATATGCTCACATCTCACAGTCATTTCCCCACCCTACCCCCAAACTTAACTACAAGTTTTTGAAGTACATAACATACACATTTTTTTAAATGTTGAATGTCTCCAAGTTGCACTTGGGAGAGCCTTTTTTGCCTCTCTTGGCTGGCTAAGGAAGTACAGTCTTCCAAAACTCCCTTTTAAAGTTGGTATTTTGGGAGCACTCCCTGTTGTCTTTCTGAAGAGTTATATTCAGAAAGGCTTTTAAATATAATGCACATCGTATTGTGCATTTAACTGTAATGGACAGACACTGATTTTTCTATCTTGGGATACCTCAAAATCTTGTCTCACACATCTGAGATGTGCCTTGCTTGTCTGGAAGCATTCCTCAGTTCTAACATAACACCTGGCTTGGTAAGCATAAATTATTTCTATGTGTTACATAGTTTTGTGGTTTTTTTGTGATAAATTGACTTCATCTGTATACATACAGTCTTCCGAAGCTGAATACAGAAGTTTGTGCACTGTGGGATCTGACTGTAAACTTAAATATTTCACATAATATTTTTTTTCCTATTGGAGCTGAATTTTGTTTGCCTTAGGAAGCAAAAATTCCTATATGAAAAGTTTTTCATAGTCTTAAGAGAAATCTTTTAAAATAAACTAGTTTCAAATACTGGATAAGTATGTTATGGAATTGCAACCCAGTGTATAGAATTAAGTGTCTAATGACTTGGCAAAATCAGTTGCTGTATTCAGAGATCTTGATATTTTTGGGTCCTTTTCCTTCAAATACTGTTGCTGCCAGGATGATCAAAAGGCAGAAAATGATATGGCAATGAAAAGAGCAGCATTGTTGGAGAAGCGTTTGAGAAGAGAAAGAGAGACTCTGCTTCGAAAGCAGCAGCTGGAAGCTGAACTAGAACATAAGAAGGAAGAGACAAGGTAAAACTACATGTCGTGCTGCAGATGATCAGTAACAGTGAATGTAGAAATGTCTGCTTTAGTTAAAAGCGTAACTTCATGTCAAAAAATTCCATTTTAATATCCAAGATAGTTAATCCAGATGTGCTGAGGATTTCAGCTGAAGACACATGTCAGCTGGCCCTGCAAAATCAGCAGGTGCATCAGTCTGTAGCTCAGACTCAACGCATGTGTCATGCTGGCCTGGGTGAAGTTCCTCAGAGCGCTACCCCACCTTGTACTTTCTATTCTGAAGGAAAGCAAATCACTTTGGGCTTCTTCCTGCACAAATGCAAAATGCTTACTCACAGCAGTCAAGTTAATAAACATGGTTTTGATTCTATTAGTAAAAGTATGCCGAAAAACTTAAACAAACTGAAAATCATTAAAGCAAGTTCCTCTTACTGCTGTCTGAGGAGTTTAAAGTTGAAAAAAATCCAGTGCCTGTGTTGTCCTCACTGCTAAAACTGTTAATCTGGAAAGTTCCTATTGCTAAATTTACTTGGTGATTTTTTTGTTTTAGACGAAAAACAGAAGAAGAACGTCAGAAAAAGGAGGATGAGCGAGCACGGCGGGAATTTATTAAGCAGGAATATATGAGAAGGAAACAATTAAAGCTAATGGAAGACATGGACACTGTCATAAAGCCACGTTCCCTCTCAATCAAACAAAAAAAGCCACGTCCAAAATCTATTCATAGAGATCATATTGAATCACCTAAGACACCAATCAAAGGTCCACCAGGTAACAAATGTTCATGTGGAAAAGAGTCTGTTCATGCTAAAACACCAGCTTGGGGTTTGGTACTAACAAGCACGTGCGTTTATTAGTGTCTTTGCTAAGCTGAAGCTGCACGTGAATAAACTGCAGAGCAAAATCTACCAATAGAAACAAAAAGGTGAATGTCACTTACCTGCTATGCATGCATGCATATATCAACAAACAAAAAGGTTAACTGTATGAAAACCCAGTGGAAGCACTAATGTGTGTTGAAAGGTTCATACACACCCATGTATTGTTCACTAATCTCTTCTTACACCTATAGAGCTCAGAATGAATAGCAGTTGGGAGATATGAAATCAATTAATAAAATGGTGATTATAAGGTTAGAGTACTTGAACTTCCACTTGATGCAGGCAAAATGAAAATAAGAAGTAAATTTTGTATTTCAAGTTTTTATACTTTGCTCGCTTAGCTACTGCACGTAGCCCTAATCGCGTGGAACAAAAAATTTGGTGTTCTTTAAGGTATCACATTTCTGCAGTATTGATTGGAAAAAAATATTGCCCATTTACAACTGGAGAAAAAGTAACCAGACTGCTCAGTGATCCTTTTTGTTATAGCATTGTATAGGCTTGTTACTCTGCTGTATTTTCTCTAGCTGCTTCCCTCCATCTTCCAGTATACTTTGAAGTATTTCCTTAACACCTTCCAAAGATTCCATTCCAAGCTTTAAATTAAGTCTCTTAAGCTCTCATTCATGAGGACTTATTAACTTCGATTGCATTCTTCAATTTGCATAGTGCCAGTATTCATGCATCCATGCTTCACGTTAATGCTTGGTTTGAGACCATCGCAGGTGGCTGCAAATGGCTGGGTGTCAGCAAGTGTTTAGATGCAGTGCACCACATATGCATGCAGGTATATCATGTATGGGTGTAAGAGTCTCATGTATAAAAGCTCTTACTGACTTTCTGATGCTGGTGTTGGGTCTAATGAACAGACTCTATTACTTGCTTAGGTTTATACACCTTAACTTTGTTTTTATCCAGGTTCACAGCTTTATCGTGTTTTTTCAGTATCTAGTCTTTCATTGGCATCGCTGAATACAGGGGACAATGAGAGTGTGCAGTCAGGCAAGAGAACACCAAGGTAAAGCTAAAATAACAGTTTCATTTAATAAAATTTGATAATCAGCTATGTAAAACTAGCATGAATTTTAAAGAGGTCATGTATATATTGTGTACTCCAGGAACAGGTATGTTTTTCTGATTTGAGACATTGATAATTTCCACTGTCAGGCATTAGGTAACCAAGCCATGATCATTTGTTTTACAAATTTTACTAAGTAAACCAGTTGAGCAGCTATAAATGAGGTCAAAACAAAATGCTATTCACACAGCCTCTTTAATTCACCTGCTTGGATTTAAGTCTCAACTTGCGGCTATTTCATTAAACCTATATGCTACGTGCAGCTACATAGTTTCTTTCGTTTATTTTAACATTCTTTGCTGGCCTTTTTTTCCCCTTAGCAGTCACACAGGGAAGTATTAAACATTCATTAGGACTTCAGCCTTTTCCAAACACCCAAATTTAGTTTGCATTACAAACCATGTGGAAATTAAATAAGAAGATATTAAAATAAGATAATTTTTGTTCATTTTATTTCCAAAATCTATATTACGATTCAGATGAAAATTATTTCTGTGTAACTATGTAATTATACTCAGGGGAATACTTTTTTTTATATATATAGGAAAGAACTAGGGAAGAAAGGGAAACTAGGAAAAGGAGTTTGATAAGGAGTACTCTATAATTATCACATCATGTTTTCATGGCCAGTATGCATCACTTACCAACTCTAACTTGACTGCAGCTGGTTTCAGTTGACTTTTCAGTTTCCTGGATGTCTTGAGAACTGACTTGAGAACTGGTTATAACATTAGAAACTGCACTAAAATGATACAGGTGTGCTAAGATCTCTTAAAAATTACCTGTTTTAACTGATAGGAGGATTTCTCCCAACTGTATTAGCTATCAGAAAAGGCTTGATGTAGCTTATCTACACAGAACTTAAAGGAGATGGCCCTCATCTATGTAGTCTTAGTTGTATAGTGCTGTACTGTGCTTCTAACGGACAGTACTTTGTATTTGATTTGCGGAGTTGAGACTTTTAAAATATGATAAAATTCAGTACAAATTGCTGAAAGGAACAGAATTGAAGGAATTTTCAGTATCTTTCCAGACCCATGCCATCAGCTTTTCGTTTCTTCAGAATTGTGTTTTGATGATCACACCAAGTGAATTTCAGTGATATCTTTGAGGTCTCCTTCATGGAGGTGCTAATCCCAAAAAAAGGTGCAGGATATGTAAAAGATTGAATTTTCATCTGTTGCTGATTTTAGTGGAAGTTACCATGCATATAAATGTTACTATAGTACTACTTTTTTTTCATATTCTGTACTGGTAGTGCTTTCTCACTTAGAAAGTTTTCATTTCCAAGCTGCAAATTGGGCTGGCTTTTGCAGTAGCTGCAATCAAAAAAATATCTTGTAACAATCTAAGAATAACTTGAAAATTTTGCTTAGACCTTTAAATGTAACTACTCACATTTGAGTGCAAGCACAGCCTGAAGTTACTGCTTGTGAAAACAAAATTTAGAAAGGAAATTATCTTGCTGGCTTAAATACGGCAGTTCTCACTGCCAGTTGTTGTAATAAGTATAAATGAACTAAACTTTTACTTCACATTCGCCATTCTATCAAGAACTGCTTTGTTTGCTACATGAAATATCATTGTTTTGTTAGTACCAATGGAAATGTAACCTGGGTTCCCACTTAGTAATAATATTCCATAGTTTAGATTGTCTGTTGGGTTTCTTTTCTCAGATGTAACCCAAAAATTTACTAACATCCACCTCACGTAAATACCAACTTCTTGCATCACTCAAAACACTTTATATGGAACATGAACTCAGTTATCCATTAATTTCTTCTGTAAATATTTTACATTTAGGTTTATAGTCTACACTTCAAATAATTGTGTTCTACCTTAATACAGTTTGCTTTCCTTTCATATTAGAAGGCATCTCTGCTGAACATTGTAATTTTTGTAATAGACTTTAAAATTAATGTTTAGGTCCGAGTCGGTGGAAGGATTCTTATCTCCAAGTCGCTGTGGTAGTCGTAACGGAGAAAAAGATTGGGAAAATGCATCTACAACTTCTTCAGTCGCTTCTGCTACAGAATACACAGGTCAGGGGCAGCAATATTGAGGAAAAAAAACTGACTATTAGTGGTTCTATGCATTAAAAGTTTTTCATTATCTTTGGTTTCATAAAACTTGATTGAGGGCTTTTCATATAAATGTGAAGATGGTAACAACACAAGGTTAAATTTTTAAATCCAAAATAAAAGTACTGAGTCAGTAGCATTTGTGCTAACCAGAATAAACTGCAGTTTGGCTCAAAACAGCAACTGGGCTCACATACCACTGGGCACTCCAGCAAGGCAAGAAGAGTTGAAATTTAAGCTAAATTTAGAAGAGAGTTACAAAAGGCAAAAACCCAAATTGCAGCAGGAAACAAAAGTTCTTTTTCTTGCCCACATAATATCTCATTGTTTGATAAAAGAGTAAAGTCATGTTGGTGTTTTCAATAAACTTCTAGGGAGATCAGGTTTGACTGATGGGGCTGCTGGCAAGTGTTACTGTTGAAAATAATCTTATCTCCTTTCTGCTGAAATTACTACAGTCTGGGAGGGCAAATTGTACATTTTGAACATCAGAAAGTACTTAACTAGTTTTGAGTAATGAAACTTCAGTAAGTTTGTGTCAGTTTGTGCCACTTGTGTGTGAAATTAAATTACAGGACAGATAGCAAGATTTTGCCTGGGTGATCTTGCTGAGTTTTCTCATAAAGACCCATACTGCTGAAGATCATCTTTAATAGCAACTGTGTAGAGCTTATTTTTAAATGAAGGAATACGGAGTTCCTAGGAATTGAACAGAAGGCTTTTTTCACATGTTTTAATATCTTCACTCAGTCAGATTTCATACGGATCTTTTGTGTTGATTTTAGGCTTTTTTCCTCAAAGCCTAGACAAACTGAGATTTTTATCTTAAATTTAATTGGTAATTGCTTATGTATAATATTGCTTTCTAAGACTTCAAATTTGTCCTTACATGGTTTTGGTGGTATTTTTAAATGTTCTTTATACAAGTGCATGTGTCTT
Organism: Neopsephotus bourkii; assembly: GCF_033783945.1. Classification (NCBI taxonomy): domain Eukaryota; kingdom Metazoa; phylum Chordata; class Aves; order Psittaciformes; family Psittacidae; genus Neopsephotus; species Neopsephotus bourkii. The sequence continues at coordinate 1,621,614 of NW_026900760.1, read as the reverse complement.
TCAGAAATTAAAATAGAGGAGATTTCTCTTTCAACCAGATGAATCAAATCTCTTTACAGGTGGAATAATCTGGCCAGTGTCAGGCCAGATCTCATCCCTGGTTTTGTGTAAAACATTTCTGGAATACAAGGTGGATAGGCTACAGTAACTCTGAGCACCACATCAGTTTCATTGTTACTCCTCTCACGCTTGTAATCACAAGTGTATGTGAACAAAATGAAAGAATTTGCTCCCTCCTGAATGACTGAAATTTTAGTTAGAAAATGCAAAACATTTTATTGTTCACAGAAAAGGTCCTCTGAGAGAAAATGCATTTACCAAGACTGTCAATAATGATGATTTAATAATGAAAGACACATTTGTAAGCAAAATCAGTAACAGTTGAAAGAATGACATTTTACTTGCTTGTGAAACTTGTGGTCTCTATTCTAATTCTATTTTACTCCTATATTTGTATTTTCATGCATGCATAAGATCCATACCAGAAGTGCTTCACAGCATTTCAAGTAACTCTTTGTTGGCTTGTTCATTAACTAAGCTTATTTGTCATTCTTCCTCCATAGGACCAAAGCTCTTCAAAGAACCCAGTGCTAAATCCAATAAGTATATAATTCAGAATGCACTGGCACATTGCTGCTTGGCTGGAAAAGTAAATGAAGGTCAAAAGAAAAAGATACTGGAGGTAAGGATATATTCCCCTAAAAGCATAAACACCTGAGTCAAACCATAGTCAGGCATTAAGAAGGCACTCAAGTATAAATGTGGATATTGAAAGGAGTCTTTCTGAGGTTACGCCAGCTCTTATCTAAAGGCTTAAGTAACTTCTGTGCCTTACTTCCTGTGTAGACAGATTCTCTAGTACTATAGAAAAACAGCATTCTACATGCAGCATAGGAAGCTGAATTAATTGACATGTTGATTAATCATTACTGCTTGCTTAATGTGGGAACTTCAATATGTAGATTTTTATAATTTGCTCACAAACTTGTTTTACATAACATGAAAAATACCCATCTTACACAGCTCCTCAGATTAGGACCTTTACAACAATAGGATAGCTCACTCATGAACAGAAGGAACTGAAATACTCCTAGGCTTTTCTCCAGTTTCCAAGCAGTAGGACAAATTCAGGAGTTCTGCTAAAAAAGGTGCCTTCCAACCTTTTCTGTTAACCTGTTACAAACCTTTCTGAAGATACACAAATACTGTAAGGGTGAGAACTCGGAGACCAGTATGTTTCCCTGCAAAAGGAATAACAGAGAATATGAGCATTTAGAGTAATGGGACTGTTCCTTTTTACCAACTGGGACAAATTTGACAGATTAAATACATCAAAGAATACAGGTACTTGGAATCTAGATTTAATTTCTTTTCTGGAAAAAAAAAATCACAACAGTATTTCTTGCCCTTTCTTCTCTTCATGATTCTTCTGCATTCATGTCTAGATGCTGCCTTCTCTGTCTTTCTAGCTACTTTTTGGAAATAACAAGTGAGAAATCAGGACAGCCTCTTTCAGTTCAAGTAACTGAGAGCATAAGAACCCCCAGAAATCCCAGGAAAGAACAGCTGTTAAAAGGTCATGCTTAACTCTAGGATGCAGAATATATCACTTGGTAGAAGCTGTACATGTTCAGGGCACGTGTCCCATATAGTAGAAGTTGTGTTGGGTGGAATAGGAATCTGAAAATTTCATCTAATAAAGAACTTTTGCTTAGTACGCCTCAACTGACTTTATGGTTTGACCAAACTTGAATGGATTTAGGGAGGTCTGAAATATCTTTTTGGCATTGGAGGATCTTCCATGCACATCTAGATATATCTAAATTTACCATTCCCAAACTTGGAACTATTAGACCTGCTTAATGAAATGGATGTAAGGATTTTTATTGGTCTGTAAAAAATTAGCTAGGATGTCTGTCCTTGAGGTGTAACACCTCAAGGTGAGATTGTCTAAGTAAATAACGTTTTGCTTGAGAAAGATAACTGCCTTATCAAAACCCAGGTAGGGGGGAGGCTTAGTAAATTCTAATAATTGAAAATAATGTCCTTTAGTGGATAGAGTTAGACATAAGTTTCAGCTCTGGTAGAAAGCAAATAAATTCAAAATGACAATCCAATGATTGTGGTTGTTTTGTAATGACGATGCAAAATTCATTTTGTGAATCTTTTTCTTTCTTTCTTTTAAAGGAAATGGAAAAATCCGATGCCAATAACTTCTTAATCTTGTTCCGGGATTCAGGCTGCCAGTTCAGATCTCTCTATACATACTGCCCTGATACTGAAGAAATCAATAAATTAACAGGAATAGGTCCCAAATCTATCACAAAGAAAATGATAGAGGGACTGTATAAATACAACTCTGACAGGAAGCAATTTAGCCACATACCTGCTAAAACTTTGTCTGCCAGTGTTGATGCAATTACCATTCACAGCCATTTGTGGCAAACCAAGAGACCAGTAACTCCTAAGAAACTTCTACCCACCAAGGCATAGTAAATGGGAAAAAATTTCCGTAAGACATTTATGATAAACTTGCACTTCATCTTTACTGCCTATAGGAAATAGATTTCTAGTTGCCAACAAGACTCTTAGAACTTAAACTGGACACCCAAGTTCTATTATCATGTCCAACTGGAATGTAAACACAGTGTTTAGGAGTGCAGAAGATAATCGCTTAGGTGATTACAGAAATGTTTGACTTGTGTGGAGATTCGTATGTGCTAATACAGAGTATATTTGCTCTGTATTTTGATTAGAAACACTGAAGCACTGAATGTTCCTCTTTAGTGACTCAGACTACATTTTTTTTACATCTGTTGCCTTATATGTTTGTATTTGTGCTTGTCTTGAAATATTTTCTCTTTCACTAAAAGAATACTTCTTAATATTCTCAGTACCATTGAACTTTGCATACAAGCTTACAGTAAAGACTAAATGAGAAGTTGTGTATCACCGAAGAACAGCTGAATGGGTCTGTTCTGCAATATCCTTATTGTATGTTGTAACAAAATCAAGATTCATCCCCCTTAGTATTTACAATTCTGTTTCAATTAAATAATACTGATTTGCTCATAGACTAAACAGTAAAGGAAAAACCTTTGAACTGCTTGAAGCTTCCTTCAAATAAATTATTTAACAACTCAGGGTATAGTTCGGTGATGCAGTTATTCCTGTTTCTGTAAGTTGCCATCTGAGATGTAATGACTGACCATGTGTGTGTTCACAATAGCATTAAAATGTAAAGTAAAAAATTTGGTGGGCCTCTAAAACAGTTGAAGCAAATGTGCTTTGTTCTGCATTCTTCCAGATAAAGAGCGAGCACATGGTCAGGTACTGCTTCTCCAGGGAAGGAATGGGAACTTGTGAGTTATGTCCCTGATGTTTGCCTGACAGAACACTAAAAATATTCAGAAGAATCACAGAATTCACTAAGTCACAGATCTTTCAGAAGTCACTTATCTTATTCCCATTGATTTTATTGTCCAGGCCACTGTCTGTTCTTCCTGCCTTCAGACCCACCAGCTCAGACAAGTACATCTGATAAGAATTTTCAGTACGTCCTAGTAAATTGTTCTCTTGACACGATCTAATAGCCGATTGTCTTGTGACACTGAGCGATTTTAAATACATGTGGCAAAAAAAGCCTAAATGACGTTTCAGTAATGTATAATATGGCGAACTACAAAACCAAATTCTAGGCATACTTCAGTATTATTTACCAAGGGCTGCATTTTATTTCAAAACAGTATTTGATTATTTTATAGATCACTACTCCATCTCAGTGTTTGTTTCTCTTATAATTTTCTTTTAACATAGCACTGTTCTGGGAGGAAAAGAAAAAAACAAAAAGAAACTACAAACTTGAAGCCTCCCTTAAATCTGTGGCTGTTTTCATAAAGTACACAGTGTACACCAGAGGATTTGTTGGGGGAAAAAATCTCATTCTCAGGAAAAGACTTGAATGATTTGTGATTCTGTTCTGTTTCAGTGTTGTGACAACTACATTAACATAAGACAGTATTGTGCTGTAAGTACGTAGTCCATTCTGTTTCATGAGGATGCTAAAACTATGTCCGTATTTCTCTCATTAAACTGCTTTGAGAGAAACTGCCTCACTACAATGATGTACTCATCTACTTCTACAAAAGATGCACAGGAATGAGATGTCATTAAGCAGGTTAGAACAGTACTTTTTTTAAATTATTATAAGGCCTTAGGCATCAATGCATCTGATTATCAACATTTTCTCAAAAATGCTGTCAGTTTTACTGTAATTTATGTTCTTATATTTATGTATATTTGTTAAAACTGTAAAAAAAAGAAAAACACTTTAAAATACATGTTTAATATGTATGTGGCTCAAAACTATTTGTGGTTAGCGAATTCCTACTGTTTGCATGTATATCACCAGGATATGTAACTCTTATATTTCAAGTGTATACAGATCATGTATATAGGATATAAATATTATTAAAAAGGGGGGAAGAGGGTTTGCACATTCTGCCTGTTAGACAGTTGCTACAAACACTAAGTAGGAACATCCTGAATAAAAGTATGAAACTGTGTACAATATACAGTGATTCAAGAGACTAGGAGGTTGGAATTAAGTGAAACACGTGCAGTGAACAACTTCAAAAGAAGTTTTATCATTGGAGGCTTTTTATTTCTAAAACCTGTACTCTTGATTTAACTGAAGATTTGCAACACCACAAAGACACATGCTTCAATCTAATCAAAGTGAGCTTAAATGACAGGAGTATTCTCTGAGTAATTTTAAATATACCTGAATGTATCATGAAATTTACATTTGTCAACAGGTTAAAGATTTGTGCAATGTCAAAAAGTAGAATGTGAATAATGCAGTTGAAAATTTCATTGCTCGCAGTATAAAGTTTTACTTACCACAGGAAAAGTAAAGCTAGATACACTTTTCCTTTTTAAGCCTGCAACTTTTCTAATTCCAGTGGATCTTTGGTTGGGATCATGTTTAAAAAAAAGAAAAAAAAAAAAAAAAAAGAAAAAAAAAAGCTTTCCATAAAGGCCAGTATTTATCACTGACCTTTTCAGAACACACTGGTGCTTTCATCAGGGGTATTATTATTGTTGCTACGACTGAATTGCCAAACTCTTGTCTTAGTTTTTGGAGCAAAATTTCATATTCTAACAGTCATAATAGCTACTGAAATCTTTTTTTCTTTTTTTTTTTTTGTTAGTATGACTGTTAGTTTTTATTATTTGGCTGTTTAAAGCCAAATTCAGCTTATTTAATTATGATTTAATGGGCACTGTTGAAAAATGTACAGTGTATTGTGTGCTTACTTGTCCACTTCTATGGAGCATAGCTTCCATATTTTTTCAAATGCTGTGCTGTAAAATATTGTCATTGCTACTTATGTGGTACAGTGTAGTTTTTTCCTTTCATTTAAATAAAAGCATGGCACCAAAACTACATTTTTTGTTTTCTTGCTTACATCTAAATATAAACTGAAACTATAAATAGTTCACATTAAATTAATATTTAGATCTTTTTTCTTCTCACATTTCAGCAACATAGAACTTGTAGGAAATCTGTACCATTTTCATTTCTCCTTTCATTCCCCATTGTCTTTCTTTCACAGACAGTTTAGCTTTCAGATGTTATCGGGGGAGACCATTGAAGAATTAGTTGCTTCATCTCTTTCTTGAGGACAGCATGTTGTTAACCTGTTCTCTTCAGAACTGAGTTTCACAACTGTAAGTCAGCTGATAAGTTCCAGTATTCCAGTTCACTTCCACTGTTCCAAAACCACAGAAAACTTACTGGTTGGTAACAGTGATTGCTTCAGATGGGAAGGTTTTCAAGATGAACTGGAGCCTTAACTTGTACTTGTTAGTGGTACAATCTTGAACAGAAATAGTATCAAAAATATGGTCTCTCTTCCAGATCTGTTAATTAACAATTTTTTCTAGTCTGTCATGCCTTTTTGGGGGTTTTGTGTTGTCCTCCTGGGTTGCAGAGCAAGAGCAAGGAGTTGCTGAAAGGGAACATGACATCACTGCATTGTCAACAGGCAGGCTGAATGGTTGGACTAACTTACGCAGGTAAAGAATCTCTAAATTTCAGAGCTATTCAAAGGGCAGCTTCAAGAATGCAGGAGATGTGATAGTACGGCTTTTACTGCTGAACTGAAAATTAATGTGGATGAACATGAATAGCCTTCCCTCTTCTCCCTAAAACTGGGTATTATTCAGCCAGCTCAGTCAGTTCCTGTACAGCATCACAAACAGGCTGCCACAAGCAAGGAATTATGTTGGAACACAAACACCCAGTTGCACCCAGTAAAGCTCACTCACTCCCTGGTGAGTCCAGCTCAAAATTTTCATCTAAGCCCAGCCTTTGTACTTACAGGCTTTAGAACCAATTTCATTTTCTTCATCCTTCCACCAGTAACACCACAGTTGAGAAACTTCAGAGCACACCTGGTTAATTTGACAGACTATGACTACCATGTGTCTGAATTTGTATAGAATTTGTGAATCAACATCTGTACTGCTGTGGGATCCAGAGAGGATAGCAGGTATCTTCTATCACCAACTGCATGATAATCATCTTGGTTACGCTCAGAACCTAAGCTTTTGGATCAAGCACACTCAGAGGTGATGTAGAAAATGGCTTTAATTCTCAAATCCAGTTGTATTGATCAAGTGTGGATGTTTCTTCTTTAATAGATTAATAAAAACAGGGCTTTATAAGGGCAAAACCTTTAAGTGTATCTATCTTTTCAAACAGCAAATTAGCTTTCTTTGCTGCCTTGTTAGTAATTTAATGAACTGATTACGTCCTTTGAAGAATTTAGGCTATAAAGATCTGTCTTGACAGCCACAGCCCCTTACATCTGCTTGTACATTTCCTAATTAATTAAAAACCATTTAAAAAAACCCATAAATTATCTTATTTCAGTTCTCCATGGCAGGAAAAAAAAAAAAAAGTATTTTTAACATGCACAGCATCTTTGTGCATTTATAAGTACTTTGTTTTTAAAAGTGAACTATTCCATTTAGGAAAAAAAGGTATGAATTGTGTTTGTGTATGAATACATATAAACGCACATACACTTGCAGACTTACTTGCTTCCACACATGTGAAAAGAAATACCCTTTATTTAGACAACCACAGCAAAGAGATAACAGTAGGGAAGTTACACTAGCTTAATTCCTTCTAGGAAGACAGAAAATCAGCTACCTTGTCCACTTCACACTTGGAATTACGGTCTTCGTAAGAGGCAGGGAAGTGATACACAACACAGACGTTTAAAAGCTCAGTACAAACTCCTTGGGAAATGGAATGCTTAATGCCAGCCTTTTTTTCAAATTTCTGAATTCAAGGGTAATCCTGCTGGATGCCAGACAGAACTGCCTCTGATCTGAAAAGCTGATAACTGGGATTTCAAGAAAGGACAAAAACCTCAAGAGACTTAAGCATTCCACTGAAAAATGTTATTTAAAACTTTCTTCAGGCTCTAACTCAACAATTACAAAAAGCTGGATGTCTATAATACTTAGGAGTAAGTCATTATTCAGTGACACATTTGTTAAGCAAAGCACTGAAAGAATTTCTTTTCACATAAAATGTGTTTAAATTTTCAGGTAATGGTATGGAACTTTATGGAAACATACAAAGTAGCGTCTATGGGCATTTTTATGTCAGTGTTAATCTCTTAATGCAGCTTTGCAGAAGGACTCAAAGCTAATATGAAGCTTTCCGTCAAGGCAGCTCTTACTCTTTCTACATCATCACTGATCTAAATGTCTACATTACAAGACCTGGCAAGGCCCCACAAGTCTGCAATTATTTAAATTACCCGAAGCCAGATTACACTTTGGCTCAGTGTTTTTCTTCTCTGAACTACCTGAAACTGAGCTGTGATGCTGACGTAAACAATTCTGCTATAGTTTATGCAAGAATTTTGCTGAATTGTCACCCCAAAGTTCTAGAAATCCTTTCTTGAAATGAGTGAAAACTGTTTCCAGAAGTAAAGTTTTAAACATTTCCTTTTTTTTAACCTTTTCATAAAACCATTAGAACATAGCATAAAATGTAAAGACTTGAATGGCTCTGTTACAATGGCTACAGATCAGAGGCTTGGCCCATTTTTATGATGACAATACAAAGATGCTTTGCTGGACTCCGCTGTCAGATCTTAGGCCAAATTAGCACTAGAGAGCAGTTCTAAGAACATATACAGCTCTGCTGACAGGGTCTGCAGCCACCTGCAACAGCTGTAAAAAGGTCACACAATGCCTGTCTTACTTCCTCAAGCATGCCAAGGTCAGCCTGCAGACTGCAGTGCTCTGTCTTGTCAGTAGGCAATGCAGAATTCCTCTCTTAATCCTGATTTTCAAGCTCTCTAAAACCCACACCCATCAGCTTTGCTATTCATGAGAGTTACCTGCTTTGCAACAATGACTAGGGAGTTCAAAACAAGCGGAGACCATCCCAAGGACATATTTCCATGCCTGGCTAAAGTTAGGAACTAGCAAAGAACAAGGTCTTTCATCTGCCCTTTTCCAACAGGATGCCTCAATGTACCCTCACTAAAGAGTAGTACTGTGCACCAAGATGCTACTTGTACTTCCATTCCTCTTCCTGAGGCTGGATACTTGGTTCCTGAAATCTCTTCCAGCCTATAGGAATTTGCTACTTCCTTGTGAAGGGCCTGAAATTCATAACAGGAAACAGATTTCATCTCAGGACCTTCACTGAAAACCAAGCTGTTGTACAAAAGAAAGGTAAACCACCATAACATTACTGTGAAATCAAGATTAAATTTAAAAGCATATGTGTGTTCACCTAGTGTTTTGTAGATTAAACCTGATTTACAATTGATTTGTCTTACCCAAGTGTACATTCAGCAAAGTTATACATACTGCTCTGCTGCAACTTGAGTGTTGCAGCATTCCCTGACCCTGGCAGAGTCACTGCTGTGCAGCCAGGCTGCATTCCCCACTGGACCGCCTTCAGCTAGGACATACCTCTGTATCATAATAAAAAAAATAATAAAACATAAAATTTGGTCTTTGCTACGTCCTTTGTCAGTGATTTGTCACATCTTCATGTTGCCAGGGCCTGCCAGTGTGCTGTAGCATACACACAGGGAGTTTGCCCAAGTGTACTAGAGCTCTAATACGATTTTTAGTATCTCATAGCTGTATGTAAACACTGAGCATATTAGCTGTTCAACATAATTCTTAGATGCCATAAATTTGACTTACAAAAAACGCATACAATCCAACCAAATGACAACTTACACGTACAGATATCTTCATAATATATGCACCATATGCATACATATGATTTCTGTGAAGAATGTGTTCTTTTCCAAGCAGTAGACAGCAGAACCACCACAAACCCCCTCGGCTGGCCCGAAATGTGGCCGCCCCTCACGCACTAAAGCTGTTGCCAACGAGCCGTAAGCCTCCGCCGCACGAGAGAAGGAAACACGGTTGTGGCAGAGCTTGACGGCAACCCACATCCAACGGAGGAACGGTGCACCTGCTCTGTGTGTGTTATGTGGCTTTAGATACCCGGGAGGCGCTCGGGCGGTAACAGTGGGCTCGATACCCTTGCGGCTCGGCGGGCAGAGCTGAGAGCCGAGCGCCTGAAGGGGCCTTTTGAAGGGCCGGGGCTGCATGAGGAGCCCGGGACACCCGCCCGGAGAGGAGGGGAGTGGTTTTAAGTTATTCCCAGAGCCGCACTCCCCGTTAGACAGCCGTTCCCTGGGAACGCGACGGGCGAAGGCGCGATGGGCCGCTCCCCCTGGACAGACCCGGAGCCGCCGCGGAGTTTCGCGAGAGGACTCCGCTGAGCCCGGGCTGACAGCTGCTCCCCCTCCCGTGGTTACCTCGGCCTCGGGGTTCGCCCCGCCGCTAACAAAGCTAACCCACCAGCCTCAACGCGGCGACCGCCACCATCTGTCCCTCCTACCCACCCGCCCTCGGGCGCGGCAACGCCCAGCCGGCGCGGCCCCGCCCGCCCCAGTCGCCTTCCAGTCAGGCAGCGGCGCGGGCACCCCGCCCGGGTGCGGCGCGGGGAGGTTCTTGCGGTGCGGTGTCGCGCCGCCGGCAGTCCGCGGTGAGGGCGGGTGGCAGCCGCAGCGCGGAGCAGAACCGGAGTGAAGCCTCGACACTGGGCCGGGCCCGCCCTGCAGCGAGGCCTGCCGCCATCTTTCCCCTCACGCCCCGTTGGTGCTGCGCGAACGGCCCGCTGGGTCCCTCAGGTGAGTGTCGGGGGGCGGGACGGAGGACGGGGAGCCCGGGCCCGGTATGTCCGGGTCTGCGTCCGTAGTGCCGTGAGGTGCCCGCTGCCCGGCGCCCCATGGACCGCGGGGCTGCCTTGTCGAGGAGCCGCGCCCCGTCTCCGGCGTACGGGGAGGGCCATGCTAATGGGCCCGCGGCCGGGGGGAGCATCGCCGCTGCTTGCCGGCGACGCCCGACAGCCGCCGTCTCTTTGTTGTGGTACCCGCGGGTGGGTCGGGCCGGTGGGCCGCGGTGGCCGGCTCGGTGCTTGGCGGCGCCCCTCCCCCGGGCCGCGCGCGGGGTATGCCCTGGCAGCGGGGCCGCTTCAGAGTGCCGTCGGCTCTGCTGCGGCCCTGCCGGTGCCGAGCTGACATTCCCCACATGCTAATTCGGGCTCGGCGCTGTGTAATTAAACAGTGCGGCTGCTCCGAGCCTTTTCTCTATAAGAGCTAGATTTCCTCTGGAATTGCACGTGAAAAGGAAAAAAAAAGACTGGAGCAAACGTTGGGTTTGGTGTTCTTTTTTAAGCAGAAATGTACTTATTGCTAGTCTGTAACTTGTTTGGGTTTTTCATTTTACTGCATTATACTTTAATATGGAAGTATTGAATAATTTAATGTCACCTTTTTGGCATTCGTGGTGCAGAAAGGTGTGGAAAAAGAGTGTGCATGTTGTAGCTGGGATTGATGAAGGCAAAGAGTCACTTCCAAAGCATAGTGAGATAAGGGTTGCTGTGGTGTATCTAAAGCAACAGCTGATCTAAGCAGGGTAAAAAAAAAAAAGGGTTACTAGAGGGCAAGCTAGTGAAAAACCTGTGTGAGGAAGAAAAGGCTGGTAAGAGGGCACTTAGTTGCTGTATGGTAGAGTAGAAAAAGGTTTCAGAGAGTTCAGCTGTGCAAACTTTGGTGAAGGTTTTCTATTAAGGCCTTAATGTAGTTCATTTGAAATAATGAATTGTCCTCTTTTGGGGTGAAGTGGGTGTCAGTGAGTTGTACTCACTGTTTGGAAAACAGTTGTAACAGAAAATAAATGGCCTATAGGCTTGTTTGGGTGTTTTTCATATTCTTTTGGAGTGGAATAGCTGGAAGGTGATTGAGGACACATGAGAAAATGCCACTAAGAACTCACTGGGCCCTGAGTCCCTCATGGGGTCTGTGTACCCAGAACTCAAGAGTAGTTTTTAGCCAGGCCCAAGATCCATATGTAAGTGACTGTGGGATGGATTAAAAGGTAAAATAACTTTAAGTAAAACAGCCAGCTTTTTAGGTATGTATTTTTTTCTTCACGTTTGGTTTTTCTGTGACATAGCTCACCGAGATGCTGAGTTTATGGATATGCATTGCAGCTGTCACTGAAGTCAGTGAACCAAGACTTCTAATTAGGAATTGCTTCTCCCTTTAAACATATCACTGCTGTCAGTATGATACTCCAGATTTGAATTCTAATATGTTATTTTGTTTCTGAGTAATAAGAGGTTTTATATTCCTTGCCCTGCTCTGTGAATGTGTATTGTATGAGTGATGTATTTCAAATAATAAATAATGTAGGAATAACACTTACTTTAGAATTCCCTATTTACTTGTATGTCCAGAACATTAAATGTTACTTCAGCCTTCTAGTATATTAATGCCTATACGTTTTAAATTTCTTTTAAGAGATGTAATCTAAAGAGAGACTGGTTAGCCAGTATTTTTTTGACACTTAAACTTCATAAAGATTTTTCTAGATTAGTGTATTTCTGTACATAACTATTCTTTTTTTAAATACTGCTTGCTATGCTTACAACACCATGAGAGGGTTCTTGTTGTTGGCATGTTCTGAGAGCATGAGTAAGAACAGAGCAAGGGTGAAACCTCTCTCTGGAAAATTTAGGAGTAGGCAGCCTGTGTTACAAAGAGCTTGTTTAAACGACATGTTGTCTGCTGAAGGTGTAGACAAAACTTGTGCCAGGGTTTGTGAAGTGCCTTTTTTTATTGGTGCAGATTTATTAGGAGGAAAAGCAATTTAAATACAGAACTAGGGGAAGATGATAAGGGAGAGTGACAGGAGAAAAAAATAAGAAGGACAGATTCGAAAAAGCACAAATCTGAAAAGACTGGGTAAGATAAGAATTGTAGCCAAAACCTGGTTAATAGAAGGCACTGGAAATGTTATGCTATAATACTCATTCACTTTCATCTATACCACAAGCTAATGCTGAGCTTCAGTCATTCTTGAGTATTAGTACTTGAGCTGATCAGATCGTGACGTTATGTGCCATATGGCCTGGCAGAAAGCACTATAGTGGGATGAACCAAGATACAGCTTGAGCTCTATAATTGAGTTTCCCTGCTGTTCTTTACTTTTTAATTATTATTTTTATTTATACACATATACGCATATTGCTGAATGTCAGAAGAACTGGTAGGGGTAATGTGTAAGCCTGTGTATTTTTATAATTTTATGATAGTGTTACACTGCTGCTTATTATTTTGACAGCACAATGCTTATAAGAGAAGTCTGAGCTCATCAGCCAGAAACCTATTGACTACATGAAAATATTCTCTGGAGGATTTACTGTTTTTCTGTAGCTGTTTGTGTTGCTCTGATAGCAGATGCACACTGAATATAGTTATAATACTGTTAATGTGTGAGCTTATCAGTGTACTTTAACTCTGCTGAAGTTCAGTATCCAAACTGTGTTTGGATATTACATCTTTCTTGACAGACCTGCAAAAGTGCTGTGACTAGTCCCATATCAAATATGGAGGGTGGCCCATCATCCTTTTTCCTAATTTGTATGGGCAATTGTCATAGTTTAAGCCCAGCCAGTGACTTGGAACCATGCAGCCTCTTGTTCACCCCTCATTTTCTCTCCCCTCTCTGGGCAGGTTGGGGAGCAGAACTGAAAAAATTTAAACCCCATAGAGATAAGAACAGTCCAATAATTCAAATATAGTATAAAACTATTACTATTCATGGTAAGGTAAATAAGGGGAGAGAAAATCAAACTAAAAAGGAAGTGGAAATAAACAACAAGCACAAGTAATGGACAAGACAGTTGCTCACCACCCATTGACCAATACCTAAGCAGTGATCTGGGCCTTCTGGGTGACACCCCCCAGTTTATATACTGGGCATGACATGCTATTGTGTGGAATAACCCTTGGCTAGTTTGGGTCAGGTGTCCTGTCTCTGCTATGTCCTGACTTCTTGTCCCCCTCCTCACTGGCACAGGGTGAGAGACTGGAAAGTCCTTGATCAGGGTAAGTGCTACTGAGCAACAACTAAAACTCCAGTGAGTTATCAGCATTGTTCTCAGACTAAAGCCAAAACACAGGACTGCACCAGCTACTAGGAAGGGGAAAAATAACTGTTACAGCCTAACTCAGGACAGCAATATAAATAAATTGTTAGACTTGGCAAAGGCTTTTTGTTCAGGACAAACCTGTTCTTTTAAAACTACAGTGGAGAAGACAACTTCTTGCAGGTGCTAGTTTTTGCTTAATATAGTTGTACTCTGAAGCAAAGTACTGAGTGTTATGCTCTCTTTTAAAATCAATAGATTATATAAATAATTACTATTAAGAAAATAGTGAAACTGTAGAATATCTTCCTATTTAGGCTTGAGTTCACTAGATCCAGTTGAAAAGAAAGCTGGGCTTGGAGTTCCTTTCTTCAAAGGGAGTCTTAGTCTGAACTTTTCTAGTAGTTTTACTTTGGCAAGGAAATGAATTTATTTTATTTACATAAAACCCACCAGTGCAGAAATAAATAAAAAAAAAAAAAAAGGAGAAAAATGCAAATGCATTAGGGGGAGTTTGGGAATTAAGATGTTAATTATAAACCACTGGTTAAATTTGTGTTGATTTTTTTTTTTTTTCCTTTCCTTCATCATGTAAGGTAGGGTTAAATTTTTCTCTGAAAGAAAAAGTCCATATCCAGTTGCTGAAAGGGAAGTTGAAACAGTGCTAAAACATAAGGAAAAGGCATCTTTACACAAATTCTGGCTTGGCACTTATGTGTCTGTCTGCTTTCTTTCCTGCAGCACAGCTTTCTGCAAGCCAGATTTTAATTTCTGACTTTACTAGCTGAGAGTGGGTTTGTGGTCTCTGGGGTGTCCTGCGTGAGACCTATCACAGTGCTTGGTGATGGCTGTGTTCAGTGCCTGAAATGAGAACTGAGCCCAGCCATTTTCCAAGAGAAGTAAGGGCATTCCATCTGGCACAATTAGGTCTCCCTTGTCCCAAAATAAACTATGCTGCTATAATCAAATGCTTTCCTGGTCAAATGTTCTGGCAAAGCCTTACTTGGAAAAAAGTAGGCATACAACTGTGAGGAAGATGGGAGAACTTGGGGATATAGATGATTAATACAAACTCCTGTTATTAATGCCTAATTTTTTGTATCACTTGAAATTCATTAGCACTGGTTTATGATGTCAGTGAGAAGCTTCACTACAGTATTTCTCTTCTGCTCTTCAGTAAATAACTAATTTGTTGTTAATAATTTATGAGTGGCTTACTTAGATTATTCAAACTTCTTATATCTGTTCTTTGATTTCTGATTACCACTTTCTGTGCATGTTTGCTAATACGAGATAGATAACTAGCTTATGGACTGTAGTTTGCCAAAGCTGAGGTTTCTGGAGTCTGCATCATTTCTTCATTTTTGTCTTGGGAGCTGCATTATCCACACTTGTCTGTCTTTGGGTGTTGTAGTTGCCAGATTTCTGCATAATTAAATGGTTATGTGAAGGAATTAAGTAGTGCATCCATTTCCCCCTTGGAATTAAAAAGGAGATCAGCTGGGGTCATTACTGCTGCGGACATCTTTCTCTGTATGCTTATCTCCATTAATTTTTCTGATCACTGTTATGATCTCTCCTTGTTCCTTGGGTTATTGATGGTTCATCACTGATTGTGGCTTCTTTTCTGTTCTTTGGTGCGTTTTCATAATCAGTTTCAGTCAGGTTAAGATGTGGCTGCTGCCAGAAGACAAAGCTCTGTCAGTTCCTTCTGTCAGTGTTAGTTCCCTGGCGTCCACAGTGATAACTTGTGCCTGGATCACGGAGGTGATCTGGCCAGCTACACAGTTCTGTGTGGGGTGCCATGAAGTAGGACGTATGGCTGAGTGCAGAGGTGAGAAGAGGGACTGCCGCTTTCTGCAGTAACTTGGGCTTAAACTGAACTCCTCCTTACGTGAAATTGCACTCTTGTAGCTGCTAGCTTTTTCTGAAGCACTCTGATGAGGCAATGCTGTGTGACTTGGCTGTATTACAGATTTTTTTCTGCACATCCCCAGATAGTTTTCAGCAGATCAACTTAGGAGCTACAGCTGTAAAGGTTTTTAGGTTTAAAGGTTTTTAAGGTATAAAAAATAAAAAAAGGTTAAAAAGATTTTAAAAGCTGAACAGCTTCTACTTTAAGTCAGACTTAAGGCTTAGCCAGAAATAAAATTCATTTCATGTTTCCTAAGAGAACCACATGCTGAAACTCTCATATCCTTGGAGGAACTGTATTGCAAAGGAGCTTGGATGTTGTATCCATGGGAGCTTTAACAAGCTGCCAATAGCCAGAGCCTTGTCCTGTCACTCTCCCAGCTGCATCTTCCTGGTTTTCCCTTCTGCTGGCTGGAGAGCTCATTAGACCATTGAGCCACTTCAGCATGTGAGCTGGTGGGAAGGCTGAGCCAACAACTCAAGTGAGGAGTGCTGAGGAAGGGCCAGAACAGGCAGCTGGAGTCAGGTGAGTGAATGGGACTCTTGGCAGTCAGTGCTCAAGCTGGCTTAGGCCACCTTGGGTTTGCAGCTTCAGATTCTTCATGAAGTGTTTAGACAGAGCTAGGTTATTCCTTCCTTTCATTCTTCCTTCTTATGAGGGAAGAAAATCTCTGCTTTAATTGTCATACACTACTTCAAAAAATGGGAAGGGAGAGACCGCATTTTTAGTGCGCTGTGTTTTCTGTATTTGTTAGAAACTTTTAAGTTTATATGCAAGCTCTCTAGATGACAAAGTAACTGGCTTATTTTTATGCTCTTTGAACTTTGCTGTTTGCATTTCAGAAAGGAAAATTTTACATACTGCATACTTGGTAATAATAATATACTCATGCCGCAGGAGGATTGATTTCTAGTATATTTATCTGGTGGCATGTTATGTGTAGGACAAATAAAAATATATGCAGATACATTGTTAAATTTTAATTGTGGCTTCATAATTAAACTCTTAAAATAAATTTCCCAATCTTGTCTGTTTAATTTTTGTAATATGGTGGTACTCTGTCCTATAAAACCGTTTGGTTGGTTGGTTTTTACTAGCCAACATTTCTTAGCCAAGCATAAAAAAAAGATACTGAACATAGCTAAAATTCTCTCTTCCAATTTAGGCTGCCATCATGACGGCTGAAGAAACAGTGAATGTTAAAGAAGCTGAAATAATAAAACTAATACTAGATTTTCTGAACTCAAGGAAACTTCATATCAGCATGCTGGCACTTGAGAAAGAAAGTGGGGTCATTAATGGCTTGTTTTCAGATGACATGCTTTTTCTAAGGTAAGACTTCTTTCTCTAGTGCTTCAATACCATGTATATGAAAATGTAGATTGGGACTGTGATTCTGTGGGCAGCCCCATGCCACTAAACAGGAGGTGTTATTCCCTGATCTTATTCTGCTTCTTCCTGATCACAATTCTTTGGCCCAGCCCTGCATCAAATGTCAGCTTTGAAGTTAATGACATGCTTCTTAGAGCCACTTGAAGTAATAGACTAGGCATCCTCAACATGGGTTGACATAGATTTGTTTGTTTGCTTGTTAGTTTATTGTAACTTGGTTGTTTTCTGGCACAGTAATGAATTAAAGTGAGATGGGTCTAAAAAAGTTCCAGTGCAAAGTGAGAGAAAGCTCATGAGCAGGAATAGGATGGGAGAGCAAGATCTGTTGGTGTCAGTGATCTGATACTATCTGCTTACCATATCACATGGAACTGAATGTGCAGGTTATTAACTCCTAAAATAAAATATTTTTAGAATATTCTAGTGCTAAGATCTAGAATGAGTGGAGTGGCTTACAGAGATTTTCCCCAAAAAATATTATCTGCATTTCAAAGTAATATGGAGATTTCTTTTAAATTTAACAATATGAAGGAGTTCTCTGTTATCAGCAAGGCATGAGAGTTGATGCAATTTACCATTTGGGTTATTGCCCTTGAAATTATTAAAAGGAGTTGCTGTAGATGCACACTAGGGTTTCTTTAGCACTGCTGTTCTATGTTTTGTGCCAAAGAACTTTGTGGAAGCATGAGAAAATAATTACTCAGTTGTTCTTAAGATATTAAAAATTAATCACTGAACAGGATTTCTCACCTGGCTTCACTTTTGATTAAAATTATGGATATTGGAATGAAATTAGATTTCAGTTGAAGTTATTAATCCTATTTGCTTGTTTGATTCTGCCTTAGTTAGAATATACATCTTGCAATAAAATCACCCCTTCCTTGTAGGCCTGGGCCTTTTATAGAGAACTGTGTGATGTGGGGTATGAAGAAATTGAACTAATCCACCTGTACAGTCTAGCCTGCTGGTCTTGGAGCTGGAGTTCTTGTGCTGGCATATTTCCTGCCAAGTTGTTGCTCTTCTGTTCTTAATCTGAGAGCTGTGTGTTTCTCACCCCACCCCATCCCTTTATAAAATAGGCCCAGCACTATTCATGCAATTAAAAATCACTTTCAAGTCTGCTTTCATTCTTCAAGATGTATTCATTGAAGCAGTGTTATTTACTCATACTCTTCCTTGTAAGATTGATTTTTTTTATTTATTTATTTTTTTATTTAGAACTACAGGTGAAGCAGGACACACAGGAGCATTTTGTCCTTTCTGATGTGCCTTTAAGAGTAACTAATATTTGTTCTTCCAGTATGCAGTAATTAATACAGAATACTGAGAGAGGGTGTGGATTTTGTTGTTATTAGTAGTCCCATCAGACAGTCATCTTGGCATCTGTGCAAAGCATTAACTTTTCAGAGCAGGTTGATCATCTGTTGTGTATTTAAATGACTGCTGTGTATTTAAATGAGCTACTTGGAAAGAAGGGTGTCCTTGTCCAGTAAAACTGAAGAAGTGACTCTTTCTTTTAACAGGCAGTTGATTCTTGATGGTCAGTGGGATGAGGTTCTTCAATTTATTCAGCCTCTTGAATGTATGGAGAAATTCGACAAGAAAAGGTAAAATAGAATATGTGTCAGAGAAAAATTTTTTTATTATTTTGGTGGATGAAACCAGTAGCTATAAAACTTTCACCTTAGTTTATGGAGTTTTTCTAATCTCTACAGTTCCTCCAGCGTGTACATGTGCTTTTAAACTTACAGAAAGTATGTGCATACAATCTGTAGCAAGTTTTCATTTTCCATACACTTCAGGGGTGTGGTGCATGTTTTAGTGTCTTTTTATAGTTTACTGTCTGCCATATTTCTTTTGAAGAAATTAGTATGATTACTATACTTTTTTATTAGCCTTCTAATATTTTAATATTTCTGAAAGCTATCATTGAAGAACGCATTTTCTATTAAGATATAATTTTGTGGTTGCCAGTTTGTTAGAATTTGAGATGAGAATTAATTGTCACTGCGATTTCTGTGCCTAACTCAAAAATATGCTGTAAAATACCCTGCTTGTCTCTAAAAGAATGTTCAGCTACTGGATCAAGGTGTATATATCTCATTTCTTACTGGCAGATTTCGTTACATCATAATGAAGCAGAAGTTTTTGGAAGCCTTATGTGTAAACAATGCGATGTCAGCAGAAGATGAGCCTCAGCATGTAAGAATTCTCTTGTTTGGGATTTTTGTTGTAAGGAAACCTCTTGGGAGATTGCGGTTAAAGGCACAGCAGAAGCTCCTAGCTCTGAATACATACATTTTCGCTGTTAGCAAATGGTTTTATGAACAATGGGGAAAAAAATTTATATCCTTTGGAAATGAATGTGGTTCTCAGCTCTCAAATACAATTGTATATACAAGAGTTACTTCAAACTTAGCAGCATACACTGTGTTTGTTTGTGGTCCTGATCCTCACATGTCTTTTAGGCCATTATGCTGAAGTACAGGGTTCTTTTTTCAAAAGTATTCTGAAGGAAACCTCAGAATCACAGAAATGTATTGTTACAAGTGGTGAAAAATTTCAGTTAGAATTCATCTTAAACTTAATTTCTATTGCTTTTAGAGAGAAAGGACACAACTGTTCATTTGGAGGGAACAGATGGGTTCACAAAGAGCTGATTCAATTAGATGTGCAATCAGCAGGAGTTAGGAACTTAGGTTTTCAATGTGGAAAGAGATGTCAACTCAAGTTGGCAAAGAAGATGTGCAGATTGCGAAAGTAGTTTTTCATGTATGTTGGTAGTAGATTAATACCAAATTTCTGTCAGAAAATTTATTAAATAGAAAATAAGAATTTCAGTAGTCTTAAGACAATTGATTTAATTTTCCAAACTCAGTTGCTTGTAATTCTGTCCCATTACACATATATTGTACTTCAGGGTTTTCTCTTGATGGAGCAGAGAAAGCTGAAAGTAAGTCTGGCTTTGTAGTTGTAAAGGGAATGTGTATTCTAATCACTTAATCTGCGTCCTGTTACTAGATAGCAGCAGAGGGGAGGGGAAATTCAGATTTATGTCCTTTTTTTTTTTGTTTTGAATGTTACCAAATCTGTTGGCATGTTGTGGATGAAAAGTGGGAGTTTTATTAATTTTTTAAATCTTTGTAACTAAAATTGCCAAGTTCCATGTACCAAGTTCCACAGTCTTGGCTTTTAGCTGTCAACAAGCTTTGTACTTGAAAGCCTTCTCTTCATTTTGCAGGTCTTATCATCTAAGAACTTTTTCAACTTTTTTAACATTGTTTTGATTGAGGAATAGAAAATCTCAATATAAAAGCCAACTCAGAGTTGCTAATCACTGGAAAATAGACAAGTCTAGAAGCCATTTATAACTCATTCCAATAGCTTTCTATAGAAATAAAAAAAAAAGAGGGAATGGGAAAATAAGTCAGTTGGCTTTGAGAATGGAAGTAACTTTTTGTACTACAGAATAATTGAATGTGTTTAAGTACAGGTTTACCATTTCAAGCCTATCAAACCTGTAGTGACATGAAGAAAATGGGACTGGGTGGGAAGTTAAAGTACTCTGAAATTTGTCTGTGTTGTAACATTTGCATCAGCAATTCCAGACTCATTCTGCTGTTTTAATTAAAATATAAACAGTAATAAGGGAATGATAGGGGAGAATTTCTGCTACAGCTTCTTCTGCAGCTGTTTTATTGTAATGTGTACTACAAACTACTCTGTTAATGTTTCTGTAGCTGGAATTTACAATGCGAGAGGCTGTACAGTGCCTACATGCGTTGGAAGAATATTGTCCCTCTAAGGAAGACTACAGTAAACTCTGCTTGCTACTGACCCTGCCTCGCTTGACCAACCACGCAGAATTCAAGGACTGGAATCCCAGCACAGCACGAGTTCACTGCTTTGAAGAAGCCTGCATCATGGTGGCAGAGTTTATTCCTGCTGATAGGAAACTGAGTGAGGCTGGTTTCAAAGCAAGTAACAATCGTTTATTTCAGCTTGTAATGAAGGGATTGCTTTATGAATGTTGTGTGGAATTCTGTCAGAGTAAAGCAACAGGAGAAGAAATCACAGAAAGTGAAGTGTTGCTGGGCATTGATCTCTTGTGTGGTAATGGGTGTGATGACTTGGACCTTAGCTTATTATCATGGCTGCAGAATCTGCCAGCAACTGTTTTTTCTTGTGCTTTTGAACAGAAGATGCTTAATATTCATGTTGATAAACTCCTCAAGCCTACAAAAGCTGCCTATGCTGATCTTCTGACACCTCTTATCAGCAAACTTTCTCCGTACCCATCATCCCCAATGAGACGGCCTCAGTCAGCAGATGCTTACATGACCCGTTCCTTAAACCCTGCCTTAGACGGGCTGTCATGTGGATTAACAAGTCATGATAAGCGAGTCACAGACCTTGGGACCAAAACTTCTCCAATGTCACACTCCTTTGCTAATTTCCACTACCCAGGAGTACAGAATCTCAGCCGAAGTCTCATGCTTGAGAACACAGAATGTCACAGCATTTTTGAGGAGTCACCTGAGCGGTAAGCACAACTGAAGCAATAGTTTCACTTTGGCTTATGTTGCATTTTGTATTAGTGGGTTATTGCCTTCACTGTAACTTTGAACATAACTGTAACATTGAAAAATGATTTGATTGTGAAAAATCTGTTGTAATCAAAACTATGCATATGAGGAGTTTTCTTCCTTATGCTCTTATGATCAAAGTAGATTTCTGTATTTTTATCTTGAGCCTTATGGGCTCTGGACTTTATTAGAGTTGAAATCCTAGTGCAGAGCACAGATCAGCTTGAATTATGTAATAAAGCCTAGCTAAGATTTGTGTTCAGTATTACTCAATTCTTTCATTCCAGATAACTATAGGGAAACAATGGTATAGCTGTAACTTCTGACTTCTTTCTCTATCTCATTATGACCTCAAGTGCCTCTAAATTTTGGTCCTGACAGTCTAAATGATTAAGTATACTTCAGAAATTTACATATGGAAATAGTCCCAGTGAAGTCAGTGGAAATGACTATGCACCATTTTGGCAGCATTTCTCCATCACTTAAACTGTTACAGTCGTAGTTCAGCTTAAATACTTACTTATTTTCCAAAACAAGTCTGAATAAGGCAGCTGAATATATAATGGTTTTATATTTGTCTTGGAAATAGTTGTGTTATGATAGTGTTGAATGCTATTAATAACACTTTAAATGCAATGTAGACAGCAAAACTGACATCTCTCCTTAAGAACTGAAGTCTGTATCAAAACTTTGTGCTTTTTACACTCTGAGAGCAAAGTCCAGGTAAGTAGGAGAAATGGTACTTGTAAATTAAGGATTTACCATCATGGTTTTGCTTGGCCTTTGGCTGGATCAGCAGTTAGTCCATTTCTAAATGTTATAACCATACTTCTCTGGAAAGCAGCTGCCAGATTTTTTAGCTCGGGGGGAATCAGGGGTACCTAGCGCTGCGCTTGGGTGCACTGGCCAGCAGAGGGTGCTCTCAGAGTTGTGAGAGCTTAATTCTGGCTCAGCTCTCAGAGCTTAATTCTGGCTCCAGTTGCTGAAATTGTCTAGTAGTTTTGCTTTACAGTAATAATCTTGTGTTAAGGTAGACAGCAGCTGTAATTGAACTCAGTAACAAAACCCAACAACAGTGTGCTTATGTCAGTTCACCAGTGATAATGGACATTTTTACACTAGTGTATGTTTCCCTTGTCAGTATTAGTGTATTAGAATAATTCTGCAGAGTTATCTTGTGGGCAAAATAAAGTGGTAACTTGCCGCACCTGTTCTTTGTGTAAGCGTTTTCATGCAGTGTTAAGTGACATTTATTGTTCTTAACATGTTTTTTCATTAACACATCTCTTGAAGATTAGAATTAGGTTAAGTGGTTCATAGTTTTCAAAAATGCATTACATTTTTCAGAAGAAAATCCAACTTCAGATTTAGTGTCCAACTTAAATGGCAGTATTTGCAAGGGTAGATGCTCAGAAGCTGAGTGATACATAAATCTAGCCCTTGCTTCATCATGCTCATGCACATGATATTTCTTTTATAAGTTGTATTCAGCAAGTAATTACTTGTCTTTTAGTCAGCCAAGTTACCGTTGTTTATACAGAGATACCCAGAAAGTTTAAAATAAATTCCTAAAGAGCTTTGTTTCAAGTCAGTGAAGAGGGCTTTAAGTTGACAAACATGAAGATAAGAATCCAAGAGTTGTAATGTGTTCTGCACACTTGCTGATAGCTCCATGCAGAAATACTTGTATAATGAGAGAATAGCAAAACTTACATAAACATTTTCCCTCGTAGCACTTCCAGGAATGTTCAGTGAAGGTCAGTTTAGAGTGACCACTTAGGTGAAGGTTAAGTTTAGATTGGTAGTGGTAATTAAACTATTATCTTATAGAAGACATTAGCCCCATAGCCTGTGTTCCACACCTGTAATTATTTGACGTTAGAGGGTCTTGAATAAGTTGTTTGTTACAGGGTATATAGATCAACTGAAAGGGTAGAAATGAAGGAATTTGGATACCCCATGGTGCTACAGCTTTTTGGAAAATGTGTGAACAAAGCTCATTGGCTGGCTGTGCTTTTTTTTTTGTTAGGGGTTTATTTCATTTGGTGCAAGCCATTTCTTAGGGAAAAAATGCCTCGCACTTTCATATGTATCTTCTGTTTTGTGACGTAAGTAGTTTGCACACTTGTGTTAATCAGATTTTACTCTAGAATGTTATATTTCTCTACATACTAGGGGATTTTCCACTGTTATATTTTCTCAACTAAGCTTCTCTTCTTTTTCATGTTGCTGTAATAAGCGATACTCCCGTGGAACAACAGCATCCCATCGGCAGTGAGACTTCGTGCCAGAGTTCAGTTCCAGAAAATGAACCACTTAATGGAGCACAGAGTCAGGGATCAGCCAAACAAGAGAAAAATGAGGTAGTGGTTGTTAGCTTAAAAATAATGAGGCACGTTGAGCTGGGTTCTAATCACTTCATAAGAATTTGCCTTTGTGTTAAGAACTCCATGCGTGATAATGGATTGCTTTGAATCCTGTTTTTACTATAGTAGAAAAACTGTAAGAATCTACTCTTTTACATAAAAATTTCTGCTGTCATTTGAGTCTAATGCAAGCTTGAAGTGTTACATTAAACAGTGCTTGAGAATCTTCTGTGTTAGTGAGGAGTCTGACATGTAGCCTGTCATTTTTGGTGGTAATACCAAATTCCAAAGGTCATCTTACATAATTTTCTGTCTGGGACACAGAAATTACATTTTGTAGGGAATTACCCGATTTTGTCTTTGCTACTCAGAATCCAATATCATAACCTTTTTTTGGATTCATGTTTGAAGGTTTGTGCCTTGACTATCCTCTTTTGTCTTTTTTTCCTCCTTAACAGCAATATGGTGACAGTGAAAGAACAGCTCAATAAGATAAAGTTACCTGTCTTTTTCCACAGCTTTAAGTATCTGTTTCTTGATTCAGGAATGATGAAAAACATCAAGTATGCAATCAGTCTTCTTTGCAGACTCCAGTTTGATTTTCTTAATGAGACTTTGTCTTAGCTTATGACATCTATATGGTAATGAAAACCAGTTTAGTCTTCACAGGGCTATATTCTTGTACACTCTGGATACTTGAGTGAGGCAGTGGGGTCTACTGGAGGGTTAGACAAGTACTCCAAACTTGAGGACTTCACGCCCCTCGAGGACTCTGCTGAGCAACTTCTCTACTGCAGCAGTATTGTGTATGCACACTGGGAATAAGTGGAATGTGGAAATTGCTTAGCTAGAGGTGTAATAGATCAGGCTTCAAAAGGCAAAAATCCAGATGCAGAATTAGTAGGACAGAATGAAGACAGGAGATGCTGTGCTGTAGGTGAAGACTTTGGCCAGACTATCCAACAGAAGTAGAAAAGAAGATAGTACCCATCCAATTTTACCTTGTTTTGTTTTCCACACTGTAGTGATATATATGTATACTGTGAAAGTAAGAAGTTAAATTTCTTGAACAGGTTTATTTTTGCACTGTTCTTGAAGGGATTGAGTTAGAAGCCAGATTTTAAAGAGCAGAACATCTACGCAGCATACCTTAGGTTTAGGTGCTAGTTTCGGTAATAATGACACAGAATCCAGAGGGTCAAAGGATTGAATCCAATTGCAACAAACACATATTGGTCATGGAAAGAAGTATAGAAAATAATATACCTGTTGCTTAGAAGGATTATAACCCAGTGACTGGGGGATATTTCACATACTCAAAATACAGAGAATTAATGCTTTCTAGATTTCTGGAGGTAACTGCTGAGTTAGTCGATTGCAAGTGTTCATCTTGGGAAACAGAAAACTGTAAACGTTTTTAAATGCAACAGGGCCAGAAAATCCAATATAAACCAAAATCAGTATGTCAGAAAACACAGAATCATCATGCAGGAGACTTTATTTACAAGAAATGAGAAGGCTTGTAGTAACAAAGAAGGATCTTCTGCATGAATTGGTTGAACTAATGCAAAGTTACCAGGGTGTCTTTATGCCACTTAGAATCATTAGATGACAAAGATGTCACTTTTGAAAATGGAAAAACAAAGAAACCCACCAGGGTTTTTCCTTTTACTACTTTTTTTCCTACTGTTTGGTAAATCTGCAGTTTGGCTGGGTTTTTTTATAAAATGTATTGTACTTCAGTGTTGGTAGTTTGGTCTTGGACTAAAGTGCTTTTGGTTTTCTGTAGGGTGTTTCTGTTCATTTCTTACTGTGTTATCAGCTGTTTTATGATGGTGGTGTTTGGAACTAGTGGGGAAAAAAAAAAAGAAGTGAAGACTGGGGAATGCAGAAGGCACTGAGTCCTGGGGAGGTGGCCCTGTGGGAAGCTAAAGATAGTCCATGAGAGGAAAGAGGCTGTGAGAAAGACAGCTCAGGTGTTTGTGTTTGGTTCAGAACGTGAGGAATTAGAACAAGGCACCGATTTCAAAAGCAAGATGTAACGCTTGGATAGACCACTTCAAGGCTGGCTATTGGGAGAGGTAAATCGGTTCTGCAGGCTGGTGGCAGGGAGGTGTCCGTGGCAGAAAATACTAAGTTTGTAGTGAAAATAGAACTTGGAATTTGGAATGTAGTTTACACTGTTTTCTCATTTTTATTTATTTGTTTATCTGTTTCCAGTCTCTTGTCTGTTTTGATCTTAAATAATACTTAAGTCTTGTAGGAAAGAGAAGTCTCCTTCTGAATTATGGTGGAACTAATTCAACAGAGTATATAGCACAGACTGACAGTGATTTACCTTTCTAGTATGTAGATTGTATCTGATTTTAAGGAAGAATGAAAGCATTGCTGCTCAGAGGAGAATTTGATGGGCCTTTTGATTCCTATGGTGAAATAATGAACCAGAAAGTGAGTAGGTTAAATTCTGCAATTATTTAATTTTCATCAGTAATTCTCATTTCTTTTTAGCTTCGTGATTCTACAGAGCAATTTCAGGAATACTACAGACAAAGACTACGTTACCAGCAGCATTTAGAACAGAAAGAGCAGCAACGACAATTGTACCAGCAAATGTTGTTGGAAGGAGGTGTAAATCAAGAAGATGGAGCTGACCAGCAACAGAACCTTACTGAACAATTTCTTAACAGGTTGGAGCTTTCTGTTGATTGTCCCTCCACCTGCTCCTGTCCCTCCTCAAGTTCTTTTAATAACCTGTTTTGGTGAACTTTTTTATTTTTCCTGTCATTTATTCTTAGATCTATCCAGAAACTAGGAGAATTAAATATAGGTATGGACAATCTTGGAAATGATGTACAAACACTTAGCCAGCAATGTAATGGGAGCAAAGGGAATGCATCTGCCCATCCAGCAAATAACTTCACAACGCCACCTTCAGATGGTAGTCCCAGGACAACTGGTAGCCAAAACGTTAGTACAAGCACTCCTCGGAAGTGTGGAGCAGCTAACCAGATACCCTTTCCTGAAGAGTCACCTGTGCAGGGGAGTCAGACGTAAGTTATATGAGACTGTTCAGGACTAGAAATACCCATCTGTTAAAACTGTGGGAGTAGCTGTCAGGGTTTAGTTTTAGGTATCAAATGAATTTGTCATTGACTAGGGATATTAGTTCATGATCAGTGTTTGCAACATTTTTATAGGGTTTATAAATGATTTTGGTTTTAACAGTGGTGACTGCTACTGCTGAACCCAGGACAATAAGAAATAGTGGTTTCTTTGTTATGGTTTACGTTTTATGCTCACTTTTTATTTCTGACTTTTATTCCATCTTATCCATATAGTTCTTGTCATTTTGTGTTCTACTAAGTTTCTAGAAGCTTTTTTTATAAAGTAAAAGCTAGATGGAGAGAGGCAGGGCAGAGTGGGAATGGGACTTCTTTCTGTTAACTAAAGGTGGTGCTGACGTGAAAGCAACAGCCATTTTTTTTCCTGTGTTTATGTATATGTATGTCATAGAGTGAAAACAAATATCTTTAACTTGCATTCACTGTTCAATGACCAAAGCTGCTGCTAAAAGAGCAGCCCCTTCCTTGTAAAAATAATAGTTTAATGATAAAGAATCAGACACTAATAACCTGTGTCCACATAAATTACTTGTGAGAATGACTGAAACTGTAATTCAGTCCAAAGCTTAAAAACAAATCTGTCCCTGCTCTTGGTTTGGGGTTAGGTTTTTTTTTTCCTGTCTTGTGAATTTAAACTCTCCAAATTAAAACAGTGTATCAGACCATGCTGCCACCCAGCCCCATTTGGAAGACTCTTCAGGGAATGTAACACGGACAAGAGGAGATGAGGTGAGTTTTCTTCACAGCTTGTGTTTTCACAAGATTGAGTATTTAAACCTGACCATGTGACATCCCCTCATCGTTAATAGGTACTTAGAATGAATTTTGGTTGATGCATAACCTTTGGAATCACAGAACCATTGAGAAGGGAGATCTAGATACTGGGTTCAAACCCCCTGCCCAAAGAAGGCTCAGTGAGAGCATGTTGCTTGGGGCTGTGGCCAAAGTTTTGAGTATCCCCAAAGATGGAGACTCCATAACCTCTGTGGAGAACCTCTTCCTATGTCTG
The DNA here is from genome assembly GCF_033783945.1 of Neopsephotus bourkii. Classification (NCBI taxonomy): domain Eukaryota; kingdom Metazoa; phylum Chordata; class Aves; order Psittaciformes; family Psittacidae; genus Neopsephotus; species Neopsephotus bourkii. The sequence continues at coordinate 1,593,663 of NW_026900760.1, read as the reverse complement.
ACCACCCTCATTGTGCTTCTACAATGACAAAAAAGTTTAAATGAAATTTCCTGTATTTCAATTTGTGTCCATTGCCTCTTGTCTTTTTACTGGCTGCCAATGAGAATAGTTTTGCTGCTTTCTTCTTCACTCCTCCTGTCAGGTACTTATATAAACTGATGAGATTTACATGCACAATTCCTATGATAAGCCCTTCTGATCTCAAGGCCAGACAGTCCCAGCTCTCAGCTTCTTGTACAACAGAGATTCCAATGCACATCTTCTATGTCCATTGTTTTATGTTTTCCAGGTTGAAACTTTGATTGCTGGACTGCAGTCAGTGTGGTCCAATGTTAGAGAAGTAACTTTGCAATAACTACATTCCAAAATTTCTGCATCAGATAAATAAATAAATTGATAAAGGTGGTGATGAAGTTGTCAGGAGGATGATATGATAAAGACAGCTTTCTGATATCTACAGGGTGAAAAGCAAATTCTTACATTCAGTATTATATTTGTTTTATAATCTGTGTTTATGACTTGGACTGTTTTCAGTAAAAATGGAGCTTTGTTCCCCTTGCAAATCAAACGTGTTTACACAGAAGTAAACTTTAATATCATGTGTCTGAGATGGGCTGTTTAGAAGAACAAAAGCTGTTGGAAGCCTGGAGGACAAAGAGAAATGTTAATCTAATGTTAGTGAGCTGATTTTTAGTGTGCTATTCCTTGACCTGGAGTAGACAATTGTGTTGAGGCTGGTGCTGCTATTTTGGTACAATAGACTTACATTAATCTACAGAACAGTTACATCCACTTCTGAATGTCCAGTTTCATTATGGAGAACCTAATTTGACTGTTGTCCTTCTACACAGGATGATAAATCAAAAAAGCAGTTCATTTGCATTAATACTCTAGAAGACACACAAGCTGTCAGAGCTGTAGCCTTTCATCCCAGTGGGAGTTTATATGCTGTTGGCTCCAACTCAAAAACTTTGAGAGTTTGTGCCTATCCAGAAGTAATTGACCCAAGGTAAGAAATCTTGCAGAATCATTTTTCTCTGTATGATAGCACCTCTTTCTCCTGTAGCTACTGCTATCTGTACATTTCACACCTTTATTTTGATTTTGTAATAATGCAGTGCTCTCCTTAGAAATGTGAGCTGCCAAACAGAAATAAGATGCACTTAAGAATGTGTGTATTTGTAGGCTACGGTTTTGGTCTCCAATTACAGGCAAGATGCCAGCACAGTAGCACACTTCTCCTTATAACAGTGTTACCTTTGTCTCAGCAGGTAGGCCTTTTTGTATTCCCTGTGATGCCTTCTGGTTTTGACATTCCAGCTGTAAAAGTGGGAGAAAGCGTGTCAGTGCTCAAGCCAGTACAAATTTGGCTTCAGGAGATGCAGTTTCTGGCAGGAGGAGAGACTTAACAGTAGAGAAAGCAGTATCTTCCTCAGCTTCCATGGCTAAATTTGCCAGAGCATGTCTGTTGGCTCATCGTTACTATAAACACTGTTGGCCTGATACTTAGGGTCCTTGACAGGAAAAGCTTCTTTTGTGGTTTATTGTGTGCCTGTGTTTTTTCTGGTTTAATTTCATTCATTTTTTACTGGGGAGAGGAAGGGATATTTTTTTCACTTGGAAATAAATATTTCCATCTCAACTTTGTGTTGCAGTTAGGTGATCTTCTCCGAATGGGGGGGAAATGCAGGCATCTAAAATCTCACAATTTTAGGAGGAGCTACAAGCATGCATAGTGACATATCAAGGATGGCTTCCCAGTTTATGACTCATGTTTAGGCTTCTATAGGATTCAAACAGTAATCTGATGTAGTTGGTTTTTACTTTTTCTCTTTAAATATCATCAGTAAGGTGGCTTTTCAAATTTAACTGCAAATTATTTTTTGCCATTACATAAAAAAACCCCACCATATTGACTTCTCCAGTAGTGGGTACAAGCTGACTTGCTGGGCTTTAAGCCCAGAAAATATCCTCTTGGATGGTAAGCAGTGCAAAACTCTTTCAGTAGAATGAATGCTTCTGTATTTACCGTGGTCTATTCTCACACAGCTTGTTATTGTAACCATTGGGGAAGGTTAGATTGATTCTGCAGTCTTAGTCTAAGTTACAATGCATGACCTAATGTGACAAGTGACAGGTAGAAACAGAATCATAGAATACTTAGGGTTGGAAAGGACCTTAAGATCATCAAGTTCCAACCCCCCTGCCATGGGCAGGGACACCTCACTCTAAACCATATCACCCAAGGCCTCGTCCAGCCTGGTCTTGAACACTGCCAGGGATGGAGCATTCACAACCTCCCTGGACAACCTATTTCAGTGCCTCAGCACCCTAACAGGAAAGAATTTCCTCCTTCTATCCAATCTAAACTTCCCCTGTTTAAGTTTTAACCCATTGCCCTTTGTCCTATCACTACAGTCCCTAATGAAGAGTCCCTCCCCAGCACCCCTATAGGCCCCCTTCAGATACTGGAAGGCTGCTATGAGGTCTCCACGCAGCCTTCTCTTCTCCAGGCTGAACAGTCCCAACTTTCTCAGCCTATCTTTATATGGGAGGTGCTCCAGTCCCCTGATCATTCTTGTGGCCCTCCTCTGGACTTGTTCCAACAGTTCCATGTCCTTCTTATGTTGAGGACACCAGAACTGCACACAATACTCCAAGTGAGGTCTCACAAGAGCAGAATAAAGGGGCAGGATCACCTCCTTCAACCTGCTGGTCACGCTCCCTTTGATGCAGCCCAGGATACGGTTGGCTTTCTGGGCTGCAAGTGCACACTGAAGCCGGCTCATGTTCATCTTCTCATCGACCAGCACCCCCAAGTCCTTCTCTGCAGGGCTGCTCTGAATCTCTTCTCTGCCCAGCCTGCAGCTGTGCCTGGGATTGCTCTGACCCAGGTGTAGGACCTTGCACTTGTCATGGTTAAACTTCATGAGTTTGGCATCAGGTCACCTCACAAGTGTGTCAAGGTCCCTCTGGATGGCATTCCTTTCCTCCAGCGTATCAACCGAACCACACAGCTTGGTGTCATTGGCAAACTTGCTGAGGGTGCACTCAATCCCACTGTCCATGTCAGCGACGAAGATGTTAAACAAGACTGGTCCCAACACCGATCCCTGAGGGACACCACTCGTTACTGGTCTCCAGCCGGATATTGAGCCATTGACCATAACTCTTTGTGTGCGGCCATCCAGCCAGTTCTTTATCCATTGAGTGGTCCATTCATCAAATAGATGTCTCTCCAATTTAGAGACAAGGATGTCGTGTGGGACAGTGTCAAACGCTTTGCACAAGTCCAGGTAGATGACATCAACTGCTCTACCGCTGTCCATCAGTTCTGTAGCCCCATCATAGAAGGCCACCAAATTGGTCAGGCAGGATTTCCCCTTAGTGAAGCCATGCTGGCTGTCACAAAGCACCTTGTTGTTTTTCATGTGCCTTAGCATGTCTTTCAGGAGAATCTGCTCCAAGATTTTGCCAGGCACAGAGGTGACACTGACTGGTCTGTAATTCCCCGGGTCATCCATTTTCCCCTTCTAGAAAATGGGGGTTATATTTCCCTTTATCCAGTCGTTGGGAACTTCACCTGACTGCCATGATTTTTCAAATATGATGGCCAGCGGCTTAGCAACTTCATTCGCCAGCTCCTTCAGGACCCGTGGATGGATTTCATCAGGACCCATGTTCAGATTTTTAAGATGGTCTTGAACCAATTCCTCTCCTACAGTGGGCCCAAGGTCTCCATTCTCACAGTCCCTGTGCCTGCCTTCCAACACTTGGGTGGTGTGGTCAGAGCCTTTGCCAGTGAAGACCGAGGCAAAGAAGTCATTCAGAACCTCAGCCTTCTCCAAATCCTGTTTAACTAGCTCTCCCAAGAGCTTCCCATGGGGGCCTACATTCTCCCTAGTCTGCTTTTTATTTGCTATGTACCTGTAGAATCCCTTTCTGTTACCCTTAATATCCCTAGCCAAGTTTAATTCTAATTGGGCCTTATCTTTCCTAACCTGGTCCCTAGCTTCCTGGACAACATCCCTGTACTCTTCCCAGACCACCTGTCTTTGCTTCCACTTTCTATAAGACTCTTTTTTCAATTGTGTATACAATTGGACTACCATTTAGCACACACTACAGAGCTTCTTAAATGGCCTAATGCCTTCTGTGTCACACAGAATCTGGATTCACTGCATTTAAGAGGCAAAGGCAGCATCTGAGAATCACTGCCTTTGTCAGGACATGGGAGCACCTACCTAGCACAGAGACCACATGCTGCTAATCAGCTGCATGGAAGCACTGTGATTGTTTAAGCAACAACTGCCAAACTGTAGTGTATATCTATCAGTGTTTAATCTCAGTCTTATGGAAAAAAGCACACTACTCTTGTACCTTTAAAGAAAAAAAAAAAACCAACCAAACAAGGAAACCCCACCAAACCCAAGTGGTTCTGAACCATACAGCAGTTTGCCAGACAGTGCAAAAAAAGCGTTAAGAAATCCCAACAAAGCTTCGCTGTACAACTAAGCAACTATTTACCAGATAGGGTACACAATTACAGCTTTTTGAAAACCATGAAACATCCTGAAGGCATGTCTAGACTCTGGTTGTTCCAAAGATTAGAGTATCTTTAAGATAATGCAATCTGTCTGTTGACTTGTAAATCCCATGATGAAATGTTTTGGCAGACTGTAAGCTTAAGACAAAAAAAGACAAAAAAAACACTAAGAAGTACAAGCTGAGAATTGAGGAAATCTCAGTATTTATTTCATATCCAGACACAGTATGTCAAATGATTTCTGATTTTTTCAGTAGTAGTTGAATTTGTTGACTTTGTCAGTATTACTGGAGTGAATGTATCAAGTTATATACAGCAGTATTTCATCTTAATCACTTGACTACATTCTGCTATAGGAACAGAGAAATAATGTTATAGGAAGTTAATCAGTTGAAATAGAGGAAACGTGTATTAGTGGGACTGCTCCTTTCATTACAGCTATGTGTAAAGCTGATCTGGTTTCAGAAATAAGAATGTAGATTATGTTTAGGTGCTGTGAAGATTCCTGCATTAACATATTGTTGTGACGTGTGTTCCTTGCACAGACTGCTCTGTTAGATTTTCTAATAGATGGGTGAAGATTTGAGACTTGCATTGTACAGCAAGTAATATTCAATGCATAGCTCATAATGACGGGCATGTATGAGTGCATTACTTTGTTGTATGGTTTTCTGTTACTTAGCGGTCAAAGAAGAGACAGTACTTAACTTAGGGCATTATTCTGTGTCCTCCCAGCTAGGGTTAACGCAAAAGCATTTTTTTGATCCTTCAACCACTCTTAAGTGCTTGACGAGTCTCACTCATTCTGTCAGAGATGATGGCATAGACAACAGCTTTTTGGATAAGACAGCAGGCCTCAGTTTTGATAGTTACAGTACCACTAAGCCCAACAACAGCCCCAAACATGAGTATATGGAGCCCAGCCATAATTACGCTGTCATACCAAACCCAATCCTCAGTTAGGGATCATCATGTGTGGTGGGTGGGAAGTGGCAAGAGAAACACCTATCTGTACACACACAGGGGTTACACAGGCTTCTGATTGCTGCTTTCAAGAATTTGGATTTTCCAATCTGTATCCTAATGGTTTAGTCCCAAACACAGCCTTTAGCCATAGGAGCTGCACAGGCTACCACTGGAGATGGTGCGTGTCTTACGAGCTTTCTTCGCCTACTGTTGCTTAATGGAACTCAAACATGTTCAAAGATGGCCATGGGATAAGACTAAAGTATGAAGGATGTAAAGAAAAACGCTGGCAATTTAGATCTTGGAGGATAAGGTTTCATTTGTATGTAGCTAATAATTACTGTATTTTATCTGTATTAACCCTTTATAGATGAAGGAACTGTGTAAGTTCTTTTGCATGTCCAATCACAAATATGGTGGGAACGTTAGGAAAAACTGAGAAAATGGGATGGAGAAGGTTCTTTTCTTTGTCTTAGATCACATGTACGTTTCAATGCAAACCATCGAATGTATTTCATGTTACTGAAAAATGGTATTTTTATTTTAGAATACATTCTTTTCCTTAAAAAATAACATTTTTACTATTTTATTTTTTTCCTAGTGCTTACAACACTCCTAAACAACCTGTAGTTCGCTTCAAAAGGAACAAGCATCATAAAGGATCAATCTACTGTGTAGCCTGGAGTCCTTGTGGACAGCTGCTAGCTACTGGTTCTAATGATAAATATGTGAAAGTACTGCCTTTTAATGCAGAAACCTGTAATGCAACAGGTACTGTGTGTGTCTAATGTAAAAAAAACCCAATTTTTAATCATTTGCACAGTGTTTGGCAAAGCTTTTCAAAAGACATTGATTATGTAGTTCATAGGTTTTTAGCTTAGTCTGTTTTCTCTTTCACCATCAGCATAGTCTCTTCCACCATGACTGTGGTCTGTCCAGCAAAGAGCCGCTAGGTGGTTGAGGATTGTATTTTGGGTTTTGTTCAGTTTCGGTTCTTGCATTTTGGGTTTGTTTTGCAAGTCTCCCTGGTGTGGTGCTGTCTTCTGGTACCTTCTGTCCCCCTAGGTACGGTAAAACCAGCGCATGTTCTTGCCCAACTCTAGTTCTTGATTGTTAGTAAAAATTTATTTCCAATTCCCCTTTTTCTTGCCTAGTTCTGTCATCTTCTTCTCCATCTTGAAAGTCGAAAACTTCTATCCCAGCAAATACTATATTCTGTGCCCAACCCTCCTAATGAATATGCTGAATATGGGTCTTATCTTTAATGTTGTGAATTGAAGCTGTCTTGTCCCATGTGGTTCAGAGTTCTTAATGCTCCTTCCCTCATGGTAGCGAAAGCCCTTTTAGTTAATTGTTGCTTAGAGAAAGAAATAAATGTACTCTGTAAACTGTGGCTGTAATTGGCTGTGGAGATAGCCTGTGTACATTTTGCTTGAGCTTTAAGAACTGTAGGAAGCTCAAGCAACACTCAGAAATAAGATTGTGAAACATTTTATTTGAACTCTAGTAACTGTGGTAAGTGTATAAAACTCTAGTATCGTATGGAAAGTGCACAGCAATGTTTTTACTTGGTAGTATACCCACCCCTGCCTAAAATAGTTTGCGTTACCACTGTAGCTACTTAAAGATTGCAGCACCAACAGTGATAAATATTTTGTTCCTTGCTTTTTAAATGAGTTTAGGACCAGATCTGGAGTTCAGCATGCATGATGGGACAATCAGAGACCTTGCTTTTATGGAAGGCCCAGAAAGCGGTGGTGCTATTTTAATAAGCGCTGGAGCAGGAGACTGTAATATTTACACAACAGACTGTCAGCGAGGACAGGGCCTACACGCTCTAAGTGGCCACACTGGTATGTATGTTGTCACTTCTCTTGAGCACTTTGAAAGTCTGTATTACATTATAATGAAGTTTATGTCTTTGTGTTTTTCTTTCTAGCAAGACTATTTTTTTTCCCTTTCCAGGTGGCTCTTAAGGTATTTAGAGGGGAGGTGGGGAGTGTTTGTTTTTGGATATGTTGGCTGTTAATTTAATGGAGGGAGCGCATGCTTCATTCCAGAGAAGATGCAGAGCTGGGTATTGCCTATACTGGTGGCATTTTAGATCGTGCAACAGGCAGATTTCCCACAGGACTGTTAAATCTCTGAATGCAAAACCAGAATCAGAACTGTAATATTTCATTGTTTGATTACTGATACTTGATGAAATAAACAAGTTCTTGTTCACAGGTCATATTTTAGCACTTTATACATGGAGCGGCTGGATGATCGCATCTGGATCCCAAGACAAGACTGTAAGATTCTGGGATCTGAGAGTGCCAAGCTGTGTTCGTGTTGTGGGAACAACATTTCATGGAACAGGTAAGGTTTTGCTATCCTGCTTCCGACCATTCTTGCATAAAAATATATTTCAAGATGTCAAAGTGTAGCATAGAGTGAATGGAAGGCTTTTTGCATTGCATAATGGAGGTTTGGCTTTAAGAGACAGAAGTTGTGAGGAGATCTTTAACTCTGTGTTGTGTTTGTTGGTGACTGTTTCTTTTAAGTCACATTTCCTTTATCTTGACTCAAAACAGCCACTTACAAGTACATTAACATTTTAAAAAAAGAACAGAGAACTATTTTGGAATCAAAGGCAAGGGTGGGAAGAAGCAGCCATTTCTGCCAGTTTACTCTGGTTACTCATACTCTCTAGAAACCTGCAGAAGGATTGTTAAGAACTACTTGGGTTCAGATTTGTTTATTGGAACCAGGGGCTGGGGGCGGAGGGAGGACGTGGAATTCCTTGCATTATTTCTACATTATTGTGTATTTCCTCTGACAAAACAGTTACTTAATGGTCGCTTTGCTACCTTCTGGTGTGACCTATGGCTTCAGAGTTTTAAGTGCTAGAACATAATAAATTGTCTTATTTTAAGATAGCAGTAGGTAGGTAGGATCACCTTAAGGTTAAGGCCAGCATTTGGTATTCTTACACAATGTATTACACAGTTATTCACAATGTATTGTTATTAGAAAAGGGCTATCTGCACAACTGTACATGTATGTGTTTTTTCTCCTATAGGAAGCGCTGTAGCCTCAGTAGCGGTTGATCCCAGTGGTCGTCTCCTGGCTACGGGGCAGGAGGACTCCAGCTGCATGCTGTACGATATTCGTGGAGGACGGATGGTGCAGAGCTACCACCCGCACACCAGCGATGTTCGCTCTGTTCGCTTCTCCCCGGGGGCACACTACCTGCTTACAGGATCGTATGATATGAAAATAAAGGTGACAGACTTGCAAGGTAATGTACTGCAAAGAGCACAAGGGTAGTTCTTGACTTGGTGTTTTTAATATTGAAGCTGTAGGAGAACTGGGTTCAAATACCAGGTTTTCGGTAAAAACAAGATAAGAGAGTAGAGCTTTGAAGGGTTTGAAGTGTATATAAATGTGATTGTGTCTGTTGGCATTTTGAAAGTTGTGTTGCTAAGAATGTGGGCTATGAACTAATTCTTGCTTTGGGAAGGGGGTTTAAATATTGGAGAAGAACTAGTTGCCACTGTTGCCTGATGAGGTGGCCATTGCTTTCAGGCAGCAGTCATAAAATGGACCTTTTAAAAAAGAAAAACAGAATGATAATGCTTATTTTGGGGAGAAGAGCTAACAAGAGAGGGGATGTTGGGTACATCTTAGCAACTTGATGGTTTTGGACCATTAAATTTTAATCACATGGTGTGAAAATTGTGAATTCCTGTATTTTAAATTCGTAGTGTCCAGTAATGTCAAAAAACTGAAATGCTGGGGCCTTGTATTATGCTCTGTGTGTGAGTGAGAGAGAGAGGGGTCAAAGTATGCTTTATAAGATGAAACATATATGTAAGGTTTAGTAAACAAATGGGGGGGGGAAGAAAACAAAAAGGAGGGGGCACAACAACAGAAAGCTGGGATATAAATTCATGACATGACTAATGATTGATGTTCTTCTGCTACAGGAGACCTCACAAAGCAGCTTCCTCTGATGGTGGTAGGAGAGCACAAGGACAAAGTTATTCAGTGCAGGTGGCATACGCAAGATCTCTCCTTCTTGTCATCCTCTGCAGACAGAACTGTAACCCTTTGGACCTACAATGGCTAGAGTGCAAAGGCAACCTATGCAGCTAAAGCACAGAGACCTGAGACTACAGAACTGTAAAACCCAAGTAATAATAACTAGGCATTGAGAGAGCAGCAGTTGAGCAGGAGAGTGTCTTACAGAGAGGAGGGGTGCTTGTCACAGATTTTTCCGGTTTCTAGGAGGTCTTGGTGTTTTTTGTATATTCTTTTGCAGTGCTTTCAGTCTTCCATGTGAACTCATGCTGCTGTGACCTGTTGTAGTCTTGTTGCCAAAGTCTATGAGGAGAACTCTTCTGTTGTCGATGTGCACTCTAACCTGAATGATGTGTTTACAGTTTGGTATTAATTGCATTCCTTGGTCTTTGCCTCGATGAGAGTTTTATATAGAAATTGACGCTGGACAACACTTAAGTTTGTATGTAACTAGTTACACACACACACACACACACACACACACACAACATGAATTGCTACCACTGTTTTTTCAGATTTATTATATTCAGCACTCCTCAAGATGTCAAACTTTATAACATCTCCACAACTTCTTTTTTAGTGATGAATTCTGAACTTCAAAGGTGACTAGGCAGTAACTGCATCTTGATGATGGTCTGGTACATAGCGTGGGGTTTACTTTCTTTGCATCTAGATTGGGTAGAAATGTTGCTGTTTTTACTACATGACATTGTTCTGAGCAAACTAACATGTTGGAAAAAGTAAAATACCAATTTTGGGTTTTTCCTATTTGTTTCTTTAGAAACATATATTTTACTTTTTGAATGCAACAGAATACCTCTGTGTATAATGTACTGTAGAAAAGAGTGGATTGGCAGCAGTTGTCACAGTGAGCTTAATGGCTATCAGTTTTTCAAGTAAAAGGGGTACCATTAATGCTGTAATAGAAACCAGCATGGCTTAAAATGCTATGTCTGCATGATAATTCAAGACTTGTTTAAATGCCCAGTTCAGAAGCTTATCTGAATTTTATTTCTTGCACTGTTTATGTATGGGAAATAGCAGTTTTATTTCTACAAAAGTTTAGATTCTAATGTTTATGTATTGTTATATTTTCATATTGTACAGTTCCTTTTACTTTTTAAAATATAAACTTCAACCTTAGGTTATTTATTTATTTGAACTGCAGTTAAGTTTTGGGTTCTCTTGGTTACTAAGTTATATGTGCACTGTAGCAAGCATTTTTAACTATCGTATAAAAGTGGAAAGGTAACTATAGAAGTGTATCTGTGCTATAATCTCAATAAAGACCTCCAACACCTGCAGTTGCCTCCTCTGCTGTTTCGGATTGTTGGTTTATAATTCCTCAGTGTAGCTGTGATACTAAAACGTTTTTTTCAGGTATGGTTTATGCATGGAAGTAGAGAAGACTTTAGGTCCTGGATCCTGCCTCCAAGTACATGACTTGGAACTGTGGTAAGTAATGATACAGCAGCACAGAGCTGAAAAGATGTATTTCTGTGTACTGGACACTTAAGGTGTTAATGATGCTTTGGAGGGAGATGCTGTGTCTGATGTGTATTCCTCCAGCTGTCCACCTGTGGCCAAAGCTGGCAGACTGTTTCTAATGAGCACTACAAATATTTAAAGACTCATTTCCTTAGATGATGTTTATTGTCCCTTGGGTCTTTACGGAGCAGATCTCGTTTGTGTGCTTTCTGTCCCAGCCTCTTGCGCTGAGTCTGAGCTGTGCTTCGGTGGGAGCTCGCCGAAGGGTTGACTTGCTGCGTGTCTCTAACTGCAGGCACCGTAACCCAACCCCTGTACAGGGGGAGCAGGGGCGGTGCTGAGCTGTGCGCGCTGCCGTTGTGGCCGGTTCTCCCATGTGCGGTGCTGGGCCCGGTCCGCTCTGCCTTCCCCTGTGTGCAGTGGCTCTTCCCCCGCCCGCGGCTGCGGCTCCTCCCGGTGCTAATTGTTATCTCCAAACCGCTGCCGCTCGCTCGCTCGCACCCACCCAGCGGCTGCCCGCCCGGCCTGAGGTGAGGCGGGGCCGCCCGTCCGAACGCCTGAGGGCCGGAGCGTTGCGGAGCCCTCGCTCCCTCGAGAGCGGCGCCCCCCGGGAGCCTCGGGGAGGTGCCGGGGCTGAGGAGAGCGGCGGCTGCCGCGGGCACGCAGACGGAAGGGGCCGGGAGCAGCGCGGAGCCCCTCCCCGGCGGCAGCGGCCTGGAGCGGCGCGGCTTGCGAGTCGTGCGGAGCAGGCGCGGTTGTGGCGGTGAGCGGGCGGGGAGGAGCGGGGACAGGGCCGGTGGCTGCTCAGGCCGCGGCGGTGGTGAACCGGCGAGACGAACCGAAGCGAAGGAGAGGAAGAAGTACGGGGCGGGGGGGGGGGGGTCCCCGTTTAAGCTGTGTCAGCGCTTACGGCCCTTCGCGGCTTCCCCGCCCCGAGGCCGGCGGGAAGCGAGGAGGGCGGCCTCGGGCCTGCGGGAGCAGCGCCGAGCGGGCAGGGCAGGAATGCTCTCATGTCCCCTGCGAGTCCTGCCGGGGAGTGTGCAGTGACAGCGGAGCTACAGCCTTGTCGGGAAGCCCGGAGGAGCTCTGCGCGGGTTTATCGCGCCGATAGCTGCAGGGAGCGGTATTGATGCAGTCGTACAGTACAACTCCATTGCTGCATGTCCCTGACTGTTTTCTTTGGGGAAGAACAACGTGTAAGTGACGTTTAGCGTGCTCGATGGAGAACTTGCTTAAACAACACTGGGAATGCTGTTTTAGGGTTGTAAGATTGTTTCAGGTGTTTGTACAGCCTATAACACCCTGATTCTCCTGTTCTGTTTAGTGATACAGGATGCTGTTTGCCTTGGTGCTGTGTGCAGTTGTGTTAGCAGGGAGCAGTAAAGTTCAAGACGATGAATGGATTGACCCCACGGATATGCTCAACTACGATGCAGCATCAGGAAAAATGAGACCTTACAAGGTAGAAAAAGGGTGCATGAGTACGTATGTGTCTCTCTCTGCCAAACAGTACTTCAGCCACACGCTGTTGGAAGATTGGCCTTAAATAATGGCATTAGAAATCAGTAGAATCATGGCCTTTTTGAGGTCTTACAAGGTTGCATCTGAATCCTCATGCAGAAGAGTGTTGTGTTCCCATTGTTTAAATTGAAAGGTTGAAAAGTAGATATCTCTATTATTGTGGATCATGAGCTCTTCTCCTGAGGAGTTGCTGTGGCACTGATGAAGCCACAGGACTGGGTCTTTTGTCTTCACAGTTGGCAGTTGATTTGTGGAGCAAGTTATTTCTTGTGCAAAGGACTTGGTTAAGCACCTGTTGTTGTTTCTCAAGTAGAACGTTAAAGATCTGGAAAATTAAGTTTCTAGCTGATAAAATCAGGGAAGTCAAGGTTAATGATTATATTTCACTTGGATCACCCATTTCACCAGCAGTATGGGAATAAACCTGGTTTATTTTATGAGACTATTGTGGTCAGTGGTGGTTTGTGATGCTGAGCATCAGAGCTTTCAGAAGGAATGTCAAAACATAGACCAAGTGCTATGTTGTTAATAATTCATTAACATTGAGGAGATGATGAAATATGAAAAGCTAGTTTTAACAAGGAGAACTGTCTTGCTTGTCTTGTGTGAGGGATGTATGTGAGATGCATGTTGTTTATCCAGTATCCCTGTGCACACAGTGTGACCTGTGGTTGGTTGTACAGACACCCTTGATTGTTGTCACTTTTCAGCTTTCAAATTAGGTTTTGTGGTTTTGAATAATACCATTTTGATGCTTCAGGTGTAATTTTCTGAAGTTTAAAAAACAAACCTCTGTTATTTGATGCAGAGTTCCCCTTTGGGCTCACCCTACCCCAAGTCCACCTGATGGTCATTTGCATCCCCAAACCTAAGCAAGCTTTGGCATCTTTAAACATGATTGCCAACTGCTTCAGCTTTGAAGAAGCGGTATTGGGAGTTTTACTGTTGTCTCCCACAAAAATAGAACTGCGTTTTGAAAATGACTGCTTTGGGTTAATGCATCTTGTCAGGATTCTTTTCTGCTCTGCAGTGCAAGATTGCAGGTAGTCAGGGTGTGTGACCTCCCCAGTCCTCAGAACCATGTTTTTTATCATCATGAGTTCACTGGTCTGTGTGATGGTGCACTTCCTTTTGGAGCCCTTCCTCACTGAGCATACCTGGCTGTGTAGAAGCAGCTCTGCTAAAGCTAAGTCTGAGCAATTAACAGAAGAAAAGGAATGTTTCATCGTGAAGAGGGAACATGAAAGGGAACATGCAACCCACAGTGGGGTTTGTGTTTACTTGCTGGCTGGCTGCATGGCCGGCTGGACCGGGGCTGTGTCTGCTGCCCCTTTGCTTGCTGAGTCAGTTGTAGCCAGTGGGATTATCTAATCTGATGCACTCACGGGAGGGGAAAGGGCAGGTGGGGGAGGACAGGGCAAGACCTCACTTTATGCAGGCAGCATGCATTTAGATAAAGCAGTTTCCCTTCAGGAGCCTAAAGTAACAGTAGAGGCAGCTCGAGTATTGTGGGGAGAGTATTGGCAGCAAAGGCCAATGCTCAGTTTTTAGCTTCTTTGCTCCTGTTAAAGTGATCTGACCATAGAAGCACAACATGGGACATCGATCAAGTTATGTGATTCTCAAAATACATGTTTTTCTGATGCAATTTAAGGCAAACTACCACAACTCTGAGGATGAGACTGGCAATGCAGTCAGTACTGAAATATCGAGTTGCTCCAGGGCAGTCGATTCTTTGAAACAGAAGGTTAGTATGGAACTTCTGAGTATTTTTGAGCCTTTTATACTTTGTGATTTCTGATGATGCTTCTCTGGATAGTATAGAACAGGTGAATTGCTGCTGTTATTTGTAAGATAACATGCATTATGTAAAGGAACTCTCTTCAGTCATAGGAGACAATAGGAGTGGTTTGAACTCAATTCTAAATTGTTGCTCTGCCTACTGAGGTCTGTTACCCAAAATGATGTATAATGCAACAGAGGCTGATAGGAGCTATGTGCCTCTGTCCCCTGGTGTTGATGTCACACTGTGCTGCCAAGTGAAGAAACCTGGCTTTTTGTTTCTAAGTTCAGTTCTGTCGTGTTTTAGGGGGTGGGTTGTGAGCACAGAGACACGTTTGTGGCTGACACTTTGTGCAGCGCTGCAGTAAGGGCTGTAAGATGCCCAACACTGCTTTGTCCTCTGACATCAAGGGGATGCCGTGATCCTTGAATAGCTACCGGGGCTCTCACTTCCCTCACCCATTTGGAGACCCGATGGGATATGTAATTTTAATGTTGCTAGTATATTTTCAAATTTTTTTTCTTTTTCTGATGTAAACATAAAACTTAAAGAAATCCAGATTTATTTTAATTTTTTCTCCTAGTTTCACTGAGGTTGGTATTCAAACCCAGTTGTTCGCAGAGCTGAAATCTAGTACTGGCCAGGCCCGTGGGAAGTGGTATTTCGATAACTGCATGCACTCTTTATCTGGTATACTAATCACAGGATTACTGCTAAATTAATGTGCCTCACTTAATGCTGAGTTACATGTGTTGGTTGGGGTTTCTTTTCTCCTATGAACAAGCTGGTTTGAGGAAGAAGTAAGCAAAGTGTCTTCCCATTGCAGGTTGCAGACTGTGAGAAGAGGATTGCCAAATCCCATGAAAGCAGAAGCTTTTATATTTTTAAGCGGTACTTAAATAAGATTTTAAATGAAGCTGGAAAACTTGGCCTGGTGAGTATTGGAACTGGCATTAAAAAATTAACTAGGGTTTGTATTGCTGCTTTGTGTTTCTCACAGTTACCAAGTATTGATGCATTATTCTGGCATACTTTAAATGAGAATGAAGGGAACTGAACTGCAGAGGAAGAGAGGATAAAAATGTGTGCATCCATGTTGCTGGGAGTTAGCGGTGTTTGCTCAGGAGACACAGTTGGTTTGATACAAAAAACATCCAGAGGAAGACTATAGGAATTCAGTCTTGTATCTCAGTCTGTTGCTGTGATGCAGCTCTGATCATACCATGTTCAGTTCACGTTAATGGTTGTTAAACTGGGAAGAGACAGATCTTGTTTGTTTGTAGACCCTTTAGGTGACCTTGGTTTCAGACTCTACCTCATTAAACATTTTGGAATAGCAGCTTACTAGAGTTGGCATAGAAGAATCGTGTTACTACCTTCTTATATTGTCTTTGATTGTACAGTCTGTCTTTATTATAAGGTTATATTATTTTATTATTGCCTGCCTTAATAAAATAAAAGACAATATAATGAAGACAGACAATAATATAATAAGGAAATAATATAATAAAGACAGATTATATAATTGAAGACAATATAGTAGTCTCTTTTGCCCAGAGAAGCCATGGCTGCCCCATCCTTGGCGGTGTTGAAGGCCAGGTTGGACAGGGCTTGGAGCAACCTGGTGTAGTGTGAAGCATTCCTGCCTATGGCAGGGGGTTGGACCTGGATGAACTTAGGGTCCTTTCCAACCCAAAACATTCTGTACCTTTTTTTCCTTCCTTTTTTTTTTCCTTCTTTTTTTTTTTCTTTGTTTTTTCTGTTTTGTTTTTTTTTCCTTCTATTCAGAGGTGCAGGAATATATTTTATATTTTTGGCAATAGCAAAATTAGTATTTAACAAAGAACATGCTACTTAGCAGTATGAAACTTGTTATTTCAGTATTCAATCGCTTCTCTGTGTGTTGCCCAGCCATGATGGGGGCACACATGGCACATTCATAGTTAGTACTTGTTCATGAGCAGTAGTTCTAAAATAACAGTAACAGGTGAGAACTGACTGAATTTTTTGGGGTTTTGCTGTCAAGTTGAAAGGACACAAAGCAGCAGAATTTGTGCTCTATGTACTTTAGAACAATGAACAATTAAATTCTGGAAACAGTGTGCTCCCTGTCCCATTTCTTCATCCTGCAGTCTACTTCAAAAAGGTGCTGGTGTAGAGTGGAGGGCACCTAAGCAGGTTTTTGCCTAGGGATGCAGGCTTTCATCTGTACTTCTAGTAGCTCTTAAACACTGTTTTGCTTTGCTTTCAATTCAGCCTGAGGAAAATGTGGGCCATGTCCATTATGATGCTGAGATCATCCTTACAAAACAGACGTATTTGGAGATCCTCCGGTTTCTGCAGGAGGAAACGTGGCAGTCGGGTGCTGTAGATGATGCGCTTAGTGACATTTTGATCAATTTTAAGCACCATGATTATGAAGCTTGGCACTGGAGATTTGAAGACACTTTTGGAATAGAGCTATATAATATGTTTCTGGTAAGAGAAAAAGATTTTTGTTGTTCTGTGGGTTTTTAAATTACTGGTTTCTTTGTGCAAGTCTGGTCAATGAATATTGACAGCTGCAGCGGTTCTTCCCATCGTACTTTGAATGCGTCACTGTTTCATGGTTGCTCAACCATGTGATGTGAGGTATTCACCTTTTGTATGCCTTTTGTATCCCTGTTGCAAGACTCATTAGACCCTGGGAGTCTGTGGTGCTCGAGTAGACTCCAGTGCTTTCTTAGCACTTAAACTGCAACTCATGCATTATAAATTTCCCTGATTTGTCTCCTGTTCAAATAGATGCTGAAGTTGTTGGCCTCTGCAGGAGCGGGAATGTATTTATGTATTATATATATAGTATAAATATTTGAGGTCTTACAGGTCATGGGGTTTTTTGAATTTTGGGGAAAAAATTATATAGTGTTGGAGAGAAGAGCATGGCTGTGTGTGATGCTGTATTCTCTAAAATGGATTTAGAGCGCTGGCCTGAGGATCCCCAGTAAGCTGAAGCTCTCTGAATAAATCTTTACAGTGCAGAATATGCTAACACTTGATGCCCATGTAATCTTGACAGCAGCCTGTCTAGTTCTGAGGGAGGTCCATGGAAGCCAAATGAAGAAAGCAAGCTATGAATAGCATAGCCTCACTGTTGGGCTCCTCAGATGGAAGGGGACTGAAGGGCTCCACTGAAGTCCTGCTGCTGTTAACCAGTTTGCTCTTGAGCAGACTGCAGGAGCTGGCAGCAGTGGCTCTGTGGTTCATACCAGGCACATACTACTCAATACTGAATTCTGCCAATGCTATAGTTTTTTAAGTGTGGTAGGTAACATGGTAAATACTGCAAGGAAGAAATAACTAAATACCACAAGAAAGAAATGAGCAACTGCACTGTCAGGCTGTGGCAGGAATGACTGCCAGCAACACCATGGAACTCTTCTGCTTTGTACTGCTGCTGGTCTGCTGTGAAAGCATGGAAAAACTCTGTGTCAGTTGTTCCATGAAATGATGCTAGTAAAGCAAAAGCTGGAAGATCCCTCCTGTGTGCTGGCAGTAAGCTTGGAAAATTCCAACCCCACATCAGAATTTTTCTTCATCTCTTGTTTTTCAGATACTGTTGTGCTTAGTGTGTATTGTGACTGTAATAGCTACAGAGCTTTGGACACGTATTCATTGGTTTGTTCAGCTGAAACGAGTACTATTAATAAGTTTCCTCATCAGTTTTGCATGGAATTGGCTTTATTTGTATAAGGTAAGGTGTTTGAAATCTGAATGGCTTTTAGGCTTAAAATGTTACAGTTATGAGGGAGTTAAGGTTATTTAGTTCCTTAAGTTAATGTAAAGCAGTAATTGACAGCAAAATAGATAGACAGATGAACATCTTGCATATTTTCAGGTATATTGGGCTTAAACGAAAGAAACGCTGCTGGCTTTCATCCTGCCACAGGGGGGCAGAGAACTCGTACAGTGATGCTACTGTCATTCTGCTGTGTGGGCAGGAGAGACTGAACTCGTCTAACACAGCTTGGTAGAAAACTCTTGTAGGTTGTGGGGTTGTGTATCTTTCTAAAGACCTCCTGGCTAAAACTGTATTTAACGTGTGACAGGCCACAGATAAACGTTTCATTACTGATGATCAGGTGGCTTACTGTTTGGTGGGTTTGATGAGGCATAATTTGTGCTATGAGATTGTAGTCCAGCCACAAAATCTTGGTCCTCACATTCTGCCATGAGGATGTAACTGCAGCCTGTCAGGCCCAGGAGCAGTGGGTGCCTGAGGGTGGGATGGCTCTTGAACACAGGCGGAATGAGTTGATGAAGAATGTCAGAGATTTTGAACAGATTATTTGACTTCATTTTTTCTATTTGATTATCAGTTGCAAACTGTAAGGCAGAAGAATAATGAATAAAGGTATTTGTTAACAGGAATTACTTTAAAAACAAAAACAGGATGTCCTGATGTTTTAATTGGTAATTGCAGAGAGGGGTTTCTGCTTTTAATCCAAAAACATCTGAAGGAATCAAGATGTTGTCAGACTTGCCAGGCTGGACAAAGCCTTGGGTGACATGGTGAGGTGTCCCTGCCCATGGCAGGGGGGTTGGAACTACATGATTTTAAGGCCCTTTCCAACCAAAACGACTGTATGATTACTTTTGCCCTGAACTGGTATCTTTGAATACTGGAGTTCGGTCTTTTGGTAATTCAGCCTCCATTTGGAGGCTAACTTGGAAGTAGCCGTCCCGTTAGTTTGTATCCATTTCCAGGAAGTACTTAGTTTTTAACTCTGTTAAACAGTTTAGGTAGCAGGCTTTTCTTCACATAGATTGACCTGGGTGATTACCACAAAGGTCACTAGCTCAGGTGCAGTGCTGCATCCTGCACCATTGCGCGTTGTGTTTCACAAGCAATTCCTGTTCTCCCGCAGCTGGCCTTTGCACAACACCAAGCAGAAATCGCAAAAATGGGGCAGTTTGATAATGTCTGTGCTGAGAAGCTCAACTGGAAGGAAAGTCTGATTGGTAAATACTTGCTTCACTGTTTTGTAATTGTATTTAAGATTGCAAAATGTTTGGCAACAGTATCCAAGAATACTCACAATTTCTTCATGGGTAAGACACTGAATTTTCTTCAGTGATACATGATCTAAACTGAGAGGATAGGTTTAGATTAGATATAAGGAAGCAATTTTTCCCTGTGAGGGTGGTGAGGCACTGGTACAGGTTGACCAGGAAGGTATTGGCTGCTCCATTCCTGGAAATGTTCAGGGCCATGTTGGATGGGGCTTGGAGCAGCCTAGTCTAGTCTGAGTCCATGCCCATGACAGGGGGGTTTGGAACTAGATGATCTTTAAGGTCCTTTCCAACCCAAACCAGTCTATGATTACATGGCTTTTCCATTTTTCCATTCTGCAAGACTTTATTTTCTAGGCCTTTGGAGAAGACCTGATCACAAAACTGCTAGGAGCATGTCATGGTGTTACTTCTTTTCCCTATAACTTACACCGTATTTCTGAGCTCCCCTCCCCCAGGACTACCCAGTGCCATTTACTCAAGAGAAAGAAGGGCAGAATTGAAGAAAAAGATTTTGATTTTTCATCTGCCAGGCATGTACAACGGACCTGAGCAATAAGATCTGTAACAATGTACTCTGGTGGTGTTAGTTTAAGAGAAAGCTGAGTATTCTGTTAGCCATTACTTGTTACCAGTGCTATAGCAGGTAAGTTAGTGATGGGAACTCTTAATGAGTGCTTGTTATGGTCTTTCCTTTATAACTTATTGCCAATGATCATTCTGTTTATGTCAGATTTCAGTGGCTTATGCTCAGACTGCACTGAAATCAAACTACAGAAACAGTGATGTCATAAATTAGTGTTTTTTACCTTAGAAGTTCCCTTAAGGAGTAAGACTTTATGCCAATAACTAGAATAGTCCCTTGAAATCTTGCAAGCAAAATACACATTTTGATCTATGCGCAACTTAGCACTTCTGTTGCAGTGGCTGTGGACAAGATGTGCTCGATAATTGTTCCCACAGACAAGACTTAAGTTTCTTCTGAGGCTTCTAGGACTAATTTCCTCTAATTAAGAAAACTTTCTTGATTAAGACAGACATGGGAGAGCCTGAGTCTCTTCTCTTTCTTTCCAGCCTTTCCTCTCCTGCCTGTATCCCCATGACTGGATAAACTGCACTGCAATGCTAATCAGAGACTTTTAAAAATAAACCCAAGCTTTGAACCATATCTAGAGGAGGGATTTCCTTTCATCTGTAATTGAAATGCTACTTTCTGTATTATGGCTCTGTCATAAAAAAATTACTTTTTGAAGTAGTAAAACCAAGTCTCTGCTTTGGCTGCAGAATGGCTCAGAAGTAAATGGACGTTTCAGGACGATCCTTGTCAGAAGTACTATGAAACTCTACTCGTCAATCCCGTTTTGCTGGTTCCACCCACCAAGGTATGGTATATGCCCAGCCCATAGAGACTGTGCACCTTCCTGTTTGTCATCAATGTCAACAATGGCTGTTTTGTCTGTGTTTTTGTAGGCACTGGCAATTACTTTCACCAACTTTGTAACAGAGCCTTTGAAGCACGTAGGACAAGGTATTGGTGAATTCATCAAAGCACTTATGAAGGAGATCCCTTTCTTCCTGCAGATTCCAGTGCTAATTATTATGGCTCTAGCTGTCCTGGTTCGTATAAATGTATCTAATATTTTAAAGCTCAGTTTTATTTTTCATATATTAAGTATAATTTTATATTATTTCTTACTTGTACTACTAACAGATTTCATAGCACAGATAAAATAATTTCTACAAGGGAACTGTTTCTTGACAAAGTTTTTCTAGCAATTCTAGCAATTAGAATAGGTAAATTTGTATTTAAAAACCACATCTCTCCTCACACTCCCCAAATGGGATAAAACAGCATTAAACTGCTTAAAATCTTAGACTCTATGACAGTTTATTGCAGCTTAGTTCCTATTTCTTCGTGTCATTACACAGTGATGTGTGTAATTTGTGCTTTGTACATAAAAGCATCAATTTAGAGCCTTCAGCATCCTTAGTGTAACACTGGGGATGAACTCAAGTGTGTGTATGCTCAGACTGCAGCAAGCTTGTCTCTACTGCAGCTTATTTGACTTGGAATTTCCTATGAAAACTGAAAGCTGCAAATGTTTGACATTATATTTCTATTCTTCCCTCCCCCAGGTTTTCTGCTATGGTGCAGGATCATCAGCATCTGTGTTAAGATACTTAACATCATCTCAGAAGAGAAGTCCTCTTCCCCCTGACCATCAACAGGACAAGATAGACTTCGGGCAGTACAATGGGAGCAAAGGAGATGGCTGTTACTCAGAGAAACCTCTTTATGTTTCTAGAGCACCTTGTGACAGGGAAGACCCTTCTCTGAGACCAGGAAATGGAAGAAGTCCTGATGTTGCGCATACAGGCAATAAGCAAGATACGCAAGTAGAAGAGTCTCACAAACCAGAACCTCGTGTATGTTAGGCCTGGTGTTCTTTGACCTGGGATGTAATGTAATAGATTTCAGTGTCATCTGTTCAAACATGTTTAACAACAAGCTTAACCCAAATTGTGCCTGTACCCCTATAGAACTGTTTGGTAGAGGTGTATTGGGCATGTTTTGTTCTGGAAAAATACCCTGCAATGGCTAACTGTGGCAGGAAACTACTGACTTAAGATTTCTTTAAAGAAGTAACTTCATTATGTCATCCTGGGCAATAATGATTCCCCACAGAAGAAAGGTGGTGGAAAAAAGGCATTGCTGACTATTCTGTACACTACAGAAAATTAAAGCCAGCCTTGTGCTCTAAGTGGTGCTTATTTACATGTACTGTTCCCCAGGAAATAACAAGACCAGACATGTTTTGGGGGATTTCTGCCCCTTGAGCCAAGCTACACCTGAAACAGTAGATGTTGTCACTTTGGATTACTTGATTAATAGCTTACTATTAATTTTTACAGAATAGATTGCACACTGAGTCTGAAGTTTGTAGACTAGAACCTACCACAGCTGAAAAACACACTGAAGAACCTGCACCTGAGCAGCAGAAACAGGAGCCAGACAAAGCACAGCAAGAGGTGGGAGAAAACTGTGATCCTAGTAAAAACCTCAAACAAAGGAATTCTGCAATGGGACTGTGTGAAGAGAAGATAAAGAGCAGTTCATGTGACTCACAGGAGGGAGACTGAGGAAGCCTGAGCTCTCCTGTAAGTTTTCTCTAATCTTTGGTTGTCAAAAACTTCTGTTTGTTCTTCTGGAGTTCTCAAAAGTAGAAAAGAACATCAGAGTGCTGATGGGACTTCTCGTTGATCAGAGTATTGGTATGCACAGCTCTAAGGTGGGGGGTTAAAAACAGAGACTGAGTATAGGTCCTGCTTCTGTAATTTTGAATGCATGCATTAAATAAGATAATACAACTTTAAATGGCCAAGAAAACAGGCTTGTGGAGTGTTGCTGATTGTTTGAAATGAAATTAGTGTTAATAAGTTTTGAGGAAAACCAGATAGTGGTGGAAAAGCACTGATACTCTGGTCTTGCAACCGTAAGTCTCATCAGGTTACTGTCACATGATCTGAAAGAAGCTGCTGATATTCATGTAACTCACATAAGACAAATCACAGCTCAAATGTCTCAGGACTATCTTTTGTTTTATATTCTTTAAAATGGGTCAGCTAAGTTTTAGGACAATTTAATGATTATATTCTAGCTGCAGAGAAGTGATGTTGTAGCAGATGTTTATTAGAAGATAAGTACCAAAAATTAGCACAATAAGCTAATGGTAACACATGTTTTTAAGAATAATATTCTGACAATTCTCCTTAAAAGCAGGAGGATGAGTGTTAGTTTCAGTAGGATTCAATTTTAGTGCTACAAAAGCTACAAGAGCGTGTTTGTAAAACTTCCAGTAACTGTGACATAGTTTGCGTTATCTGGAGTCCGCCTGATTAACTGTTCTTATGATGACATTTTACTCTGAAGCTAAAAGTAACAACAGATATTTGTTAAAGTGTATAATAAAAAGACATCACTTCATTTATAAATACCTGAAGTGAACAGTTAGCCACTGTTGATGTTAAAATCACTGATTTGTAACTGAAAATCCCTATACTTGAACTACCCCAGCAAGCAAATACTTACTGAGAGTAGAAGTAGATGAGATGAAGTAAAAAGCAGCATACATAGATTTCCTCTTTGTAGCATTTTAAAGTCAGTTACTTAATGCCAAGCACTTCCCACCCCTGTGATTCCCTGACACTTCTCAGGCTGCTGCTGGTGGTGGGCCTGTACCACACAAAGGATAGAACAGTACTTGCTTCAGTGTATCTTAAAAAATCCTTCTGATTGTAAAACTGAGCTTAGTAATACAGGAAACAACCACATGTAATCAAAAAACCAGCATGCTTTGAAAAGATTCCCTTTGTATTAATCAAAACTAGAGTTTGATTTAATATTTTTTATTTAATAAAAAATGATTGTTTCTTCCAACCTCTGTTTTTGCAAAGACAGATTTAAGTACTGAACCTATTTCTCAATTATTTTTTATCTTTTTAAAAAAGTACAAAACAAAACAGGACTTTTTTCCAGGTAGGTACAAAGAAAAAAAAAATCAAGTTTTCTTGAAAAAGAATAGACAAATTTAGGTCTTAACACTCAACTGAGACAGTGGTAGAATCCACACCTCAGCAATGACAGAACCTTGATAGGAAAATTTGTATAATGTTCACAGATTAGAGGCAGTTAAGAGGGACACAGTAATCAGTGTCTCGGACACAGCTAAAAGCAATAGCAGCAATGACTGGTCACAAATGTGATACTGCTGCTATTCATAGCAAAAGGTTTTAGAAAGGGGGCAAAACTACTAAGTGCATCTTCTGTAAGAAGGCATTATGTTTTTCCAGCAAACAATGATACCTAAGATACTATTGTACAGTACATGCCTATTTGTTCCTTCAGCTAGAACTTGGTCCCTTTATAGTTGAGGGTAAATGGACTCTTTGTTCATCCATTCTCTTAGCTTGTGACCGTAAAATCAGGCTAAAAAAATCCTCATCTGGTACAGTTGGTCCTTTCGCAGATGAGGGAGGAGCACATCTTTGATCATCCAGTCTGGAACCCTACAGATAGGCCAAGCAATAAAGTTACATGTTACAGGAATATATAAAACAAGTGAAAACATAAGTGAAAAAATACTAAAAGGTTTTGGTTTCAGATTTAAGGCTATTAGAAAGATTATTTTGCAACTTTTGTTTCCAGGTTAAACTTTGCAAATGAAATTACTAAGTTAGGAGTGTAAGTGTAGCTAAAGTGGTTCTTCCAAACAGTTTGTCTCCATCTGTCTGAAAACAAATCCCTCTGTTTAGTTCTTTGTCATAGTGTTAGAAGGATATTTAAGCATCCTTTGCCCTAAAGAATAATTTTTAGTGTAGGTATATGGTATTTCTCATTTCCTGTAACAGAAAATATGGTTGTCTTCCTTTCCTTATACAGGAAGTAAAAAACAGCAACACTTTTGTCAGTTGCTATCAACTGTTATTTAAACTGAACATAAGTGGAATGCCCATCACTATTGCCACTAAACTTTGATATTGAATTTCTTGAGAATTCAGGATTCCCAGTGTATCAGGTGCCCTCCTGACAAGGCAGATCTAAACACTTCCTCTTTAAATCATTTTATATATTTGTTTTAATAGTCTTGCTTGTGCTCCTTCACTTTTTCAGCATTTGTTACTGTAAATGATTAACATGGTATCAATACTAAAATTACACTTACTGGACACACAATTAGTAAATCAAAACAAGGGGAAGGAAATGTAAAAACAAGCAAACAGAAAATCCCACCAAACAAACCCACAACAAGATCAAGCAACACAAACAACAACTTAAAAAAACCCTAATTTTTAGTCATCTATGTTCTTCATCTGCCAAATCAATTATTATCATAATATATGTGATAATAAAGGTGCTTATATGCAGAAACTGAACAGCAGGATGTATAAATCAAATCTCTAAAACCTCATAATCTAAATAATTGTAAAAAAATCCTCACCTGACATTTTATCAGTATATCGAAGAAGTCATCATCTAGGTCCCTGTTGTTATGCGCCATGAGATGACCCAGGACTGAGTGACTGTTCTGCTGGTTAAGTCGAAGTCCAGGTAGATTGCTAAAGCTGGCACGTTGGTCATCGAGCCGGCGGCTCTGCGAGCTAGCGAGTAGGTCTAGAAACTCATCTGTGTGGGGTGAAACTACAGATGTAGAAAAGGCTGGGGGGAAGGAAGAAAACAAGTTAGCCTAGAAATAATATCCTTTCCATAGTAAGTTCTGTATGCAAATGCTTTTTTAAAATAGTGTTTGGTAGAAAGTAGAGTCAGATATGAATTTTACTTTTAAAAATTTACATTTTCGCATTGTTTTAGGTGGAGTAGAGGATGTTGCCACTGAAGCAGCTGAGAACCTGTTCTTCTCCTGAAAGTAGCATCTCTGATCATCCATCCTGTTGCTCTGGAAACGACTCAGCAGATCAAAGAACCCTTCATCTGCCATTGCCTCTCGACTGTTTTTCTGAAGAGAAAAGTGGAGTTAGTGGTATTCTGAACTCAAGAGTACCTAAAACTGGGGCAACTGTATCACAGTTTCAGTCCAGTAATAGGTTTGACATTTGCGTATCTGAAATGCATTAAATGAATTTTTTTAGTAATCCATTCCTATAGACACATTTAGTGTAAGAGAAAACGCTAATTATACAGCAAGCATTTTTGGAAGGTAAAATACATTAGAAACATTTTGTTCTCTGAAATACAAAGAAACAGTACTCTGATCAGCACAGCTGGAGTTATATCCCCTCAAGCCATTAATCCACCTACAACCCTAAACCAGCACTGAGCACTTTCCATTGGCTCCTCAGGTCTGTGGCCAAAAGCAGTCCTCTCATATTAGATCAAATGACTTTGTTCTTTTAGTTTTAACTGACTTCTGTCAAGAGTGCAATAACCCTAAGAATATGTCAAATATATTCCCTGCTCTCTGAATCAGAGAAACTATTTTAAGTTTGGAGAAGCAGGGTCTAGGAGAGACTTAGAAATAAACTGTACCTTCATGCTGAGCTGTAACTTTAGAAAAACCACCAGGAAAGAAAGTGTTCTAATAGTAACAAAGGCTTAAAGATGGCACCACCTATGAGACAGCTGGAGAGTGGCAGATTGGGCATCCTTTTACAAAGCCAGTGTTTAAATTGAGTACCACTGAAACGGACAGCTGCCAGAATATAATTTCTGTAATTCTGACCAGATAAAGGTGAGTAAAGGTGATGGTCTTCACAGCTCACCAAACCTACCCTCTGTGAGTTTGGAAGTCGATGATCAATAGAATTACTGGCATCCTGCAAAACTTTTGAAGTGGTGCCGGTTTTGTACTTTTTGCCTTTTAGTCGATTTACAAAATGTAGTTTTGCTGAAGATTTGGCAACCAGTGGTTTCTGTTTAGCAAGAATCTCACTGTTCCAGTTCTGAACCTAAGAAAACAAGAGTCAGGAAATGAAGCCTTCTGATTTTAATTACCTAGACTGTTACCTCGCATCTGCTGCTGCTTTTCCTGCCTGAAATGACGCAGTTTGACATAATTTAGTTTATCCAAGCACGACAACATGAAAACTTAGGTTTTGGTTTTTATTACTTGACTTGTGACTACTGAGCTTTTGTTACCTGAAGCAGGTTAATATTGTTATTGGTGAGTCTTACAACTGAACTGGAGTGTGATACCCAATGGATTAAAATGTGGTCAAACAGTGTAGTTAACCAAACATGCCGAAGTTTTCCTTGCTGAGTATGGTGCAGGAAATGTAGCTTATGGAAATGCTAAAATGCAGATACAGGTGGCATTTCCCATCTGACATTCTTGGAATTGGGAATGAAAAACAAAATTACAAATCCATTGTATTACGAGGTGTTAGAATAACGAACTCTTACACAAACCCAGATATTCAACCACCCTTCAGTGTGATCCTTGATATGCACAAAATTCCTAGTAAAGATTGAAAGAAGGATGGAGGAGAATGCCAGCACAGAACAAAGAGGACTAACTATCTTGTTTCACCACAGCAAAAATAGAGCTTTACTGATCTAACACACTTTCCCTAAATTCTCTTTTAATATAAATAGAATTATCCAGAAAATTGACAGCTTTATCTGCAGGTGACTCTTAGAATAACTGAATAAACCCCCCTTTTTTTTTTCTTGATTCAACATCAAAAATTGTGAACACAGTCACAAATCCTGCAGCAACACTGCCTAACCAAAAGCATTGCTTTCTGAAGGCTTATTTATAATCTGCACATAGATTTCAGCACCAAGCAGATGGCATCCTGTACAACCATAATGCCACAGTCATGTACTGCTCTGTATATTGAAGACTTTTATGGAATTATTTTTCAGAATCTACTCAATGAGTAACTTGAAAAAGGCTCTTTTAGAAGAGCTAAGCTGCAATACTAGGTTAATACTTTATTTCAAAAATCTGTGTGAGACATTTTAATAGATTTAGGGCACAGACTGTCACAGGCTCTGTACTTTAAAAAAGCTCACAGATAAACAGATAGTAGCCAGAAGCTTAGAGGTCCTAGCCAAGGACTCACCCTAGGCTAAACACACACCCTTTTAAAATTACTACACAAAGAGGCTCATACGTATCTGTGCTGACTTCAGCTGTACATTGAGATTTCATTTCCTATTTGATAAACACAAGGGCAGGCTTTGCATTTCTTTGAAAAGATGTGATTTAAATCCCAGTATGGTGGGAAAACGAGCCATTTCAGTCTGCCACAGGAGTCATTTATGGAGAACTGCCAACCTGCCACTTGAAGGCAGACAGCATTTGAAGGAAACCTCTTGAAGATAGATTGATAAAAAGGTTTTAATCAGGAACTCCCAGCTCCTGGAGATTTCTCTTGAGCTTGGGTAAAAGTTAGTTTACTGATCTGTGACTCTGTTTCATCATTTCTGAAATAGCATCCTTTCTCAGGATGGACACAAACTCCTAATGGTTTGCAAGTTGGTTTAAATCCCGAAGTGAAAAACACAACATGTATTTGAGGTGCCTATGACTGTACCCAAAGAAAAAATGTTCAGAAGAGCTGAGCTAAAGCTTAGGCATTTTACGCTGAATCACTTGCATGATGCAAGCTCAAGCCACCTTTAAAGAAAGGATGAAAGAGCATGTTTTGATGCACAACTTCAGGACCTCGTTCATTCTTTCCTGTGAAGGAATAAAGCAAGCTTTCCACAAGCCATTCCAACCAACATATGCAAGATGCTGGCTGTTGCCCACATTGCAAAAGTATTATTTGTTAGAATTGTTAGACCTGCTTTTACTTAACATGTAAAAAGAGCTAAATTAAAAAGGATATGGCAAATGACTTAACATTCTGCTGACTTCTTTCAAAGTTGTTAAGTATAAAATTTATGACTATTGATAACTCCTGAAGTCAGTGCAATCTCACCAGCAGATCAGAAACAAGGGAAGTGCCAACCTTTTCTGGAGTTAATTTCATAAGTTCCATGTTCTCCATACTGTGACGGCGTGCTACTCTTGGTCTGGTACCTTCGAGAAAGAATCAAGTTCATCTGCATCATTAAGATTTATAGTGTCACCTTCAAAGCTGTGGCTGTACTCATCTATGGTGCAAGATACAGCAATTCTGAGTTCCAAAACAATGCAGGTAAACGTATCAGCAGGGAATGAATAACCACTAATAAAAGCAGCTTTCAGAACCACACTGATATAAGCTACTTAAGTTGCTTTCATGGGACACAGGAGAAGGATGATGGGTCTCTGACCAGAATTCATTTCTACTGTAACCCCTGGAAAAGGGTTTTCGTGGAAAAGGAGGAGCTGAAGTGGTCCAATAATGCAAAAACAACTTATTTTTCTTTTTGGCAGGGGGGAGAAGGGAATATTTAAACAAATGCAAAGCCTGCTCAACTCAACCATCTGTAGTTAGAAAACAACAGATTCTTCAAGTTCACTGTTAGCAAGTACTGCAGAAATAGGCATATATTTACCATTCAGACTGGTATCTACCGCATGGCTTTCTGCCATCATGGAGTTGTTTGTGCTATAGCTTAATCCAAGAACCATTTGAAGATCTGAGAGATTAAGTCTTGCAGTGAGTTCTCCATTTTTATCTCCTACCTGAAAACAAACAAAATAAGTCTTTCTATTATTGTAATAAAGTATACACATACGTAAATAGAAAGCTCACCTTGTCCCCTAGAGTTCTGAAAGAAAAAAGCTGAAAAAGTTTTCCTGTTTGAAAAACTGAGTCATCCTTTTAATGAAATACATGACAACTAAAAGGTACATAAAGCCTACAACACCTCTGCTAGGCTGTTACCTTGGACTCCATCATGATGCTGTCAAATGTGGCACCAGAACTAAGGAACTACTTGCAGGGAGATAGGGCTGAAACACTTTGGAATCAACTATCTCAGAAATCAGTCAAAATCCATTTCATTATTCAAAGTCACATTCATGGATGAGCTCCAAAAAATCACTGTGTGAGAGCAAAACTGCCAACTTACAGGCAACATGAAACTCGTACCTCTCGTGAGATCTCCAAGTGCCTTTCGGCAAAATGCATAGCTTGGTCGTGATTTCCCAGCGCAGTGTAAGCATTCCCTAAACTCCAGCATGCTCTTCCTTCTCCAATTCTGCAGAAAAAATTAAAACTTTCAATTATATTGTTCCTTGCTGAACACTAGGGGTCAGGTTTCCGTAATATTGCCAACATAAAGATTGCTGTGCCAAAAATGAAGGCTATCGTCTTCAAACACCAAGAAGTTTTTGTGTTTAAAGGAATGGGATCTGGGTATAACCATAAATATGAACAAATCTAATAACAATACTAATTTTTAAGCTCACAGGAAATATAATTAATTCAATTCTGCAAGCATGAAACATTTTACAACCTACTTTGCTTTTTCTTAGATTGCCTGCCTTACTATTCTTCACATACTGTTTATTGAGTTAGAAGTACATTTAAATGTTGCAAAAAATTTTACTTGCACCCAACATCACAAAAAAGGCCTTATAAATTATTATTATAAAATAAGCACTAGTTGCTACTGTATTATTCTCCTTTCCTCATCCCTTCCCATATTTTTAGTTTGTGGAAAAGCAGGAGGTGTATTCTTGTGAAGGTATGCAAAATTATTACAATGAAGTCATGAAAGAGAGCTGGCTTTTCTTCTCCTTAACTTACAAAAGAAGATGCTGACAGAAGATGATGTGGAGTCAGTCATTCATCACTTCCATCTTTCATCTGAGACTCATTAGCTGCACTACCTCCACAAGTAAATATTTTTTTTTCCACATGAATACTGGAGCCCAGCATAGCAGGGAAAACACATAACTTCACCCGTCTTAAAAGAACAGTGACAGCAGAGGTAACAGCTAACAGGATATGGTATGTCACGCACACATTAAACAGTCTCTTAGGGCTTACTTGTCATTTAATTCCTGAGCAATCACAAGGTGTTTCAAATGATAATCAATTGCTTTTTCATAGTCTTGAAGCAAAGTGTATGTGTTCCCAAGGCTGTAGCAGGCCTGTGCTTCCACAGCTCTGTCTTTAAGCTGTCGTGCCAGCTGGAGCGTCCTCCTGAAAGAAGGGGTTAGTCACCTCAAAAATCGCTGCAAGAAGTTTATAGAAGTACACTTGTGCAACTAAAAAAAGTTATTTATACAAATTAGGACACCACGCTAGCAAATGGGCTGCTAATCAATCACTCTCATGTACACTCTTACAAGATTTTGTCTTCCACTCCCCTCCACAGCAACCTATTTCCATTTACTTTATTAGAACAGAGTGAACCCTTAAACAGCAACTTCAAATTTTAATTTATTGCTTCATCAATAATTTATAGCACTTTCCTGACAGTTATGCACTTGAAACAGCTTGATATATTGTTTATTCTCCATCAACATGAGCAAGACAGACCTATAACTGCCAAGCCAGGCTGCCACTGCGGGCAAGGAAAATGCGAGTACTAAGAGGAATCTGCTCAGTACTGAAGCTTTTTCCCCTTTCAGAAAGAACAGGTAGGCTCTGAAATTCATGTAAGACTTATTAGCCTGTCTCTTCATCAAGCTTGTATTTTCCCAAGTTACAGTAGCTACTGCTTAGTGGTATAGAGATCAAGAAGTCAATTGAGAATACAGACTAGGTATGTAAACTCATGCTGATGTGCACCACCTATGAGCCTTACAGCTCCCCATCTCAGGTGTACTGAAGTTACATCATTTCAGAACTTGCTAAGAGCTGAGACATTAATGGTTTGATTCTAGAATAAAGGGAATAAATGCCTATCAACAGAAAGGTATCTCATCTACAATGCTGACAAGAATCTACTTAAAGTAACGTAAAAAGTGAAAAACAAAAAATATTAGTGCTGTCCCTCCCTTAAAAGAACCATAAGAATTAAACAACTACGGAAAAACATGATCTTTTGCTAAAAACATATTCAGCTCTCCTCTAAGGGTATGTTGGAGAGAAGGCTACTCTACAGTGAACTAAAGTACCAGACACAACAGAAGCAAACTGTACAGGAAGAGGTATAAATTCTATTTCTAAGCAGTCAACTGACTTGTAGTATTCTGAAGCAGTTTCAAATTCACCGAGGAAGATGTAGGCGTTTCCAAGATTGCTGTATGCTCTTCTTTCTGCTGATCTATCGCCAAACTCTTTTGCAATTAGGAGACGCTTAAAAAAAACATAGAATAACTGTGTTATTCACTCTATTTTGTATTTTCTTACACATTTGCATACAGAAATGCACACTCTACCATGCCTCTATATTGTTCTTCAGGCCACAGTGCTTGAAAAGAATAGCCAATCTTGAAGCTGTGCCATGAAGATTTAACACTTGCATTGGAAAACTTGCAGCAAGATTCAACACAAGGCATGTCCTAGAACAGAATTCCTTACTAGCACATTGCTGTACCTGTTCATGGGCTAAAACCGCACTCCTGAAGTTGCCCAGAAGATAGTGTGTGTTTCCCAGGTTTCCAAAGGCACGTCCTTGTGCTGCTCTATCACCCAGCTCTGTTACTATTGACAGATTTTCCCTGTTTCAGGGGAATGGAGAAGGGGAAGAATAGTGATTTTTAAACAGGGGTTTTTAACCCTTGCAGTAATTTAAATATTTTTTTTTAATCTTTCCATCTATAAAAGGAGAAATTCTATTTAATCTGGTCTGTATTCTACTTCGGCTTATTTTAAGGGCCTTTATGCAACCATAAATCTTCCACTGAGCAGGAAACATTTCCTGTGAGATCCTGAACTTAACCGCATCTTTTCTCAAGATGGTTTGCTTGCTTCTAATTGCAGAGCTACCATAGATACAAATATACCAAGGTCCTATCACTGACTCAGTCTGGTTTGAAGAATACTGCTGGATTCTAACATAAGGGAAGGACTTCCCAGGTAGTAAGAGGTACACTAAAAGTAAGGGCATAACAAGAAAATGGTGCACTCCCCAGTTTAAAAGGGAAAAAACAGGTACACTGTTCTGAACAGAAGCATGCCATAGTCAGTTCACGACTCCACAACTCTGCCAATACTCTAATGAAGTGGATTATCACATCCTCTCAATCCCCAACATTTAAAGCTACTACTTACTCATAATAAGTTGCAGCCTTTTGTAAAGCATTTTTCACATCATCTGGAAGTTCCCCTGGATCATGAGTCCCAACATTGGCTACATTTTTCCCTTTAGAGTGATATACATTTCCCAGATTATACAGTGCTCTTGCTTCTCCAACCTAAACCAAAAGCAAAAGGCAGCTTTACAATTTTATGCTTCAGAGTCTTCCATCACAACTAATAGTACAACCCACAGATGGGAAAAGAAGTTTGCTAACTAGTTGTCAAAACATGCTCTGTCCATTCTGACCTTGTTCTTGACATCTACCTTCCTCCCACTCAGTTACATCACTTCCTTTTGAGATGCCATATACATAATAATTCTTGAAGCCAATTATAATTAAAACTTAAATAAATCAATTATAACAAACAAAACAAAACAAAACAAACAAACAAACACCAACCCAAAACAGAAAACCACCACCACAAAATGGGATAATATTTTGTTATCCTGGATCTATAATCTTCCAGGTGCAAACAACTATCTTGCAAGTAACAGATTCTTACTGTCTTGAGGAAATAATGCAGTATGTATTCAATATGCTGTATTTACTTACTTACCTCTGAAAGGCAGCACACATCACCAGTACAACAGGGTTCACTAGCATGTGTTAGCAGTTTACTTCCGGGTGCCTGAGCAATTCTTACCTTATCATTTAGCTCTCTGGAAATATCCAGATGTCTTTGACAACAAACAATAGCTTCTTCAAAATTCCCAAGTACCTTTAAGGTGTTGCCCAGATTCCCACTAGCTTTAGCTTCACCCAGTAGATCTCCAATTGTTCTAGAATTGCACAAATAAAGCACCCAGTGAATAATAGTGTACAATTTGAAACCAAGATAATCAATGTATAGTAGGCAATTAGAAGAAAAAAAATATTAAAACCATGCAAATGTGTATGTATTCAATTTTATATCTAAATTGCACTCACATAAACTTTGTTCAATCTTTGATTACAGTCATTTCATTTTGTTGGTGCTGTCTGTGCAACAGCTAGTTCACGGCATTCAACTAGATTCATCTACATACCATTAAAATTAATTTCTTTTAGGAAGGGAATAAAGAGAATTTTTTAATGGTTAAAGGTAAAAGGCAGTCCAAGCATTAGAATGAGAGGTTTAACTACTGCTGCATTTTACTGGACTATCATAGTCTTACATTATTTCCAAGACATACTTGTCTCCTAGAAAGATCTACGGTAAAGCCACATTCCTAGATTCTAAATGAGACTTAAGCCAAAAGACTGCCACTGAACCACTGAGATTATGATACTTCAGGAACAACACAAAAAGACAAGTTCCCCAAAGGCTGCAGCATTTGAGCAGGTTAAGGCAGAGAGAACAGGAGATACATGCCTAAACTGAGGTCAAGTGCATTAAGTGCCTCTGTCTTTTACTGGATCTATACCCAGTCATTAAAAATCAGACGCATAAATGGCAAGTGCAAAGCACAGGGGTTTTAGATTTCACAGTATCATGGTTTACACAGAGAAACATGAATGAGTTCTGCCTAGTAAACAGGAGAGCCAGGCAGACTTGAGTTAAAAAACAGGAAAGGGTAAAGGAAGGGTGGATTTAAAGAAGCCATCTAATTATCCACAAACCTGGCGAGGTCTCAGTCAGTACTAGGATTATTGCACGAGACCGAGTATTAGCTCCAGGTTAAAGGGCAATCAAGCTACCTAACAGAACCCTTGGCCCTCTGCTGTCACCACATTCCCTCACTAAGATTATTAATAGTAGGGTTTGGTAAAAAAAAAAATGAACAGCCAACTGCTCATCTCTACCAGAATGGGATGACATGGAGAACATGGTTAAGGAAAGACACAAGATTACCTTGCAAGAGTTAAATCATGGTGATGGTATTCCAAGGCCTTTGCATATTCATGCAAGTAGAAATAGGCATTGCCTAACTGGCTGTAAATAGCACTGAGTGTTTTTAAATCTTCAGTTCCAACCTGAACAGCTGCTTCAAAGAAAGACACACCAGCTCGGCAATCTCCTGCTTTACACAGGCGCTCACCTTCCAAAGCCAGCTCCAGGCAGGAAGCCTCCATCCTGCACAACGTAAGCAAAAAGAAACATGGTCACTCTAAATACAGAACTTAGTCCAGTAACCAGAGTTCTGAAATGGTTATTTTAGTCAGGAGGGTCTCCATTTGTTTAGTACAGGGACTCAGCACCACAGGACAAGCAATGAGCTTTGTACTGTAATATTACTGACACTAATGCTGAAATGGAAAATGCAACTTCAAAGGTGTGAGCAAACATAACATTAGAACAGCTTCACCATTTTTTTTTTAATTCTTCTTTCCTTTTAAGTCTCAGGAGGAAATCCAAACACTGTTTTGTCTACCTTTAGGATTCAAAAATGCAGTTTCCACCATCTACGTGATCTCAGAGAAGTGACCTAGAAAACAAGCTATTATTGGCAAATACCAGTTTTGACAAACAAACTCTTTTATTTTTAGGCTCATACCATAGTTACTTGCAAAATGTTCCATGAAAAAAAAAAAATACAAAGTCAATTTTTCCTGTGTATCAAAGACCATGACTGTTTTTCCCAAAGTTGTTTCCTGTGCAGTTCAGTATTCCTTGACTCCTCATCATTTCCTATAATGGCACTGCTATGAAAATTCTCCTAGTGTAAAGAAAAACAGATCTACACTGAATTAATGACAAAACGTATGCCAAGGCAAGTTACTTAACCGAGATGCCATCATTCAGGACTCTATGGAACACTTTTTATTAATGTAAACAAATAATTGTGTAAACAGAAAATACAGCAAGCAGTAAAGAAGGGAGTTATGAATGAATTAATTTATAGGATTTGTAGAAGATTACACTTTGAATAATACGAAAGCAGCTGTTACAGAACTGCAGCTGTCAGAACACATTCATACATGTTTTTGCTACTGGGAATTCTGGTGTGCAAAAGGTAACATTTCAGTAAGTGTTAGTGATTATATACAAACATTTCCTAATGCAAGGGAGGCGAGTGAGACAGAGGGATGAGAAGATGACTTCAGATCTTCACCTTGAAGTGTATTTTCAAGGTATGTGCATTTTAAAAAGCTCACAAAACTCTCATCCTTCTACTTTCACAACGTTTTAAAAAAGGAAATTCAGTCAAAGCCTTTCTGTAAGTGTTCAAAAAGGGTGTGCTAATACTGCCAAAAAGGAGACATCAACTTTGTAAATGTGTCCATTGTTCTGAATTTTTCTTCTTTCTTTCAAGTGGTTTATACAGTACATATCACGGCTTGGACACCAAACAAGAACATCCTTGTCGTAAAAGATTTCCTTGTTATGCCATGATTTGATATTTACCTGCTTGTAAGAATAAAACTTTAAAATTCTATTCCTAAAACTGTTTCCCTTTGTACACACAGATCAGTAATAGCAACAATCAAATGTTGACTTTTCCAAAAGCTTTTTTAATGGCAACACCAGAAAAGAGCCGTTTTGACAAGACACAGTGATAGATATTTAACCTACTTGCACTGCTGACATTTCATTATTTTTCTAATTTGTAAAAAAACTAGGTTATATGGCAGGTTAATCTGAATGAGAAGAAAGTATTTAGGAAATATCCAATGACTTTCAAGAGAACTAGAAGATTCTGGATCATAAGTAAAATAAGTTACCAACACAAAATCGTACCATACCTGCTGGTCTTCGACATTCCACAATTTAAGCACAATGAGATGGCAGACATATTTAACTTTTTTTAACTAAAACCACATGGTAGCTGTTGAAGATGCAGACAGCAACTGATAAGTCAGGCATGAAGTTCTTCCCCGGCCCAACTTCTCATGCTGGATATCCATAACACACGCAGTATTTTTAGGTTTGGAAGCTCTTCTCAGAGAAGTGAAAGCATTCCTGTTTGCTAGAATGCACAACCTGGGTTTTGTTACACTGTGCATGTGTTGAACGTCAGATGAAAAAAGGCAGAAATGATTAGGTAGAGTTAAGTACAAGGCAGAAATGATTACACCATCAGCAACTGAAGGTTTAAGACTTAAAACACTTCATTGGGTAACCTTAATCCTATCCAAAGAGGTTCTCTCCGGGCACCTCATGTTAACTGACATGTCCAATTAAAGTGATGGCTAGAAAATATGGTGCCTCCTTAGTGTGAAGGATATAGACCATTACACAATCACATTCATTTCTTTAGATTTTTAGCTTGAACAGCTAAAAAGAGTAGAGCTTTCAGCAAAATCTGAACATGACGTAATAGTCAAAATGTTATACTGGACTCTGGTTCTGTAAGTAAATTTGTCCCATTAAGAAAAAAAATCGTGCTTGGATTTGCAGCTGCGATACATCTGCCACCTATCAATGCAAAAAAGGCACAGTTTTAAAAAGTACAAAGACTGTATCAGAGAATGCTATAGACTGGTAATTTTCCCAATATACTGCATTCAACTAATCTCACACTACACCAAGGACTGACAAATGGCATGGCAGCATTACCCTTTCATCAGGAAGCGCAAAACAACATTTGACTTCGTAAACCTACAAATAATATAACTTAGAAAAATCAAAGATTTGACTTCTCATACAGAACATAAGTATCTACGAATGCTTCTACCCAGGCTGATGAAAATTGAGTCTTTAAGTCAACCAGAACTACAGGAAGTAAATAAGAACGGGAATTGGGAACCGTTTGTGTAAAACGATCCCACTATTTAATGCTACTCGAGCGCAACTCTAGAAAGGTTGCATTAATAGGTTGCCAGAATATGTACAGCAAGTTAAAGCTATGATTCTATTTGGATCCATTTGGATTCTTACTGACCTTCTACAATTTCAAAGTCTAAATAAGCCATAAAAAAATAATGAAGAAAACAAGATATTTATTTCCAACTGCATGTATCCAATATTAGTATTTTGTTCACATTATAGAACAGATGTGAAATCATCCAGTTATTTTAAAAGTTTGCAGGCTTATCCATCAAGTACCAAAACCAGACTCAGAATAGGTTTGGGTTTGGGATTTTTTTTTCCCCCCTCCATTATTTATGAAGTTATTTCTGTTATGAAAATGAACCTTTTTTTTTTTTCCTCCCTGAGATTTACTTAGGTCTTCTCCAGTCTTAAAACCATCACCTCTTTGGAACATTTAAACTACCCCTTACTAATAGTTAAACAGCACACTGACAGACTGGACTGTGCTAGGTTATCAATATTTTACGATGTCATTAAATAGTTACAAGGAGAATATGAAATTACTCCCTCTGTTCCCAGAGCTGAATTGAATTACTTATTTATTCAACACCCAGTGGCTAAACAAAAGACACAGGAGAAAAAGGCCCATTCATCTGTGCATTTGTAATGAAATTCTGTTC
Source organism: Neopsephotus bourkii (assembly GCF_033783945.1). Taxonomy (NCBI): domain Eukaryota; kingdom Metazoa; phylum Chordata; class Aves; order Psittaciformes; family Psittacidae; genus Neopsephotus; species Neopsephotus bourkii. Next base: position 1,555,235 of record NW_026900760.1, on the reverse strand, counting down.
CTGCTAAACTGGCTAATGTTCTTCCAGATATTATGGTGGAAATACACAGGGCTTTGTTTTGTTATTCTGTTTGTAGCTGCCTGGGCCTGTTCTCTGAAAGGTTGGCATCTCCTGAATAATTTCTCATCTGTAAAACTATCCCACCCTTATCTGTCCCTCTAAGCTTTTCATCTCGCCTAGCTCTCTTTTCTCTTTTCTTCCCCCGCCTATGATACATGTAACATACCTAGAGACTAAACAAGAAAATCCTATTGTATCGCTCCAACCAAGATGCATAAATTTCTTGATGCTACACTAACAAAGATCTTACACTCTCCCAACTCCTACCCTTAGTCCTGGTTTCTGTACATATCACAGAAGCATACCACACTGACCCCTACGAACACCTTAACTATACCTCCACTGCAACACTGTCTTTAATCAAACCTAGTCTGAGGGGAGTCTTAGAAACAAAATAACACAGAAGCACCACATGCATACAACAAAGAAACCACACAGCTGAATCAGGCTTTTTTTTTTTTTTTCCTCCAGTCAAGATAAAAACTTACAAGTTTCTCATGTATGCATTTAGCAGGCCAAGACAAGTGAGTTCTACAGTTACTCTATAGATTACTTATTAGCCCCCTTTTTTAGCTTCAGTGTTTTCAGTCACTAAACAACATAAAAAAACCCAGTTTCTCCCCACCATCATAAGCATTTTTATGGCTGCTAAAGCGATAGTGGTCAACTACAGTGGGGAGAAACAGCTTGCACAGTATGAAACAGATCCATAATAAAGCCTCTTCTTAGCAGGGGGCCACCAACTTCTTTTTAAAGTCAGTTCTATTGGAATACCAGAAAGAAGGGAAAAAGCAGTCAAACCCAAACGAGCCTGGGACATGACCAGTACGTAAAAAAAATTACAAATGCATAAGTAATATCCCCCCTCCCCTCAGTAATTTATGACCTCGTCTTTCCTGCATTAAATTTTAAACTACAACCAAGTATAATCTTTCCAAATTACAGCCATTAAATTAAATTATCATAAAATTCCAGTTCAATATACTGAATGGATTTGCAGCTCTCCTCTTAAGTTTTAGAAAAGTTTTGTATATTTTAAAAAATTAAAAGGATTATGCCTCCATGTTTTTTAAACATTCATCCAATCACAGGTCTTAAGGAAAGGTTTAATAAGGCCATTTAATAATACTGTTAATCAGTATCATTCAAGCCTGTACTGAAATAGAGGACAGAGCAGTAAGACGTTTTGCCCTGACTGTGCTTGCCAATTTTTCTGCAGTTATTTTTGGCTTGTCAGTTTAAACCAGACAATTGGTTGTGCTGCTTTCTTATGCCATTTACTTCTATAATAGTACCCTGAACAGCTCCTGCTTTTATCAAAGGGTGAGCAAGGATCTTCTGTAGCCACCTGGGGAAGACAAAGAGCATCAACAGCAAAGATAAACATGGTACAGGAATGCTGGGACGTAGATACATTCAAGATACACTGAGCACAAAGAAAATAATATGCTCCCACACTTAGGGATTTCTGCTCTCAAAGCCACCTTATAAAGATTTCAGCAAAATAAAGAGAGCAGAGTTTAACTGCTAATATCCTTCCCGACCATGAAAAAACTCTTCCTGCTGACTGCACTGCTCACCAGAACTGTACTTCTGCTCAGCAGATTAGAGGACTAGTCTAACACTGACAAAATGTTTTCAGTTTTGAACTGTCACATGTACTGTCTTTCAAATAAGGATAGCGCTTAGTTCCTGTTAGGTAGCAAGGACAAGGCCTCCAAAGCCAGGATGACCAGGATAGAGGGGAACAGACAAGAATGACACTTGATATTGTTCTTAGAACAATCATATCAGTGTCCCAGTGTCCCTCCATACTGAATGAGCTGCAAGATTTACCATTCCAAACACCAGCCATTCAGATACCATGCACTACACAATGCTTCTGTTGTTCAGGTTCATTAGAGCAAGTCTGAAGTGCTAACATGTCCTCCCACATCCGTAAAGGGAATTCCAGAAGAAAAATGGAAAAGCTCTCAGAAGAAAAACCACATATCCTCTCGACTTGCAGCAACAGTACTTTTTTAGACCAAGATATCAAATCAGTTTCTATCAATCTCACTTCTTTGTCTTAAGCAAGAAAAATACTGATGTAGCTGATGGTGCACCTAAAAAATTCATTGTTCACAGAAGCAGTAATGGGACAAGTACAGAGAACTTGAGCACACAAAACTCAACAACTGGCAAATGCAGCCCAGAAGCTAAAAGGAGAGAGAGCTGCTATTACCATGCAGGAATCATACCTCATATCATTCCATCAGAAATAGAAAGAAATACAGATAATGGTATTATTCTGAAACCACACACAGTTCCAACACTATATAACCATGTAATTATGCTAATATAATCTATTATATTACAAAACTGATTTTTCATAGTTCAAAATCCAAGAAAAAGTTATTCTAGCTTTCAGTTTCAATAACATTAGTAACAGAAACACCAAACTATTTGTTGCAAGTTGTTAAGTTTTCTATTATTAACTATACTTACTCATCCATACCAAAATTAATAGTCTTACCTGTAACGAACATGAAAGGAACGATCTTCAGGCATGCTTATCAAAACATTATTTTCCTCCATTGAGTTGCATTATCAGTAGAGAAAATATTAGTGTTCTGTAATAGGGTAAGTACTTTGCTATGCAGAAGTGTTGCCAGAACACCATTCCAGTTAGTACATTAAGAAGTTGGAGTAAAGATATCCTAAGCTCCTGCTGAAAACCTCTTCTTTATTAGTAAGGTAACGAGGTCACTGTCAGACACATCTTAAACCTTCAGAAACGTGTTCAAGTTCTTTCATCTGTAGCCCTTTAAGCTCCATTCAGCTGTGTTTCTGCAAAGGAAACACAAGATGCTTGGCTTGAAGTCTCATAGTCAGTTAATAACTCATAACCATTTGCAGCTGATGCAAAAGCATAACACTACTCCCACCAAGCAGGAAGTGCCAATCAAGAACTTAAAGCCAGAGCCAAAGCCTTCCACATACATACATAAATTCCTGTAGGCAAGCAAGGAAGCAAAAAGGGTTTAACAAAAATGCTTTCTCTTCAGTTGGAAACTTTGAGTAATTTACCCTTGTTAGTATTCTTTGGCCTTGTGACATTCCAAGCAAGAAGTTTAAAGGATAAAAGCTACAGAATGAGAGGCGTAACATAAATCACAAACTGCTTTACACATACACAGTACTGCTTAAGCCCTGATAGCTAGCTGAACTCCCACAGTAGTCAGAACTGGGTGGCACTATCCCATATGGAGATCATCACAAGCACAGAAGTAAGGATAGGTTTAAGCTCCATTCCCCTTTCCCCTCCCCACTCTCAAAAATAGAGGGTGAGGTTTGGGGTTTGGGGGTTTTTTGTTATTGTTGTTTGTATGGATTTTTTTACACTGGCTTCACTTTCCAAGTTGCTGCAGCACTGTCATATGAGCTCCAGAGTCTGCTCCAAAGGGACTGCAGCAGCCAATACTTAAACATCAGACACGTTTAGGCTGTCAGGGAAAAGATGAAAAGAAACTCTCCATTCAAAAGTTTACCCACTTTTAAGGATATTTTTGGTAGAGGAGATGACATATTTATTGTTCAGTACTAATATTACCTTCCCTTGTAAGTAAACCTATAGTTGAGTAATTCACAAATGCATGTTTCATCCAGAGACTCCTAAATACCAAAAGAACAGAGCTCAGATTTAAAGCTGTCACCAGAAGAAAACAACCCTCTATTTTTACTTGTCAATATAAGCCATGCCTTTCCTCTCGTGAGTTTTATCAAGTACCAGCAGTGAAGACTCATGCTTCCCATCATGCTCTACCTTGACAGCACCTCTCAAACAGGCTATCCACATTCTCCCTGTTAAACAACTACTCTGCCCTTCCATGGTCATCATTGGAATTGCGTGGCATCAACAAGTGGGTGTGGGCATATTTTTGCAATTACAAAGTGTGACACATGCACCTTACAATCCCATTGCAGCCTACACACTGGGAGGACTGTGTTACAGGTATTTACTCTCTGGAAGCTTGTCCAAACATCAAATTAGATAGCTCACACAAGCAGGGAGCTCTGAGCCACCCCATCTACAGCAGTCACTCATCAGCACTCCTGCTGCTCACCAAATGCAACAAAGTCAAATTCCTCTTCCACACAGATGCACTCATGCAAATTGCCACATGCCACAAACTAAAAAGTGTGTACTTTGGCAATTGCCACGGATCATGAGACAAATTACTGTGGTAATTTGTGTATTTATCCTGTACTTGTTATTAACTGAATAATTGAAGAAGCTTTTTTTTAAAAAAAGCCTAACTTAATTAAAAAAAAGTTCTATTTAAAAATACATCAGAATGCCTGTATTTATACAAATACCAATTATTTTTTGCAGAACATTTCACATCAGCTTTTTATACCTCCATTTACCTGAGCCAGGCTTCTGTACTCGTCCTTAACCTCATCCTCTGACTGATGCCACCACCTGCCACCAGCTGGAACCACTGCTCCTGCTTTCTTCCCTCCTTGCTGGCCATATGGCACATTCCTGGTCTCAGAAAGGTGATACAGACACACCAAAGTTGGCCAACGCATCATGATCACGGATCCAACAAAAATTACTGGGTCTGGTCTTCCTATTTCACTTCCTTCCCCCGTAACTCATTAGGATGTCAAATTATGCCTTCACCAAACAGGTAATCAGTAAGCAAACTTAAAACATATTAATTAGAGTGGTGGATTCAAAACTCAGAGGTGGAAATCAATGAACAATTCCACAGATACCATCTCTCAGGTGTAAACTGGCCTTGGGAGGATTATAGCAAACTAAGCACCTTGCTCTTGCAATTGATGCACAGTAAGTATACAGACTCTCTGAAACCAAGCTTTTCCTGAACTGGTGTTCAACATGGAATTGACTCAGAGGACACAGTACTTCAGCAGAAAAGTCCAGTGGATTAGTAAAAAAAAAAATCAGAAGTCCTACTGTACTGGCATGCACAACAGGGAAATGGGCTTTCTCCTGAACTGCCATTTTTCATTAAAATTTCACGCAGCATAAAAAAAAAGGCACTTGTTGATTACTAGGAAAGAATCTGCTTTGATGGAAAGCAGCTGCTTTAGTGCTTTACAATTATTCTCTTTAACACCTCTAAGCAATATGAAATCCATACCAGTGTCAGAGAGCTGCCTTTCAGGGAGGCAAAAAATAGAAAATTGAAGTTGTATATACAACTTGAAAATGCATGATTTTATTATTCCAGCTGTCAAATGCTGCGATAGTCCTAGCTTTATTGTAAGTTCAAAATAGTGGGGAAAAAAGCACATAGAGAAAAATTGGGCCTCCTTCAGAAGTGGAAAATTAAACTGGTATTACTAAATTACACAGCAGCATGACACCAAAACCAACACCACAATCTCCTAAAAGCAAATAAAGCAAGGCAGAAGTTAGGCAATCCAATGTGACACCCAACTTATACCCCACAATAGACAAATTGTGTGCTTTATCAACTCTTTTTAGGAGAATAAGGTGAGCCATTGATATATATATATATCCTGTCTATAAGCAGCTGAAGTATCTTCAATCAAACCATTCACAAAAGATAACTTTGACTCCATGCAATGCTTTATCTAAAAAAAGCCCCATACTTACCGCTCTTAAAAAGTCACTTTTCAGTCTTTTCAATTAAACCACAGATTTCTTTAGAAGCTTTATTGATAAAGAAGCTTGGGGTTTGCATCACATGAGGTTTTAAGACATTTCCTTACTAAATTCTATGAATCTATTTTTAACTCGATTCTCTAAAACTAAAATTCTGCTTGAAATCTATTATTTTGTAAAAAATTTACAATGAAATAAATAATCATGGTAAAATACTAATGTTACCTACTGAAAGGAATCCCACACAAGAGTGCTTGAAGAAGTGAAACCCCATCATGCTTGCACTTTTTCAGCATTTTTCATAAAATCATTATCAGTGTTCTCAGAAAGGGAACCAAGACCCAATGGCTGATACTCAAAGAAGGTACATATCAGCCTTCCCTTAACATTACTGACCTGAATCAGTGATGCATATATTAAGACCTGAATAAGCCTCACTCTCACTGAAATTACAAAAGAAACGAAGAGTTCCCCATCTTCAATTCTGATCAGTGTGTTTCAAGGCCCTGACAGCAATAAAACAAGAGCTATAATTTCTTTCTCAGAAGCCTGTTTTGCAAGCTAATTGCCCTAGATCTTACAGCTGCCAGACAAGCATTTCACGTTTTAAGGCATTTCCCATTCAGAAAAGATATGACTACCCACAAAGGATTTTATCACAATGGTAAATAATCACTTTAATCAGTTTGCAATTCTTATTTAGGCTGAACATCTGTGGTAGATGCCTTCATATTAATTTTTGATAGAACACAGTATTTCAGACAAGTGAAAATGAATTGGCAAGCCACAGAAAACCAATACTGCTCTTTAACAGCAGTATATAAAACCAATAATCACAATACAGTTGGGGAGGGAGATGGTTTTTTTTTTGCCCTGCACCTCCTTAAAACAGTACATTTCTGCTGCTTCACTGGCTCCTTCCCCCAGTCCATAACTTGCTTTGTGGAGTTTGTCAGAAGATCAGAAGTTGCTTTGCTTACCTACAGTTTCAGAGCTGACACACACTGACTGGTCACTTGAGGGCTGACAAACAAGAGCATCTAACAGCTCATTCTTTCTGCCTGTCCCTACAGGAGACAACCAAGTAATGCCTTATCTACCCACCTGCTATTTTACACAAAGCTATAGGAATGGAGCATCTGCCAAATAAAGTCATCACTGACTGACAGATTCAAAGCTATTAGAGGAAAATACACACAAATGTAGACCAATTGCATTAATTGTATTTCCTCTAAAGAAGCCAAACAGTTACAGAGATTCACTGCTTCAAGATTAAGGCAAATTTTCCAATGGGGAACTAAGTTTGAACTTCTTTTCAGGAAGAGGCTATAGAATGGGCAGAAAAAGAGGAAAAAAGAAGCTTGAACAGGATTCTGTAAAAACAAAACAGAGCTTTGCATGCCCAGTGGAGAGACAGGCTAAACAGCAACAAAAATACACTGACAGATCTATTACTGCTGTTACTGAAACACTGAATTTGCTTGATTCCAGGCCTTCAAAATATGAAATAGAATATAAACACAAACAGTACAACCAGAAACCCTCAGAACTAGACAAGCCATAATTTTAGTCTTCAATGCTGTCCAAAAAAGGTTTTTTTAATAATTCACCATAATTGGAAATCTGGGGTAAATAGCAGCATCGCTGGCATTTCTGTAGTTACATGTATTTCTCTGTGGATGAACCTTAGAGTAACTCTGTGCCACATTGGGAAAAAATTATTTTTTCCAGACCTTGAGGACAGTACAAGTGACTAGTCATGGGAGTAGATCATGCAGACACCAGAAACACGGCACTAAGACCAGTGTAGTTACTGTTTAAAACTTAATTTTAAACTCCTCTCTGCACCACTTTTGCAAGACCTTCTACAGCACACAGAACCTGCCTTCACTGATGAAGTGAGTTTGAGGTTTTATTCAGAATCAGTGCTGATGTGGAGCAATACCTGCTCTGAATAACTGTTCTCCTAGTGGATTCATATATGCAGCCAAATAAACACCTTTTCACAGAATCACAGAATAAAACACTTCTTTTGAAGAACTGGCTTAGTAACATACAATACAAGCAGCACACAATCATACTTTCCAACATACAATCCAAGTGCAGCTCACATTAGACATTAACAGGTTGCACCTAAAGGACAGAACAGGAAAACTGAGGTTTGTAAACAACCACCTCAGTTTGTAAACAACTCCTCCTAGGTGTGAGTCTGATAAAGCAGATTCTGCAGAGCTTGTAATCACTATACATCATGGGAAAGACTCAGCCTAACACATCCTATCCTATCAGTCTCATCAGACAAAATGCAAATAAATTAATACCACTACCTAATGTTCTTGATTCAGATGCTTTCCCCTCCACCCCAATTATATTTGCCATGCTGACTTAAAAATATGGGCCAGTATGAAACTAAAACACATTACTGAATATTGCAGGCAACCCTAAAACAAGGGTAGGGGTGGGTACTGTACTGGCTTTGGGCCACTTGTGATGTTCTTTCACCAAAATAGAAATCCTACCAGCCGCTGCTCTGCAAGTCTGGAATTTCACTTACAGCATACTAATAGGGAAAGAAACATGAAGTTTCCTCTCCCCATATCATGCAGACATGACTGTCTTTTACATATGAAACCAATGAACAGCTAACTTTCATGAATCAAAAGAACAGAATTATTATAGCGAGGTACTGAAAGTTGATTCTGTTACCTATGAAACTATTTCATCTCTCTTCTTGGCCAGTTAATATCCAAGACTTAATTACCTCAGTATAACCATCACTCTTTTCCAAACAATTAACAGAAGCACAGAGGTTATAAAGGAGTAGAAAAATACTAATAATAGGAACTTTGACACTCATTACATTCATCTCATCAAAAATTAAGTGCTAAATGAAAAATTATGCAAATACATCATTATCTGTCACAACATCCTGAGTGATCCAACTGATTCTATTCTTCACTTCCCTCTCTATACCACTTCTAGCACTACATTTACCCAAATGGAAGAAACGGCTTTTGTCCAAGTGTTTTAACTTACTCACCAATTTTCTTTACTTGTAACCAGAAAGACTACAGAAAGAGAATCCCCCCAGTTTCAAAAGAGCACAAGTATGCCCAGAACAGACCAAAATAGGACCGACTGTAAAAGAATTGCACTGAAAATATTAACAACTATATCAAAGTAATGGAAATATTGCATAAAAACCCACAACTAGCTCACAAGCTTAAATATGTAATCATAAACCGTAATAGTTTATTAAAATCTATTTATATTTTTAAAATAAGTTTTTAAAAGGTCCTAGCAGGGAAATCCTTCTAAACTGGAAGATGATTTTAGAAAACCAAAAATAATAGGTGGCAACAAAATCTGGTCAAAACAAGTTAAGGATCAGCAGCCTCAGCTCAAAGTGAAAGCATAGACTGGAATTCAACACTAAAGGAACAGAGACCAACATTTTTTTTGTAATTGCTAATCATGGTCCTGCATTACAACAGGCACGGTAACATTGGAGATACTTATCATGCTATTTCTAAAAATGCTGTCTGTTCGTGGTTTCCTTTAGTTCTTCGGTTACTTAAACCACATGAATCCTGTTGACGGGGAGTTCTAGATACAGGCAAGAGAAGGTTCACCTCCTCTGTGCCCTTTCATGTAGGTTAATTCCTCTTGATTCTCCCTCCACTCACATCTCTCTTTGGCACAGCAGACTAGATAACCTGGCTTATACAACATTGGATTAAAGGCAAACAAAAGTCTAGGAGCATTTCATATGGACCTTTAAGTAATGCTAAAAATCTGTAACATGGCAAGCCTTTTAAACTCTGCATACCTTTATACCCTTTCTGTTCATCCCTCCCTCCTGCTTTTAGAGGGTTGTGCAAACTCCTCCTTTAACAAGCATTGCCTAGCACTTTTTTTTCAGTATTACCCACAATCACCAACCTTGAAACACAAGGAGACCTAATGACACAAGCAATTTCTGCCAGATCTTAAAAAAGAAAAAACCTAATCCAAACCACCATGACAACTGATTGCAGAAGCACCTTCATTCTCTGAGTCAGAAAGCAGCTCACCTGCATTCCCACAGGTTATTTTCATTTCCTTTTATGAGAAACACCCAAGTAGCAGATAAAAACTGCATAAACACTATGCAACAAAAGAAATGCATATCAAACCAAAACCTAAAGAAAATTAACACTTTCCATTAAGGAACATTCAAATCGCTAGCCAGAACTTGGTACTTCTACTCACACTAAACTCTGTATTTTCACCCAGCAATCAGACTAAAATGGAAATACATCCCTTAAAATGGAACAGTTAAGAGCAGAAAGAGATGCATGCCAGAAACTTAGGAGAATGATGCAATACGTAAAGACAAACAACATACATCCTCATTGCTAGTATAATCAGTCATAGTTCCAGGCCAACTTTATTAGCTTTAGTAAATGTGAAGGTGCTCTATTAGGCATAGTAAAGGTATAACATAGACTTATAAACAGAAATATACTGCTGGAACATTTAGCAATGATGCAGGTCGCATAGTGACTTGCGATCTTAGAAACTACTGTAGACAAAACCAAAAAGCTACCACACATCGTTACACTGAGTAAAACATAGAAGCATCAGATGCCTATATTACACTGACAACAGTGTTCAGTGATGCAGAAGTGGACCTCTCAGTGCCTCTATCACAGAGTATCTTTCCAGAATAAACCATCCTTTTCCTAAGAAATTTGGTACTTAGCTAGAAATCAGCTTGCTACTTAAGGTACATATACTGTCTAATGCGCAAGTTAAAGAAATGGGTGTAGCTAACATAAGTAACCACAAGCATCTTTATTATATGGATATTTCTGCGGATAGTTTATGTAAGCTGTCTAATTAAATCTTTAAGTACAGCAGTCCCACACTATGACAAAATAAGAAAGGAAGATAACATGAAATGCCAGCAGAATAGAACTAATATCCCCATAATAAACCTCACCAGCCAACTGAAAACCAATTCTAAATACACAAGTTAAGATTTCAGATACAAGAAGACAGTAGACTAATATCCCCCCCCCTTTGCCTACAAAAAAGAGCAAAGTCAGTATAGCTTGTATTTTTTCACATATTCCATACACCAAGACATTACAATTCTTCTTTTTTTTTTTTTTTTAATTCAGAACAAGTTCCAATTTTTTACTTAATTGTCATTCATAGACTGAAAACAAATACTGTGCTGCCTTCTTTCCTAACATCCCACAACTGGAGATGAGAGCTGCAATTTTAAAGTGCTTAAATGCCACAATAGCCTTCAATGACAGCTCACAGCAAAGTAATAACTTGTGATCCTTTTATTCTTAGCATAGTTGAAATCGTATTACCATAAAATCAGTGAGTGTTTTGTTACCAAGTTCTGAACATAAATTTGTACATTGCTCCTTCTGCTTATTAGGGACTCAAACCTCATCATGCAAATTAACACATACCAGGCCTCTCCCAGCCAACAAGATATTTACTCTAGTACCTTCAGTCTGGAAAATGGAGCATGTTATATGATATGAAAAACACCAGATGGGAAAAGTTCAGCACAAAATGCTGACTATTTTCACGTCAGCCGATAGAGCAAGTTGATCACAAATCTCTCCAATAAAATGTTCCTCCTAGCTCAGCTTCTTCCTGGCCTATCTATAACTTTTATTAAAAAGATATCCTGGTAGAGTAAAAGACGACAGCCAGACTGCACAGTCATCTTACAGAGAAAGGGGAAAATTAATCTTTAATTTCCACAGATTTAAAAAAAGTAAATAAAAAAAAATCTTTAGAATCACCAGTACTAAAACACAACAGCAATTTAAGTGAAGCAATATAGCTGCCATTTCAAATTTCCTATTTCACACTGTGATGCTCACTGAGAGATTAAGCAAACATACAGCATAAAGAACTCATTACCATTCCAGCAAGTTTTTATCCTGCAAGAAGCAGATGTAGCTCTCATAAAAAACATAATGCACTACTGAAATGATCCATGATACATTAATGTCAGCAGCACTGCTTGCTTCATCACCCTCGATTCACAGGTATTAATAGCAAGTATTAACTGTCTTCCCAATTATGAGTCTACAGCTGGCCAACATACAGCTACCACCTGTGAAAACTGCAGAAGTGCAGGATGAACATGTACTATAGCAAGAAGAACACGTGTTGGTCTTTTCTTGTTGCTTGCTTCCGATAGACACAGGTACAGTTTATTTATGGCACAGCACCTATGTAGATTTAAGGAAAACACTATTTGTTGAGATACCAAGTGGTAAAATGCTTTGCATATTTACTCTAATATTTGGGATGCAGATGCACACCTATTCAGAAGCTAGTCAATGAATTTTCTTTTTTATTCTGTGTGATGAATACTGAACGGGACTCCATTTTATCCCACTGCCCCCTATTTATCCACTATATATACACACATTATCACACAAACACAAGTGGTTACAATAGCGTATCCTGTCCTCTAATAAACCATCAACCGCTAGGTAAGATACAGGCTCCAAAGTAATGCACGCAGGGAACATAGTTCCACACAGTATACCAGCAGTGCAATGGTGGGGAAACATAGTGAACAGTGAAGAAATAGAAAGTATTTAGAGAGGCTTCTTTGTAGATCATATGATTTATATTCCATGCAACTCAGCTGCATGTAAGCTTTTCCTTCCTATTTGCAAAAAGTTAACACAAAAGATTTATTATGTGACAAGAACCATAATCTCCAAACACTGCCAAATTTGAAGATGCAGCTTAACGTTATTCATCTGGTCAGGTACCACATATGTTTCAGACCATCTCTTATCAGTTTTCCACTTCCATTTTTTCCTATATTTCACATTCCTATCATTGTGGCCTTCCACAGAATACTTCCCCCCCCCAATCACTTCTATAGCTGACTTGCTGTTAAATGGCTAAACAAAAGTTATGGGTTTGTTTTCTTCACCTGGTATCTCACCATTCTTTCATTCTCAGAAATAGTAATAGCAATAACAGCTTAATTTTTCAGAAAGTCTTCATATCAATATTTCCTCCTTAAACAAACAATTTCATCTAGATGTTAATCTTAAAAACTACTAAACCCAAGATCATGGTTACCAGATCTGGGCAGGAATGACTAAATTGTGGAAAGTGAAACTGACTGCACAACTGCTACAAAAAAAAAATGACATAAAGAGGAAAAATACAAGTATCTGTCCTATTAAATCAAAAAAGTAGAAAATTAGCAGAAACTAAAAGTGATCCTATTTAAAGCAAAACAGAACAATCCAGATAAACTATATAAACCAAGAAAAACTCCCCATATGTTCCTTAAAACTATAGTTGAAACTATGTACAGACCACACTTATTTTTAGAATAAACCACCCATGGCTTACTAAAACATTTCCTCACTAACCAGCAGGGAGGCAAGCTGCTCCCTGAATCATACTGCGCATAGGGACCTGAAGAACACTGGTTTAGAAAACTTGTCTGTTATCATTTGTTGACATAAAAAGGCCAAGAATTGCAATTAGAAACAGTTCTAGCAAAATAAGACTAAACTCCCATTTGACAAGGTACAAGAGGTAAGACTTCTTTTGAAAATTGTGGTCTTCTCCTCTACAACATCGCAAAAGAAATAGGTTTTTATGTTTTTGCAATGCTTATACTCAACATGCACAGTAGAATCAGTCAGGCTTGCTGACTCCCAAAGGAAGGTGTAAGTGAAGAAATTATTGTTCTCTCTAAATACTAAAAAAAAACCACCAACCCCAACCCATAAAATATTAACAATTTAAAGCCAAGTGGCAACAAGAGCACAAAAACAAAATTACGTCTATCAAAAATTATCAAACGTAAAATTACGTCTATCAAAAATTACTCTGACCTATTAACCAAAGCTGATCTTCTACCTATCTTTAAAACTTACAGAAGGCAGACTTAGATTAGATATTAGAAAGAAAATCTTCCCTTCCTTATAGTGAGGGTGGTGAGACACTGGCACAGGTTGTGGAGAGAAGACGTGGCTGTACCATCCCTGACAGTGTTAGAGGACAGGCTGGATGGGGCATGGAGTACCCAGTCTACTGGAAAGTGTTCCTGCCTATGGCAGAGGGTTGGAACTACAGGAGCTTTAAGGTCCCTTCCAACCCAAACTATCCTATAATTCTGTGATCAAATTCTACAGTTACACTCCAGAAGAGCAGTAGGAATGTACAACCCCAAGTAGTTTTAAGACACTTGAAAGAGTTTCAAGAACATCTAACTAACAGCATTTTAAATAAAGCAACAGACAACACCCATACAGGTTTCTTCGCGTCCAATAACTAAGTTATTGGTGATCTTAAGTTTCAGTTCAGTTTTTGTCTCAGCTTTATACGGGAGTAACTGAAAGTATAAAGTGCTTCCTGCTGAAGAGGGATACATACCAACAGATCAGAACTCTAGGTAATCATTAATTAGTAAGAAGGAACACTGGTAGAGTGTAATGTATTTTACACAATAAAAATACATTAGCAAAGAAATTACAAGGATTGCACTGTAATTACGACCTTTTTTTTTTGATGTTTTCAACACTAGTAATGACTTAAACAGAAGGTGTAATTTTCAGACAAAATTTAAAGGACTGCAATTTCTTCACTAATCTTTTTGAGATGCAAGACTCCGCATGCTCTCTTAAATTTCTAAGATAATTGCACAGCTCTCCATGGCAACCCAGGATGCATGTGTCCTGCAGCCTGCTGGCAAAAATTTAACAGGAACAGCACATGAGGCTGAAAAGGCTTCTAAAGCAGTGTATTCACTGCTGAAAGGCCACAACTTAAAAGATGGGTAAAATCTGTATCTGCAGTCAGGTTAATAAAGGGTTAAAAAAAATTACTGATTAACTATGCTCCTCTGTTGAAAAATTGAATAAGCACAAGGGGAGTAACTCGACTAGCAAGACTACAGTCTAGTGGATAAATAGGTTAGGTGTGGTATAACTTCACTTTAGCTATGCCACAACATAATAACTAACTCAAATTCTTAGAGTTTAGAGCTTCTTCCCTGTACACAGGATGCTGCAGGTCCTTTAGTTTCTACTATATTAACAGACTGTTTCACGCCCCCTTCAAAATTTCATTTACTATTTATCATCCTTATCTATTTTGTTAAGGATAACACAACTGATTAAAGATATCTGATGCAATGCTCTTTTGCTACCGATTACACTTCAGAGGCACACGGGTGATCTCCTAGTACTAGTCAGTAAAAGCTAGTGGGATCGCTAGGTCTGGCTTTAGCTTCCAAAAGAGCAAGGTCCGCGACTACCAGAAGCATCGCTTCCAGCCACACCACTGCACTGCATGTATGAACACGAGCTTTCCAAAACTGACCAAGTTTCTTCGGCAACACATCAGGCCGCTCAGAAGCGGCTCACCGATATAGGCCCCGCAGCCCTGTGAAGCCGGGATTGGAAGCGCTGCCGACGGAGCAGATGCTGACAGGCAGCGCGACCCGTCGGGGCGCCAACTGCTCATCGCAACCCTTCCCGCCCGGCACCCAGGGACCACGGCGCGACCCCCGCCAGCTCCCAGGCCTGCGCTCACCTGGTGCCGGCACGACCGCTCCCTGAGGGGCTGCCACAGCCCCGCTGCCGCAGCGGCTCCCACAGAGCGGCGGGGAGGACGGGGCGGTGCCAACCACGCGCAGCCGCTCTTCGAACCCGCCAATCGCCGCCCGACCGCCCCCACAGGCGGGGCGCCCAACGCTCTGCCCGGCCAGCGGCAGCCCTCTGCGCACGGCCCGCCCCCCCGCCGGAAGACCGCATCATTCATACGGACCAATGGGGAGCGAGGGGGCGGGCCCAGAGGCGGAGGGAGCACCTGTGCCGCGCCCCGCCCCGGGGCAGGGCCCGCCTCCGCGCTGGGGTTACAGGCGTGTCAGCGGCCGCCGCACACCTGGTGCCCTCCGTACCACCGCAGCGCTGCACGATGCAACAGGAACGGAACTGCTGCCGGGCCCACAACGTCCGCAACAACACACTCCTCTACGGCTTCATAGCTCAGAGAGAACGGAACAGCTCAGCCACACAGCTGCTTGTAGAAAACTAGCGCTGTAAGTTCCTTCTTTCCACTTTTAGCGACTGCGGTGTGTGTGAAACTAGGCAGTTCATGAAACTGACAAGACTGGACACTACTTTAGTGTCGTACTAATTCTGTGCATTTTATCTGGTGAAATAAAGAAATAAAGGGGTAACAATGAAATTAAAAACAAGTTTAGGGGTTTTTCTCTGGTGCAGAAGCTGAAGAAATGCAATATAGTGGGGATGCAAAAGCTAAGAGAAACTGTATTACTTTTTTTAAAACTGAGGTTAAATTCTACTACCGTTGTTAGCTCCATCACAAGGGGTTTTACTCTATAATACTATTAAGATTAAGAACAAGAACAAATACCTGGTGCTAAGCTCAGTTCTCCTTTTCCCAATGCTTTTGGCATTTGTGTCTATTTCCCCCAGTCATTAAGCCAGACTTTCCTAGTGTAAATAAGAAAACATCCAAGTCAGGTGGATAGTCCTAAAAAGCCTACAGTAGGTAGCAGACACAAGCACATCTTATTCTCAATGTATTTAAGTATAAAATAATTATTACTCATACATTACAGATTTTGATCGATGCATTAACAAAAGCTCTACCCAGAAGTGGAGAAGCAATGGCATGTATATTTTATGTAAACTGGACATGGAGACTAAGAAGAAGTGCAAATCGTCAGAGTGGATGAAAAGCCAAATGAATAGTTCATTTTCAGATGACATAGGTTGTACCACGGATGCAACTGATGAGGAACAAGATGACTTACCATACGATGGAGATGTAGGAGTAAACTGTAAATACAATAATGATTCCGGTAATTTGAGTGACTGTACTTGTACAAGAGAGATTTCTGGTATTTTAAACTTAGTCTGTTCTGAAGATAACAAAAACATAAAAGCAGCAGGAAATCACAAAACTCATTCACAACCTGAAGAATTCTCCAGTCACCACTGCAGAGGTGCTGCAGGAACAATGGGAATTTCACCTGAAATACCTGGAAGTGAAGCTCCCTTTAAGAAGAAACTACCTACTAATAGATATAGTAAACCAGATAGCAAAGAACATCTAACTCACTCAAAAATGTCCAATGTCCTCTTGCGTCATTTTTCTAAGGGAGAGTTAACAAGCACATACCAGTTAATCGAATGCGAGACAATACCAGAGACATCTCTTACGGAAAGTATCAGTGACACTGTAAGCAAACCTGAGCCTTCAGAACATGTCAAAGGCCTTTCGGCACATGAACAGTGGGTAACTAACCCTGCAGAATATCACGTGGAAAAGCATGAGGAAGTAAATACTAGTGATAAAAATAAAAATTTGTGCAATGAGAATAGACCTGTTTCAAAGAAACCTATTTCTTCTACTGCTAAGTATGGGTACAAGCAAGAAAATATACAATTAATTAATGAAAACAATACCACACACATATTTCAAAACACAAAAGAAGAGAGCACCCTGTTTAAGGGAACAGTTTCACCTCATGAGCTCAAATATGAGCAAGGTCAAGCTCACTACTGCCTTCCTGACTTCCTCCAAGTTGCTTCAGAAGTTAAAGTACCAACAAGAAGTGACAACATTAACTCAGTTCCAACAACAGAAACAGCAAAATCCTTCCCTGTTTCACTATGTGAATCAGTAACTTTGAAAGTTATAGAAAATAACTATTTCAATTCTGCTCCAGTAGAGAATAGTGAAGAATCAGGCATTCCAGAACGGCTGCAACAGCTGGAGGTAATTAAAATGCTCTAATTCTTAATATTTGGTAAAGATTTCTTTACCATTGGAAGATACTGTGTCCAGCTACCATGACTAGTTCATGCAGGCAGCCTATAGGTATCAGCAAGTATGTCACCACAGTCCAAAACTGCTTTACCAAATCAAATATTGTGGGATTGAATTTATATGAAATTTAGATTACCAAATATTTAGTGATGCTCTGGAGTGTTATTTGCAATTATAAAGCATCTCATCAAACCATTAGGATAATCACAATAAATTGTTATTTCCAGTATTTTGGTGAATTTGAACATCTACATGTAAGTACTTTAAAGATTATTCTTGAAACTATATTTTTATACTGTACCTATGTTTGATAGACATCCTTGCCTTTTTCACATAGAATCATAGAATAGTTAGGGTTGAAAAGGACCTTAAAATCATCCAGCTCCAGTCCCCCTGCCGTGAGAAGGGATGCCTCACACTAGACCATATCGCCCAAGGCTCTGTCCAACCTGCCCTTGAACATCTTAATACTCTTTAACTATTTCAGCTGTATTAACTGACAAGTCAATTCTTTTAAATAATTAATTTGACAACATTTATTGTAGTAAATTTCTTTTAAGGTTTGTTAATAATTTGATAATCTCTTCTCCATTTCATGCCATGGAGTTGACTGACAGAGCTGTACAGATTCTTACGTCCATTCCTACATTGCTCTCTTAGTGAATCATTTGAGTTGTAACAAGTTTTAATACTTTTCCCTATTATTTTCTGGCTGCAAACAAGATGCTGACACAGCATGCTGACACCCCGAATCATATCGACCATCTGAGATTGAATCCTAAGGTAAAAATCTCTCAAACAGGTTTTTTGTTTCCTTCTCCTTGATCTCTAGAACTATAAATAATTCTCAAAACTATCTTGTCACCTTCATATTATACATCCCATTTATACAAATCCTGTTTAGATTTTCACAACATAGAGTTTTAAGTATTTATACAATAAGACACTATACACATATCAAACTATAAACACAAATTATATGGGATTGTTATAATAAACATTTCATTAATATTAATAGCTTGCACTATGTATTTTATTTCTAAATTTCTTGTTTATGTCCATAAGTGTTCTTTATATTTTTACAACCAAATTTCTCATTTTAACAGGTACTTACTCAGTCAGATTGTCCAAATACTAGCATTTCTGTTTACTCAGGAGACACTGGAATGCCCTCTGAAGTCTTTACATTAAATGCTCCGATCCTTATACAACCTACACATGGTTTGTCTCAAGCAAGTAAATAATTAAATGACTACTTCATGTAATTTATCAGCAGTTCTGGGCAGATTCTTTGGGCAGAAATTCCAATTGATTGATCTTCCCTTGTATTCTGTAGGATTACAGTATGGAACTACAACATCAGCATTACCAGCAGTTGGGACAGTAGAAGCATACTGTCCAAATCCTTCTAATTTACTGCCAGAACTAACACTAGGAGAAAAGATGACTCGAATACTAAAGGATCAGACAGATGAAGTGATAAAGAAAGTAAGGAGCTCTGTTTCAATATATACATTGTATTGATGCTCAGATTTTATATTCATCATATTAATATTTAAAATCCTTAATAAAATTCTAATATTTTGTCTTGAAGGTGGAAGAATTCTCTAAGCATATGACCCAGGAGACATTACTTTTACAAGACAACTGTCTGGTAAATTATGTATTTTCAGTTATCTGAAACACACTTTAAATGGCTCTAGACTCAATGTGCAGGCAATATACTCCATCTTTTCATCAGAGATGTTTAAAAATACTTTTTTTCTCCATCTCACACAAATTATGAGTTTAAAAGGCAATCATCAAAGTGTTCAGTAGGTGGCTGAATTCTTAAATCTCTTTTAAGGATTATAACTCAAACCTATTAGCAAAAGGAATTAAGTTGCCATGTAAGTTACTAATTTCGACATGCAGGGTGTCCATTCATAAGTCATGAGTTAGTATTTTAGTCATACACAAAGGGGCAGCACAGAGTACTACGTGGATATATAAGATGCAGTCCTGTTCCAATCCACAGCAGTACCAGAATTCTTACCAACTTCACTGTCAACAGCATCTAGCTTACCTAGCACAAGTAGCTATCACTGTGGTGTGCTAAATCATAATGACAATTGCTATTGAATTATTTCTTATTGGTGAAGGCATTAAATCAGTTGAAAAGATACCTTGATGCCTTGGAAAGGAATTACTTAACAGCTAGAGAAGAGCACCATAATTTGCAGCTGCAGAACTACAAGGACAAGTCTATCAACGTTGGAGAGTTTGATCCTGAAAGGTTAGAAGTGATAATTAGTACCTCAGTCTATTTTCTGCATTTTGAGTGTTTTACAACCCGTACTTCATTTATCCAATATAATTTTTAAGTGCAAACATTATCTTAGAATCATAGAATCATACAATAGTTAGGGTTGGAAAGGACCTTAAGATCATCAAGTTCCAACCCCCCTGCCATGGGCAGGGACACCTCACTCTAAACCATATTACCCAAGGCCTCATCCAACCTGGCCTTGAACACTGCCAGGGATGAAGCATTCACAACCTCCCTGGGCAACCCATTCCAGTGCCTCACCACCCTAACAGGAAAGAATTTCCTCCTTATATCCAATCTAAACTTCCCCTGTTTAAGTTTTAACCCATTGCCCTTTGTCCTATCACTACAGTCCCTAATGAAGAGTCCCTCCCCAGCATCCCTATAGGCCCCCTTCAGATACTGGAAGGCTGCTATGAGGTCTCCATGCAGCCTTCTCTTCTCCAGGCTGAACAGCCCCAACTTTCTCAGCCGATCTTCATATGGGAGGTGGTCCAGTCCCCTGATCATTCTCGTGGCCCTCCTCTGGACTTGTTCCAACAGATCCATGTTCTTTTTATGTTGAGGACACCAGAACTGCACACAATACTCCAGGTGAGGTCTCACAGGAACAGAGTAAAGGGGCAGGATCACCTCCTTCGACCTGCTGGTCACACTCCTTTTGATGCAGCCCAGGATACTGTTGGCTTTCTGGGCTGCAAGCGCACACTGCCGGCTCATGTTCATTTTCTCATCGACCAGCACCCCCAAGTCCATCTTCGCAGGGCTGCTCTGAATCTCTTCTCTGCCCAGCCTGTAGCTGTGTCTGGGATTGCTCCGACCCAGCTGGAGGACTTTGCACTTGGCATGGTTAAACTTCATGAGGTTGGCATCAGCCCACCTCACAAGCGTGTCAAGGTCCCTCTGGATGGCATTCCTTCCCTCCAGCGTATCAACCAAATATCTTAATATCTTAATACTATATGTGGTAAACTAAAAGTGATTGGCCAATATTTTAGGCTAATTAATTAATTCAAGTACTTCAGAAGGGCTCAGTGAACTGCATTTTATTTCATATCCTATGGGAACTGTACTGCAATGCCCAATACAGTTATTATAGTAATAAATAAAGTATCAGTTTATACATATTTCACTAACTGTGTATTGCAATTGGGTTTAGAAAGTTGGAAGGGGAAATATTTAGACTTGGCATGCTGCTTGAAGACATCCAAGAACAAACTTATGACAGCAAATGCAACTTGTCTTCTTTGCTTACTTCCGATGAATCTACCCATTCATCATATTGCCTTTGTGAGGTAATTCTTACTATTTCAAATCTACAGTTATTCTGTTTTAAGTAAGAAAATACAAGCAGCTATTTTAAACTTTTACAAAGCTATCTTTGCTTTGGGATACTAATCACCATCATTTAGTTGAAAGAAATACTACTTCATTTGTCCAAGATTCTGAACTGCAAAATTACTGGAAGATTAAACATTATTATGCTGTAGAAAATTAAGCTTACTACTAAGAATGGCAGTATTTTGTCCTAGATCATAAATGCACAGAAAGTAATCTTATGGCCTTCTACACATCTGTAGACAAATATCAGCAAATGTTTTCATAGTCAATGGTTCAGAAAACATTTTTCCCTAAATCCCAAGTTAGGGACACTGAAAATGCTAGCTGGTAGAAGTCACATACTTGCAATGCAACAACCACGTACTACTCTATGCTATGGTTACTTTATACAGAGCTCAGTAGTTTCAAGCACTGCTGATCCTCCAGAAAGAAGAAGCATTGAAAACTTATTTCTTTCCAACAATGAGGGAGAAAAAAGTCAGACAACTGATGTAATCCCAAAGACAAATCAGTTTTCTTCAGAAGGTGAAAAGTGCAATCTCTGCCTTCACACGTAAGTGAAAACTTTGAATATCTATTTATCAGTTTTTATAAAAGTTTATCTAAAATTATTTGCTGAATATAGAAAATTCAGCATGTCTGGAATTTCTGAAATCAACAGGGATACTTCCAGAATAAAACTTTTATAGAATTCTGTAACTATATACCCAAGAATTCCTTCCAGCCTGGCATTGCTACCTTTCTGGGTTTTATGGACCTCAAAGTATTTCCTGAAGCCAAAACTCTACCATCAGTTTCACTAGGAGCTAAACCCTACTGAATGCACTGCATCACGCAAAATTCACTGGCACTGAGAACGACACTGCCAGTAAAAGTTACTTGCCAATATTTGTGTGGTCTTTTTAATTAAACAAGAAAAGTGAGGGATGCAGATATTGACATAATTTGCCATCAAACCTTCATGAAGCAATTTTACATACCATCTCTGCCCTTCTGGGGAGTTTTATCTGGGGTATTAATCGTATCTCGGTGAGATTAGAAAAATAAAATTAATGTTTTTCCCTTAACCGAGGTTACAAAAGAGAGGTGAATCAGCTTCCAGAAGACAAAGAGAGCCTCTGAGAAAAGGTCTGCTAGCAAATAAACATTCTTCCAACATAATGGTATGCGATGTGTTTCCATCCTCACTTCTTTTTTTTTTAACTTGCATTATCTTATCCAGCTTTGAGATAACACATATTTCTCTTCAGTAGTTGCACAGCATGATAGCTCATCTTTTGGGATATTACAGCATATTGTAACATTAGAATCATAGAGCAGTGAAAACAAAACATTGCTGAATTGATTTCCAAAGGAGAAATTTAAAAGGACTCTCAAACATTTTAGAGATCTGTGATAAAATTGATTTCTCTCAGGAAAGACTTAACTGTGTTTGTTAGCCTGACTTTATTATTTGTTCAGAGAGCAACAACCTTCAAACAATTGCTTGCCTTTAAACATATTTAAAACATAGAAAGATTCATTCATGTATACCCATCTTTCTAAAAGCAAGATGAAACCTGTCTTGAATTCCAACTGCTTGGACAATAAAGTGGTCATATTTTTCCCAGTCTGCTCTACAGACAGAATTGTAAAAAGATAAATCAAATTGTAGACTTGATGGTAACTAAAAGCAATACAGAACTGATATGCAAACACTGTGATTGTTTATACTATCCTGTTTGATATGTCATACAGTTATAGATACACAGTAATATAAACATATATGCATTTGGTTTGCCTTCTCTGTCCAACAGAGACGCCTTTCACCTGAGCAGAAATATCCTGCTGAAGGTCTTGCATGCCACAGTCAGGATACATCAAGACAAAAATGTAATGCTGATAAAGATTCAAGTATAAATGGGTAAGTGTATAATGTATTTTGCCTTGTCATATATGTGGTTTCCTACAGCTAAGTGAATGGATACATGCATGTACATTGATATGTCTCTATACTGGACTCTGCCTGAAACACTGAAGGACATCTTTAATACAGATAAATGAGATGACAATCTGTTTTTTAAGTTTATCAGCAGATAATCACATAAGGTATGTAGTAAACCAGATGACCAGAGAAATGGCAGAGCTCCCATTAAAGAGAGGATTACACACATATTATAAAGTATCCCATCTCACTAGACCATTGTACCACCATAAGGTTTAGAGTGCTTAAGTGGTACAGAGTTATTTTAATAGTGTATTAAGAGAAGAGGCTTTGTCTTGGTTCTCTATTGATTCATGTCAGCATCCCAAACAGGGATTACTGCAAAATGTTCAGCAATGTAAAATGTTTGAAGTTATCACTGTTATCAACTACCTTGTAGGCCTGGAAAGAGAACATATGGATACCTCTACATCTACTACTGAGCGACCCTTACATTTGAAAAGTTTCAGTTATAGAAATGCCAGTGTGATGAAATAAATCTACATGTGTTATTTTGGAGTTTCAATTTTTGGCAAATTAAATCTTTAACCAAACCTAGATCTCACCGTACATGCAGTGTACAACACAATAACATTAATCTAAATATAAATGTTAATCTTTATGTAGCAGAACTCACCTAAGTTACTTTTTTTTTTCCCACCTGTCATTTAAAGAAAGTTAGCTCCATTTCTGACCATTATTTTCATGAATGAGTAGAATATTTTCCAAATAAATATGATGATACTGTATGCCTTAAGTTGAAAGTAGATGTAAAATCACACAAACAAGGAACTTGGTTCTTGTTCTGGCAGAAAGTACATCTCAAATATTCCTCTTATTACCTGAAGGCAGTAAAATTAAAGCCTTAATAGCTCAAAGCTACCAAGAAACTGTATAATCCTTACCATTGATAATATTTTGATGCAACATACATAATTACATAGGATTTTCATACTAATTTGCTATTCAGAGATGTGATTATTAAAAGCTCTACTTTCAAGCACTTTTAACAGCTCTGGTAGTAGAGTCCTTTTGTCAGAATGTGTGCTTTAGCTAAAGGGGTAACAATTTCCCAATTGGTTAATTTTTAATTTAAGCTTCTACTTAGCACTTTTTCAGATAATTGATACAGGTAGAGTTATTTCTAAGGGTAAATCTGATTTGTCCTCAAGTAAGAAGTGATCAAACATTAATATAATATGCTTATAAGGCTCATTATAAAGGTATTAAGGTACAATTAATATTTTGTTTTCATACTCAAAGAAACACAAACATACAGGAAAAGAAAACTGGAATTTGTTCACTCTTCATGCAGAGAAAACCAACTGATTTATCAGACAGCAACCTGAGTAAGTAGTGATGGCATACAAAGGTCAGAACTGTGCTTCTGCCTACTACTGAATCATGTTCAATACATACCTATCACATCTCAGCAGCTTGTCTTTTCACTGCAGAATACTCTGAAGCATGGGCTGTCCTAGTTTCAATTTTAAGTCTGAATATGTAGGTTATTCTTACCTTTGGTCTGCCTGTTGTCCTTGGCTTCTCTGCCATATCCATTCACTTTAACGTAAAACACTAGAGGCCATTATTGTTAGTACTGATATGTGCAATAGCTAAAGAGTGCTGTACTAGATCTCCCAAATTCTGCTGTCACATTCCTCTTACGCTGCATTGTTTTCACAAAACTATGGAGATGAGAGAGCCTAATATAAATAAAAAAAAAAAAAACCCTCAAAACACCAAAAAACACACACACACACACACACACACACACAAAACCAACAAAATCTGAAAACCAAAAACAAACCAGCAAAAAAAAAAAAAAAACACACACACACAAAACACCAGTTCTCAGACTAGAAACAACCACCACAAAAAAAAATAAAATCTACATTTGAGACAATCTTTAAAGTTCAGTCCTCACCTGTGATGGACAAAAAAGTACTACTTCAAATTGCAGCAGTGTTAATAGCAGCAAAGGGCTCACAAATGATGGTGCTGAAAGACAAATAATTACCTAGGTACACAGGCCAAAATTTTTACTATTTCAGACCTTTTTAATTTATTTTTGGGATTTTAGGCAGCGATTCAGAAGACATCTCTGCCTACAATTCCTATAATGATTCACCAAACAAGGAACTTATGAATTGTGAAAATAGAAGATACAAAACACTCAGTAAAAGATCACATGGAGAGAGAAGAGGTATAATATTCGCAAAAATATTAATACGTACGCAAAAATATTTTTAATAGTGTTTGTTTTTCTAAACATGTCTTTGTTTTCAGAGTTTAGATGCAGATGCTCTACAGGAAGCAAAGATCAGTTTCAACTCAGGAATTACAGAGTCTGTTGAGTCTTGTGCCAAATGTAGAAATAAATGTTGGGGTTCATCTTATAAGTATAATGTGTACTGAAATAATTGCCTATCACAGGTTAAGATTTCAAGAGGCAGAAGGCCACATTGCAACTAGCAGGTCAAATCTAATTTAGTGTAAGCAACCAGAAGCAACAATAGATGTGTATAGATCTTGTAGAGCAGTATCAGCAAATCCAACTTTTACACACCTGGCCAAGTTTAGTCCTTATACACACCCTACCTGATTCTTCATGAGAAGAGTCCCTTCCATGTTTCATTTATGACAGGAATATCTCATTTTGCAGTGCCATAAAGAAGAATTTTTAAAATTGGGTATTACTGTGCCAACTTTCAGTGCTAGCTGTTACCTGAAGTAAACAAGTACTAAAGAAGATTTCATCTCCACACTCAAAATTGTGTGACATACAAAGTCAAGAAAAGCCTTATTTTATAAATAATATTTACAATGTTGAACATGTAGCTTTTAATGTCTTTTACCTCAGACTCCTCTCTACATTGTAGAAAAATTGCATACAGAAAAACACAAATTTTCAGCAGTGGGAGGGAAGTACAAATTAGTTACTTATTTGTATAAATTCTGTAAACTTATAAATCAAAGAAGTATTCATGTAATGATTTGGATTATATGAGTCTGATTACACTTTGCCTCTGTAGTCTTTCACTATATGAAATTAATATAAATCTGCATACTATTTACCACAGAACTAAATTCAACAGCAAACACAAACAGGTTAATCTGTCCTCATTTACAGAAAGAACCATATTCAAGTTTTATTCAGGAATGATATTTACTTGATTTTTTATGAATGCGAAATGAAGAAAAATTATAAATACATAGCAAATTACTTTTTTTTGTCTTTGTTTTAAACATGGCCTCAACTACTCCAGCTTATTCACAGCAAAGACTTTCCTCTCAAAAGGCTCAAAAAAATAAACAGCCACGTGAACTTGTAAACAGACTTTCTCCAAGGTAAGCTGCAGCAATAACTATATAGTACAAAAGAAAATGACATCATTGAAGATTCAGCAAGGAAAAAACAACTCACCAGTATCAAACAGAAGGAAAGTTTCATCTTTGCAGTGTATGATGTATATTAGAATTTTAATCATTAGTGAAATGAAAATACTTAACCTAATAGCAAGTGTAAATAATTCTTAAGAGTAGTTCTTGAATGTTTCTAATTTAAGGAAGAGTAAACACAAACTTCTTCAACTGACATATTTAGTAGTAAAAAAAAAAAATAAAAATTTCACTTGATTAAGAGGATGGTCCCATTCACAGATTAAAAAGCAGATCTGCATTAGTTAAGATTAGTTAAGTTCTGTTTGCTACCATTTCTTTATACATAATAGTCCTATTTTAACTATTGTTAACATTAAATTATAGTGGGAGTCTGAGAAGTAAAATGGATTCTTAACTGTAGGCACATACTAGACTGAAATTCAGACAATTTTGTCACCATAGTTTTTGACAGCATTACTCAGGCATTTCCAGGCAATTGCCTGGAAGCACAGCAGCTGGACTTGAGAATTAATGGCACAGACCACTCAGAGAAAGCAGCAAGAATGCAATACTATTTTGAGTGATTTCCTGACTCCGCATCCTGGCATGTTTTCTATCTTACTGCAATACAGATGCAACACAAATTATGATGGACTGTGCTTTACAGTTAAATGAAAAATTCTACTCATTGTAAAATTAACTTGCTACTGAGTATGCTGTCAAGATGTTTACATATTTATTTCATATTACAGAAATTCTTTGTTTACTAAAATTGTTTGTATTTATGCTATGCATCCTATTTTTAGGCAAAACTCGGAGGCTGCCAAAACCTGCTATTCAAGCACATACGATAAAATTATTCTTTCATGTCACTACTTACCCAGCAAGAAGTCTGGCCAAACCAAATCTGCAATCAACATCAGATACAGAAATGCTAATGAGTCCAATGCAAATGTAAGACTTCAGAATGAAAATTAAAAGCCACACAACTACCCTGGGAAGCTTTCATCCCCACATCACGACACTGTTGAACATCCCATTCTTAGAAAGTTGTCTGTAACCTAAGCATGTCTAGTCTTTTTGAGGATAAGACAGGAGGGAGTTAAAATCCCAAGTATTCTAGCTTATGTATTAGTATGTTATTTCATATGAGTATGTTACAGACTCTTTATGCAACTCAGTCCCTGCATAAATGGGAAAAGGAACAGAAAAGGAGCACTGGCTCTTATTTCTGGAATTATATTTCATATACTGAAATAAAATATGTCATACAAACCACTATCAAAACCTAAAGAAAACCTTCCCAATGCCATAAACATGCACCACACTGGGCTTCTACTTTAGAAATGTGTAAACATCTCTCAGTTGAAAGGATTACTCAAAGAGAGAAATAACTATCAGGTACTTCCAACTTGAATCCTGGAATGGTCTCACATGACTCAGAATTTTTTCTTCTCAACATGTATTCAGAGTGAAAACACTGCACAGAACCTTAAACAAACCTAATTTTCTATTCTACACCTACGTAAACATCTGCCTTTAGTATTAACAAGGCTATATTTTATTATTTCCCAGCAGATTTTACATTCTGCTCTGGATCATGCCATACAGACAGCAAACATTTTGAAGAAAGCTACTGAACGAATGGTACAAGCAGTTTCAGAAGATCTGGCTAAAGTTAAAAGGAAGCAGCTTTAATTACCCAGTTTCAAATGCTACATTGTTTTGCTGGTTGATACTGAAGCATCAGTATCTCTACAAATATGAAATAACAAATACAAAGATCAGAAAGTCAGCTAGCTGACTTTGTTAGTTGTTCTGTAGCTATCAGTTCTAAACCAAACCAGAGCTTATTGGTATTACACATGTTCACACTCAGTCTCTGACCTGGCAAAAAAAAAATCCTAATTCTACTGAGAGTCTTCAGGATGTTGGCTCATCCCCATTACTGCGCACAGCTACCTTGTCTGGGTTTTCATTTAAGACAGCTTAATAAAAATTGGCTTAAACAAGCAAAAGTAACTTTTTGACTTTTTATCCCCTCCCACCCCTCAACAGGAGAATAAAGCTTAGTGATTACTACATGTATTTTCTTCCCAGGCCTTAACAGCAGCTGCTTAAGCACAACAAAGGGAAATAGCCTCTGCACCTACGACACCAGTAAGCATTATGCTCACATACCAAGTTGTAATTAATATTTGTAATTATTTTGCTTTTAGAGTGCCCTACATTGGGAGTTGCTTTTAAAGGACTTACTTGCACATCTCAGTAACTTAGTATTACCATCTGTTGTGTAAGTTCTCCAGCTACATTTTCTATTTCTTCAATGCAGTGTCCTTACCCTGTCAGATATTTGGCTTTGAGAATTTACATTTTAGTAAGTAGGTTGGAGAATTTAATTAAGATACTGTAGAAATACAGTGGGCCAAGAGGAGTCATATTATCTTCCTTCTGAAATCCATTTAACTGCAGTTATTACAAGCAAGTTAACAGCCTTATTATTACCAGGGATGTTATTCACTGAAGCAATTCCCAAATATATAAGAACTGATGGAAATCAAGTTAGACATGACAGTGCATTGCTTAAATAGGCAGTCATTTTCAGGGAAACTGGAGTGGTTTCATCAGTTGATGGATACAGAGATAACTAGACTCCATGCATGCAAGCAGTGACGACTAAGCTTGCTGCTGTGTACCACTGATTTACCAGCCTGAGTCAACAGCTTTTTGTTTTTCAGGGTTTCTTCCACACCTGATAGCCAACAATACTATTAACCTTCCTTTTCTTGGTATATCCTTATAACTTGATTTGCCTCTGCTTATTATCCATGGTTTTGCTTTATTTAGCTTAAGACAACAGCACAGGTGAAAGGCTCACTAGCCTTTGAAGTTGCTGGATTAATGTTTGGAATGTTCCTATTATTACTTTACAAATTAACTTCATAGTTAAAGTAACTGCTATAGATTTCCTAGATCCAATAAAAAGAGTAATTAATCTCTACCATAGAAATCTTCCCACACAACAAGAACAGCTAGACCTTTTGCTCATCCTGGGTCACTGTCTGAACCCACTGTCCCAGACATGACAGCAAATGCCCAAGAATAAAAAAAAAACAGAAGACAAGCACATAGTGACATTTACTTAGAACATTCTCTGGGAAATTAAAAGCTCAGAGTCCTTCACCATCAACAGTAATAATCTTTAATAGCCCCATAAAAAATTTTCTCCCGTGTGTGTCAAGGTTTTTGCCCCTCCCTCCCAACCACCCCCCACCCCCCCCAAATGTAAAGCATGCTATATTACTGCACCATGTCTCACTTGTTTTCCCCTTGATCAAGGATCCTATTCTAGCCATTCTTGACACAGAAATTATTCCATACCTTTGATTTTCCTCTTCATCATCTCTGCATCTTGTCCAGATTTCTAGATTCAACTTAAGAAGTATTAAAGATATTTCCAAGTGCAATTTATCTAGGTGAATCAGACCAACATGTGCTTATGTGATTCTGGGCCCACATTTATGGGATAGGAAGATATTTTAAGATGCATAATATGAAAACAGGAACTTTCAAAATTTACATTTACTCTAAAATACTAGGGTTTGGGAGGAGACTTTTATCTTGATACAACTCTTGTCCATTCTTGATCTTGATAAAACAATTTTTGATCTAGAAAAGTAGCCAAGAAGATCCTTGGAAAAAACAACTAGCTATCTTTACAAGAAATCTGCTCCCATCACCACCACCACCCCCTTCACAAGCTCCTGTAACAAACCAGCTGTTTTCAGCTACATATCTCTCTGATTACTTTTCTTAAAGCATCTCTCTTAATCCATCTTTGCAGTAAGGCTTGGCTTTGCCTGCTGGCAACACCAGATGATGGGTTCAAAAGTCTTATATTTATCAGCTATCCAATTTTGAGCTAGTGACAGCACTTAAGACTATCAAGCGTCTGCTTTCAGCTTAGCTGCCAAATCCATAAAAGTAATCCAACATTTCAAGCTGGTATTTCTTCAACTCTCAATATCAATACAATAGATTCTATATACTACTGTATTTCAATTATTTCAGTCCTTAAGTAGGACACTTTGATATCAGTTATTTTGTTCTATATTTATTGCTTTTAAGTTTTTGGAGTACAAAAACAAAATGCAATTACATACTGCTTTTACACTGAACCTGGGTTCTTCTTGCCAAAGTGTAAAGACTCCTAACTTTAATTGTTTAATACTGATTTCAAAGTGTGCATCTTCAGTAAAAAGTGTTGAGCACTGCATTTCTTAAATACATACTTTTACCCTGCATTTTTACTGTGATATTTAGAGCTAGCAACTAGAATTCAGATAAATGTAAGTTATCTCTGCTTTTTTTTTTGATGTTTTGATGCACATGACGTTTAAAGAATCAGTTAAGGAGGTGGTGTTCCTGTATCCCCACCTAAAATAAAGTCAGAATACATTACATGTTTAACTCATGTATATGCATTTGAAAGCTACAGCCACGTATCCTCATCACACACCATGTCCTGCAACATTCTAGAATCATTACATAATATTCTCCAATTTCATTCCTCTCTGATGCAGAGGGAAGGAATTTGACCTTTTCCACCTTCCAATTACTTTGACTGACCTTACCTATCCAAAATGTTCTCTTAACTTACTAGTTAACCTGAGGGCAAAATTAAGGGTAAAGAAATAAAACCACCTTTCTTCAAATCAAAAAGTTAATATCCTTACAGTTGGCAAAAACGTAAATAGAAAGCCATGAGTAATCTCATCTTTTTCATTACAACATTTCTCTCAGATTCTATATACAAACATTTCAAGGCACATCAATACGACATCCCTTTAAAAGGTTCATAATTTAATTACTGAAGTAATGTTCCAAGATAAATCTAAATATTACCAGTATTACAGAATTAATATAATTTAGAACTTCTCTGATCCTCTTCAACGCAATTTATGTATTTCTTTCTTAGTATGTAACAAAGTAGAACACAGTAAATCTCTTGAATGCATCAACTTTTGGTGTTTGGTTTACTTTTTGCTTTTCTTATTTTAAAGAATCAAGCCATTTGAAAAATTCAACTACTTCCCTTCTTCTACTCTCCTTTTCCACTGCCCCCACTCCCTCAAAAAGAGATTTATGCTAAAAATTTTGAAACTTGTATATTACAAGCAATTCAACTTCTAAGACAGACATTATAAGGAAGTTGGTAAGAAACAAAGTTTTTTTGAAAACCTTTAGTAATAATCCTTGTATTATTTAAAGTGTACTTCAGTGCACAGTTCAACAGCATTTCTCTGGTTATTTATTGAAATTAGAGGTGCTTAGTACTTCCATGATTAACTTTGTACCTTACCCAACACCATCTAAAAAAAACCTCTTAATTTTTTACAGTTACATATATTTAAAGAATTCCGTGAGTTATTTGACAGAAAATATTACAGCTTGAGACACCATACTGTGAAATAAATTTATTATAAACTGATATTACCAAATTTTCTCCCAAAGCCTCTACATAAGAGCCTAGTCCCTTAATTCAGTCATTTGTAGAAATAAACTCTGCAACAGAAAGGTTCCACAGTTCTCAGACAATTCCAGTCTACACATAATCACAATAACTTTTAGCATCATTTCTTAAGAATGAACAAGCCCTTTTGAAAAAGCACTTACAGTGTAACACTGACTATACAAAATACAACCTAAGAGACACACAGGTTGATTTTACTGTCTACCTTCTTCTCCCCCTCCCCCAAAAAAGCAGCAAATTTAAATTATAAAGTGACATTCCATTAGTAAGAACCATGTAGTGACCTGGTACAGTATTTAGAACACTCAGTTCCATAATAATATGTACATACTATTTGTCTTTTCCTTATGCATCATTAACATCACCACTTCTATTCATCCTTAATGCAGACCATATCCTTCGGTTTACTAAGGCTCTTGACTTCATCCAGTAGTCTTCTAGGTGTCAAAATATGAGTAGAACCTGACAAAAGAAGAGAATTATTAACTGTACCAGTCTGAAAGTCAGAATTACAGACATTCCCTCTTGAAAATAAATAAAATAAATAAACAAAGGGGGGAAATGCCAGTGTTTTTTACTGCACCTGGAAAACTTAAGCACAGCAGCTCAAAGTGATTTTTCAGGTTTTAAAGTGTTTTTTCAGGTTTTACCATATAGTGTCACCGGAAGCGTCAACATTAAGTAGATGGTGTCCCTCTTTCACACACCGAAACATCCAGACTGGGATTCTTAACTTTGGATAGAAGTTTCAAGTCCCTGCTCTGCCCAGTCTGTTTGCTGTATGCATTTACTGCAGCCTACAAGTAATGTGCCCATTCTGGGAGGAGTTAACAGACTTTTAACCTGGAATCAAGAAACCATCTGGATTAAAGATTTTCACAAACAGTATTTTTCCACACAAATAGCAGTTACAGAAAATTGGCTCTTACTGGCATCGCCTTGAAAAGTTTGCAACAAATTCCAAGTCTGGAGCAACAAAGAAAACGCTTATGATTCTTCCAGAGTGCACAACTACCTCTCTTGTTCTCATACAGTCATTATAACTTTTGCCATGAAGGGTCACCCTAGAGTTATAAAGTGAACTCTTTAATTGTTTAAAATCAGGGCTGTCTTGAACCTTTAGTTTTAGTAGCCTGAATGGGCTACTAATCCTTGAGTTCTCAATTGGGAACACAGGAAGATTTCATCTTGCAGTAAGACATAAATTTGGTAGTCAGTACCTTCCCTCAAAGATCAGGATTACAAAGAATACTGCAAGAATAACCTCTAAGGAAAAGAGAAGATTGTATTGTGGAGGATTAGTGCCAGGTACTACAGCAAAAGTTATCTAAACTCACTGTGGGTTTGTAAACAAGTGTCAGATGAAGAAACAGTCTTGTTAAACTACATTGCTGTTCTGGTCTTTCAATTGCAACTCAGAAGTAGGACCAGCCTTAAACTTACCTCAGCCACCAGTGATGAAACCAGCAAACAAACCAACCAACCAAAAAAACCCAAACAAATAAACAAACAAACCCCAAATACACACAACACCAAACCTAAACCCTCCCCACTATCTTGAAGTAACAGACTCTCTATCTCAAAAATCAAAGTTGTCATTCCTTTAAGAAAGAGTATTTATTTATTTAGAATTATGGTACATAGATATAATCCTTTCTGAAACTCAGGACTACACTGAATTGCTAGACATAGGCATCACGGGCTATTTAGAATGCTTTAGATGACCATGGACCTGGGCAGCAGTTGCCACTGGAGATAGATACAGTTCTCTGGTATCTGTATTTTGGAGTTCCATTTTGATATACCATATAAGCAAATGCTTTAGCACCTAAATTTAAAAAGCATTACAGGAAATTACTATCTGAAGCACAGGAGCTGATGGAATAAGCATTTACTGCACCTGAAGTATTAACTGACAGGTTACTAACCCAGCTGCTAACTCATGTGTTTACTGCTGAATCTTAATATTAGGGCAATTACTTAATTTTTCAGGGCAAAAGCTATAAATCATGGTGTGGTTTGTGTAAAGTCCCTAGAAAAGAACACGACAAGAACTCAAGGATGTTGCAAAGTCCACTGATCTACACTGAAAAGTTACTTTGGATTGGTATGGTTTGGTTGTTGTTTGGGGTTTTGGGGGAAGGGGGTTTTGTTGTTTTGTTTGTTTGTAAAAAATACTTTTACTCCCTACCTCCCCAAAAGAGCAATTTTGCATTGGTTTGCCAGCTGTAATGCAAGAAAACACAAATCCGTTTAAATCCTTTACACTACACCTCAGGCTACTTCAATAATATATTTCTTTGACATAATTCATGATGATTCTTCTGTAGAGCATAATGGCATTTATTATCCTTAACATCTGGTTGAGGAAAAAAAAAAATCAAACCCAAACCAAAAATAACAAACAACCACCAAGCAGTCTAGATAAACTGAAAAGATACTTCTAAACGCATAGTTTTAAGAAAGACATTAGCTAGTCTTTCTTAAAAGTACTAGTTTGCTGAACCAACTTAGGGAATGGAATTAAAAATGATCCTTACGTTTTCCAGAAACACATGTAGTAAACCCCTACCCACCCCCTTTTTCCCAAAGCAAGCTTACCAATAACAACATCGCAGGACTTGTAGGCTTGGGAAACTTCATAAGCACTGCGCATCTCAGAATATGTAATTCCTCCAATCACAAATATAATCAGTCTTGCACTACTCCTTCGCTCATCTCTGTAACTACCCTTAGGTTTCTGGCGTGCACTGTAAAAGATTTTATAAGATGACATTTATAAAGCATTACTGAGTAATTTTGGTAAAAATAACAGACTTTAGCAGTAACAATTTCTATCACTCAGTTCCTGGTTTGATTATCGTTTCAGAAAAAAAAATAAATTGATAATTCAAAGGATTTTAATGAAAACAAGTTTGTGTATTTCTGAAACTATTCAGTAGCACATGGAAGAAAATAAATACAAATCAAAAATGTTACACACCCACCCACCCACACACAAAGGACTTCTACCCAGCAGCTTAATTCTGCGTGCTAGCAATTCCAGTGCCATTTTTCATAACAGGATCATTTGAAAAAGCTAGTCTTAAGTTTTTCAGTTTCTAAACATGAACAGATTCTCTAGTGGGAAAAAAAAAAAACAACAACAAATCCATGCCACCACCCCCCCCCCAAAAAAAAAACAACAATCCACAAACAAAAAAAACCAAAACCTTGGCTGTTACCAACTAAGATTCAGATAAGCTAGCAGGGGAAAAAAGAAAAATGAAAAGGTACTTAAAATAGATCAACACAGATACAGCAATTGCAGATTCACACATCTTCAGCCCTGATCTCTTTGCTAGGGTACCTGAAAGACTCTCACAATGCATCAGCCTATAAGACAGAGATCCAGTTAAAATGTACAAGGACTTGCCCCAGTGTTTCCCTGCCTTGATCACCACTGTGTGTCCTTACATTCCCAAGGCTGGGAAAAAATATTTTCCCAAGGCTGTGTATCTGTACCTTTTGTCTTTTATTCCATAACATACAAATACCAATGCAAGCGTTTCTTCCAATTTTAGGATGTGTATAAATTTCCATCCCTACGAATTCCTGCATCTGATCAGTGCAATGAGCATTCCTGTGATAGAAACCCTCCTATGTCTATTCAGCTGTCACACCATTTAAATAACACTACCAAATGTGACAAAGCTGTCAAATTGGCAGGTACTGATTATGAGGTTCAAGAGCTCATAGGATTAAAAAGGGAAGGAAGGGAAGTACAGATTAGTGAGCTAAAACAATAAATCCCAAACTAACCTCTGGGTACTACTCAGTAAATATGCAAGTACACAGAAAACACCATTTCACATTCATTAGCAGACAGTTAATTTCAAGACTTCCAACTACTCTGGACTTCTCTAAACTATCCCGGACTTCTCTAAACTATCCCCGATGACAGGGATCAAACGTCCAACAGGGCCATAGTCCCTAATGAGAGAACCTAGAGATGTTAATTTTAACTTATTGAAGTCATTACCTTGAAGAATGACACCCACTGCTACCACAGCAGAAATAACTTTCAGGAAAAATAAAACCATTCTTTTTGCCTGAGTCACACTATACCAATAATCCATTCTTGAAACTACTTCACACTAAAAAGGTCAATGGTTTAAACTTCTCATTCTGGGAATAAAGAAATGTTATTTCTAACTTGGAAGCAAAAGGGAGATGCTCCAAATAAAAAGATATATATAGCCAAGAGTTATTAAACAACAAAGGTCAGTATGGTTTAGACGAAAAAATATACATTTTACATATGACTATTAACTTAAATATATTATTTCACTGCTTAGTAAACACACTTTTATGTTTGAGAATATACATGACATAAATATTGATAAATGGGTAAATTATATTTTAGGAAATTAAACAGTTTACCTTACTACTCCTGAACCATTCCAGGTAGGAGGACACTGGGAACAGTAAGGCCAGTCTTTTGAATCTAGTTTGTTTTCTATAGCATCCTGAAGGGCAAAACAGAGACTCATTTCAAACAGCCATGCAGATCTAAAGCCCACCAAGTTTCAACTTCCAGTGAGGATGTCTAGCTGGAATTCAATGCCAGCGCAATTTCTTAGAACAGCCAGTTGCAAGCAGCATCTCATTAACTACACTCTTATGTAACAAAATGATAAACAACGTAATGCTCAAAAATTACAAGGCTTTTGTATATCATGAGGAACTGGAAGCACATATGCTTTCTTTATAAATGTAATGCAGATTTAACTCCTCAGATTTCACTAGCAGCTTTTCATCTATGAAGACCCTAACATGTTTGATTTCTCTTTAGTGCTGTATGAGAGAAGTTAGCATCCCCTGAAGACACAAATGAATGGGTAAAAGTCGCCAAGAAACTACAAATGAAAGTACTAGGACAGACAAAAGGTCCAGTGAACTTGCTATTCTGTCCAACAAGGGTAACTAACTGATACTTAAGAAGAGGTTTAAAAACAGAGCAGCTACACCTCTGGCAAGTAGTATTTCCCAGCCTCTGCTAATCTACAGTTTAGATTTGGAGTTTTAAGGCCCACTGGAAGGAAAAACAAAAAAACAAAAAAAAAAAAAAAAAAAAAAAAAATCCAGATTTTCAAATTCTTGACCACTGCCAAACACAGTACAAACTGTTCAGACTTTTTGCTTTCAGTTTCATTTGCATCACCTTTACAAGGAGCACTGCTAACACACAGCAGGCTAACATTCTGTAGTACAGCGTACAAGTGATCACTTGGCTAAACAGGTGTATTTAACCTGTAAATTAAACACTTGAGAAGTAACTCAAGATACTAAAGAACTTCAAAAAAACTGGCTGTAACTGCCCACTTGAGTAAGTTTCTGCACTGCACCCAAGCATTAGTTAGTTTGTCAGATTTACCTCCATAACATCTTTAATGACAGGTGTCCACCTAGAAAGCTGGTAATTTTCTTCTGAAGAACGGTCCCTCCTTGGGTATTTATGCTGCTGAGCAGCAGACTGAAAAGACTTCCAAAACAAGGTTATATTATACAGTGATCAGGGGTTTTGAAACTTCTTACCAATTATTAGTGGGGGGAAGGGGATCAGTAGAAGATTCTCAGGAAATAACAATAACAATGAACAATTAATAGCTGTAGAATTCAGGACACACTAGAAGTACTCATTTCAGAGACAAGGAACTGGGTAAGTTGGCGCTATCCAAAGTCAGCCAGCTCAAGTCACCAGCTGACAATTTTAGAGGGAACATTTTAGTTACTTTACTTCAACAAGATAGGAGAGCTGTAGCCAAGTGTTTGGGTTGTAGGAAATTACAAAATAAATGAATACGTTCTTACTGAGGAGATAACAGGAACATCAAGGTATTTCCAATTTCTTATCATATCACTATCACTTTGTATTTGAACATTCTGGATCAGCTTGTCCAAGTTCTCCTGGGTAGTTCCTTAGACATAAGGAAAGCATGCAACTTAATAACCATGTGACTAATTTAACCCCAATTTTGTCTTAGACATTCTGGGCTGTTACTTAGTCAAGATTTTTTTTTTTGTTTGGCCAGTCTACTTTAACACAATACTGTTTTAGAGAAAGTTTTGTCCATTTCTGAGACCAAAACTCAGTATTATTAGAGATTCTTTAGACCAACATTATACCAGTTTCTTCTTCCTCTACTAGAAATTCTTCCCCACTGAGTTAATACTCGACTTGCAATAGACATGGAGCTCCCCGTTCGACAGCTTCAACAGTAAGTGAAAAGGAGAAAATTTAAACTGTTCCCAACTTCCAAGAACAGGAATGATGCTGAAACACTGCACAGATCTGCACTTATATTGAATGTCTGAACTCCTTACCAGTAATACCTCATCACTAATTGGAGACAAGCTACAGAAGATGGACAGTATTTCTTTCAAACTTGTCCATCACCTCCAATGAAGATGCTTAACTAAAAATACTAGCCCAACACTTTGGAGTAGCCTGAAACTTGAGCTGAAGTCCATATCACTGAAAGAAACAACAACAACAAAATAGAGCACCTTATCATACCATTAGTGCTAAAAATGTACAGGAGAATAGCTCTGATTTTGTCATAGCTCTCATGACTTTTGTTGAGCAGAACCGGAAGGAGGACTCTCATTGAGTCTTTCACTTTCTGGCCTTCTACATCAGTTCCAAGAGCCAAGTCCTAAGTTAAAGGAAAAAACAAAACAAAGGGAAAAAGAAACCAAACCCACGTGGTTTAGAAAGTAGTCATTAAAAAAAAATAATAACACACGCACACACAAACAAAAACCCCACCATTTCTGTGTTCTGAAACTCATTTTTATGAAAAGACAAGTTTCAGGAAACTATCAAGCTGAATCAATTTAAACTCAGTATGACAAGCCTTTGTCATTATTATTTCAACAGTTACAGCATTATAATAATACTACGTAACACTCAGATTTTGAACTGTTTGATATTTAGAATTCATATAAATAGAAATTGTAAGGTATAACTCAACATTAGCAGCACAACACGCCTCATCCTAGCAGGTCCTTTCCCCAGACATTTTAAAAGGACTTGCTTTCTAGTCACCCAACTTTGTAATAGTTTTGAACAAAGAAAACAAAGATTATCCTTTTGCAAATTAGCCACATTTAAAGACAACAAACGAAAGTCCTTTATTGGCAGAGTAAGAGCCTTGTATATCTCACTTAGCTTTAATGCTTCTCTCTCAATAATTGATCACACACCCCCAAAGAAAAAATAGGCAAGAGACACACTACTGTTGTCAGCTGAAAACAAGCATTTATTCTTAGGAACAAACAAGTCACATTTGTAGCAGGTTGTTGTTTGGTATGTGGGGTTTTTTCAACATACCTGTTCAGTTTTACAGAGCCTTTCTATGTTAGATTTGAACTTCCTCATGCAGTCTTCTGCTAAGTTAAGGTGAATAACTTGCTAGAAAACAAAAATATTACAAGCTGCAATAACTTGCTCTTATTTTGTAACATGAAACAATCATTTTTCTGGTTATAAGAGTCAACCCTTTGCCTATCCTTCAGCACCATCACATATTTTTGTGGTTTATCCTTCACAGAGATAACTCCCATAATACCTTTCATAACATTAAACAGCTATGCTATCTTCCACCCTCAAAGCACGCAAATAATTTAAAGTAGATTTTTTTACACACTAAACACCTAGAAATAAGTTTTCTTCTCACAATTTTACAGGTGACGTATTATTTGGAGAAAAGCACACTTAACAGGAAAATGACAGGACAGAACTAGACTTCAACAACACACAAAACTGCAGTGTACAAAAAGATTTATTGTGAAGTTGGAGTTACAAAAGACCCCTTACCCTACTAATCTCTTTACGATAAAGTGGCATCTTTTTCATTAACTGGGTCAGAGCAGATATTGATACCTGTGAAGAAATGACATAAGTTAAAGTTTTTCCCCTCCCAATATTTAACATTATTATTTTCCCTCCCTGTTGCAGCCTTGGTCCCCCAACACCCTCCAAAAACTGCCAGTGAGATAAGCCTTAATTTCTGTAAATTGTCCACGAATTACATCGATCTGATCAGCTGAAAATAATTAAATTAACAGGAAAAACAACAATAATTAACAATTTAAGCAACTTACTTTTCCTTCTGCTGCTTTTCTTTTTGATGATGCTTCTTTAAAAAGCTTTGGTATTTCTCTGATGAAAAAAAATAATTAAAAAAATAATAAAAAGAAAGTAACCAAATGCAACAGCTCCACAGTTCTTAAAGATTTAACATATTCACTTAAAATCTTAACAGAAGTGTGCAAGAAGAACTTCTGAATTATAGCAAAAGTTTCAAATACAGGTCTGCTTCACAGAAGAGTGTTTCCTGACATAAAAAACAAATTTAAGTTAAAACATTCTGTTTATGGTATCTCCAGCACATCATCTGGTACTTTATGCAAAATAATCCCTTCTGATTTAAAAGATTTAAAGCCACTTTTCAGGAAACAATTTTATTTCCATTTCCCTCAAGAACTATAATTAAGATATAGTAATACTGTATACTTTATAATATTTATATATTTTATATATATTTATATTTTATATATATATATACACTCTTTATAGTAACATTGTATACTTCTGCAGATACTTCTGGTTTTGAAAGTATGTTTTCTCCCTGGCACTGATTGTTTAAATGGCTGCAGTCTATACTGCAAACCATCTTCACTACTGCCTGCATTCCTAATTAGCAGCTCAAATACATTCACTCTCACACTCCTGTAACTTGCATTTTGAACTAGTTTTTGTTATTTTATTCACATACTCTATCACATCTGCAATATGCTGGTGCCGAATCTTCACCCAGAGCTCATCATCTTCTTCCAGAATTGCCTCCCGTTCCTTCCCTTCTGTTTTGTATCTTCGAAGAGAAAATTCAGAGAGTTATTTGGTTTGAGTTCCAACCACCAAATACTGTAACACAGCTATGGCCCAACAATATAATTTACATAGGATTTCACAGGTTACATCTTTGAACATAGAAGGAGTAGATGACTTTTAAACTGACTCTTTGGGGCAATGGCTTCTTGGACATTCTTTTAAATCAACAGTAAACAGAGTTTCAATCATACATTTACATGCACCTCAATTTCTATTCAGGTTCCAATGTTAACCTCCCTTTGGCTTCAGATGCAAACTGCATGCAAAGGAATACACGTTGAGATTACAAAGCGCAGCTTTCTCTATCTATTCCAG
This sequence comes from Neopsephotus bourkii, assembly GCF_033783945.1. Taxonomy (NCBI): domain Eukaryota; kingdom Metazoa; phylum Chordata; class Aves; order Psittaciformes; family Psittacidae; genus Neopsephotus; species Neopsephotus bourkii. The sequence continues at coordinate 1,513,890 of NW_026900760.1, read as the reverse complement.
GACATTTTATATCTTTGAAGAAAAACCAAGTCCCACTAGCCAACAAGACAGACTTGACGTATGCAAGAGCCATGCTTCACAGCATTACAGACCACCTACTACTTTTCTACAAGCAAAAGTATAAAGCAACCTCAACCACACTACGTGACATTTTCACACTTACAGAAACTCACAGTGTATATGGCCAGAGAGCAGAAAAGAAGAAAAAAAAATTACAAGATTAATTGTGAAAGCCAGATCATGACTGCTAGAAAACACTCTGCTACCTTTTCAAACCCAGCAAATTTCAGATATGTCAAATTCTACATTTTCTTTGAAAACATTCACCCAGTGTTTTTGACAGAAGATACGCATTCCTCCTTGCTTAACTAAATACTGAGGTGATGAGGTCTCATTTGCTCTAGTCTGTCATCACAAAGCCAAGTCTTACTAATATCTTGGGTGTCAGAACAATCCGACAAAGTGCATACCTTACACAAAAATGTCACACAGCCAAATAGGGACAAAATAATGCTTATAAACTGAATGTGGCTTAACTAAACATGCATTTAGGGTAGAAACATGTAAATTATAACAATTACAAAAATCATATGACCGGAGCTATAAAACTGCTCCTTAGAACTAGCTAAGCTGCTTCTCAGTACATAATTACTTGTCTTGTTTGCCTTTTAGGCCAAAAAGATTGAGAATATGAAAAAAAAGGTAGAAGTTGAACATCCAGTACTAAGGCTTTGCTTCAAGTCTAGTACAATGTTCTTTGTTTTTAAAAAAAAAAAAAAAAAATTGAATTCGTTAGACTCAAACTTGGCAAAAATCCTAGTTAGAGTTTACCTAATCTCAAGTAAATGATGAAGTCAACAAAAAGAGAAAGTTAGAAATACAAAAGACTAGTAAGTGAAGCAACCCTTATGTAATATAAGCAGCTAATATTGCTATGATGCAATTCAGCTAAAGAATTCCATAGATTTTCTAATCAAGACTAAAGTGTTTAGATTTTTTTTCTTTAAATACTTGCTTGTAAGTATCATTTTCAATTGGTAGCAGATCATATGCCATTGCCTGGAAGGTGAGTTCATGAAGGACAGTTGACACTGGGTCAAAGCCACGATCAATTATTATTAGTTGGGAATGGGTTTTAGCCTAGAAAGCCATCAAATAAATGTAAAGTTAATACAGACAATAAAAAGTTAATGCATGTTAAGTCTATTTAAAATAAGCTACAGCACTGCAGACATTTTCAGAAAAATAACTGAAAAATCCCTACAAAGTATAGTCCAAGTGTTCATTTTCAACATAAATAAAAGCAAACATTTGAATGATAACCGGAACACAGCAGCTATAAATTCCCCTTTTTAAAGGCAATGCTCTAAGCCCCTTGCAATGCATTCAGTCATCTTATCTAATGAACAAAAATGTATAGGAAAAGCAAACAAAGAAGGCCTCCCACTGACTTGTCACAAATAAGTATGTTTGTATTCCAGAGAAGACTACCTATACTGTTCTGTAATACAGAAAAATTCACAGCCAACCACTCAATTGAAAGTTTCATTTTGGGGTTCGGTGAAGCAGCAGTAGCAGCAGGTACATTTATTTCTGTCATAGAGTGCCACGGCGCTAAGTCAGAATGGTATACCCTGTACTTCTGCATTTCAGCAGCTGCCCTAATCTGCCCCAATCTATAGTGACAGATCAAAAACATTATGTATGTGAAAAGCTCTATCTTTGTGGACAATAAATTCCTTAATAGAAGCCATTTCAATTATGCAATTAAGTCCCTTCTACACATACCCCTCTTCCACAGCCTTAAGGAAGGTGACATTAAAGCAAGTTACCCACTTCAGGCTTGTATCATCCCCTATGTTATCTTAGGGCCTATTTTTCAAGCACACTTAGTTTGATCACACAAATTACTTTTGCTTATATACAGGTTTATTGTTTCAGTTACGACCTCTAAGTTGTTTCCACACTCAAAACCAAATTAAATAGCAACTAGATGCCTTTATTAATAAATAAAGTCTAGTTTTGTAGAATCTGTTGTCAAAACATACTCCAAACATTACTCCTTTGCCCCCAAATTTATAAAAAATAAGCAAACATTTTAGTTCACTTTTTACCTTTATTTGGCTTTTTTCATCAGTTTTGTAGTAATTCTCAAGATTTTTTTCAACCAGTTCTGCGAGTTTGCAGGCCTTATCAGATGGTCCACTGGGAAAACAGGAAGCATGCAAAAATAACTTAAATTTTCTTCATCAAAACCACTAAAATGCTACCATTAAAACAGAAAGAACTCCACAGCTTGAGCCTCTGGTTTCATGAGCAGTTTCTAAACTCCATTCTAACTATTTCCACTTTCTACTGATCAAACATAAACAATTCATAACAAACCAGGGTATAGTAAGTACTGTTATATGAATACACACAGAAAAATAATTCTGCTTACGCTTCACAAATTCATGTCATTGCCTATTTCAGACCTGTGGATTAAAACCAATTAATCCACAAAAAAAGAAGCCAGGCTGAAGCCTCAGGCTACTACCAAACAATGTGAGAAGTCCAGTAAGTGAAAGCAACTCCACTATGTGACACTATTTTTGCCCCACCTTTTGTATCGTACTCCTGGGTTCTCATCTAGCGTGGCACATAAGGTAACGATTTGTTCAGCCATTACTTGCATTACAGCATCTTTATCTTTTGTCTTAGCCAGAGTTGGACTATAACAGCGGTAGAATGCATCTGGAACATTGAGAGTAAACACCTATGCAAAGTACAACAAAACAAAAAAAAGGCAAAAGAAAAAAGCTTAAATTGTATAATTATAAACTATAGGGTAAAACAAATGCTAATATTTTAAAAACATGCTGGAGCGAAATGCCATTAAAAAAAATCACCACAACAACAAAAACACTTCCATCTTCTTTCTTTGTCCTGTTAAGCTCATATTTCTTGTTCTTATACTCTTTTCCTCTATTACACTCCTCCCCTATGTAAATTACTGTATTTTTCAAATTGCTTACTGTCTGTACAGACGGAAGGACCCAAGTCAGGCAGAATACCATCCAGTGTTCTCATACAGAGCCATACAGTGCAATACCAGAATGATCGTAGAAGGTATCAAGGTAAATTTGTTTAAAATAGAATTTTATATATTATGTGTTTATTATATTAAGACTTCACCTCCAAGGGCTGAAATTCTTTAAAAACATTAAACCTTGACAGAAGTTTAGTATGACACAGAAGAAAAACTTTTTCAACAGCTTAATAAATGGAATGCAAACATGAGAACAAATCTCATTGTCAGTAAATGGATTTTCTCCAGCTTCAGATGGACTCTGTAACTACACAGCCAAAGAAGAACGACCATTCAGATAAAGACTTGATTTCATTCCAGTAGATAACCACTTGGACTTCACCCAGAGCACAGTCTGACTATTTACTCATACAACATCAGAAAGCAGGCCCACAGATTTTAAATTAGGAAAACTAGTTAGCATTCTCTGATCCTTTGAAAATGATGCAAAATGTTCTCACAACCCAAAATACTGAGAATACAAAACTAAACTAAAAATGAGAAGAAATTAAATGCTGCCTATGTTCAACTTTAGAAAAATAGCCCTGTGCTGGTTTTGGCTGGGATGGACTTAATTTTCCTTATTGTAGCTGGCACAGGCTATGTTTTGGATTTGTACTGAAAACAGTGGTGATAACACAGGGATGTTTTTCTTACTGCTGAGCAATGCTTAATCAGAGTCAAGGCCTCTTCTGCTTCTTACACCACTCCACCAGTGAGGAGGCTGAGGGTGCAAAAGAAGCTGGGAGGGCACACAGCTGGGACAGCCGATGCGAACTGACCCAAGCGATATTCCATATCATATGACGTTCTCAGCATATAAAGCTGTGCCATTCTCTGATGGTTTCTCAATCTAAATAATAAAACACCTTTAGTGTAAAAACATCCGTGTTGTCAAATTAGGAAACTGCATCACAGTAAGGCTTAGATAGCAGCAACCACCCCTATATTCACCTGCCACTTGGTATACACAAGAGTTCTGACCTTTGATACAGTCATAAGGTTTGAAGAATAAAAGGAAGACTTGTGGGAAACATCCACACTTAGTTGTACAATTTCCAACAGGGGACAGTTTGTGGACTTGACTGTACCAGAGTATCACAGTGCATTTCAGCCTTCTGTATCTGATGAAGTGCACGAGCAACAAATTATTTCTCAACACAGCACACGCTGCGTGGGTTCACACGGAAAGCACTCGGTTTACATTGGTGGTCTCAAATTTTCATGTGACAAGACATGGGTTTCCATGTTTTTCTCTCAAAAAAGAGCTCACGAAGTTGTTACAGGCTTTGTCTTTTGTGATACTGTGGTTTTGCTCTGTTCCCCTTCAGTTCTCTTCATCCATTTGCGCTCCTTTTCTGACTTTCACAAAGCAGCCAGTTTTACTTTTTCCTATGCACTAACCTACCTAGTTTGTCAAAAGAACACCTCAGTATAAGCAGTAACAAACTTTATTGCTTACTAAAGATGAGCCAGAATACTTTACTTCTCCTAAAGGCCAGATACCTTCTCTAACCTCTCTATTGCAAATGACTCCAAGTCTGGCAAAGAGATCAAGTGCAAACAGTAAGCCTTTGAGTACAAAAGCATTTGTTTTCATCTGAAAAATACAGGCCAGCACTAGAAACATGCCAAAATGGCAACAAGTCTCACACACAGTGTCAGCTATAAAAACAAACCAAAAACTAGATTCTATTCAATCATTTTCTAGCAGGTCATCAATATGTGAAATTAGTCCTCCAGACTATTTTCTGCTGTCAAGATAAAGAATGAAACTTACCCGAGACTCATATGGGAAGAAGGAAATGTTGATCTCCTTGCATCTCCTTATTGATTTTGCACAGGAAGACTTAATTTTATTGAAGAGGTTGTCAGGACAAACTAGGAGAGAGATGGTAGTTTTAAGTCATTGGTGCATGTCCCAGCTGTTTACTCACTCAGAAGTTTTACAGCATTCAGAACAAACCATTCCAAATTAAGAATTAATTTACAGTAATATACTAAAACGTTGCTAAATCTTCCTGAAGTAAAAAGGAGTGTATGATTGTATGATCAATATTCTGTGTTTGAGATCTTTTTCAAGAAGCATCACTGGCAATTGTTTTTACCTGCTTTTGGTAAACAAAGTTGTAGAACACTCATTAGCAGTCTGCAGCAGTGAAGGATACTGGATTTATCAAAGCACAAGTTTCTGCTATTTCTTCTCATATATAGGAGAAAACTTCTCCCAAGCCACAAAAAGGTTAAATGGAAAAATAATGTGTACATAGCAAGACACAGAAATATGGAATTTAATTATAGATTGCAAATGTATTCATCTACAGTGGATTCCACTCTAGAAACTGAATTTATGCACTACTTGGATGACACAAATACTGGAAATGACAGCGCTGTCTCTCTAACTCCTGATATGAAAAGTTCTGGCAAGCATTCAAACTGAAAGCTTGAACATTTGCAACAAAGAACATACAGTATTCTTCCAGAACAAGAACTGCTTCATCAGCATAAAATCAAACAAGAAACAAAGGTGGTTTTGATAGTAATTTAGTTAACTGTCCTGAGAACATATGGTAGCAGCTACGGCCTATCCACAGAGAGCCACAACTCCATCTCTGCCCTCAGCAGCACATCTGGATTTCTTTACATGGCACTTCAATCATGCTGACTGTCTGCAGAGGTATATGCAGTCACGTAAGCCTCATTTGCACTAATTGTCTCTGCTTTGCAGTATGTCATGCATGCAAGGCTAAGTAGGCACCTTCTTTCAGGGACAGGAAAAAGCTGTCTCAAGTCTGAAGGAACTACCTAAACCAGCCCACTATAAAACACTGTTCCTGAAGAAAATTCTTACGCATTTGTATTTTTGAGTACTATTTCGTTTACATGAGATACATAGTTTTACTTTATTTCTTCCACACTCTGTAACACAGGAGAAGATGTGAATACTTTAAAGATTAAACTAGATTACCTAAATTAAAAGCTGAGGTGGAGAACAATCAATATTGTTTGGTAATCATGCAAGAAATTATCGTTGCCATAGAGCATGGTGACATCCCGGCAACCCAAATATGGTTAATGACTTGAATCTCCTATCCTCTCAAGAAACATGACTCAATTTTCACATACTAAACTACAGAAAAGAAAGTTGAGGAGCCTACTCATTTACCTATATCATGTTACCAAACTACAACAGAAAAGCTTACTTACAGTCAGTGAAATATACATAAGCTGCTTTGTATCTGCTGGATGATTTAGATATAAAGTCATCAATAAGTCCATCTACAGACTTAGGGAGGCAGGAAAAATAAGTAATAAAAAAAAGAAAAAAAGGAAAAAAAAAGAACACACATTAGTTTTTTGCTTTTCCCCACATACCAAACCAAACCTCTCCCTCCTCTCCTCCTGCCCTGTTAATTACGCAGTACCACTCAGGAATACTACAAATCAACATATAATAAAACACTCAAGGAGATTTTAATTCCAGACCAAGAATAATAAAAAATTACCGTCAGTTGTGCACTAGGATACCTTCAGGAAACACACAAAGTAGGATACTTGCCTTGTTTTCCACCTCTGTGCTGGGATTTATTCTCTCAAGAAATTTTAGGTAGTAAAAGTAATCTCTAATAAGAGCCATTACTTGGACTTCTGTTGTTCAATGTATTGCATCACTCTTTTGAGACAGCATCTCTCTCAGTGAGATGACCACTATGCAAGCAATGAAACAGTGCTTCCACTGATGAAAAGGTATATGTTCGCAGCATGCCCTATGGTGACACTGCACTTCCATTTCACCATGGAAAATTAAGTATCACACAGAGGAGTATCATGCAAAAAGCAAAACTTCAGTACTGCATACTTGTACACAGTGACTAACTGTTTTAAAATAAGATTGTTTTTTCAGTCTGAAAGATCTTGCTACACTTTCTTTAAAATACTAACCTTCTTGGTTGGAGTTATGAAATATATTGCTTTCATGTGTGGGACAGGCTCACGGTTTTTATATACATTCTCCACCACTATAAAGTAAGAAATATTACATTTTTATTATTAAGAGCTTTAGGCACCTGTAAGGAAAGTACCATACATATTTCAATTCAAAAGTGATAAAAATAACACCTATTGAGTTGTCCACAAAATTAGTGGCAATGGTTAGCCTTGATTTTTTGTTTATTATTTTCAATAGAGCAAGTTACCACAAGACTTTTTCAACTCTCAGTCTAGTGTCACCTAATCTATACGACTCATTTTTTTCCTGGCTGTTGTATACAAGAAGAGTTTGACCCTCACACAGAACAGGTACAGCAATGCAAACCTGCTCAAACCAAGGGGCCCAGTATGAACTATCTTGCAAGAGAACTGAATCAGGAAGATTGTTCCTTTTTCCAGCACAGTGAAGGAGAATGAGAAATAAACTACACAAGGCACTGTTCTGGACTAGAGCCTCTTCTGTTCTTTGTTTGCCTATCTCCTGTGCACTTACTCAATATAATGGCAAACACAAATTAGACCTTTCCATCAAATCAGTTTCACTCCATTCTTGGTCTTCTCTGTTTAGTAAAGCCATTACTACAGTGTTGTAATACACTAGATTGAGAATTCAGTGATTCATGTTGCTCAGTAATTTCGAGGGGGAGGAACAAGGAAGATAAGTAATGTCAAACACCTGGATGTGGAAAGACAGGTTCTTTTCAGTAGCATACTCACTAAAAAATAGAAGGTTTACTACTGATGAACAGGATACATGCTCACCGAAGGGTTCTCACAAAGGATAAGTAATGTTTCTTATGATTTAAAACACACTACAAAAAGTGAAATGTATACAGCTTCACTACTATTCCAGAAGAATTACATTACCTTTAATAGCTGGAATAAGCAGAGTCTTTCTATTTGTGGAAAAATAACTAAGTCCATAAAATAATCTCTTACAAAAGTGTTTCTAAAAATCTAAGCCTGAAGCTAATTAAAAATAAAAAAAAAAAAAAATTACAGAGATAATTTACATTTTGTATTCAATCACAAAAATAGGCAAAACCAGAGTTTGGCAGTGTGATACAGTAACAAACATTACATAAAGGTCAATCATAAAAAGCAACTTCAATAAGTTTTTTATGATAGCAAAAACATACTACTTTTTTTTTGCTTAGGTTTTAGGGAGGAAAAGCCCATGAAATTTGCTAAAGAGAAAATACATTTTTAGAAACACTTGTAGAAAAACAAAGTGTTATCTAAACAGGCACACTGCATAACTGAGATCTATCACAATCTAGCTATTATTCACTTTTGACAGTGGCTAACATCTAATTACTGTTAATGTTGCTTATGGGTTTATTCTAGTTAGAGTAATCATTGATATAACTTTGTTTCAAGTTTTGATTGGTTTTGTGGGTTTTTCTTTATTACAGCAAGCTTTCTAATTTTCAGAAGAGACTAAAATATATCTCAACAACACAGAACTCAAATTTAAATTCTTGTCTCTATCACATCCATTGCTTGGAAATGCCTCTCAGTTTGCCTGTTATTGTCTCCTGTTCTCATTTTGTCTTCAGTACTTGAGTTTTTCTGCTCTCTTAACTCTACTGTTCATGAGCATAAATGAATTTGAAGCAGCAGATATTACTGATTTACAGAACACATTAGGAAGAAATGAAGAGAATAATTTGCCCATTTGTACATTTTACTAATATTCCTATAATACTTAAATGAACTCGTTTTTCCTTAACTTCAACTAACAGATATCCTTAAGATCACTCCATGACAGGTATCTTTCTCATTTACCCCACTGCTGACATTAGCAAACACCCACCCCCCAAAAAAAAAATCCCACACCCAACCAAACCTAAATTTTAATAAGCTTAAAAACAAATACCAAACAACCCCAAACTTACTGCAGTACTTAGCAGAAATACTACTGAAGAAAAGGCTTTACCTTCTGGGCAGACAAACATCTGATTTTTCATTACAAATAATGAAAATGCTCAATTGGGCAATTACTGTACAACCAGAAAGACTGCTAGTCTAATATCCCATTGCTACTTGTCTTCATCAACAAAATTAAGACAACTTCTTACAAGGATACCATCAATTTTATTTTTTCCCCTTTTTCTTATCAGGATATTGCATCTGTATATTAAAAAGAATAATGCTTACCTGTGATACCCTCTGCCAGCAGATCAGTCATTTTGCAGCACAGTGACAGTAATTTAGTAGTATAATCATCCAAAAGCATTACCTAATTAAAAAATCCCCAAGTATTCAGACAGATTAATCGGCTATAGTAAACCCATGTTATTTCCTTAACAACTTGACATGAAAATTTGAAGCTGAAATCTGTTTTATTACTCTGCACTTTCACCTGCATATAGCTGGTGTCTGTATCACCACCCACATACAGCAACTTCACAGTGGGAAATTAATCTCAAATAGCATCAGAAAGCAGCTCTCTGCATACAGGACTTCAAAAGATGAGCTGCATTGTAAATGTAGCTTGTCCCCACTACTCCCTCTAGAAAGTATTTTCAAACTTTCACTTTGACACAGGTCTTTTGAATTCCTGCTAATTTACCCCATAGCCTGCTTATGTATGTCCGTACTTACCTACTCCAAAACTGCTTTACAGCTTAAGCAGCTCTAACAGATATCTTATTGCGGAATCCTGCTCCACTTGTATTGCACAGCAGCATCATGTTTGAAATTAATAAAGTACATTTCTTTCAAAAGATAAACAGAAACAGCTTCCAATTTTTTTTCCCCCAAAACTTAAAAAAAAACAATCAAGACAAGTAACTATTTTTCTTACTATATTCTCTGCTGTGAGTGTGATGAGACACTGGCACAAGTTGCACAGAGACGCTGTGGCTGCCCCATCCCTGGCAGTGTTCAAGGCCAGGTTGTACAGGGCTTTGAGCAACCTAATCTAGCTGTAAGTGTCTCTGCCCAGGATAGGAGGCTGGAACCAGCTGATATTTAAGGTCCCTTCAAACCCAAAGCGTTCTATGATTTTAGACCTTGAGTTTTCATTATGTATTATACAGAAATTGAGTTAAGAGAACTAAAATCCAACAACTGGACAGAAAATAATTCTAAGTTAAAGTGCCAGCCATTACACGATACTTTTTTTTTTTCTGTTCACAGAGATAGAGATTACTTGTTCAAGTGATTCCAACATTACAAACAATATCACTAAATTATACCTTCCATTCTTCCTCTTTCTTGCAGTCCTCAAATACTGATGATTTTAGCTCTGTAAGAAGAAGCAGAGATAGTTTACCACTTAGAGGAATCAAACTGTTACTAAAAAAATAATAATACTTCACCCATTAAGACTAATATGTTTAGATGACTAAAACAAAATTAAAAACCAACACAAAACAAATCCAAACAAACCACAAATAAATACCTCCACAGAATTCTTTAGCACAAACTGTCCCTACCCACTTAAAAAAAGACGGAGCTAAAGTTTCATTTCTGCTAATAATAAACAGCTTCATAATAAACAGCCTGAATGATCACAGGCCTGTAACTATTTCACTTGGGTTCTATTTTTTTCTTTTTGTGAACTCTTTCACTAAATGGATTGTGCATATGCAAAAAAATTAAGCTACTTTAAGATAAAGGCAGCTGGAACGACAAATTCATAAACAGACCTATTTTAAAATACAGGCTAACTTCAGGTGTCCTTGTTATTTCTCTAGAATTCCAGAATAAACCTAAGAAAATACCAGGTCTTTCAGGAACTGAAAGTTATTTTAAATAGGTATCCATTATCTTTTCCTGCTATGACAACTTTGGGAGAAGTATCAATTAAAAGGCTTATACAGGATTCAGCAATAAGAGTCAGCATCTAGTTATGATCCACAGCTTTTAAAGATCACCAGAACCAAGTTGCAACTTTCCCAAGTGATGTCATCAGGCTAATGCAGATTTTATCTCACAGCAGTGGGATGTATGAATTAAACGTCAGAATATTTGGGGAACTATTTAAAACCATATGCTCATAAACACAGGAATAAAGACATGTAATTACTCAGAGAACAGAATTTCAGACTAAGCTGATGACTACTGCTGCCTATAAAAATATCTGGACCTTTCTCCCAAATGAAGAAATAAACCAAAATTCCAAGTACTGTGAAAAGAAGAAAAAAAAAAAAAAGAGGGAAAAAAAAAAAGTAAGAAGCTTCAGAACAGTAGGTGCACATACAAAAAAAAAAAAAAAGTACACCTATTTCGTCAGTATTTAGAAATGTTAGTATATTCACTTTTGTCTAGGTTCCTTTGGCATGACACCATCAAAACATACTCCATCTCTGCCCCTAACCTCCAATGCCTCAGAATTCAACAGTTTCTCCATCTGGGCCTACTTGCTCAGGCAGCTTTTATTTCAGTTTCACCAACTCCAAGACTGCATAGCACATAACACTCCCAAGACATCTTGATTCATGCTTCTCATGGTTACATTTTATAAAGATGTCCTACACAGACTTTCTCATACTAACACAAGTTTCTTTTTGAAAGACGGGTCTTTTTGCTTTAGCTTTCCAATGTGCTCAGGTTACAACTTAAAAAAAAAACAACTCACACCCCACTGTATCTAATAAACTGGTAAAAACACTGGCATAAATAATATTTAAGCAAAAAGCACGTTTCGAGTAGGATGCAGTTGGTGCATTTTGTTCATGCTGCTAAACAACAGAACTCAAGTTCAGATCTCCTGAACCTTTCTTCTGCTTATACAGCTCCCAAAATCCATTATCGCTCCTCACACTTGCCTCCTGGGTTGCTTCCATTCAGCATCCTTCCCGTTACACAATCCACAGTTTTCAACAAGTTCTAGATCTGTTAGCCTGGTGCAGGGACACAAATGCCCTCTTTGGATATACCCTCTATAAAATTACAAAATGCTCATCACTTCAGAGCTCCTACTGGGATGTACTTGTTGGTAATATCTTATTCTAGTATGTAATGCAGGCACATTTTTTCCTGTCACTTTTATACCATGTATTTGTTACTTACATTTTCCTAGGTGTGTACACAAGGTGTAAGAATAAATATTTAGCCTCATGAATATTTCATTAACCTTCATATTTTCTGAGAACACTCTTACAAAGGAATTACCATTACACAGAGTTCTTTTCAATAATAAATCAACTGGCAAAGAGCCTTGTCCAAAATCTCAAATGTATTTTTATAGTATATTATTATGAAATAAACCTGAACAGTACACAGAATCACAGAATCAACTAGATTGGAAGAGACCTGTAAGATCATGGAGCCCAACCATTACCCCAGGACTGCCAATCCCACCATTAAAATATGTCACTAAGGGAAAAGCGATCACCCCCCTGCTGCTGCCAGTTCTTTATCCACCGAGTGGTCCATCCATCAAACTGATGTTTCTCCAATTTAGATACAAGGATGTAACACGGAACAGTGTCCACTGCTTTGCACAAGTCCAAGTAGATGACATCAACTGCTCTCCCTCTGTCCATCAGTTCTGTAGCCCCATTGTCCCTAGTCTGTCTCTTATTTGCTACTTACCAACAGAAGCCCTTCCTGTTATCTTCCACATTCCTTGCCAAATTTAATTCTAGCTGGGCCTTAGCTTTCCTAACCTGGTTCCGGACAATATCCCTGTATTTTTCCCAGGCCACTTGTCCTTGCTTCCACCTTCTACAAGCTTCCTTTTTCCCCTCTAAGTTTCCTCAGCAGCTCCTTACCCATCCATTGGAGGTCTCCTGCCACACTTCCTTCTAGTCAGGATACAACACTTCTGAGCTTGTAACAAGTGATCCTTGAGTATCAACCAACAGACTTGCCCCTCTCTGCCCTCTAGGGCTATATTCCATGGAACCTTACTAAGCAGGTTCCTGAAGAGGCCAAAGTCTGCTCCCTTGAAGTCCAGGACAGTGAGCTTGCTGCATACTCTTCTCACTGGCCTGAGGATCTTGAACTTGACCATCTCGTGATCGCTGCATCCAAGGCTGCCCTGGAGTGTCACATTTCCAACAAGCCCTTCCCTGTTGGCGAGCACGAGGTCAAGCTTGGCACCTCTCCTTGTCGTCTCCTTTATTCCATAATCCAGTTGTGCCTTGAATTTCATTTCAGTTATTAAAAACAGGAGTCAGCTTTATCCCATCAAGCAAAAATAATTTTATTCTAAGCTATAAGTGTACCAGATACAGTGTACTTCCCCCTGTAATATTTCAACTGCTGTTTGTTTTGTCCTCAACCTGCAGCTGCTTTATCCAGACTGACTTACAGTGGTTTATACACTCTCAAAATAATCTCGTTTGTCTCAAGTAAGCATTCTGAATGTACCAGAACCATTCGTAAACCTAGATATGAACAGTGTTTCATTTCTGTCCAAGCGTTCATTTCCTTCTCACAAATTTCATACCAACAATGCATCCTAGCTGCCTTCTCTAATTTTATTTTCTCTGAATGTATTTAATTACTTTAAGGCATTTTTCTTCTATTTTTACTTGCCAATCCATGTAAGAACTGTACACAAACCTGACAGAAGAGCAGACTGCTAAATCCCTATGTGGAAAAAGAAAACAACAAAACACACCTTGGCAAAGTTAATAACCCATTTATAACACACCTCCTAAAGAAAGGACTAAAACAGCTTTTGATACAAGCAAGTATACTGGAAAATAAAGTTGCAGAACTGCTGTATCATTTTACAAAATAATACAGATGTATGGCTAGGCTAGAATCTTGTTATAGAACTCTGGAACACATGTGAAAATTAAAAAAACAACAAAACAAACACACCAAACCAACAACAAAACACAAACAACAAAAACCGCACAGAGATGAACCCTGGAGACAGAATTCCTTGTTGAAATAACCTTATTTACATACACACACAGAGACATGTAGTATACAGTGAATTTTATCCACAGAATTACTCCCTCCTAATGCAGATAGGTTCACCTGCCCCATAACTGTGAAACTTAACTGAAAACAAACCTATGAAGTAATCTTGTCAAACACTTCTGCTTAGATTGAGTCTAAAATTGCACCTTACAGACAGGGCTATCATGATGAAAAGAAGGGGTTTTAACAAAATTATACCAGAGCACAGATATAATACTTTTTGTACACACAACACAGGTGTAACTCCTTTCCCTATTCACAGACATTGACAACAAGCTGCTACATGAAGCATCACCATCATTTTTCAGACAAAACAGCCTTTAAAAAAAATAATGAAAAAAAGCCACCTTTGCTGAAACATTAAAAAGCAGCAGTTTATGGCCCTGTATTATCCATACACAAAGCCAGACAATGTCTAAACTTAGTTAATAAAATTTTCACTGTTGTAGTCTTGGAAAGACAAGAGTAACGAGTTATATAACAAAAGCATTATCTTCAGATGAAGATTCCTTTTTAGAAAGTTAGCGGTATGTTTTATTATTCAACCTGCTTCACCATCACCTTCATTTATTATTCACCATTCTTCCTCACAGTCTTGCCTGCACTAGCAATGCCATTTTCAAAAGCCTTTATACACCAGGCTGATGCCCTAGCACTTTGATCAGGTTCCCTCCTTTTAAGGTCTAAGTGCTCCATAAAACACCACCAGGCAAATCAGTCACTTTACAGTCAAAGGCACAAACGATTTAACACATCAAAACAGGAAATGCACAGCTGCACAAGTAGGGATTTCTAAAGGATTGGTTTTAAACTCATAAAAGCAGTGTACAGATGCCAGCAAATGAGAACTGAACACCACATAAACAGCCTGCTTTCCTCTTTCTCCCCTTTTTCTGTTTTCTCTTCCAGTGACACAAACAAGCAGACTGGAGCTTGCAGGTGGAAGTGGAAAACACAGATGAGAAGGTAGCAGGAACCTCTCAGTCACTAGGCTGGCTGAACTGCTCACTGACTCACAGTGAAGTGTGGCATGAGGTGGCTGCTAACGCCTTTCCCCAGAAGTCTCACACTATACCTGAAGTACTTATACTCCAGTAAGATGGGGAGTAGTTATAACTTCATTTTTTCTAACAAACACCAGAAGAACCTGCTCCCAAACATGGAAATAAAATCCTACAGTTCATTTACGAGAGTATCTTGGGACACCAATAGCTTTTTCTTCTGAAAACCGTGAAATCCAACCTGAAGGGGGAGTGCCACTTCGTGACAGAGAACCAGAGAGCCCCTTCCGCAGCCAGGCGCACTCTACAAAACTGCTATTTTCAGGCAAGGGGGCAGTCCTTGAAGAGCTGACTTAAACTTAACCTCTTTTAAGAGCTGGTATGATTGTGTATATCCTACACAGTTTATTTCGAAATAAGGCAAAAACGCTTCCCCACAAGTGCTATCACCACAGGCACCCGAAGCACGGCCACAAGCCGGGTCGGCCGCCTCCCGCCACCCTCAGTCACAGCCAGAGAAGAGCAGCCACCTGCAGCCTGTGTCGCGTATTGGGCTCCCCGCAGGGCCGCGCGGGCCGGGCCAAACCATCTCTCCTAGCAACCGCGTTTTCCCGCCGTAGCTCCGACACGGTGCGCGGCTCCTAACGCGGCTCCAGCCGCGCCAAGAAGTACCCCGGCCACACCTCAGCGACTACGGAACCCCCGAACCCAGCGCACCGCACTACGGGGAGGCGGTGCCTGAGCGGTTAACGCTCCCTGCCGGCCCGCACCATCTCCCACCAAGCGGCCCCAAGTAGCTCCGAGCCAGGGAGACGAGAGAGGGGGACGCGGAACGAAACTCCGCACTCACTCTGCCACACCAAACTCTTCAACCCCCACACCGCCGGCGCCATCTTGCTCGCAGACCCGGTCACCTGTCACTGACACACCTCTCCCTTCCGCTGCCCTCCCCCTGGCCCGCCGCTCCTTCTGTCAGTGGGGGCCGGGCTCGGAGGAGGGCGCTGCCTGCTACCTGAGGCGGAGCGGGGAGCGCTGCCGGCAACCGTGCCAGCCCCTGAGGGGCCCTGGGACCTGCAGCGCCCGCTTTCTTTGCGGTGGTGGGAATCGAAGTTCCCCTGAGGAAACCCCGGATAACTAGGGCTCGTCCGCTGAAGAAGAAGCTTCCCATTGCTCGTTAGGTGAACCACGGACGGCGAGAGCCGAGACCCGAGGCCCGCGTCTTGCGCCGTGTAGGGAGCAGCGGGGGAGCGTGCCGTGATGCCGGGTTCTCTCCCGGTGTAGAGCTCCCCTCGCCATCGTGACTCATAAAAACGTCTTTAGGGTCCCTCCTAACATTCGTGTAAACCGTTGAGGAAAACAGTATGGGTTCACGGAAAGGTACCTTTTCTTGACGTCCAAAATCATCTGTGATAAGTTCTAAAGACATAAAGGTGTGTTGTCAAAAGGGAACCAGCAGCTGGTACAGATACAAAGAAATGGGAAGAAACTGATTTTTTTCCACAACGCAAAGCATGAGGAAGAGTGGTTTCCAGACGGTATGACCGTGTTCTATTCAAAGGGGAGTACAATCAGGGCATCAGTCCTGACAGAAAAAGAGATCCTTGTAAGTGGGCAAAAATGCCAATTGGATAATAAGCTGAAGAGCAAATGCTGAATTTAGATTAGGCATAATTATTTTATGAAGGTTGTAAAAAGAATGCAGAAATTGCATCCTGTAACAGAAGGGGAAAAGCCCTACTACCCACCTGCCTTAAAAGTTCACTGCTATGCCAGACTTGCTTTACCATGGCCTTCGTCAACCACCAGCAGGCTTCAGTCCAATAGAGAGGAGGGCATAACCTAGTAAGATTCCTCGTCCAAGGGAGTAAACCTGCAGACACAGCACTGCTGCATAATACTGCTGGTCACGGCAGGGATCTGCGTGAGCTCGTCCCCACATGAAGGCTGGAACAAAGTTCTGGCAAGATGTGCTGCGTGAAAAGTAAATCATTAATACTTACTGGGCTGCTTTTCAACTGCCTAGGAATGGTGAGTGCCAATCAGTTTTAAACTGTTTTCAAGAATTGTATTACGCTCTTTGCAAAAGTAGAGTAAAAGTTAGGGTAGAGACTATCTGACACTAGCTTCTACATTCATATTTTGTTACTATTCCACTTTTGCACTGTTTACAAGTGACTGAAAAATAATTTGTTAGGACCCAAGGTCTTTCAAAGTCTATGAACAGCTCGAAACTGGATAAATAGGCAGATTCAGGCAGAAAAAACGAAGAAGTAATACAATCTGCATACCTGTACCCAATCTCAACTCACCCCACCCCAAAAAGCCCATCCAAACAAAACACATACCAGAAGCATGACCCCCTAAGTGCAAATATTTCCAATGTTCTACAATGTTTTATACTTTCTTCAGTTTCATATTTTGTGACTACAGCTCCTATTGCTTTCAGTGTGAATACTGACTAGTTCAAAATACAAGGAATGCAAGACTGCAAGAAATGCTCTCAGAATTCAGTCGTTCTCTGTTGATAGCACACTTTCCTGCATACACTGCACCATCAAGAGCCTGAAATGCTTAATCGTTGCAGTCATGCTGTTGCAGTATACAGACACTTATAGAATCATAGAATCACAATAGTTAGGGTTGGAAAGGACCTTAAGATCGTCAAGTTCCAAACCCCCTGCCATGGGCAGGGGCACCTCACACTAAACCATGTCACCCAAGGCTCTGTCCAACCTGGCCTTGAACACTGCCAGGGATGGAGCATTCACAAATTCCCTGGGCAACCCATTCCAGTGCTTCACCACCCTTACAGTAAAGAACTTCTTCCTTATATCCAATCTAAACTTCCTCTGTTTAAGTTTTAACCTGTTACCCCTTATTGTATCATATTCTTTTCATGATGTGGAAAACAAGCATTTGAACTGATATTCATGTGTGGAATACTACTGACACTGACTGTATATTCACATGCAGATTATAGCCTTTTTTTGATAATTAGACTACATTTATAGGGGTAGCCATCATCAGTAGCCATCATCACAACGTAATATGAGATCAAGCAGCAGTTATTACAGTAATTAATGGATTACAAATGTGAACAAGGGAAATAGCACTCCAAATTCACAGTATCACAGTATGTTAGAGATTGGAAGGGACCTCAAAAGATCATCTAGCCCAATCTCCCTGCAGGGACACCTAGATAAGGTTACACAGGAACATGTCCAGGCGGGTTTTGAATGTCTCCAGAGAAGGAGACTCCACAACCTCCCTGGGCAGCCTGTTCCAGTGTTCTGTCACCCTCACTGAGAAGAAGTTTCTTCTCAAGTTTAAGTGGAACCTCTTGTGTTCCAGTTTGTACCCATTGCCCCTTGTCCTATCATTGTTTGCCACTGAGAAGAGCCTGGCTCCATCCTCGTGACACTCCCCCTTTATATATTTATATGCACTAATAAGGTCACCCCTCAGTCTCCTCTTCTCCAAACTATAGAGACCCAGCTCCCTCAGTCTTTCCTCATAAGGGAGATGCTCCACTCCCTTAATCATCTTAGTTGCCCTGTGCTGGACTCTCTCCAGCAGGTCCCTGTCCTTCTTAAACTGAGGGGCCCAGAACTGGACACAATATTCCAGATGGGGTCTCACCAGGGCTGAGTAGAGGGGAAGGAGGACCTCTCTCGACCTACTAACCACCCCCCTTCTAATACACCCCAGGATGCCATTGGCCTTCTTGGCCACAAGGGCACAGTGTCGGCTCATGGTCACCCTGTCGTCCACAAGGACCCCCAGGTCCCTCTCCCCTACCGTGCTCTCTAACAGGTCGTTCCCCAATCTATATTGGAACCTGGGGTTGTTCCTGCCCAGATGCAGGACTCTACACTTTCCCTTGTTATATTTCATCAAGTTACTCCCTGCCCAACTCTCCAGCCTGTCCAGGTCTCGCTGGATGGCAGCACAGCCTTCTGGCGTGTCAGCCACTCCTCCTAGCTTAGTGTCATCAGCAAACTTGCTGATAGTACACTCAATTCCCTCATCTAAATCATTGATGAATATATTAAATAATACTGGTCCCAGTACCGACCCTTGAGGCACTCCACTAGATACAGGCCTCCAACTAGACTCCGCCCCAGTGGAATGCCTCTCATGTGAAATATAGGTCACTTGATAAGTCACTGAACAATCTTCTTGTCAAGACTTGACTAAATCCAGGAATGACTGAACTGTATTTTTTATAATTATTTTTTTCCTTTTTGTAGCTTTCTCTGTGTCTATATGCAATGTGCCATCATGAAGCATTTATCTCAGATGGCCCAAGCTGTTAGGAGCCCCTTCTCACAGAGTCACAGCTACACCTGTGAATATTGTAGGCCATTCATTACTGGCTCAGTTATGTTACACTGAAAGTAACTCTAACTTCATTAATTCCCAATACTATTTACGCTATACAAACAGACGCTATTGACAAGAACAGAATTACTCTTGCAGAAACAGATTATGCGGTCAACAGGTTAGTAAGAGAAACTTTGTTAAGTGTATTTTCCATTGACCTTTGTAGAACTGGGATTTTATCCTTCATGTTTCATTGCACTGGTGCAGAATAGCTGCCATTCCTGTTGAAGCCTTTTTGCTGGTTCTCATACCAAGTTCAATATTTGCATGAATAGCTCCTTTTTCCCTTTGCTTTTGATACTGATAAACAGTATTTTTGTTTCATTCACAAAATGACTTGTAGCATATAAGTAATCGATGGATATGGAAGAAGAATCTACATCAACAGAAGTGCTTTTTTTTTTCATCACTGAAATGTAATTGAAAAAATATTCTGTTGAAATTGTTTTTAAAATAATTTGATAATTTTTAGAAATAGCCATTATTATTCTAGTGGAATTTATTGCTTATAAAAGAAGTTATTTCAATAAAAATTGAAAACAGTGTTTATCCTGGTAAGTATAAAAACCCTCTTAGCTAGAACATATATAATTGTTGTAAAATTTATTTCTGATATAAATCATGTGCTATATCTTCTCTACTTGACTGTTAGGTGAGGAACTCCCTTAGACTTGCATAAGGATTTCCTGCACAGAATTATTTGATTGTTACTAAAGACAATATGTTAAAAGGAAAAAAGACCAACCCATAGTACAATAGCTTGCTCCAAGATCACAAGACATGAAAAATTTTCTGTAAACATGGTCAAATAGAGTGTATGTTACCATTTTTACCAAAAAAGAGGGTGTCTGACTATAGCTGAGTAAGAAAATGCTTGGGACTGTGACAGCAGAGATAACGCTCAGGAGCTGTATAACTGCATAACGTAAGAGTCTCTGAAATCTGAGATTTGCTGCCTTGCCATAAATTTGTCTCAAGATGCGTACTTTTTTGCCCCAAATATTTTTTACTTTGTTTTCTTAATATAAGTGGGATATACCATTTTATCTTTTTTCTCTTCTAGTGAGGTTTTTGAGCCTTGCTTTACCAATATGGTAATTCTACTCTGAAAATCCTGAATATTGAACATAAATTACTTGTGGTTAAGGAATACCACCTCTGTAGTTATTTTTGTTACTGCAGTACACAAGAGCTCTTTCTGAATTGCCTGCAGCATAGCATAATAAAAAATAATTTAATTGTATTGTTTGATGTTTCATGTTATTGTGTATCTACTTACATCTGCTGAGCAGGGGGATTGGATAAAACTACTTCCCATAGTCCCTTCTAAACTGAATTAGTGTATTTTGCAATGATACAGAAATGCCTATGGTTCAGCATACTATTTCAGACTGCTTTGTATAAACATCCACTTCTTTGTATCTATTGCTTTGTATATTGCTTTCTACAAACATGCAGTATATAGTTTGATATAAAGACAAAACAGAGACCTCTCAGTGCAACCTCAGTTAAATAATGGTAATTTTCAGTAGTGATTTCAAGAGCATTGTATTTTCTCTCTATTCAGACACAGCCAGTGAGTTTCATACCAATATATAAAGAGTTTTTACATAAAGGCTTCTGGATGTCAACTGCCATTCAAGATAGCATTCAGACTGTCATCCAAAATTACTACTTGTGAGCACAGACTGTGCCAGTTCCTGTTGAAAAACTGCCTGGTGCCTCTGGTTTTGTGGCTCCTTAACCAGATCTTTTTCTGTACAACGTGAAGGTAGCATATATTTTGTTTTGTAAAAATCATACTCACTTTTCAGCTAAACTTAAGTAGTATCCTCCATAAAGCCAGATAAGATGCTGTTTTCTTGAACAAGACACAGCAACTGCTCAAACTGACTAGAGTATTTCTCTATATTCCTTATTTTCCTTTATTCCACAAACTTTTAACTTCAGTAAACACACTGTGATTACAATTTTCTTTTTAGAATGTTTTTTCTTCAGTTTCTTCTGCAGTTGTAAATATATCAGTTGAAGATAAGTCTTTGCACAAGCTGTATCAAAATGTTCACTATCTTAATTGTAGTAAGAGAGCACTCTCCACTTTCAGGTCAAAGATTGTTTCTTAAATAGCTGGATTTTGCTTGAAAATAAACTGTTCTTTCACTGTATTTCTCAACCATGGTAGAGGGGGAGGAATGCTGAAGAAAGAACTGGAATCAACAGTCAATTTTCCCTTGACAGAACACTGGCCTTGCAGCCTCTGCCCAAGGGAGTACTCGTTTTAAAAATTTCTGAACTGAAGGGGAAAATTAACAAGGCCGAAAGAAGCCTCTAGTGGCAAATGAGGTAAATTACACTTCTTATTTTGCCAGAAATCACGCACTGCCCTGGCAGCCTTCAAGGACAGCTCTCATCAGCTAGCCAGGGCATTTCTTAAATGGCCAATACAGTTTTTCTCCTCCCATGATGACAGCTCAGTATTTTAGTTTCACACTACAATGAAATGAACTTCTTAAGTGTAAGATTTGTTTCAAGGTATCAAAAATATAAACAGATGATAACTGAATGTCAGTATTAGATACTGAATGCTAAGGATGACTGTGACAAAAGACTAACTCAGAAAACAGAGCAGGAGGAAGACAAAATTGAGTTTGCTATTTCTGCTTTTTTGAATACTATGGAATGAAATGTAGTTAGCAATTTAAGCCCTGTTTTCTCCTACAGGTTTTAAAAAAAAAATCCTAATATTTAAATATCATGCCTAAATGATCTGCATCACACAGAAGTGAAAAAGGTACAAATATCAATTTATTCCTACCTTCAGGTCACTTTATGATCATGAATGAGTCACACTTAATGTTCTTCCTATTTCTGGGCTGCTGCATTTCTTTCTTTGCTACACCTTCCTACAAGGTACTTCGTATGAATAAGGGATTTTGTGTACTAAGTGTCACAAAGACTGAAAACAAAATGTGGATGAACCCAAACACTCTTCAGCTGGCAATGAACATGCAGGGAAAAGCTGACACCCAATACAAACGAATTAATTGAGAGTTTATTCCAGACGGTTCTCCTCACTCAGTACACAAGTCATCAGAATAATCTATCAAATAGACTTGGACTTTAATGATATGACTTTTTTTCTATAATGCATTTTGGTTTTTGCTTCTAACAATCTGTTAAAAAAAAAATCTGCCAGATGAAATGTTCAACACAAACTGCAACCCTTGCTATTTGTAGAAAATATGACTTAAAAAAGGACACTATCAGGTCATTCTTAATGTTTACACTTACAAAAATGCTTTGGAAGCTTGAAACTAATATCCTTTGTGATAATTTTCTTCTTCCTACTTCCCTCTTCCAACCTTCAATGCCTTTATTAGCCCAGGATTATCATAAATGACAAAGTGCAGCTGCTGATGAAAAACATAAGAAAACCACTAATGGATAAACTGTGTTAAAAAAAAATATGGAAGCTTACGTGGATTTTTTTTTTTAAACAAATAAAATGCATAGATGGCTACGGTACTCATCTGCCAACCTTTAGTGTCTGCTTGAGGTAGCCTTTCTAAAGAATTACTAAACAAGCCCCAACATCGTCCAGATCCTTGCATCAAAACCACTATCTCCTTGAAAGTCCACTCTCAATTTAATACCAGTGGCAATCAACATAATACATTTTAAAAGCTTTAAAAAAAAAAAGAAAAAAAAAAAAAAACAACCAAACAGCAGGTACAGTGGACATCCATGGTAGTTCTATATCTGCAGCCCTCAATGTACACTGTATGCACATAAATATCTCAGCTATAATACACATTCAAGATCCATCCCTAAAAGCTGTATTATGTAAAGCACAGCCACGCTAACTTCAGGATACAACCCATAATTCCACGTCTACAAAATCAAAGTAGAATTAGTGGCAGTTTATTGCCTCATACAAATTTAACCAACATGGCAACCATGCCAAAGGAATTAAAACATTTTCAGGACATATGTACAGACTGTACATTTCAGAAACATCTGAACAATAAAAATTCAAGAACAATCTCTGCATAACGAATTAAACTGAACAAATGGTTTGAAACCGTCAATGCATTGAATGGGTTTACAAAGGCACTTCCCTACCCAAAATAGGAAATGACAATCTGCAGCCTAGAGGGAGGTTGGAGAAGAGTGCTCATCAACTACTGCACAATCTCAACTTTAAGAAAAAATAAGCAGGATTTAATCAAACATTTATAGGATTCAATGTGATCCACTTCTGAAAAGAGTTCACACAGTCTCATCTTTGCTTTTCTGTTGTTTTTCTTGGCTCTCTCGTTCCGTACTTTGGCTCCTTCGACGGTCATGTTTTTCCGAATGGTCCTTGCTGTCACTGTGATCATGTTTGTGGGAACGTTCTTTGCTTCTGCTACGCTTTCTAGACTTTTCTTTGCTGGGACTCTGGTCTCGTTTTCTGGACTTGTCAACACTATCTGTTCTTCCTCTGCTTCTGCTTCTACTTCGTTTATTTGACTTCTCTTTACTTTCATTTTTATGTTTACTTGCTTTATCTTTGCTCCTGCTTCTGCTGCGCTTACCTGTGTTCTTACTTCGGCTCCTACTCCTATGCTTTCTTTCCCTGCTTCGACTTCTACTATGTTTTCTCTCTTTTTTGGAATCCCTCTTGTCATCCCGGTGTTTCTTGTCATCCTTGTCATCTTTGTGTCTTCTCTCTTCTGTATCACTCTTACTTTTCCTTTCTTTTGATCTTTCTCTAGAGCGATCTTTTTCCCTCTCACTACCCCTTTCTTTATCATAATCTCTCTCCTTTTTCCTGCTCCGTTCATTCTCTTTCTCTCGCTCCCTGTCCCTGTCTCTTCTATCTCCTTTCCTGTCACGACTTCGACTACGGCTTCTGTATCTGTCCCTGCTTCTGCTTCGCCTTCGTTCCAGTGTGCGATCGGTGCTGCGAGATCTCCGCCTTTCTTTTTCTCTCTCTTTAGCTTCACGTTCTAATCTCTGCCGTTCTCTTTCTCTTTCTAGTTCTCTATCAAAGCTAGATGATCCATGACCTTCCCGATGATGACTTCTGCTTCTGGATCTTCTGGGAGACCTCCTGGGACTGATGGATCGTCTTGGAGACCTTTTAAAACAAGAGATATCAAACATGAAACACCACCTTCTGAAGTTAAGGGACCCTGTTTAGTTTCCTATCTATACTTTATGTGAACAATCTTCATTTAATCTTAAATACCAAATATTGTCTGATTATTTTGATCCATTAGCATCCATAAACTGTTTGTCTTTTGCCTTAAAGCCTATCCCACTGAAAAGACAACATGTTTCTGGTAACCACTAGGTTCAGTATGAAACTTTTGACATTCTTTTAACACATAAATGACCTTGAACGTCTACGTTCCACATGCCGGTCTATTTCTTCTATTCCCTCCTTGCACTCTTTCTTGATTTTTCTAGGTCTGCTTTTAATTTGCTGGTCAATGGCTTTCTGGACTGGCACAGGAATTCTTGGAAACAATGTGGAAAACCATTCAAGCTTAGTGAGGAAGGAACGAAGCATCTCTCCGATGGTCATGACACAACCCCCACCTGCCTTCACATCCAGGTCCTACAAAATACAAGCAAAAAGATATCCTGATGGTCAAAAATACTCTGTGCTAATTTCCAAAAAAAAAAAAAAAAAATAATAAAAAAAAAAATGCTGCTACACTACTGCCCTCTTGAAGCCTCATGATTATGAAAAGTTACTTGTCTCATATTCTAATACATTTCCTCAGAAAAATTCAAAGTCTGCACCTTTCAAATTTGGCACTATGTTACAGAAAGGGAATGGGACTTAATATATATGCATGCAGGCACATACTAATCCTGCAGCCATCTGGATGGTACGGAACTGCTGAGGAAGAGATTAACGCAAAATCCCCTTACACAGTCTGGCTATACAGTATGATCTTGTATGTTATCTGAATGCCACAAAGATGAGAAGTCCTCTCAAACTACATTTAATACTCCATTTTGTGGATGCACAACTGCATACCATCATACCCAACCCTGTGGCCTAAATCATTTAAGAACTACATAACTGCCTATCTAAAAATGATCACAGAAAAACCTCTAGTACAAAATGGCATCCTACCAGAATTGGAAGCAATAGCAAACCAACTGCCATGAAGCAGTGAGGTTTCTAATTTAGAAACATGTAAAAAAATAAATAAATGAACAAATAATTGGAAACGCATAATCCATGATGACCATTGTCTCTGAAAAGGGTCATTACCGCATGAAGGCCTTCTTGCTATGCCCTCTCACAGCTCAGGACATGTTAGTCAGCTATTGTCAGTCCCAAACCTATAGTGCAAGCACACAAGGAAAGTGAGATTTGTTATCTAAACAGGAAGAGAAAATCTAAATGTAAAACTGCTTGCACTCACACACATTTAAGTGTTCAGAGATACAGTTTTTCCAAATATAATCGCTGCAGAGATCTAAAGAAGAAAAAAAGGAGTTAAACGTAGCACCTGGAGAGTATGTACAGTTAAGCAAAATAAACATAAGAAGCATTTTTAAAAATTAACTCTGTATCCTTGGAAGATTTTCACAGCAGCATGACAAAAGATGAACTGCTTCCACATATCTTAAGAACTGGAGGGGGAAAAAGGTCCTGCAGGTTTAAGTAATTCCATATATATAAATATATTTGATTTATTCTAATGAGCTTGATGAGGATTGGTTACAAGCAGCCCCAAGCACTTTTTCCCTACATACCACAAAGCTACTGAAAGCAGCAAGGAAAGAAACACTGATTCCAAAAATATACTGGGAGGTTTTAAAAAACATATACTGATCACCAGTATCTGCAAGAACTGAAATGCATAAACTACAAGAACTGCTGTGAATAACGAACCAGTTAAGACCTGCAAAATGAATCACGCTTGTGATCACTTTTTTGTCCTGGGTATCAAGCTGTTTGTGGGACCCTGAAAATGAAGCCACCCCAATTCTATTCATAAATTACCACACTGCAGAGAAGAGCTCATGTTAACTAGCACCACCTGGGGGAGAAGGAGGATATCACAGTGATGCAATCGAGATTTCAATTTGCTTGGATTTTTGTTACAAACATACAATAACATAAGTTTACCTGAAATAACAGCTGTTTCCTTTGGCAGTGTTTTTGATACTTAGCATGAAAGAAGCTGTTTAAAATAAATACACTGCATGGCAGTCAGATACAGGTATCATTAACACTATTTTTAATATAAGCATTTGGACATCATTTGCAACATTTGAAATTTCTTGAAGTAGATCCCTACTGTCACACTGAAGAGGGCAAGGGATCCTTCCTGTGCCATTCTTAAATCTAGGATGCAATGTAAAACCTCCTCAATACATACAAATTGCAAGAGTATACTGAACTTCATGGACTGAGCAACCTCACCCACCAGCTCCTAGTCAGCTTCTGCAGACAATACACATCAGAACTATCGTACAAACAGCATACTCCTATCTGACCACATAATAATGTGGTCTCTTCACTGTTTCTTTTGGGGGTTTGCCCCATTAACAAAGACATTACTAGAAACAATGCCACCTTACACAGTAATTAGGCTGGTTGTTTCTACTCTGAAAAAATCCTGGACATGAACAACCACCATAGAGATTTTGGTGGATTTTTCAAGGCCAGTCTTGGTTTCCACTATGTACTTCCCACTCTTCTATGTTAAGCACCAATTCCTCCTGTTCCAGCCATTAATGCAAAACACAAATTTGGCACTCTGAGGAATGAATATACCTTGCTGAAAAACCCTTCTTTTTCTAAAAACTGCATGGAAGCTACACTCACAGCGCCTGCTGTCTGTAGTCTGGTTTAATAAACCTGTTTCATGTGGCTTTGTAGTATTTGACACAGAAACATCCTAAGCAATAGACAATTCTGTTAAATCTTCGAAACCTAAGCTTAATGACCCAGGTCCCAGCTCAGGCCTGCTTCTTGCACTAATGAATTAAATAACAAGAACATAACATTGCAACATTCAAACTACAGAAAACGTTATCAAGGAATGTTTAAATTTATAGCAGTTACATGAAAAGAAACAAAAGAAAATGAATTATTACCCTCGCCGACATACCTCTTCATCATCAAGAAAGGATTCAAACCAGTCCCATAGATCTGTAGGTGGCTGTGTGTACCTTTAAGTACAAAAAGAATGCAGAATCTTAATACAGCTTTCTGTGTATTAAATTAATCATTAGTTTTATTATATTGATACTTACCTAATATACATAAATCCAAGAGCCCTAATATATGGGGAGTCTGTATGAGTTATAAGGCCCATCACTTGCTTACGGGTGAGTTTCAGTGTAAATAATTTGTAGAGCAGACAAAACGCAGTAGACACAATTCCTCCAGTTCCAACACCACGCACCTTTAGGAAGAAAAAAGTTAGGTGACAACGCTGAAAGTCAAAGACATTGCCCCAGCTCTGCAAAAGAATATGAGAACTATAGATGAGGTCAGACATAAGGAAAAAGTTCTTCCATGTGAGGGTGGTGAGGCACTGGAACAGCTTGCCCAAGGAAGTGGTGAATGCTCCATCCCTGGCAGTGTTCAAGGCCAGGCTGGAGGGGGATTTCAGCAACCTGGTCTAGCAGAAAGTGTCCCTGCCCATGGCAGGGGCGTTTGTAGATGACCTTAAGGTCATTTCCAACCCAGAATTCTATGATTCTATAACTAACATAGGATGAAATCTAAATCTGCAAATAGATCTGTGTGGAAAATGTAACACTTCTTGCATCCACAGCTCTGGAAGCATGGGGAACACATCAATTCTTTGTAATAAACATTGTTACATCTACGGACTGAGCCAACATACAAGCAAGTTTTGGCCTATGCTGAGAAATTTGTTTATCAGACAGAAAAATGTAAGGAGGCACGTACTTCTACTTACCCCTCCACACATCCCTGTCTGGCCTGCTGTTTTTCGGCTCCCCTTTTCCCATGGTTCAACATGTGTAACCTGAAAGAGTTGGCGGAAAAAAAGAAAATTACAGTTTCAACCTCCATAATGTTTTACACAAACCTAATGTAAACAACAGATATCCTAATCAATCATAAATAGCTTGTCTTCTGCAAAATTCAAGATCAAGACTGCTTTGTCATTAAAGCAAAACATTTGGGTTTTTTAATTACCACATTAAGAAATTATAGCTAGACAAATTAACTTTAAAAACAAACAAACAAAACATAAAACCCCCAAACACCCCCAAAGCAAGCATCCATGTTTATTCTATGATCCACATACTTTCAAGTACTTTATGACTAAATTGCATCATTACCATTTTCTATGGCAACCAAACTATTACTTTCATTTAAACTATCTCCTAACCAAGTTTAGTAACACCTGCTGATGACACGTACAGAAGTCAAAATCTACAGTCTCATAGTCATATTCCATGAATTTAGCTAGAGATTTAAGTACCACCTAAAATTAGGGCAAAAATTAAAACGTCAATCAAGTGTAGTGTGTAGTGGAAAAAGGGTCTTTTTCTGTACACTGCAGTGATGTTCTTGGATAAAATGGTTTCTAAGTACTAATTGGATAAATCTTCCCTAATTCCAGTCTTTTAAGATGCATTTAGAAGCAAGTGCACAAACACAGTTACCCAACACCATTCCACAAATTTGACAATAAATCACAAGGGATTTAAGAACTATGAAAGCGTTCAAGCTATATTTGAAATTGTGAAATGCAGAGAAGTTAAATTTGACTCAATAAGCAAGTACATTTCGTCAACACATCAACTTTAAAAAGCAAGCAAAAACGATACAGTAGTGTTACAATGGATCTGGGATAAGATTTTGTGGCCTGTAGTTTACACTCAAAACGCTTTAACAATACTTGAAACAAAACTAAGTGCACGATCACCTGAAATCAGAGATATGCCAACGGCTGGAGCTGCTGAACTCTCTTGGGTGCTTTTTTTTTTTTTTGTGAGATGCCAGTACTGCGGAAATCAAAATCCACTTGACTTCCTGTATTATTTGCATCATACAAGAAGTTCACAAATACTTTGTAAACAATACTGCACATCCTTCTCATTTTTTACACTTTTGCCTCTCACAGGAAATAGAAAGTTTTTTTTTTAGTCGAAGGATCAAGTACAATACTATCACAATGGCAGTTTTCATTTTTTTACTTATTAGCCACAATCAAAATAAACATGCTGGTTAAAACAAACAAAACAAACAAAGAAAAAACCCAGAAGGCCTTACAACAATACTCATTTCACAGGAGTACTTAAAGTTTCGATGCTACAAAGACTGCTGTATATGCTTAACTTGCTGGAAGAAACAGATTAAATGAAGTTAAAGGCATGCACATGGTGCTAACATCGGGGATAAAGAAGAGAAAGTCATCCACTTTGCAGATAAGAAAACTGAAACAAGACCAGAACTACAAGTGAATATATTCAAATACCTGGACAGAATCCATACCTTCAAAGATGGTCCCTATCACCAGCTGCCTGCGTAACTTAAGGTCATCTCTCCCAATAAACCAGCACCCATCATTCTCAGTTTTTTCTAATGAGGCACTTATTTTGGTTCCCAAACAAATACACCTGAAAATACAGCTGCTACGGTGCGCATGGTGCTCATTCAAGGGGAGGGGGAAGGGGGAGGAGGTAAAGTCTGCAATTGTTCAGAAATCTTGAAATATGAACAGAACTCAAATCATCTGAACATCAGTGAAGTACCTTAACCATCAGGTCATCTTCTCCCTCACACCTATTGAGTAAGAAGCTGAGCTTTCTCTTTATTTAGAACACAGAATAAACTGTCAATTAGCGTAAACAATCTTTATTTACATTGGATTAATAAGCAGATAGTTAATGGTTTATCAAATTTCTTACACAATTTAAGACACTTAAGGAATGAAACACTGAGACAAGCAAATGAACTATATGACCTACTGCAGTTAAGCTCTACCAATACTAAGAAGACAAATCACATAGGTTTCTTCTAAAAAATTTTCAGCACTGGCCATCAACTGCAAAAATAAACTTTGCTGCTTTCAATTCTGACAGTAATAAAGATTTATCTAATATGCAGCAAGTGGTAAATTAACTGAAAAGAAGCTTTGTCAACAATCGATGTTACTTTAAGTATTAGGAGAACTGAGTAGTCCACTCCAAATGACAGAGGCAAGGAGAGAAGTGCTACCGTTAAGATGAAAAATAGTAGTACTGTCTTCATAAGTATGTGCGAACAATGCCAAAAAATCTCAAAACACTTCTGTGGAGTTACTTTTAATGACAGTGCCCTAAGTAACTAGATTTCCCCTGCTTAAATAAGACAAAAAGGCTACCTTTTATTTTTATTTCCAAGTATACTGAAACCCTCTGACACAGTAACATCATCAAGTAGAATCAATTCACCCGACAAAAAAAAACACCTCAATCACCACCAAAGCACAGCTGACTGAAGACATCAGCTCTAAATTATATAAGTTTTGCTCTCATTATCAGAACAAAGGATGGCGCTGTGTTGATGAGCATTAATTATGCATACCTCCACCTGAGAGACTGGCTTGGTGGAAGCCTTGCTGCAAAACTGATTCAGTACTGCTAACAAACAAGAACGGAGACATGGGTGCACTGATACCGTTCAGTTATATTCCCAGCACTGCCTACTTAACACCAAAAGCAGCACTAAACTGAACAGGTTTTTGACTGGGTGCGAGGGGTGGATCCTGACCTCTGAGGAAGAAAGCCACATGCAAACTCCTGCTGAAATCACTTCTGCGCAGTTACACAGCGCCGTCAGCTCCTGGGCTGCGCGCAGTGCCCGTCTGTGAAGTGACATGCAGATCGGGTCTCCTCTCCCTTCAAATGAGAGCGCGGTCCTCAGACGGCCATTTCATCCCCACTGCTCCGGCTCACGCTGCCCACTTAATAACCTGGAACTCCATTATTTCAAATCCGAAGCGGAACACGTTTGTGGTGTAAGGAAAACAGCACCGTTAAATCCCCAATCAAGCACTAAAAAATACATTTGCTCCCATCGCTCACAGCATGATAAGTGACAGGAAAGCAAAAGAGAGAACCAGCAGCAACCAAAGTCTTCCCCCTTTCA
The DNA here is from genome assembly GCF_033783945.1 of Neopsephotus bourkii. Lineage (NCBI taxonomy): Eukaryota > Metazoa > Chordata > Aves > Psittaciformes > Psittacidae > Neopsephotus > Neopsephotus bourkii. The sequence goes on along the minus strand of NW_026900760.1, from coordinate 1,482,428 downwards.
AAAACCCCCACCACGAGGAGGCTCGGGCCAAGTGCCAGCGCAGCCCCGGGGGGCCCGGGGCGCGGCCCGCAGGCTCACCTTGAAGTAGATCTCATCCACCACTTCGTGGTAAGTCTTGAGTTCATAGAGCTGCACCTTGAAGTAGGGCGACGAGAGGATGTTGGTGAGGATCATCGGGTTCAGGTTCATAGTCTTCTCGTTGCCCCACAGTGGCAGCACATTCCCCTGCTTGCCTGAGGCCGCCGGCTTGGGGGCTCCGCTCTGCAGCTGCTGCTGGGCCGGTGGGACGGCACCAGGCTGGTGCTGGGCCGCCTGCTGCCCCTGGCAGTTCCCAGCGCCGACGGCGGGGCTGTTGTTGGCCATAGCGGCTCAGGCCCGGGGCAGGGCGGCAGCACGCGGCCGGCGGGGCGCACGAACAACCGGGCCACACCACACCAGATCGCGGACTCCTGAGCCAGCCGCAGCCTCCACCAACCGCTGACAAGATGGCGGACTCCACGGAAGTGACGGAAGCACCTTCCGGGACTGAACCGGCCAATCCCAGCGGGGGAGAGTAGCGGCACTGGGCGCGAGAATACCCCCCCTTCCTCTGGTCCCTTCCCGCGGTGTGGCTGTGGAGGTCTTTCTCTTTCAGCCGCCAGCCCCTCACGTAGCTTAAAGGCGAGACCTGTCGCCAGCTTTTCTTTCTCGTTTCTGGGTCGCGGGGATCGCGTTGTCCTTTGCTCGAGGCTCGCTAATGGCCAGGCCGAGCACAGTGCGCGGCGGTCGGACAGCTACTGTCACCGAAACGCCACAGTCCACGCCAGACATTTAGCTAATGCGGTAGTGGGGCCATCGGTCGTGCTGGCCGTTGCTAACGAGAGCAGGGCGCAGCAGGGGAGCGAGCACCGGCGGCGCTAACAAATAAGGTCAAAGTCGTTGAGCTTGCAGGGATCTCTGAGGAAACGTGTATCTGCGGCCAGGGTACAGCAAAGCTGGCGCACTAAAACTAGCGCTGGCTATGAGGCCTGCTCTGCCAGCAGGTAGAGCAGCTTCTGAGGGTTTGTCATACACCAAAAAAAAAACTGTGCTGCTAAATTCAAGCTGAACATCTTCGGAAATGAGTAATACTGCATACAGACTCGGAACAATGAGAATTAGGTTAAAGCATTAAGATTTAAGAAAGTAACTGTTAAATGCCAGCGGGAAACAAAAGATAAATTCCTTCAGTTTTGCCTGAAACTTAAATATGTCAAGGTTACGTTTAACTCATTATTCAAAGTTTTCCAGCAGGTTTTTAGCTGCACGCTCTTTTGCAAAAGCAAAATAATAATACATTAAAAAAACTAGTTACAAACTTTGATGTCAAGCTTTAACCACAAGTACAAAAGGGAAACCGAATGTACAGGAATTGCCAAGAGATTCTAAACATGGAATGAATGTGCAATGAAATAACTGAAAGCCCACCAAAGTGACAGCAACCTAGGACAAGACACATTGTACACAGAGAAGGGCGCTGCATTGCTCAGCGCAAAAGGAAAGGGATGCAAAGTGAAGTTGGTTTGGAAGCATCTGTGGAAATAGCATCTCTAGTTGTATACTATTTAAAACTTATTTATATTTTGAATTTGAGAAGTAATTGATTTTGAATTTAAATACTTCCAGCAGTATTTACCTCCTTGTAAATAGAGTATAATCACTCTTCATTAGATGTTGAAAACCTTGTAAATAGAACATCTTCACTCTTCATTACAAACTGAAGCCCTGAGAAACAGTGACTCATCTTCATTAATCTGGCCCTTTAACATATCTTAGAGCTCATACTGTAGCAGAGAAGTGTTCTTATCAGGGCTCAGTTTTGACAGTTACCATTTTCTCTAAACTGCCTGCTCTGCTATCTAAGCTCTTCACTTAGCTTAGAAAAGCACTCCCCTTTTCTAGGAATAACTTGTCCAGCCTCCTTTTGGCCTCCTTGTCCCAAAGATACTAACAAAACCATTTATTAGCAGAGGACTCGACCATCCTGAGGCAGCAAACATCCATTTAACAATCTCATGAAATTAAAGAACTAACCACAAAATTAATTCTAAGGAGTTGTTGTAGCAGTGAGGTAATCTTGCTCTGGAGACAGCTAGCTAGAGTACTGAATTTGAAGCTGATTGATTCTGGTGTGTTTTTTTTAGGGTATCCTTGACTCTCTGAGCACTTTCTTAATGTCTTGTGTAATCATTTCAAGACAGCCTGTATTTCTGTTGTAATTTATGTTACCAGATTGTGTTTTCATGTGTTTATCTTTTGCTGTTGGAATATTTAGTCAGTATGGTTCAAACCTCAAGTGGTTTTCCTCTGCATGACATTTTTGTTCTTCTTATGCAGATCCTTTTTGGTGGTGATGCTGAAACCTTTACACCTGCAAACTAGGAAGCTGTTTGCTCAAAATGAGATTTTCTTTCCTCAAGCATCCCAGATGGTCTTTATACAGAACAGAGCCAAAACAAACACACACTTGAACAAGGAGAACTTCAAGGAACTATATATATAATAATAAAAAAAGTAAGAGGATGGTGCTGTATGCAAAAGCCTAGCCTCCCTTCTCATTCAACAGATGAATTCTGAATTTTCTCAAACAGGCCTACTCTGTTAGTTGAATCTCAGGAGAAAAGTATCAGTACCTAGTCACTGAACATCCTCTGAACCTGGTGTGAGAGGAATGCCTGTTAGCTCTTCTTGAATTATAGGTTAAGCAGTATTGCTGCATGTATTTTTCTGTCAAATATCAGTGCAGTGTCTTCTGGCAGTAGTGCTGCATTAGATGCCTACTCTTACCACATTTAATTATGTGCACTTCAGCTTCAAAGGGAAAGTCCAGGAACTGCATACAGTTCTCTTTCTCATCCCAAACACTTAAGGATAAAATAGGTTTTAGCAACTTTTATTCCAGTATAGTCATATATTTTTTGCTCTTTGTATGGTACAAAAGTAAAATGCTTCTCTAAAAATAGCTTGCTTAATTTGTGGGGATACTTAACTAAATACAACCTGAACTTTCAGTTTGAATTTACAGATTGTAATGTTAGAAATACCCTTGAGCTGAAGTTTCTGAGGAACGTCATCAACTTGGACCTTGTTTGAACAGAGGGTGCACTAGATAACGTCTAAAGGTCCCTCCCAGCAGAAATGATTCTATGATGTCATGACAAGTAGATACACCACTGCATGAAGGAGGGAGATGTGTGACACGATGGACCAAAACAGACTTTAGACATATTAAATGATTATTTTTTTAATGAGAGAATGCATAAATTTCATGAGGAATAATCACAATATTTTTTCAAATATTTTTTTTTCTAGCAAGAAGATCAGATTCCCTGGTCTCAAAGCAGATTGTGCAGCTTAAAACTACTAATAGGGCTGTCTATTTCTTTCATGTTGCCAATCTTCAAAAGATGTGATCTCTAGTCAATTTTGCCACCCAATACAAAACAATGAAAACAGAGATTTCTATGACTACATTGTTTGATAATGGAGAATTAAACATCTGATAATTCTGAAGGTTTTACTTACAGTGGTACATTTTTGGGTGAAGTCTTACAAAGGAAATGGTGTGAATTCACAATCTGTTGCAAATTTCTGTATAACTTCACTACTATTCTTTCCCCCCCTTTTTTTTTTTCTCTTAATAATGTCATATTGACTTATGAGTAGAATTTTACAGGGTACCAAAATCTATCTCATTTTAACCCAGGACATTAAAGACTTCTATTAATAAACTTTACAATATTTCACTGAGATACAAATATTATCCACAGTTTATGGACTGTCTAATTAAGACACAAGTAGTAAATGATAGTTCAGGATTAAACTCTGATTCAAGCAAAAAGAACAACTGAGTTATAAAACAAAGAGACTTGAACCTATCTTTTCTTGTGCAAGGTATTCACACCCTTAGTTCAATAACAGTTTATTTTCTTTGCTAAAAAGGACCTAATTAAAAAGTTAAAATCAATTTACTAGACTTCTCAAAGGCATTTAATGGGAATCATTCTCTACACATAGTTTCTGCTTACAGCCAAATTGGGTTATGCAGGTCTTTAAAGCCTGTTGAGGAAAAATCTCACAAAAGTAATTGACCAAGTATTATATATAAACTTTAAAAGAAGTTTGCTCTATACATGTTGTAACATCACTGATCCTTATGTATCTAAACCCTATTTGCAAGCCAAACTCTCATTGAAATAGCAGCTCATAGGCTGCCTCATATACTGTTGCTAGCACTTCACTGTTGTAACAGAAAAAGACACCAACTGTGAAATTGTATGGGTGGTTCCATATTTCTAGTACTCATAAGCCAAAAATAATATAAAGAAAATTGCTGTTATATTCCAAAACCTAAAAAACGGCTTCAAACAGAATGAAATCATTCCAGTATCTTGAACTAATTGAAAGTGGCTGGATTACCAGTTTGCAAGCACACTTAGATACATTCCCTAGCTATTAAGTAAACAAGATAGCTAGACTGTTGTTAGCTACTTATATATGCTCTGCATAGGCCACATCCTGCAAAACTTACAGCATTAAACAAGAGTCAAGGTTAAACAATCACAGGCAGGTTTCAGCATAAAGACTTTCAGTATTTTCTGAAAACTAAACCAAAAAGCATTGAAATATCATTTAGCTAACAAATCTTCTCTGCCCTCACTCCCACCAACCCTTTCCTTAAATCCTGGGCAGAGTCGATGCACAACTCTTTTTATATAGCATTACTAAAATGTTTTACATACTTGTGAACAGAAAAAGTAACAAGCAATTCAGCTCCAGGTTTTCTTTCCCAGTTTCACTGTTCATCCACACAGCTACTTGCTCTTTGAGGGACAAATCCTGCTCCAATGTGGAAAATACTCCATAAATTGCTGCAAAATACATTGATCTGATTTGGGTTGTGTGTAGTCTACCTCAGTGACCTTGACAGGACACTTGGACTTCACATCACATGCCACCACTGCAATGCCTTAAGTTTCTGTTATGGAGAGTAACAAATCCATCTGCAAGCTAAGGAGCTGTACTGAAGCATACAGCACCTGGCAGTACCAACACGAGCAGTAGGGGAATTTTTGCCTTTTTAGTGTAAAAATTAGTGGCCACCACCACTCCCAATCACCTTTTAATATACTGAGGGAAGCTGGCACAGGCAGAGATAAATAACAGCAGGTGGATCTCTGGATGCTCATTTGCTGGTAATTGTAAAATCATCCAGGTTGGAAAAGACCGTTAAGATCAAGTCCACTCTTTACTTCAGGGCTGCCGAGTCCACCACTAAACTGTGTCACTAAAGGCTTCATTTACAGTTCTAGAACACTTCCAGGGACAGCGATTCCACCACTTCCCTGGGAAGCCTGTTCCAGTGCCTGAGCACTGCCTCTGTGAATAAATTGTTCCTAATACTCAATCTAAACGTCCCCTGGTGCAGCTTGAGGCGGTTATTTCTTGTCCTACCACTTGTTACTTGGCGGAAGAGACCAGCCCCCCACCTCACTACAACCTCCTTTCAGGTAGTTGTAGAGAGGGGTAAGATTCCCCCCTGAGCCTTCTTTTCTCCAGACTAAACAGCCCCAATTCCCTTAAGCTGTTCCTCATCACACTTGTGCTTCTGTTCCGTTAAACATTAAAAGACACCACCCTACGTGAAAAGAGGTAAACAGAGGTTTTGCCGCGCTGCTTTGGTGAGCTGAAGCTCCAGACGGGAACACCCACCTCCCTGTTAAAGGGTAGCAGTTTCCCAACGCTCCCTACAACCACGCAGCATCGAGGCGTTTCCGGCCGAAGGGGTAGGTGCCACTCCAATAACCCGCACGGGGTGGAGAACTTCGAGACAGGCGGCTTCTGTTACTCAGGTGATCTGGTGAGGGCCCGCCCTCAGCTCCTGCGCGCTTTTCGCAGGGGAGGTGGTTGTTTCCTCGAGGTTAGTCCTAGGGAGAGAAAATGCAGGGAGGGGCGTGGGGGAGCCTAAAGGCAGGGGTTGAGGGGAAAGCTATCGAGAGGCCGGGGAAGGCCAGCGTCGCTCCACCATACACTTCGTAGTCGCTGCGGAGAGTGGCCCTTTGGAGAGACAGGAGGGCCAGGGCCGGGTTGGTGTGGCTACCCTGAGGCAGCGCTGGCGAGGGCTGAGGTAGCCGTGGCCGGACTTGTGCAGAGTCTGGGGAGGGCCGGGGCGCAGCCTGCGGGCGTGGAGTTTGCGGGGGGCTGGCGGTGGGTGCTTGTGAGTTCTTTCCTCAGCAGGCTTATTTTGTTTCTGGGGAGACGTGTGATTGTTCTGAACACTGAGGCCACTTCTTCTTTTGATAAATATATATATGTATAATAGATCTACGTTTACATATGTAAGATCTTCTGGTGCGTTCACGTTGTCCGCAGGCTCAGTCTAGTTGCTTTGGTTGTCTGAGCCTGGTGTTCGTTAGAGCCGGTAGTGAGCTGAGGCTGCTGGTGCTGGGGAGTTCTGTGCTCACCGTCTTTTACTTAATGCGATTCCCTTGGGAGCTCAGTCGTCGTTCATTAGGGCCTTATTTTTAAGTTTAGTGGGGATATATCTTGTTAAATATTTATGTGCGCTGAAGTGTAGTTTTTAGTAAAAGGTGGGAGAGTTGGAATTGCACTAATAGCTGTGACTCTTAGTGCCGTGTTGGATTATGTTAATTTATAGAATACAGGCACTAATAACAAGATTAGCTCATTGTAGATCTGAAGCTGAGGCCCAGCAGGGCATTTCTTTTTTGCACTATATAGTAGTTATTCCATAGGTTGTTATTTGAGTCATTTGAGTTGTAAGATAAAGAAAATAATAGGTGAGAGGCAAGAAAGCAGGCACCTCAGTGAGAAATTACCAATTTTTCCTCTCCTGCCAGAAGAGCTAGGGAAGATGAAATAAGCTGTAGTTGTGTAAACGCTATGTAGGTATGCTGGATGGAGAGTGATAAATTACGTAATTTTGTATAATGATTGCATATATATATATAATGGTTCATTAAAAGGTTATTTGCATCATATGTGGAAGGAGCAGATAGTGCCTGATCTTGCTAAATGCTATGTTTTCGACATTCTCTGAATAAAACGGGGATCAAGTCTACCTCTGCTTAATTGAGAATTGACTGCTGAAAACAGCCAACTGTAATTTCGTATGTTATAAAGTAATCTGAAAGATAAGTGTTACCTTTCTGTTTCAGTATTAGGAAAATATTATGGATAAGAACTTTAAGGAAGAAAAGTTTACAGGATTTACTAAATTTTCACCTCCTTTGTACAGACAACGCTACCAGTTTGTTAAAGATTTAGTGGAGAAATACAAACCTAAGAAGGTTGGTATGTTTTGTCTTTTTATGTTAGAAATTAAAGGTAAAAAAAAAAAAGGTCATTAGGTATTTTGGCAATAACCCTGATGCCCCCCCAGGGCTGTTGCTTTGATATTCGTTTTGAAAATTTAAGTAAGTTAATATACAGGTTGTTTTGTATTGTTTGCTCTTTTCTAATGTGTCCCTCCTCTGAAAACGCAAGAAGTTGTGGAATACCTCTGTCTTCAGGTTTAGGTCTGAAAATGGTGTTAATGTCTTCGGGAACATGCAACAAATTTGTGAGAAATACCGCAGCAGTGCATTTATGTATTTGTAGATGTAGAGGTCATGGCACTGAGATGTGCTTTTGGGTGTAACTATGAGAGTAGGATTTGTGTTTAAGTGTTTGAATTTTCTGACTTGGGGTGTAAAGTGTTGTGTGTGTGTAAACTTTCTGTTTACCTGCAGGGTTAGGGGTAGGCTGAATAGAAACAACTCATGACTTAACGCATCGAGAGCTGAGCCCTCCAACCTTGACTTTGGACTGAGAAAGAACAGTGGGATTTGGTTTGTATTCACAGTGGTTTGGATGGAGAGCAGTCCAGTGAACATCAGTGGACATGAAAATTGCCACAGCTTTCATAGTTAATACCTTATAATTACTCATATGGAAGATAATCTTCAGAGTCAGTGGAATGTTGTTTATAGCTGTAAAAACAGAAAGTTAATGCATTTAAAGTATCTTGTAGGGTCTTCAAAGAAATTTCAAATCCACATCTATCCTGCTTGCAACTGTATATTTTGGTTATGATTTTGAAATGATTCGTCATTAAAAAGTTATTTTGAAATAAATACAAAATTTGTTATGAAAGGTGAAATTTTTTGGAAATGCACAGCATTGACAAGTTGTTTAATATCTAATTTACAGGTGGCAGATTTAGGATGTGCTGACTGCACGCTTCTTTGTATGCTGAAATTCTGCAGTTGCATTGAAGTGTTAGCTGGGGTAGATATCTGTGGAAGTGTAATGAAAGAGAAAATGTAAGCTCTTGCATTTTGTTAATTTAAGGTTTGTGTTTGGCTTGACCTAGTGGCATGTTAACCTTGTTTCATGTAAAGAAATTCAAAACAAGGGTAAATGTGGAAATACCAGCTTGGCAAATGAAGAGCTATCTATTGTTGTTAGCTACATTGCACCTGGGTCCGTGCACCTGGCTGTAGATGTGCTTAACATCACTTTATGTGCCAGAGATCCAAGTCATGGAATGACCCTGAAGGTGTGTTGTGTACACCTGGGAAATAAAGCATTTGTGAATGTACTTTACAAATTTACACATTAGATGAGTACCATGCAATTTGTAGAATCAGATATGTTAGAAAAGACCTTTAAGATGATCAAGTCCAAGCATTACTCCAGGACTCTGAGGTGTTACATTTCATGTTTGTGTGTTTTGTGTGATGTAATATTTCAGAATGAAATTTGCTCATATGTTTTATTTGTTTTTATTTGGGAAAAATAAGTCTATATGATTGCCTAATAATTCCCCCAAATTCCTCTAAACTATGTCTAGAGCTGAGCTACTGTAAAAATTAAAAACATCTTTCCAAATGGCTTGAGAGTACAGTGGAAAGTTTTGTAGCTATCAGGGCAACTGCTGGATTTTCTGTCTCACTGTAGATGGTCATAAAAAGTGTTTGTATTAGAAAGTTTTTTTACTTTTTTTAAATCCCTGTAAAATTGTTAACCTTTTCGAGATTTGCAAGGGATCTGTGTAAGGTGTTAGCTAGTTCAGTTGCACAAACAATTTATCTTGCCCTAAGGTTCTTTCGGTAACATTGTATTTTCAATACTTTTGTAGGCATAAGTTGTCTCCTCTCCCTGTTGATTATTTGCAACCACGTGAAAGATCCCTAACTGTTACCTTGCATCATGGTTCAGTTGCCCATAAAGATCCTTGCATGCTTGGTTTTGACTTGGTAACGTGCATTGAACTGTGAGTATTAAGCCAACATACTATGTTTTTCCAAGTTCATCAGGGCCTGGTTTGGAATTTTGTCTGTACTAGAAACAGAGTTGATCAAACCTTACAATGAATAGAGTAGCAGAGTATGTCATCTTCCAACATGTGCTTAAATTAAGCATACTAAGAAACTGATGTGGTGCTAGCATAATGGCAGGAAAAGGATATTGATGGAAAAAGTACACAATGAAAGAGGAAATTGTCATAGACAAAAACCTCTAAGCTGCCACTCAGCCACAGTGCCAGTGCCAGTATTGCAGTGCTAAGCTTAAAATTCCAAGGTACAGATACAGGTTTAGGGTTTTTTTTGACTGGTTGTTAAGAAGATTAAGATATAGTAGGGTGTTATTAAACACATACATAAACTTATCTTTTACAGAATAGAGCACCTGGAAGAATCGGAACTAAAGAAGTTTCCTGAAGTGGTGTTTGGTTTCATGGCGCCAAGCAGGGTTGTTATCAGTACTCCAAATTCTGAATTCAACCCTTTACTTCCAGGAGTGAAGTTATTCAGAAATCCGGACCACAAATTTGAATGGACCCAATTGCAGTTTCAAAGCTGGTAAGTTTGCTGAACATCACAGCCAGCCAGCTTTGAGTGTTCAGTAGTGCGAGAAAGGAACAGCTATGTGTTTTCAAATGGTTTGTGTATGTGGTTTGGTGTCAGTGGGCTTCCACACCTGATTTGGTGAAATATTTCTTTGCTATTATAAATAGCTAAGCATATTCTGTGGGGCTTGTATTTTAGGGTGGTTGTTGTCTTTCTTTGATTGTAAATTATCTGCAAAAAAATATTTAAAACTTTTTTTTTTTTTACTATTTCTTAAACATTTTTGTATGCCTTAATTACAATTAATATGTTTGAAGTGTAAAGTAATAATTAACCTTTGCACATAATAGTAGCCTGTTACAGAAATGCTTCGTAAAACCCCAAGGAATGTGCTCACTATGTATGCTGGTATAATCAAAGCGTTCTGTTAGTCCAGATCTTTCTGTAAGAGCATGCCAATAGACATATCAAATATTCATAGTAGCATAGCATGTTGAATGAGGTTAAGTATAGTTTAGTGAATCTTGGCTCAATGACAGATTCTGTGCAGAGCATCTGTACAAAACAGAGGGTTGCATGAGCTGTATGTTAGTCTAATATCAGTAGATGAAATAAAAACAAAGAGAGAATAGGATATATATATCCTGTGTTATCATTCAGCTGTCAGGCAGTTATGGAAGAAAATGCATGGTACAGAAAGGATGCCATACCTCAGTAGCTAACTTTTAGTTAGAAACAGTCTTAAAAAATTTGCCCCTTAAATTAGTGTTTTGTTGTTTTGCCATAGACTTCGAAGCATGGAGTGGTTTTTGACTATGTAGTTCTGCAAAGCTTGAGGTGTATATTTTCCCTGAAATAATGATCTTAAAACCTGCTTGCATTATTAGCTAAACGATGAATACCTTAGAGACCCCTTATACAGCCTATAAGTAAACCTAGGTTCTACTTCTGGATGTGTGTGAATTAAAAATTACTGATACTGCTGAAGGAGTTTTTTGTTGGAGAATGTTGCGAGTAGGTAGTACCATTTTACTTCCCTGCTCCATCGCTTTTTCACACTGGCTAATGTGCAGTACTAGAAGATTGGGGTTTTTTTAGGTGTCATGTATATTGTTGTAATCTTGATTAGGTAGCTTTCATTCTTTGTACGTTTGTAACAAACCTCGCTTTTCTTGCCTATCAACTGGTCTCTTGTTTTGTGGTGTGTATGTCTTTTACGAGTTCTTTTCAAATTGTTCTCTAAAATTGGTAGGTTTTAGCTCACTTTCATTGCATTTAAGACACTAAGTAGCTGTGAACGTGCATATTCTATGCAAATACTTGAGAAATAAGTCATGTTTGGTTTCCTAAATTACCAATACTAAATGAGTCAGGCGGGGGTAGGCATATGACTACAGCTCTGATTCAGCAAATTTTGACAGTGCCTATCTTCAGGCATGTGAGTATTGCTAAAGAAAAGTCTGCTCTAGCATTCACAAGTTCAGGGTCTTGCTTCTGTTAGAGAACTCATCTTTATCACATTAAAAGATTAATGTTTAGTATGACCAGAATGTTTTGTTTCTTAGGGCTCTAGAGACTGCTAGATGTCATGGCTACTCAGTGGAATTTACTGGTGTGGGGCACCCACCAAGAGGAATGGAGAATGTTGGGTTTTGTACTCAAATAGGTGTGTTTTTTAAAAAATACCCTCAAATCAGTGTAACCACTCAGTCTGAGAAACCCACTGAAACAGTTTACGAAACAGTAAGTATTATTTTCTTTCTTTAGGAGGGTGAACAAAGGGTAAAATTCTGTATGACTTGGCTGTAAAGGTCTTCTTACTGTGGCCTACTGTCACTATCCAATCTTAGCTCTGATTAACACATACAGTCAGATCAAAAGTCTCCTAAGTACATGATTTGTGTTTCTAGTTGTATAAAGGCCTTACAGTTTTAGGTTATTTGTGAAATAGCAATATGGATGATCATTCTTACATTGACATAGTGATATCTTTAGAATGAAAATTTTCTTTCCTCCAGGCATTCTATGACAGTTACGATTTTTCCTCTAATCATTCCTTTTCTTTTGTCATGTGGTTGTTGGTGTTAAGTTTGTTTTTCAGATACATAAAAAATAAAAAGCATTAAAAAAGCATTTCTAGTGGTGTATCTTTTGCAAAAAATGCATAGTCTTGTCAAATATATTATGAGAAAGAAGACACTTCCCAGAAATTGGATCAACAGGACCTATTTTGTATGGTTTGCCATAGTTGTTAGTATTTGATATTACATCCTATTATCTGTATTCAGGTAGAGAGTTCAGATTTTTGTAAAGGCATGGCATCTTTCCAAGAAACCTGTTCTATAGTTGTAGGCATGAAACCTTTTTGGTATGTAGTGCTAAATGGCTTTACCTTTAGATAACATGAGATAATTTTTTGTGTATAGTCCTCTGCTGTGTGTTGCAGTGTGTCAGTCCAACAAAGCCCAGTGCATGTAGGTGCTATGTAGTATAAATCAAAGGGAATTTTTTTCTTTTTTGGAGATAACATGGAGTAACACTGCAAAAAGCAAAGTATATTGATTTGTTTCATTGGTTTTTTTTTTTTCTTTAATCTTAGAAGGCCTTAAGTTACTTGTTCAGTGAACATATTCTAGTATTTGACTTTGTTTATAGAGGCATATGTATATTCAAGTGACTTGTGACCTGAAGTGAAATGTGAAGATAGGTGAATGTCTATTAGTAGTTTCCAAGATATGAAGACATTCTGTACATTTGATATTTTACCTGTCATCTACTGCCCTTAATAGAATCAAGTGGTCTGTAATGTTCATCAAACTTTTATATATGTCTAGATGACTGACATGTACTAGAAATTGGTTTTATTGTATTCTGTCATTATGGAGGGAGTTTTGACATCAGTGTCCTTTAAGCTTAAACAAGACTTTTATATGTCATCAAATTAGTTTTTATTTAAGTAATTCATATTAATAAATCAACATTTCAAGAAGTAATGAGAAAGTAAGAGGACATAGTTATAGACTCTGGGGCTTCAGTGGTTGTGTGTTGGTATAAGGAACTTCCTAGTAAACTAATGGTAATAAGACTGCTTAGTTTCTTTAATTGCCTTGGAGTTAATCTCGGTGTAAAACACAGTACAAGTTCACATATTTTGATGTTAGAGGTGGGCTTTTTTTATCAGTTTCTGCATCTGTGAGGGCATATTTAATCTTTTACTCTGGAAGCAGAATGAAAGACACAGCTGCAATCCTGGTTTCCAGATGACAGTGCAGAAGTAGTTTAGAATCTATGTAGATGTGGAACTGTCACCAGAGCCTTAGGATAAGCAATGTGGAAAAGAGAATGATTAAGAAGAATTGAAGAATTGCAGGTTTTCACCTTGATTGATCTACAAGCATAGATTGAAGAAGTAAGCCTGTTTATTTTTTTTAAGTTCTGTTAACCTAATTACCATTGTAGTTGTAATACATAGTCATATTGTCTAGTTTTTCTGTTATGCAAAGATATTTAAAGTAGTAAGCAAAACAGGATTGAATTAAAAGTCATGTTTACATTTTAGAAGCTCTTTTTGACAAGCAAATACTGTTCTCTGTGTTTTTCTGTGATATAAAGGTCTTCAAAGCAGTGTATCCAAGTCTTAAGGATGAGAAGTACCTGCAGAATGCAGTGGTTAGTGAAGTTATTTTCACAGCACAAATCATTAAGCAAAGTCTGCTGAACCGTTTAATGTCGGAACACGAGGAGAATAATGATGATCCTACTGAGAGAAAATCCGAATTCCAACCTTCAGTGAACTGCTTCTCAGATCTTGGGAAACTGGCTGTTGAAAAAAGCATGGAATCATTTGTCAGTGGAAATGTGGTTTCTATACCTCTTGCAACAATCTTTTCTTTTCCCAGAGTGAATCAACTTTGTGGTACCTTTGAGAAGTTAAGCAAGCTTGTTGTTGGCCAGGTCACATTGAGCAGTGATGGCTCTGCTGTGATGCTCAATACTGAACATGAAGATAGTTAAATCACAAATTTCTCATGAGGTTGTTAAAATAATGAAAACATTTTTTTAACTCACTGAAATGGTGTGTTTAGTGTGTGAACTAGAACCAAATTATAAACTTTCCAGTATTCATCCGTCAGCACCTCTCTCATTTAGTGAAGATGAGTGCTTCTGACAAAGATCACAGTAACTCATAAGGTTTTGAAGTAGAGCATCAGGCTAAAATCAGGGAATTAATTCCTGTGAAGAAAAAATTTTTCTCCTTGTTTTCTATTACCATATTCTAGCTGTCATGACTAGATTGGTTTTGATAATCTTTTGTTAGTTCCAGGGATAGTTAATAACACAGTTAGGTTGTGCTGAATAATAAAAGTTGGACATAGGTTTAAAGCAAGCTTTTCCTGAATAGGATTGAATTTTTAGATGCTGCTTTCAAGGTAAGCCCATACTTGGCCTTTGTGAAAACCGGATATTGTTCTGATAAATTGGAATATGCTGCAAATGCTTCTTGTTCAGTAAATTGCATACTTGGGAAGAGTGCCATGATGTTGGATGTAAGGTAGGAATAAAAGGTAGATTCAGCAGTGTTGTTTTGTCCAATTTCTTGTTAACTGCTGCTTGGGAAATAACTTGCATCATGTAGCTTTCCAGAAGCTGAAATTAATTAATTTGAAACCGGTATCTTTGACTACTCTGTTTAAAAAGAAAACAAAAAAAAAAAAGAAAACCCAACCAAAAAGTCCTGTCACTGTGAATGCTAACCTGGCCCCTTTGCACTTGGAAAAATTTTTCTATTTCCTCATGTAGCTGTTGTCTCTTAATACTTTCAGTAGACATGAAAGGCAGACATGTTAGAAATAGTTGAGCTTACTGGATTGACTAAGATAACTTAAGTAGAGCTGAACTGCATGTGTAATACGTGATGAATCTCCCCCAGTTACAAAGCAGGAAGGGCACATGTACCAGGAATGAAATTCTCAGCAGCTGACGTACAGCCATTATAAACCAGATTTATGCGAGAAATCAGGTGAGGACTGCGGTTTGATGGAAGCATCCACTTAGAAGTCAGGATTCCTGTAATGGAGAAGCAGTTGTTCCATTGCCTCTAAGGGCCCATCTCCTTCTCCTTCCTTTCTGAATGCCCTTTGGACAGTGGTTATGAAAAAATAACCATTTAGATTTTTAAGAATTCATCTTTAATACAATGTTTAGAATGGTTTTACTTTTTTTTACGTTGTGATATGAACTTGCCATAATTGGTACATTAACGTAAATGTAAAATTCAAAATCGGTAAATATTCTTAGGACACTAATAAGCATAGCTGTTTTGAGAGTTGCATTGGTTTGTTATGAGAACAAGTTCATTTTATGGTTTATTATAGTTCATTTATTATAGTTAAAAGATTTTTTTTTTACAACCGTACTTCTTCCTGTGTCATCTCTTCTTGAAACTTTCTATATTTAGTGTACTTCATAGCATGATTGATCACTTCAAAATAAGGAAAAGATGCTCCTCTTCCATCAGATTTGGAGTGATACTTTAAATTTTGTATTCGGGTAGTATCTAACTACAGGACTGTCTTGTGAACTGACTAAACTGCATACAAATACCTGCTTGGTTTTCCACAACAGTGTACCCTCTTTATAGTTACTCTTCGAAAATGGTTTATGTGAATATTTGATAGACTAATGTGAAGGGGCATCAACAGTAATCCAGTTTTTAAGGGGTTTGTGGGTCCTTTTTACCCTTGTTAGTTTAGTTTTTAATGATAGCTATAGGAAATGCTAATCTTTAATGTTCTTGCTTATGCCTTTCCTGGGAAAGGTTTTAAGTCAGACTACAGATGTTTGGCCTCATGTGTTCCGTGTTAGTATACCTATGTGAACTGCAAGCAAAGAAGCTATTACATAGCGTATACAAAAGCATTATTTAGGGAATAAGCATTTAAATTGAGATTGCTGTTTTTTATTGAAATAAGCTATTTTGTGTGTTAGCTTACCAGGTTTCCACTGGCTTAAATCAATGTTAAGTAAGTTTTTTGTTAAAGGATTGAACAGTCTTTTCAGGAGCAGTTAAGCCGTTTCACAGGATTCACTGGGCATACCTCTTCATCGTCAGGTTGGTCTTTTGATTAAACTATTATGCGTATTTGTGAATAACCACAGTACTTACTGTATCTCACATCAACTTGCAGTTTGACAAAAGGTGAATTCTGATGTCTCAAATGAGCATGCTGAAAGGAAGGTAATGAAGGTGAAATGTTTTAGAATGCATGTGACAATATCACTGACCAGGAGATGGCACACGCATCTCAAAACAGGTCACCCTTAGGTTTTTCAAAACTTTAAAATCCAAATAAAGTAGAATAAAAATAAACCCACCACTACCAAAAAAAAAACCAAACCACACACAAAATAAAACAACCCAAATGAACAAAACCACACCACTCCTCACAACCCAAAAAACCCCAAAAGCAACCCCAGACATACAAAACTAAAAATAATAGTGCAGTACCTTGAATATAAGGGGTATAACTTGATAGGTTATCAAGCAAGTAAATAGGTCAAATAGCTGAACAGAATGTTTCTGATCACTGTTTTAAGTTAATAACAAAGTGAGGAAGTGGTATAAGTAAATCCTAAAGATACTGCTTCACTTACCTAAATAAGTAAACCCCTGCAGCCTAGTGGAGAGAGCTGGATGAGTTAATTGTGTCTCCACCAGAGATTTCTCAAACACATGGATGTGGTAGCTCTGATGTGTTTCTGTTGTTCTGGCCATGGGTTTTCATGGTTTTAGGCTCTATTCCATGCGTGTTATCATTTTATTGGTAAGTGAGGTTTGGATCGTTCAGTTACAACTGGAATTTGTCTAACTCATAATGGTTAGTTGTTGGGACTTTTTACTTGTACATACAATTCTGTAGTTGGGCAAAGGTTTGCTAGCGTTTGCTTGGAGTTTTCACATAAAAACACCCTCAAACAGTTGCTGGTTTCTAGCTTTTAACAAGGAAGCAGTAATGGGAATTGCCTGTCCCACAGAACTGTTAACAGGCATATTATGATCTGTTTTGCCTTGGCAGATCCCACTGTGAGGCCACACAGGGAATTGAATCAAGTAATTGTGTCACAGAAACTTGTAGTGGGAAGAGGAGAGGAGGCCAGAATGAGCAGCTGAGTTGGGAGAAGGCAGTTACTCATTTTGCTTCAAGAATTACAGAAAATAAATGTTTCCTATGTTAATCTTTGTCTCTGTTTTCTCATGGCAGAATGTCTACAAAATCCACTCAAGTGTTCAGTGACAGTATTTGAAGTACTTCATGTCTCTGCCTTTTTTTTTTAATGTAGTAATAAGGGAAACATCTTTTCCCATATTACAACAATGGTTTTCCCATTGCCATGTTGCCATATATGCACACATATATAATATGGCATATGTGTGCATGCAACATTGGTGCATAGCCTTATTTTCATTCACAAGATGTTTTCCTTCCAGATTAAAAAAACAGTGTCTAAATGACACATTTCCTTTACAATATAAATGTCACTAAAACAGTCTGAAAACATGGAGGTAGAAAAAGCAAAACATTTTAATAAACCCCTTAGTGATTATATTTGCAGCTGCTGGTATTCAGTAAGGTGACTAGCAGCTATGAATATTTTATGTATATACATGTATACTTTGTGTTTCTGGAGAACTCTCCACTGTGAGATCATAAACAAGTATTTGCTGATGAAATTTGCCTTTTATTCTGTAAGGAACCTGTCAATTCATAAAACCGGAAGAGAGACAACAACTACAAAAGAAATTCTGGGATATTCTGCTGAAATTTGGAAGCGCTGTCTTCTTTGTACTGAAAGACAGTGGAGAGTGGAGTTGGTTTTATGTGGTACAGTTACTTCTTTTAATCCTTACTATACAATGTGTTGATTATTGAACTGATCTGAGTGCCAAATAGTTTGTATTAAAATTAGCTGCAATTTTCACCAGTCTAGATTTTTTTTTAATGTAAGAACAGGTGCTTACTGCAGTACAAAAAGGCTTGGTATTTTGAATACATTGATGAGAAAATACATACCCCAAATATGTTAGATAAATAAGAAGGTAATTTACAAAGTTATATAAATTGTATAAAATAAGTAGTAGCAAGTCTGTACACTTCACTGAGGAGGATTGATTTTGTTAGGAGGGTCTATATAGAGTACCCTTACTTACCCAAAATACTGCTAGTTGTGAAGTCTGCTTAATAATAACTTACTGCTATGCCTCACACTTTAAGTTTGATCTTTCATTTGTGTAAGACTGACATATTACTTTTCCTCTCTGAGAAACAGATAAATGACTGTGTACTAATAACAGTGCTGTTAAATACTTTGTGGACCAGAGATGAGGTTTAGTAAGCCTCAAAATTGAAAAGCTGTAGGGAAGCTGAGATAGACACTAAATTCCAGTTAAATTCATAATTTTTTCATTAAAAAAGGACAGAATGAAGAAACAGATTCCAAGCTGAAGACATGAGTTTATTGAATGTCTGAGAGATTTGCATTTAAATACAATAAAAAAAAGACCACCAATACATCCTGAACAGTTTCCTAAATGAGTCTTCAATATTCTTATAACACAGTTTACAAAAAAAAACAAAACAAACCTACATCTAAATATGAAGGTTATATTCCACTTAAAATATGCACAATTAGAGAGTCACTTCATAAAGAGCTGTAGCTGTAAGTCAGAACAATAAATTACTAGGTTACACTTTTATTAAAAGCTTGATTTCTATGTAAACTTCCATACTATTTAAAAGATCTGCTCAGGCAAGAAAATAATTGGTTTCCAGTAAACAAAATACCCAATGTATGGCAGTTAGCTACATCTTTTAACACAGAATACAAATCTAGGCTATGGAAGTTCCCTTAAGAATTGCATGAATGGCTATACAATGTTTTTAAAAAATCTGCTTTCTTCAAACTGTGTGTATTTTTCCTAGTAAACTTAAGTAAGCTACCATCTAAACTACTGTTAGTTTTAATAAATTTACCAAGAAGTGTAGCAGTGTTCCAGAGTACTGAAAGCAAATAATTTATTGAAGTATCATGCATCCTTTGGCTTGCAGTAGGATTCTTTTGGTACAAATTAGTTATGTAAGAAGAAAAGAAAATACCATTTTCTGGGAGATATATAGTAGATTAGCAGTTATGTATTTTCTGTTTAAAATGAAATTCCTGTGGAGGACAGAAACGGATAATACCACACTTCTATTAAGAGCAGGTAAAATATAACCTTTATATTAATTATTTTGCCCATTAAAACACTGTAAAAAGATTATAATTAACAGTAGGAAGTAAACGTATTTAAGTACCATATCTGAGAAATAGCTTATATTAATCATATTCAGTAACAGTACTCAGGCTTTAAAGTCTGAAATTTCCTTAACCCCCCAAACAAAAATTAATGTAATAATTATTCTATGGATTTATGGAAAACAAAGCCTGCTTTTCCTAATATAATCTATTAAATATGGCCTACTTATTCTTCAATAAAAGGTTGTCAAAGAGTAGATTTTGAAACATTCAGGAATTTCAGAAATGGCCACACTATTTGTATTTTTATTTAAGCCTTACTAATAAACAAGTAATTTGCACTTTACAATTAAGTACAGTAGCGCCAAGCCTGAATTAGAACTGTCACCTACCACATCCCTTTCAAAATGGAGTCTTTCATACTTATTGAAAATTTTAAGGGAGCTTTCATCTTTCTTGCCTGTCAGGCAAAATCATTATTTGTGCAAATTTAAATACAGTACATTGACCTTAAAGTAACAGTGGACAGATAGTGAAGGAAGAAATGTTCAACAAATTTGATGCACAGTAAGACTTTTTCAGAGTGCAGAGTATGTCTACAATAAAGTGCTCTTAATAAGTTATATTGATAATAGCATAGATGTTTACCTAGTTTTAAAGCTAAAATTGCTTAGTAAATGGTTTAATTTCCCTATACCTCCCCAGTCCTGCAAGGCACATTCAACACATAAGCAAAGCACTAACTGTGAAGGATTAAGCTACAATAAAAAGTTCTAAGTGGTAGTAAACTACTGACTAGGTTTGTAAACAGTACTATCCCATTGAATCTCAAGGTTCATGCATTATTTGAGTTTCTGTGGAAGCAGCTTTTGAACTCCAGACTTAACAATCAGGCCAGCTTTCTTGATAATACACTACTGTACCTTAGTATTTTAATGTGAAATCCCGCTTCTTTTGTCACTTGCATGAAAACAGATGTCATGTTTCATGTGTTAAGAGCCTTTAGACTTCATTTACACTTAACAGAACTGGTCACTGGTTGGTTTAGATCTATCATGTTTTGGTTTTGGGGTTTTTGTTGTTTTTTGTTTTTTTTTTTCTTATAAATGCATGTGAAGTTCACCTCTACAGTTCAACCTTATAATGAATTTATGATCAGTACTTTTAAGGGAAGGTTTTTGTTATGTTAAAACATAGCTGTGCTATTTTGTGGAGGCCTGAACTTTGACTTAATAATAATGTTGACTTGATAGAATTAGATTCTGTAACACTAAAATGGCAGGTAGGATCAAATTGAGTAATTAATTTCTTTAGGTTCATTTAAGACCAACTTTAAGAATCTTCTTTAGAAAAGAAGCTATGAACAAAGTTCGTCACCACAAATGAGCTCTTGTATGAAATAATGAATTCTCATTTCATCATACTTCCAAAAATGTTTTGCACAACTTAAAGAGCAAGCAATTCCACTAACGTCAAGTGGCGCTTACAAAAACAGTCCAACTACTTGCACAAGGTATACATAGCTATACATTGCTTTCAAACCACAGAGGATGAAGCTCTGTAAGCAAGAGACATTCCATTGCCTTTCAAGAAAAGACCACATTGAGTTGATCTTGGCTTTGACAACTTTTGCCACAGAGCAAACAAAACCAAATACCAATGTCAGAGCTCCGAGTTTTCCTCTTGTTTTTCATTCTAGTCTAGCGTTTTATCACCACTTGCTCATAAGCTCCAGATCCTACTCTGAAAGAATGTTTGGGAAAAATTAATTCAGTTGCAATTTAATTAGAAACTAAACAGGAAGTATCGCACACCAGCAAATTCACTGTTTAAAAAAACCCAAATATCCACCTCCCCCCCCAAAAAACACAACTGAGCAGCTAGTACCACAGCAGCTACATGTAAAGTGTGGAAAATACATGGAATTAGCATGCCACTGACTAACCTACAGTGTAATACATTAAAGTGTTTCGTGTTATACTGCAGTAAAAATTAATTATAAATAATATTCCTGAGAAGTTATTGTTGGGCCTCTCTTTAGTTCCTTAAACATTATGCTCTGACCCTGGTCATATCATATGCCAATAATTGTCTTTATATTTACACATAGACACAGATAAATGTATTTAGAACAACAGTGAGGGTCTTATGATAAGATACAGGAAAAACATCTCTCCTAAAACAACTGCAAGAAAATAATCTGAAGCAGATTATCAAAGAAGAGAGTTTAGGGCTACCAGTAGTTGAAAGATGGACAAGATCTTGAATCAGTAATAGTGTAGTGTAGAGAAACAGAAGGAGTTGTGAGCAAAATTGAAGTGAAGAAAATCAGGCTTGTTATCAGGAGGACATAGAAGTTGGATATTGTAAAGGCAGAGGTGTAAGAAAACACTTCAGACTTTCTTCCAGCTCCAGAGAGTGATGTAGTGAGGCTGTAGAGCTAAGATTTCAAACTGGTGCCTGTTTCCTGTGTACATACTGAAACACTGCTCAGTTCTGAAAATTTTGGAACTGAAACTCTTCAGAACTTCTGGAAGTTATAATTCTAATGCTGGCACATCAGTTCTGTTTTGGAACTAATCTACGTGCTTTGTTTTAAAGCCTGGAAATCTTGTTCTTTTGGTGCTTTTAAATGATACAGAATAGAAAGATACAAGGATTAACGATGTATATACAGAACAACTGCTGTATAAGATGCATTTTTTGCTGAGTATTATTTATGGACTGGTTGTTAATGCTACATACCTGTTAGGTAGATGATGGCTTCCAAAAGAAGTGCTTCCACCAGGGCCCACAAATAATCTTAAACCTTCTTCTAAAATGCAATGGAATCAACATGTTAGCTTCATTTAATGTTGCCCTAGTGAAACTACATAATTTTAAATCTACCAGTTTTGTAACTGATGCACTGAGATGCAAATATTTTAAGTAATGAGGAACCAAACTTCATATGGTGTATGTTGGAGGAACTACCTTTGTAGGTAGATTTGCCCCTGTTTTTTTCTTTCCAGGCTTAAAAGTAATTCTCTGCCAAGGTTACCTGAGTCATGCAACTGTCTTTCAACTTGTGGGAGACAGGATAAAGGAGAAAATCTAGTGATTCATGTGGACTGTCCTTATGACTAGAAGCAACAGGGACTACAAAGAGAGTGGATTTGCCTAAGGCCTGTAATGTGCTCAGGGAAAACCCCTAAGCTTCCTTATTTATTTCTATACCTTCTGCACTTGAGTCTAAACTGAAGTCTTGACTCTGGAGTATTTTTTCGACTATATCATCAGCGTCAACTCTGGTAGCATCAACCCTCTTCAGCTGTGACTCCACAGAGTCTTGCTTTACAGGATGTCTGCAAAAATAAATATATTTAGGCTCTTAGAAGTGATACATTAAATTGCACTTTACTTCTGCTAGGTAAGGCTGTCAAATGTACCTGCAGACTTTTTCTGATGGTGCATGTTTAACAGAAGTATCGATATTAGCTACTTTTGGCTCAGACTCGTCACATGGCTCCAGAATACTTCCAATTCCTGTTGAGGTACTACCCTCTGAGGTGTTTCTCCTGTGAGAGAGTTCAGATAGACTGGATGATCTGGAGTGGCATGTGCTGTATCCTGTTGGGAAAGTGCAGGAGAGATAGGTCAGGCATGTTCTTGAGAGCCAAGATCGTTACTTACATTTTACCATCCTTTGAAAGCAGAATTTTTTCTTTTTTGTAAAGACACTTCAAAAGCCTTGGAATTCATGTACATACATCAACTAGGCAATTCACTTTGTGTTTTGTATTCTAGCACATGCTAGAATGTTTCCTTTTTGTTCTAACTCCTGCTTCCTAACAAATATAATGACTTGGTGTCATTACTTCCACTTCAGCTTTTAGAGCTAAGTCTTCATTTCTGTGTTACTTATTTTTACACATGTAAGAGGTAAAAATATCATTCAGATGCGTCATTAATTGGACAGAGCTAAGGGAAAAAGCTGTCTCACATCTGAACAGATAATTCATTGTGCTTTTAAGAGGAAAAAATGTTACCCTCCACACACCTGAAATGACTAGGGAAACCTTTCAACTTCAAATTTTTTTTCAAACATATGAAGTATACTTTATTACAGTCTAGAACTATGAAAGTAAATAGCCCCCCCAAACTCACAACAAAATTGTTAACAACTACCTGACAGTTTTGACTGCTGACTTGCATAGCTTGATGTTCTGGAATGTCCACATGCACCAAGTTCATCTGGGACTGAGGCACTCTTTGATGACACATCTGCAACATGTGCAAGTCAGATACTGTTATACTGTTGCTAAAGCCAGCTTTGTTATTTCTTTGTCTGTAATTGTGATCAGACTCAAATGTCTGATTTCCCTGAAGGATTAGGGGTTGACACTGGTCTTCTACAAACCCTTTGAAGAGTCAAGTGCTGCAAAAATACCATGGATGTTAACAAATACGCATTCCTTAGAAAAAATAGAAGTATCATGTTTCTGTCCAAGTAAAACAGAGAGTACCATTGGATTAGAAATATTTATATGAAATGTTGCTCTAGATTTGTCTACTGTCGACATTAAAGGGATTACCATGCTTTCCTTGGTATTACAGTAGAATGGTATGATAGATGTTTTCTGGCTGAAAAAGTAACCGTGGTTAATACAACTTAAGCTGTGTATGGTGGAAACTAATGAGCTTTGTGAGAATCTGAAGATTGTAAAAAAACACAGAAAAAAAAGTCCCACAAAAACAAAACCCACAACCCCCCCACCAATTTTGAAATAAGGTTTTTTAATGCTTTTGGTTTTTTAATAATAATCTGAATTTCAGAGTAGCTACTTCAGTTTTTAACAATACTTAGAACTTTTACCACTCAAAATTTACCACTCTAAATTACACATATCCTGATGATTTACAAGTTGCAAATCAAGGGCCAAATTAAATGCTCACTCAAAATTCAATTCCACAACAATCAAGAAATGGGTCACACAGAACATGTAAGATTTAAAATGTTAAAAAGGTTAACTATCAATCCAATTTCTGATCTTTCCATTAAATAAACTGTTAAAAAAGTAATAGAGATTCCACTGATGTCACCTAGGAGAGTGTGTCTCAACAAATAACCAAAGAAGGTCCCTTTGTGGGCCAACTGTCATCATCCCTTTAAGATTTTGTACATCTCCTTGAAGCTATGAAGCCAGTATAAAAGAACTGAGAAATTAAGAGCATTATTTTATACCTGCTATGCCCAGATGTACTACTTTTACGTTTTCTCCACCTTTCCTGTCTTCCTGAAGAGATTCTGATTCTCCAGCAATTGCTATAGACATTCCTGTCGAAGGGGGCCTGTAAGAAAAAGGTGGTTAAGATTCGTTGTACTTCTGCTGTAATTCTTTCAGATTGATCAGCACAGATTTTTCAAGTAAGTTGGCATAAATTATACTGTGCTTCAAGTTAATATGCTTGTGACTTTTTTTTTCTGAAAACATGGTACCTAGCCCCCTGTTAAAAGGATAAAAAAGGAAAAATATAGAAATAAAATCAATCTGCTCAGCTCTCAACCCTTCAGGTTCCTTGGAAAGGCTTTTCCTTTTTTGATGGTTAATGAAGTGACATGTGCTTGTTTTCAAGTTCTTAATTTTTTTTAAGTCTATGAATTAGGCTAATTTACATACTAAGAATATATACAATGCAGTACTTCATGGAATACATGACAAGATGGTAAGTTTAAAAAACGAAACACCATGCAACAACAGTTGGCCTGCTTGACTTGCACATTGTGATGTTCTTTGTTCTGTATCTGTTACAAGACCTGAGGAGATTCTGGGCTGTAACCCTTCCTCTCCTAATAGTGGGGGCCAATGTTACCATCTCCATGTATTCCACTCAGTATTCTACCTCCTGCAAAATAAAAAGAGCATCATGCACAACATATTTTAAATTTGGTTCAGTATTTTAAAAGTTTTGTGTAATGGTTAAATGCTTGTTTTGGTTTATACCAAGACCTAAGGGAATATTTTTAAATTACTAGACCTCTTAAGTTTGTGTTTTGCTGGTACAAAAGAATCTAATTAGAAAACAACAAAGTCAAAGTAATCTCTTGCAAGCAAGTACAACTAAAATACATTTCAAGATGTTACCTACCTACAGTTTTTCTAATGCTTTGTTATTTTTGACTTTGGGAACAGACTATTAGTCTGCATATAAGTGGATTTTTGTTAACATTTTTAGATTTGACATATCCAGTTAATATTGTCTTTGTACAGTAACATATCCCTCCTTATGTTTTAAAGAAAAGAGAGAAAAAGTGCTTCTAGAAATACAATGCTTGTGTGACTTATCTTCCTATCTTAGGAAAGCAAGAACCGAATGCTTTCAGGGATGTCACCCCAGATCAAACACCAAGCCTCCTAAGCTGCCTCATAAAATATGTAGCTGATTTCAGTTGTGTAATTGCTTTAAGGTTTATTTTTTTTCTTCTGCAGAGGACATCTGGATTAGATAAATTTTTTGTTCTGTTTGTGTTGAAAGTTTACGTTCCAGGAAATGGTTATATCATGAGTTTGGAAGAAAATGCCAAGTCTGAATAATTTCAGTTAGAGATTTTTTCCTAGGGAGGTAGAAAACTATTTAGGTACTAATTTGAACTCCTTCAGTACCAGCCAGTAAGAACAGGAACACATTGTTTATTAGTATGCAGGGTCAATGATTAGTTAGATGCCTTTGAGAAATTGTTTATCAGTACCAGTGATGTATTTGTTAATAGCTCTGACTCAAAAGTAAATCAAATAACTAGCGACTAAATAACTAGAGACATAGAAAAGCTTTGACCAATCAAATTCAGCTAATACTGTCTTACTATTTATTCAGTAAGCACAAGATGAGCTTTTATAGCATTCTGTTCGTTTTGAAGGTTAGGAGAGCTGAAAGGGTCTTTAATGGTGCAAGCGGACACTGAAGAGTTCCTGTGGTGAATCATCTGAGCTAGGCTGATGCAAGTAGCATTCTCAGATTTCCTCAGAAACGATGGTAAGGACACAGGTACAGCAATAATGAACAAGGTCTCAAGTTGCTACTTGAGTTCTTGATTGTCCTAATTACACCAGAACCTACCTCAAACTAGCTAAAACCTACAGATCATAAGCTAATTCATACTTCTACCTGAGACTGAGTTAAGGGATCAGTGCTGCTTTTCTTGGAGCTGCAGCCTCATTTCCCTTTAATTGCAATCTTTTTAACTTAAAGAAGACTTGAATATATGTTCACTGCTACAGGTGTGCATGAGATTGTTGTCCCTAGTCATTGGATTATTAAGAGGGACATTGATTGCTCCTACATCTGATAGGAGATGCATTTAAAATCAGTTTATGATAATATTTTGAATAAAAACCATATTCCATACTGAAGTAAAAGCATTTGAGTGTAGCAGTTTGTAAGCAAGCATTATATCTTTACAATGGGAGATACCTTAGATGAAACGTAATGTCTGAAAGTATAAAGGAAGGTTACAAACCTATATAAAAAATTGAGATTGATGTAACAGGAGTGAAGCTAGTAGGTTTTTTCCCGATTATTTTCCTTAAGCTCATTTTTTGTTTTCAAGCTATATGTAATACTTGGAATTCTGCTTTAGATTGTTTTTGAAAGGGCCAACATGAGAACAAGCATGTTGTCTCAGCCTAAAGGTCTGTCCAGCCTTGTGTCCTGTTTCTATCAACAGCAAAGAACAGATGCTGAGAGAACATGACACAGGTAGTAATCCATCTCCTGAATATTCTTCCAGTATCTCCTCATCTGTAAGTGCTTGAGCCTCATATAATGTTTTATGCTCAATAGCCTGCAATAATTTTTTGTTCAGGAATTTGTCTTAATTCTTTCTTGAGCTTTTAATATTCACAACGTGGAGTAGCAAGGAGTTCCACAGCTTAATCACATGTTATGGTAAGAATTTTTATTCTGTCTTCTACTAGTTTCAGTATAACAGTGTGCTCAATGAAGGGAACTGTAGAAAAAATTGAGTTAAACTAAGATCAAATTTATTTTGAAGGAATTGTGTAATCAACCTCTCCCTAAATATCTTGTGACAAGTAAAATACAACTAAGTTGGTTTAAACGTGGTCTAGACAAAATTGCCATACACTGTCATGTAAAATGAGAAAAGATTGACATTGAACTGGAAAGCACATACACTTCGAAAAACTCAGTCTGCCAACATTCTGAATTACAGAAAAGCAATGGCATTAAGAATCTTTGCAAGTACTGAGGAGTTTTCCACACTGCATTCATGGAAGCAAATTCTATACATATGTCTAAGCCTATCCTTAGAATTAATGGCTTTCAGGTTATTATAAAGTGTCCCTTATAATACGACATGGGAGCTCTTCACTTCCTACTGATCGGGATACTTAAGTCATGGTTAGCAATAGCCACTTGCTCTGTTTCAGTGTAGCTATCCACTCAGTTTAGGTGTCCCATAACAAAATGGCCCATTAGTCTAGAAAGAAAGCAACAATGTCATCTTACTCATGACTGGGTTTTTCCTTAGCATGCACAGTTTGTCTGTTCTGTGGTTAGTTACGGGAGCTAACATGCTCTGGCAAAACTATTTCATTTCATTAACTATAGATTAAGGATAATGAGGCCAAAGGATCCTGGATACATCGCTCTGTATTTTCCTAGCAACCTCTCCCCTCAGATGTTACCTCTTGCATCTTTTACTAACTTGCATAATGTCTTTGCTAACAGAGAAATATTTGTAAGTGCTTTCTCTTGTAAGTCATACCACGCTTCCGGTTTGGGGTTTGGGTTTGGTGGGTTTTTTTAGTTGTTATTTTTTTTGGGGTTTTTTTGTTTATAAATCTTTTAAAATCACCTGAGACTTGTGAATAAAAGGCATAAAAGCACGTTTTCCAAACACAAGTATTAATCAAATCACCCCATACCAAGAATAATTATATAACCTCACAGCAGGGACAGTTTCCTATATGGTTTTTGTTTTCATTATTTATTTATTTACAGGTTTGCAGGCTAGTATTGTTTGCTAGAAAATATATTAAGTATTCAGCAGCAAGGAGAATTATGAGACTTCTGTTATTTTTACCATGTTAGCCATTATTCAGCTACCATCCCATTTGTTTCTAACTTTTTTTTTTTGTTAATATTGTCAGATTAGAAAGATTTATAAATGCAACTCAGAAGTGTAATTCTGAACATGGAATGTATGACCAAAACACTATCCCACACAGATATTTTTTTTTAACTTACGTTTTAAAGCATGGGTCTCCAGACATTAGCTGCATATTGATCAAAACCTACACACGAATAAAACAAAAACCCGCTATAAGAAGAAAAATGGAGTTGGTCTGTGATACATGGTCATGTCACTACCTTACACTTGCCACAAATCTTATATTTAAGTAAAACAAAATGGCATGTTCACATATGCAAGTAAACACATGTATGAAAAAAAGCTAGCTTTTTTTTCCTATTACACATGCAAACACCACAAAATGGCATTTAAGGTAACATAGTTACATGTACAAGATTCCGCAAAAGATGCATAGATCAAGAAGACTCTTAGAATCATTAATAGTTAAGATGGCTTTAATTAATTAATTAAGCTTAAAATGGCTTTAAGGGAAAAAAAGAGGAAATCTAAGATTAATGAGAAAACAGAATATTGTTTAAAATAGTGGGTGCTGAAGTTTGTTCTTTGCCAAGAGCGTTTAGCAAACAGCTAGCACACAAGAGCTGGTTGTGCTAACACCAGAGGTAAATAAAACCACAGAAGGGTAACTAATGCTGTAGGACAACAATTCATTGAGAAGGCTTGTTAGCTGGGTCAAAGCCATCAATTAAAAAGTTTTTAAAGTCTAAGACTGTCTTTAAGAAATCACATAGTGCATGCTTAAACAGTGTGCTCAGTAGTGTCAGAAATTAATCCTAGTGTCTTGGAAATTTTTTTTTATTCACTTTCTTATTTATTTATTTTTTTAATTCACTTGTAACATTCTGTATGTCATGATTTTCAGGTTTATGCAGCTTACTCCATTTTTTAAACTCCTTGGATTAATGGGAGAGAATGGCAGGGTGGGTTTCTTGCAACAATGCTCCCCAATTATTACTTTCATTACTATCAAACAGAAAAGGGGATGTTCCAGGAGTCGTTGAGGTGTTGAAGCTGGCTTATACATAAATAAGCCAATTAGGAGATTCACTCCTATAAAGCTGCACAGGAAGTTGTCCAGTTTTAAAGATATAATCGCTACACATATATATGAATGTATTAACTTTTTCATCATACTTTCCTATTCCTTTGTTCAATTCCTGTTAGACTATGAATACCGTTTGAAAGCTTTTCTTTTACAGCTATCCAACTCCTTTACAAAGAATAGGACAAATTCTGTTTTGACTGCATGGATTTTAATGATTCTTTCTAAACAGCGCTGATGCTTTTACTTTAAATAGCATTCCTTCTAGAAAGAGGTTCACCAAATATGCTTTAAATTTCATTGTGTTTAATAATACTTGTTCTCTGCTTTATTAGTTTAAGTATCATAAAGAAAACAAATTACTTTGAGAATGGAGTTATCCTGTCTTGTATTTTTGGTATCATAACCTTCCAGTAAACATCGACGAGTGGTATTTCCTGATCCAGCAAACTCTGCAAGGTTTAGGTCTGCAAATCCCAGCTGTTAAAAGAAAATGACAAAATTAGTAGTAAGCATATTAGTTGTACTTGTTGCATGCACAGCATTGCGTACCACCAACAGCAGTTTCACTCAGATATGAAAAAGAGGATACCCCTTAATGGGAGTGGCCCAAGGCAAAAAGCCTTGGCTCTTTGAGAGTGTCAAATTCTGCATAATTCTATTTTCAGTCTCAAGAAAGAAAAAGAACAGTTTTCTGTATTTTTAAAAGTAAACAGATGCAGAAGGGTTTACTTTTATCAGCTCTTTCAACATACTAAATTGAAAGAAAAAAAGCATTCTGGTGGTATAATATTTATTTATTAAACACACTGATCAAGAGTTTCAACACCACTGTGTCACTATAATGCACATAATGAAATCATGTGTTATTAGAGTAGTATTCTGGAATTACTTTAAAAGGACATAAAATTACAAGAAAGAAAAGGTAATTAAAGGGCAAAATTAGATACATCTCAATTTACCTTTGCATATGCCTTTCCTCCTTTTAACTCCTAGGAAAAAAGAGAAATGCCATTAAGCTATTAAACAGACTGACTGGGTTTTTTGTTGGTTTCGGTTTTGTTTTTTCTTATTTTTTTAAGAAAAGCAAATACTAATCTTCATTTTAAAATAGCTCAACACACATTTGCTAGGCTGTGCTGCTGTCATTTAGAACTTAATGTTAATAATGTTCTCTGTGCAAGCCAGCAGGAGACTGTCATCTTGCGGAGAGGCAGAACAGAAGGATGAGTGCATTATGCCAACCAGTATTTGGCTCTTGCAAAGTCTAGCCTCAACAGTAGGATGTGCTGCATTAAAAATTCTTAGCATAGTTCAAGACTTCTAAGTTTACTGCTGAAGTGTCTTCAGGATATCCTAAGTAAATTTAGGATAGAGACTTCTCACCCTTCTTAGAAGTATCTATCAAGGGCTAACTTTATAAAGACTGATGAGTGATTACTTTGTTATCCTGCTGGAATAAGTGTTTCTTTCCATAAGAAAAAGAAATTAATTATTCAAACTATGGTAATTAATAAGATTACTGTGGAATTTCTACTAGAAGAATACCTGACATGATTGCAGCTAAAATTTACTTTATGAATTTGAGCAGACATTTAAAAATTAAACCAAAATAAGTGAAGAAAGAACAGGAAAAATGGAGAGAAGGGAAAAAAAGGCTACTTACCTTCCGTACAGACACCCTGCAAATGCAAGTATCTAAAATCCCTGTTGTGGCACTGGCACTGATTTTACACATAAATAAGAACTTTTTCTTCCAGCGGACACAGTTTGCCTGTACTACTTCCCTGCAAAAAGAGAACATGTTTCATATTACTTGCACATACATTCAGGACCCTAAAATAACATAGGACAGCTCAAGAACAAACATTGGTTGTAGTCATGTCATGCAAAATCAGTTCACGGTCTGAATTGTCATCCTTCATTCTTCACTTTGTGTAGCAAGACTAATAATTGTTTCAAACCTTGACCACAGTAGAAGACCTACAGAAAAGTTCAATAGCTGGTGCTTTTGCAAATGAATGGGATTGTGATTTCTCCAGTTTGCTTCAGGTGAGTGAAGTTTTCTTGAACATTAGCTCCCAAGCACTGTCTTCCAAGCTGCTGAGCTTTGGAAAGTGCTCAAGATACTGTATTTGACAAGTGTTTTATCAATACAGAGAAAGAGATACAAGCAGAGCCAGATAAATTTGAGGCCTGGAAAAGTACAAAGGAGATGATGTAGTATAACCAGATAGAAATTCATGCGCTTGGGACAAACAGGAATATCAGGTACATACCAGGACCTTGCTGTTTGAGAGCAAAATAAGACAACTAATATCTGAACATATTTGTTTATCACAGAAGGATTACAACATGATAGTATGATGTAGCTGAGAAAAGGCAAAATGGAAGATGCTTTCAGCCACATTGATATTATTTTATAAGGTGCAAATGGAACACATTATTCTGCTTGAGTAAATCTGGTTGAGCAATAACAGACTCCAAAATGAATGGGTACAGGGAATACAACTAGAAAACTCCTGTACCTTACGAGAATAAATTAATAAAAATACACTAGTGATTCCAACACTTTAGAGACCAAGTAACATTAGTCACGTACAAAGTGGTTAGGACCAAAATAAGGCATAACCAAACACCCATTTAAAACAGAGCATTACAAGGTCTTACACCACAGATCAAGTTTCTAGAACAGCCTTTCAATAAGTGAAGTAGGAGCAAAAAATTTTTACAATTTTTAAAGACAAGTTTGGTCAGTTTATCAATAACAGGAGACATAAGGACTGTGATTCTGAGGGACCTCCCTCAGTGATCAGAAGCTCTTGTCTAGTCCCACATTCCTAAACTCGGAACTGTGGAGAAATTGTGATAATTTCTTCTACCACTATAGTTATTCAAGTACAGTCTTCACATATTAGGGCAATATTCATCCTTTTTCTGCCATTTTTTCTAGTAGATACATTTCCTGTGTTTTGTATTAACTTCTTAGAGCATCTTATTGAAGAGCCAGTTTGACATTTTTAACAGAGGCAGGATTCTCCGCATGAGCAGGAGTCAGAGTTTACCACGTGTATGGAGAAATGACGAATTGCAAGACTCATGCAGAAGCTCCAAATTGTTGTGCTGGTGAGACTGCCAGCTACACTGCTCACAGGCACTGTGACTTCCTAAGGTAGGAGTAAACTAGCCTGTCTGCAATGAGTCAGTTTAATGACCACAACAGAGTAACGGATTCTGATGACACAACACTGAGTCATATTCCAGCATGTGACTGAAAGGAACAGGCTCTGTATACCATGAGCTACCTTTTATCTGTTGTGTTTTATGTTGTAAACTTTCCTGTGCTTTGGAAAAAAAAAAATCAAATCCCAAACTGTCAGCGTATGAGTTTTTTAAACCCAAAGTAGAACTAAAATTCAAAAAAAACCAAATTACAAATAGTTACATAGTTCCTGTACTGGAAAGAGGCTAAGGCAAGAAGTCATCATGTAAAATACAACCTTAAGGAGATTAAAGGGATATTTCATAACTGCTTGTTACGCTTAAAAGGCCTAAGAATAACTATTGTAGCTCTTACGTGATGGTTGCTCAACTCTCAGGTGAAGAAAATAATCAAGTAGATACCCACTGTCAAGCAGAACACAGCTATCCAAGTGCAGGAATATCCAGGGTCTGTATATTTGCAGGTGTCATATACTGTAATTAAATATAATGCAACTCCTGAGAACACTCTACTTTGTTTTTTTTCTGCAGATGACAATGGTCCAGCCTTACTCTAACTTAGAAATGAAATCTTCAGAATTGAGTTTAAACTCTTTTTTCCCTAAGTAATAATTTAACCTAAAACCAAACCAAAACAAAAAAAAAAAACAAAACAAAAAAAAAAACAACAACAAAATAGAATGCCCTCTTCTGCCATAGAAACTCCACTACCTCAAACGCAGTTTTACCACAAGCAGGAAAAAAAAAGGAACAAAACCTTTTGCATGACCTGACTAGCCAGTTTTTTTCTTCAGATAGAGAAGGGATATTCATGTCACTATCTTAAGTCATCAAGAAGTACTCTGATTTTTCTGTCAACAGTTCTATCAGGATAGACTGAGAATGCTAGAAACTCATAAAACAATACCAAATGTCCTCTTGTGAGTACCAGATGCAGCAGACTGCATTTATACTGAAAGACAATACACTTGCTCATTGCCTCAACCCTGCTGCTAGTCACCCTAACTTTCAGGAGCTTGTAGAACTAACAAGGCTGAGCAAGAAGGTGAACTTGCATGCAGATTAACTAAATGATATGTTTGGTCAAAGTTTTCTATCACTGAACCCATCAGATTTGGGCATACTGGTAATATTCTTCCCCAAAACCCTCAAACGTATAGACAGAAAAAAAATCCCAGAATCAGGTTTTATATCTAGTTTCAGCACAGAGTAAGAATCTCAGTTTTAACACATACTTAAAAAACCTCTACATTTAGAGAATAATTAAAAATGCTGTTGCCTAAACAAAGTGATTGTTGTAGTGGCTGTCCTGCTGGGATTTAAAGAATTGCTGAAATTAAACCTTGCCAGAAATACCAATACTGAAATACATGCAATTATACAAACCTTTTTTAAGTTTCAAAAAGCAACAATTCTTAATCCTTTGACAACCTTCTCCTGCATTCTGTCTCTACTCTCAGGCGTACCAGATATGGCCATGAATCCACAGGGAGCCTGCGTTTGCACATCACTGTGCATTCAATAGTATCTGCAAAACAATTTGACTTGACTGTCCTTTTGGAAACTAAAAGCAGTGTAGATTTTCTGCTATTCATTAAAATGCTGTAAAACAGTGCTACAAGACCAAAAGTGTTCACTTATCCTCCATAAAGGTCAGAAAATCCCTTCTCATATCTATTCATCATACAAGTAGGACAGTTGTCATTGCCCTTACCACCCTTCCCTTGTCACCCAAGATACCATTGGGACTACCAGTAACAGAATCACATTTTCTCCTATTCATCATTGTGCTAAGTTCTTTTAGTGTTTTTACATCTGTAGCATTTCCAGTTACTAAGTAATAGTATTTTTTCGTACAAAAAAAAAGTTTCTGTAAACTCATAGGGTCAAAATAATGTGCCAAAATCTTTGTGTAACTCTCAGTATTACAGTTTCTGCTTCTCAGAACAGCTTTCTACCTCTAGAACAAGCTACAGTTTTGCTGTAAAAAGCAGCTTTGCATTGTAGAGTTATATAGTATTCCAGACATCACTAACATTATAGTAAAACATGTTTTAGTGAACATTAAATGTATTTTGGCTTGTAAATACAAGATAAATATAAGTAACATCTGCTTGAGAAATGTGTCCTTAAAACTTTTAAAGATTTTGATTTCAACATACCAATACTACTGTATGTATAACATTGTTCAAGTAAGGCGAATAGCACAAAACCACTACTTTTTTGGAAGAGTCAGTCTACTCATGTCACAGGTTAGGCCTTATTCAGGCAAATAATTTCATAAACATTAAATAGGATGATCAGAATTTTAAGTTTTACAAACAAAGTAAAAGTTACAAGAAAAAGGCCTCAGTTACAGAAACTGATGCTTCAATTCTTGTAAAAATAAAATCAAGTAAAACCACAACTACCCCTTCCTCCCTGTAAGAATGTCGAAAAAGTATAACACTGGCACACTGTTTCAAAAAACAAGATATTTGAAATATTTGTACATGATCTGCAAAAAAACCTCAAGCATCTGCCCCCACTTCACCAAACAGTTCTAATTCCATTATATAAAGAAAAATTGATGTATTTTAATGAATGTAATCTTTGTGTAAAGAAAATCACCAGCAAGTTATTCCCCTTGTGCTGAAAAAAGGTCAAATAATCAGAACATTTAACTTTCAACAGTAATATTGAAGTTTATAAGATTCTTAGTTCAAGTGAAAGGCCTTTTGAAAATAAACAGTTATATTGATTGGTTGCTATGGAAATGAACCCAGATAACTTCTTGGCAACTGTGCCTTTGCTACAGTGCATGCTGGAGAAAGCTTTCCGTTATGAGTCAGTTTCCTATGAACCTCCCAGTTACTTTACCACATGCAAAGCAAAAAACAGTTGGTTTATGAATCAAAATATATCTTAGTTACCAAGATGCATTCAAATACACTCTAGGTTGTACTGCTTTGGTGTAATTTAAACAGTGCTGTCAGTAATATCTAACCAAGAATAAATTCCACAGACAGATATTTCAAGATAAAATGATTCCGAAGTATGGTATAAGTTAACATCAGTTTAACAAATTGTTTTTCCTTTAGAAGGACAATTTCACATTAATTAAATTTCAAATGCAAGATTTCAGCTGTGACCAAGTCTTTTTCTGTATGTTTTAGGTACTGTATGCAATTGCCATTTAGAATGATGAATAAAAGTCTTGATTTTTTTTTTCTTCTGATCCACCAAAGAGAAAAATCAGCAAAAAAAAAAAAAAAAAAACCAACACAAAAGAAACAACAAATCCTAATCCAGTCAACTCCTTATCCTAATTTGCCAATAGGTCATCACCTGGCTCTTTTTTTTGGATGGTGTTTATGAAGAGCAGGTCATTTGTTCATTTCCATGTGGATAAAGGATATGAAAATGTAAAAATAAATCATTTTAAGGACCTTAAGTGTCATGGGAAAAATCCCTTTTTGCCAAATGGAAAAGCTTTGGTAGCAGAGCCCTAGAAATTAAGAAGGTATTGTTGGCATTTTCCAAAACACTGTGTTTCATTAATTACAAAATCATGTAGTCAAGTTTTTATCTGAATTATTCTAGATAGCCAATTACTACATTTACCCATATTAGGATGATTATGTTAAATGTTTTATTTTTCTGGTGCAGTTATTTTAGAGTCATTGGTTGCTGAAGAAACATAATATTGGGAGCATTTGTTTTCAGTTTTAAGGTGCCATTCAGCCTTTATATCAGACCACTGTCACATGAAACTACTGGAACTACTTTTGGAATCAACTTCATTGGTATGTTACAGAAAGGGGTGTTTGCTTAGACATGTTGCAGCTTTTGGACAGAACATGAGTTACCTACTCACTATAAATACCTTGAAAAAATAGCTCCGTGAGATAAATGGGAATATTGTTGTTATTATCTTTTTAAAGCTGGTAATTTGATGGGAGGGTTGCTTTGGCCTTCTAAGAATTGTTGAGGCCAGGTTCTTAGAGTCCAAAGTACAGTGAATAAAATGCCTTTACAGGAGTTATCTCTGAGCAAGTACAACTTTTACAGTATTGCCTAAGTTTTGCTTGCTTCTTTTAGGGGAAAATATGTCATGTTGATGAGACAGGCTGAGGGAAGTGAGGCTGCTGCAGCTCCACTCCCTGGATTCAACCATTAGCAAGGCTGAAGATGTAAGTAAGCCCCCATGCACATCACATGTACAGAGCTGGCCACACAGATCACAGACATGCAGAGTACTCACAGAAACAGCCAGTACCAACAGCCTCATCCCACTCCCCTCTGGCTGAACAGGACAGAGGTCTGCTAGCAAGACCTATATATATATATATATATATATATATATATATATGTATGTATAAGGCTCAAGAGTTAGTCCAGCTAGATCCCTGATAGCATTTACACACTTGCATGCCTGCACTTGGTTCAGGTGCTGGCACTACAAGCACACAAATCTCTGACTCTTTGTCCCACCCCAGGGGCTGGCATGTGGCTTCACTCATGTGGTCTCTCCAGTTGCTGGCCCATGATTCCAGGCCAGTTGCTGGCACAGCAGCAACTGAGACTCACAGTCCCACTCTTACGGCTGGCACATAAGTCATCTCACTCAGGTCTTTCCTGGTGCTGGCACCACAGGCACCTGAGCCCTTTGATGCAGGCTTCACTTCAGTTGCTGACACTCAGACCCCCATACAACACACAAAAGAGTGTCCTTCACCCAGGAAAGAGTTAGAATGTAGTTCAATATGAAGATATACTTCATTGATTAGAAACAGTGCATGACCAGATCGATATACTAATCAGCAAACTTTATATCTATCTGGCCCTTTCATCCTCTTTCTTTGTTATCTTCCCCACACCTCTTCCTCAGAACACCTAAATTCACCCTTTTCTCCACCTTTAGTTCCTCCCTCAAATATCCCATAATAAGCTTCTTCCCCTGCATCCTCTAATGCATCAAATAGTGCTATGCAGTAACTCCCCTCAGCCCAAAAGATGCTTTAGAATTAGCACAATGTGATGGGCTTCCTGCCTGGACAATGGGGCTGAGGCTCTCCTGGGACATGCCTGGGAAGGGCCTGGACAGGGTGTCCCCTTGTCACGTTCAGACAGTTTCAGTTCCCCACCTGCCTCTGTGTCCTGGGCTTGTGTAGATGGGCCTGTGCTGGGCTGATGGCTTTGTGACAGGCCTGGGAATACCTGGGGCAGGGTATTATTTTAGCTGCTCCACCCTCCCCTGCCTTTGTTTCCTGCACTCATTTGTGGGTGTATGTATGAATTTTTATCACCTAACCTAACAGCTTCCCTTCATCAACTTAATAAAGTGAGCTCTATCCTGGTACAAATACAGTGTTTTGTGGATTGGTGTAACAGTTATTTTTCATGTAGGAAATAGTCTTTTAAAACGGGAACAATATCCCATTCATATATATATTTTATATATACACTCACAAACATCTTTCTCCTGCAGAATACCAGAGCACCTAACAAAGAATGCCAATGTCATTATCCTACCTGGCAGAGACATGAGTTAAGGCATTAGCCTATAATCTCACAGTTTAGCAATCACACTTTCAGTGCCCTCAGTGGTTCACATACTTTATGGTAAGATTTGACCTCTTCTAGGCTATCTATCTTTAGCATTAGGAAGGTATAGAGTTTGCATTTATACTTGGGAACACATAACGGTTTGGCATGCAAGAGAAGAATACCCTCTTGCACCCCAAAATCTACTTCCATTTAAAATCTCTAGAGTCTTGCAGTTGAGGGAAAGATGCAGGCATTCATGCAAGGAGCTCCCAGAGCAACTGAGTGGCTGTCTTATCGGTCCACTTCCAAGCAAAACACTGCACTACTATTCAGTCTCCCAGCATCTGCCAAGTAGCTCGGTACTTGTAAACCATTAAGAACCTCAGAAATGTAGTCTTCTTGTTTGGTTTAGATCCATACTCCCATCTTTTAATATCTGTACTGTATTTGCAAGCAAAACTATAAACAAGATCACCCAATAGGGATCTGTCACTTGCCATTATCAATTAGCAGTAAGAATTTTAGTTTAATTTGAAGTAAAACCAAATACAAACAGACAAATATGAAATTAACACAGGTATTTTAAAGCAAATAAAAAGATATAATACCAACAGAAGTACCAGTTTTATTCAAATGTAGTCTATGCATCTAATACACATCTAATACATGTAACATGCTGCCCTGTACAGGCTGCCCCTGCATGTACCAATTCCAACTTCATCATATGAGCATGAAGCTACAAAGAAGCAGAAAAATATTCAGTATAACTTTCCAAATACCAAATTATACTTTAAATTATGTGATAACCAGAATGCTAAATTTAGTCTGTACAGAAAGATGGAACTCTTGAAATTAGACCTCAGAGCATGATCTCCACAGTATACACTGTAGTAATAAACATGTAAAGCTTCGACTTATTTCTTATATTCAGGAAGAAATACAGTTTACTTTTCCTTTAATATTGTGTTTCCTTCATGCCTGAGGCATATAAGAAGATACATTCCAACAAAAACATTTTTTCCTAAGCATTACAAAAAAACCCCATAACAAAACCAGTCATTTACAAACAGAGCTTCAGTGT
The DNA here is from genome assembly GCF_033783945.1 of Neopsephotus bourkii. Classification (NCBI taxonomy): domain Eukaryota; kingdom Metazoa; phylum Chordata; class Aves; order Psittaciformes; family Psittacidae; genus Neopsephotus; species Neopsephotus bourkii. The sequence continues at coordinate 1,443,234 of NW_026900760.1, read as the reverse complement.
TTCACAAATTTCAGCACTAAGCAAACCAGCAAACAGCTGGCTCTGCAGGAAGGGCTCCACTTGTTTACAGTGCACAACTCCCCAGTGAATTTGCTGCTAGTACATACAAAACTTTAACAGAGCAATCATTTTCTATTCCACATGTTTTTACTCATAATAATCAGGGTAAATCCTTAACAATATTTCATGTCAGCTATTTCTTATATGTATAAACTGATCATCACATGGGAATAGAGCTGCTTTGGAATACTTTTGCTTATGAAAAACTGCTGGTTCCAGCAAATGCAGAGACCTGAAAGGGAAATAGCACTGTGAAGGGCAAACAGCATTAGTAAGACTGTAGCCAGCAGTTGAAATGATTGTTCTCTTCTGTAGGACATTTGTGAGTCTGTATCTGCAACACTGCATCCATTTTTGGGGCACTCTCTGTAGAAGAAAGACACTGATAAACTAAAGCAAGTCCTAAGGGACGTGATGAGGGCCTGGAGTCAGCGATGAGAGGGGTGAAGTAACCTGATGCAGAAGTAGGGAACATGGGATTTTTACAATTTGCAGAAGAGGTGAAGGGAAATCTAATTGCTATCTTCAGCCACCTCTATTGAGCTAGAGAGAAGATGGATCCAGACATTTCTTAGTGGGGAACAGAGAAAGGAAAAGAGGCAATAAAAAGAGAAATTCCAATAAAATAAGGGGGGAAAATGTTCACAATAAAAACTGTGGAGCAGAACAGCATGTTGTCTGCCAAGACTGGAATCCCCATTCTTACAGATTTTCTAAAGTTGACAGTACAGAGGTCTGAACTTCCTGATCTAACTGAAGTTAGTCTTGCTTTGAGCCGCAAGTTGGATTACATGGTCTCAAGCAGTTCCCTCCACGCTAAATTGTTCCATGAACAGAAATAGTCTTTAAAATATGAAGGCAATCAGGTGCTCTGGACCTTGCACATGGCAAATTTATGACAGGGAAGTGCTGTGCTCCATGTACCGTGCTGGGAGCGAGGGCAACAGTATCACTACCAGCTCTTGTAAGCCAAAGCTGTGCAAGCTGCCCAAGCCAGATAGACATATGAAGCATTAAAGCTTTCTCCACCTACCTCTTCCTCTTTAACAGATGCTGGTCATGCACCTCTTATCAGGAACTTTTTCCTGAAAAGCTTGCTGATGCTGTATCTCTTACCAGTACTTACAGCAGCAAAAGCCTCACAAGAATGAGCCCTGAAAATATCTGCAATACCAGTTGCATCTCATGCTAAATGCAGTCTATGCAAACATTTTCTCATCTCCTACTGTAGGTCAAAGATGACCCTCTTCAGATCTAATTTTATTTTCTTCACTCATTTGATTAATTCTTTGATTTTTTTCCTCTGACCTAATTCCTTCATCTGTTTTATTTCCACACTGTTACATTTTTATACATGAACTCTCCCATTAATATTTCAGCCTTAGCTTCTTCCCCTTCAGCCCTGTCCAGAACATCCACACCAATTCTTGTATATCATGTTACCTTTCTCAAGCATATTCTCTAAATCTGTTGACTAAATGCATTTGCTTATAATTATTAATGAAATGTTGAAGAGGTACAAAGAAACTACATTTAAAAAAGTCATCATTTCTGTAGAGAACTTCCCCTTTTTACCTCTTCTTCAGAGAAGGACTGGGCCTGGAAGCTGCTCAACCATCAGTCTTCACAACTGAGAAAACACTAAATGGACATTTGGGAAAAGAGCAAGTAAAAAATTGCAAGCCAGGATTATTATTCTACTGCTGATTTGCCTTGAAAACTTACTTTGTTTCAGTTTAACCAACTGCAAATCTGGTTACAGCTGAAAACGGCCATTAGAAGTAACATTATCCATTACCAACTCTGAAGACTATCAGCAGGATTCATACACCATGCAGGAAGATGAGAGTGATAGGGACAGTAATTGCATGTGACAGGTAGGTTTTTCTAACGAGTACTTTTGTTTAAAAACAGAAAGCTGCTTAAGCTGTATTATTATGAGGAGAAAGATTCCCTTTGAAATACAACAGGGAAAACAGTGATTTAAAAGCAGTTTGAAGAATCCAGTGAGACAGAAAATGTACTTGCTGGAGTCACAAAAACCAGATGTATTTTTAGGCAGTTGAGAAGGATGTAGCTACGAATCATCAGAAGTAAGAAGTACTTATCTGGAAGAAGCTCTTATCTGGAAGATAAGAAATCAGTTTCTACAGAATACAATTACATACTCTAGCCTGTATCTGTTAGAAACAAGAATATATTCATGCAAGTAATGCAAGTCTCTGAGATTGTCTCTCAAGAGTCTAGAGTCTGTTGGAGAATAATGTTTTGATGACAAAGTTATAGATCTCAGCCACCCCTAATGTCTATCTGTCACACAGATATCAATCATAATCAGCTTCTTAGTCTTGAATGTTGTTTTGTAAAAGAATGAAGAGAGAGACATCAGCTGTCTGAAGTGTCAGAAATCGCATCTGAAAGACAGGGGAATATGACCAAACTGATGAGTGCAGTCCTAAGAACACACCAACCAAGGAGACCTTTCCTTGAATGGGATGCAGGTGGAGACAGAGCTAAAAATGTGACTACCAGGCTTACAGCTCCTGTACTCTAAATCTACACAGCACAATGTTGAAAGTGCATCCTCAAGAAATAAGATCCTTTACTTGCCAAAACTTCTTTGATTTCCTCATATCCCATCTGTTCTTTTGCTTCTAGTTGAGCAACAAAGTCTATGAGTAGTTATCTAACCCCAGGGGCCCATCAATTATTTCTTCAGCCTATTAAAATGAGGGCAGTTGCAAAGAACAGACACTTTCAATATATTTACATCTGCATTACACTGGCCTTGAATAAATATGCTTAGTATTTAGTCAAGTCTATATTTTAAAATAATACTTTTCTCTTGAAGATATTCATAATTGAAATTTCTGCTCTGGAATAATCTTCTGTCCTGTCATGGTGCAATAGACATTATGTGCACAATATTTTTTGACCAGGTAGTGTATAGATAAACAGCATCCTGAAATCTGCATAAGCATCCTGTATTAATGTATCCTGTTTCAGAGAGAAATATCTATTACCATTGGCCCAGGGAAGGATAAAATGTAGAAAGAAGCCTTTCCACATAGGAAGCCAGGCTTAAGCTAAAAGTTTTGTAAATGAAAATGAGGTTTGTTAGCATGGCTTTGCATACCTCCACAGTCTGCTGACAGTCCACTCTTTGTTATAAAATCTGACAATATTGTTGAAAAGATTCTGAAGTTCTATTAGAAAGCAAATTCAAAAAGGAGAGGGCAGGAATGATACTGTATGGCTGTCAGTTTACTAAAACTACTGAAAAAATCCACCTCCTCCCACAACTCCCTTCAAGGTTCCCCATGTCGCAGAGTCAAAGTGTATAACCCGTTTATTCTCCCTAGAACTCCAGAATCCTCTTCTTGCACATGCAGGCAAATACCACCACCACCACCCCCCCCCGCCCCCAGTATAAACACTGGTACTGCTTGGCTGTTCAATGTCCTTTAATCAAAATATTATTTGACAGTATCAGATAACTTTAAAAGGTTGACTGTTTTCTCATGTAATTAAGCATTTAGCATTATATTACAGAATACAGTTTTCCAACAGTAAATATTCACAAATATACACAGGGATGTTTGGAATAGAAGTTTTCAAATTGGAATTCTAAATGCCTACGTACAAACACAAAAATTCACAGTTCTGTGTAAACAACATGGTTGCTGTTTATACACAAACCAGCTCACTACATACTGCAATATGCAAGTTGCTTTTATCTGGCCACAGAATTTCTGTGCACTTGAGGCACACATCTGTGTTAGCCAAGTTGGACTGTGACAACAAATTTCCACTGATATGGACCATGTCTTCATATTTCTTACATATCTCTTTCCCAGTAAAGATCTGGGAAGTGGAAAAAAAAAAAAAAAAAATGCTTCTCAGTATTTTTCATGCTCAAATTTTTATCTGTCTTCATCCCACTTCAGTGTTCAGGGGGACGATGTAGGTATCACATTGCTTGCAGGATCAGGTCTTTAATCATTCATACAGCATGACCCATGCAGGGCTCCAAAGGCAACCACTTGAATCTGTTTTCATCACAACTCACTTTATGTAGGCCTTTGTTTCAATGCTGGCAGCCTGTGTTTTTATGACATTTCTTTCTCAATGAGTAAGCTTCAGCACGAAAATGCTAAATAACGTCAGGCTGGTTTATAGACTGTTCTATGACACCGTTTTTTTATAAGGCAAGAGGCAGCAGGGTATTGGTCTCAAGCAGTACCAATTTGAGAGCTTAATTCTCCATATTTTCTCCCTGAAGAACTGTAGGTTTCTTAAACTCAGTAACAAAACTAAAAGCTGTTAAGAAAATCAAGTCAGTTTTCTCCTGTATGATGCAACATTTGGAAAGTGTTTGTATATTACCTTCTGGAAAACAACGGAGTTCTTCAAACTTCTTCTGTAACACTATAAAGATCACTACTTTAAGGATATGACTGACAGCTCACAGTGGAATTAATAATATGCATGCAACTAGAAGATGATGCCCATTAAAAAAAGTTTGCAACTGACAAGTTCTGAAATGCTGTTACTCTGATGTTAACTTAATTTCTTATTTATTCAGACCTTTGCTGAATCACCATCATGAAAATCCATCTGTTAATCCTTAAGCCAAGAGCAAAGACACTCCCTAAATTGGCACTGAAGGGTCACTGTAGAAGAATTCTTTACCTCCTATGAGCATACTTTTCAAGCCAGCAGGGATGGAACAGGTACACTCACATATGATTTACCAGCATATATTTTGCTGCCATTCTTATTTTTAAGCCCTACCCCCAGAAAAAAGAAAATGGAAGAATTTCAAAGCTTGACTCCAACACAATACTTCAATACCATTTGTTACATCCTCACACTTCCACTGACACTTCCTACATACACATACTGCCTCCCATCATGCATATTTAATCTAATATCTTGTTCACATTCATAAAGATCTGCATGTATGCTTTCAAGCTTTTAATTTTAGCATCAGAAGTAGGCATGGCAAAACAATTTAAGATAACAATAATGTATCAAAAACATTTGCTCTTCTGAAATCAGCTCCTTTAAAATAGAGATACTATCCAGAAGATGTATGTCAGGCTGTGAAAATTACTTCAAGGCAGGAAGGGCTGCATTAGGACAGTAATGGCACATTAGTGCCTGAAATCATGATTATCATCATCTATTACTCATGAAGAAGTTGGTCACAAGAAAAATGTTGAATAGACATGAAATGAGAACACTGATGCGTTGAAGACCCTCCAACTGTACAGATGAAAAATTAATCTTCAATTATAGATGCCAGTATAACGGAATGGTTAAATAAGGAGGTTTAAGGCCAAGGTTACAATTTTATGCTCTTTATTCTCCTTCATGAATTCTATTTATAGAATCAAAAGCAGATAATCTTGCAAGCTCTGTAACAGCAGTACTTTAACAAGAAAATAACTGAATATTCATAGATTTATTACTGATTTCTGTCTGCTCCCAGAATTCCAGGGGACACTTTTCAGTAAATCTTTTTTTGTAATAACATTAAAGTAATACAATAACCCACACAATATGAACAAGTGTAATGGGAAGGCAGTCTCATCCTTCCCAGACCTGAAGCCACAGCACACCCTTCCTATTGACAAGGTTCTGCCTCTGCCTGGTACCTGCAAACAGCCCACTTGCAGTCTGTTTACCCATCGGGTGGAGAAGCTACTGTCACAGAAGGTAACGGCTCTATTGCAGAGGTACAAAAGATGAGAAAGAAAAGAAAGAAAAAGAATAAAAGACCACTGTCTACTGCTGCATTTCCACTGCAGAATTAAGCATGAACACATATGACCTAAATACATATGGGAAATAAGAGAGGACTCTTCCATGGAACTGTTAACTATCCATGTAAACATCCACAGAATAAATTACAGTGAGCCAGTGTCCAACAGAATAAAGCATTCAGGTGGCACAATTCGCATTCAAAGGCGGCAGCTCTGACTTCAGGCTTGGTAGCAAGAAATGTGTCCGCACCCTCCCGTCGCCCATGCAATAGCAGTCCTTACGGCTCCGGGCACAAAAGGCCGGTTTCTCCAGTATAGCCCTCACGCACTCATGGATTCATTTCCCCTGTTATGATTCCAGGCAGCGAGCAGCCCCGCAAACAGGGAGCCTACAAGTGCTCCCACAGCTACTCTGTTGCCGGGAACGCGGACGGGACGAGGAGGCAGGCAGTCCGCCCGCGCTGTGCAAAGGCACAGAGCTTTGAGCGTCCGCGCCTGCTTCTCTTCCCAAGAGGAACGGCGAGCAGCACTCTCGCCAGCGCCGGCGCTGGCCCTGGCTGGGGATCGGGGCCGCCCGAAGCCCCGGGGCAGCCACCGACGCGAGCGCTCCGTCCCGGCCCCGGACCTCCGCCCGCTGCACCGCGGGAGCCGGGCGGGACGCGGCAGAGGGGAGTGGGCGCCAGGGCAGTCTCAGGACTCGCGATCCCCGGAGGCACCTACCGGGAGGACTCCCCGCTGAAGCTGCCGCCGTCCAGCAGCCGCACCTTGCAGAAGAGGATGCCGTTGACGAAGGGCACGGAGGAGAGCTCGTCCAGCTCCAGCTCCACGCGGAACTTGAACTTCTTCTTCTTCATCATGATGAAGGCCATGGGCCGGGGACTGGCCGGGGGCCGTCCCCAGGCCCGCTCGGCGCCGCGCGGCAGCTCCCCTCCGCCCCTCTCCGCTCCCATGCCCGGAGGGAGCGCGGCGGCACGGCGGGGCTGGGCCGGGCCGGGCCGGTCCGAGCGGCGGCCGCCCCAGCTCAGCCGCCGCCGCCGCGGCGCTCCCGGCAGGCGTTTACATGGCAGCGGGCGCCTCCCTTTCAAACCCGCCCGCCTCCGCTCCGCCCGCCCGCCAGCGGCCGGCAACGGCTGCCGCCCGGGCGCGGTCGGCCGGAGCCACGCGCGGGCACGGCCGAGCCGCTGCTGCGGAAGGCGTTAAACGCCGTCGCTTCACTTGGCTGAGGAGCGGAGCGGGCCGCTGCCGCGCTGTTCACTAACGGGAGCCTGGCGTGCCGCTGTCCCGCGCAGCGCAGCGCGGCCGCGGGAGGAACGTGGCCGCTGAGCTTGTGCAACCCGGTCCAGCAGCAACCCCGCCGCCTGTGGATCCTGTTAGGGCAGCCCCGCCAGCCGAAACCCACCGTCTGGCTAAAGTTATGTCTGTCTCATGGGTGGTTTTAAAGGACACTAACAAAACTAAACGTCGTTCAGACGTCGAAATTTCAACTCTGACGCTAGATTCCTTCTGATGTAATTCAAACCTTATCGGGGTCCTTCCTAACAGTTCAGTGTATAGTACAGGCTCCACTTTTGATAAGAGCAACAAACGCTCACAGTCCTGCAGAGAAAAAGGGAAGTACACATCCGTTTTTACATTTAAGAACAGCCCTGTGGCACCCACGATCACAGCAGCACATATACAGCGTTCCTCTGTATAACGTGTAGTTCAACACCAGCGTGTGCTCTCCAGAGAACAGCTTTGACTCAGAAACTCATTCCAGAAGACTTAACCACAAAGCAGGCTCCTGGCACCCTCCGTCAGCAGAGCAGGTTCCTCTTCTCAGAGTGTTGCATAAGAAAACTATAACACACACCATGTCTTCCTGCAACGGAGCATTTACTCACACGATTGGAAGAAGAATTTGTAAGATAGGCATGTAAGCATGATGCTGAGGCCCTGGAATCTTGTTGCAAAAATACTGCTGCCCCTCCTTCAGGAGAAACATGGAAAAATAATTTTTGTATGGAACACATACCTGGTGAATACAGACATCAGCTATGGTGTGTGTGGCAAAGTATACCAAACCATCAGCAACTGTGCCATAGAATAATGGTAGAGAAAAAGTAGTAAACAGTAAAAAAAACCAACCCAAAACAAAAACATAAAAACGGAGCGCCTGAAGAAGAAATGCTCTTGCCTTTTCTGTCTGACAACATCCAGGACATAACAAGTATTTCTACACAGAATTTTTCCGTAAAAAGAACTACAAGGGTAGTTCTGACTCCATGATTTTCATGTTATTAACAAAAACTTTCCTCTGAAACTTCCACATGTCAAGTAATCACTGGCTTGGAAGGAAGCTGTGTAACTGGAACAAACTTAAGAGACCTTTGAGAGGAGGTCCAGGCATTTGGCCTCCTTGACCTAAGAATTCCTCCCTTGAGAACATCTCTCCAGTCTGCTCTAAAATTATTTGGAAAGTCTCCTCTCTTCAATAGACTGCAACAGCCTACAGTGGATTGCACAGGGCAATGCTCTAGGTACTGTATCCATCAGCAATCTGTTCAAAGGAAAGGAAGGTGAAAGGTTTTCAGCACCTAAAAGGAGTGAATCACTAGTAACATGGTATCAAGTTATACCAAGAGGCTCCTTTCTCTCAGAGCTAAAGAGCCAGTTCTGGAGTTCCGTTAGAAGCAGATGTTTCTGTTTGATGGAAGAGATTACCACATGTAGCTGGAAGGTCCTGTTTATTAAGATCTAGGAAGAAAAGCAGAGCTGAATAAAAAATAGGGTTGCATACCACATGAATTATATATCAGCAGTCTGACAAATACAGGTGGTCCAGCAATTATATAGCACCTTAAAGAAAACCTGAACTGATTTACACCTTGTCAGAGAAGAGGTAGAAGGGGCAACATTAATAAATGATTAAAGCCTATAGGTTATTACAGGCTCTCTGAGTAGGTCCTCTGTACAACTGAATTTACCTGAAAGATATAGGAGTTGATACACTGTATACACAGACGAGCCATAAGAGCCCTGTACAGCCCCACTCAAGCCCTTACCCCACCCTGCCCACGGGACCCATTGAAGCCCAGCTCTAAGCCCTCAGCCCTGGTTTGAGCCCTGTTGCAGCTCTGTCTGTTGGGGGGGTGTGTTGCAGAACTGCCTGCACCTTGGTGTGGACCCTGATGTGCAGAATGATTTCTAGGTTGATCTCAGACCTGTCTTTTCATTGTAGGTGTGCCTGACCGTGGTTGCTGTTGTGGGACTGGACTCCGAGATGTGTTCCCAGTGAGACCTCAGCCCTACCTCTTGGCTGTGTATACCTCCTCTCCTGACCAGGTACTACTTCTGTTCTTGCACTCCCTGCTGTTGGGGAGGGAGCTGGCCCTTGCTGTGCCGTGCCATCCCGCGGTGCTAGCTGCTAAAACAAAGAAAATGCTGGTTGCCCAATGACTTCAGGAGGTTTGCTTCAAATGCTATCCTTATCTTAAAAAAATCCAACTCTACTCAGAAGCTAAATTTGCATTCAGAAGCTGGTGGCTTGAAAATGTCTTCTATATTGAGAATAACCTTCTTGATAAGAGAGAGTCAAAGTCAAAAGTGTCACAAGTATAGATTTTTAAATATATTTAGAATCTTTAATCAAATGGTTCTCTAAATAGCAGAGGAGTTTTGCGAAAAAGGATAAATACTGTGGGTAATGTAACAATCCTATGTTGTCACTGATGTAAAGCTTCTGCAAGTTTAAAGCACTGGAGTTTTATTTTAGGAGAAATTCATAAATCTTTAAAGAAGTTGAATGTTACTCAAGCAGGTGCAAAACATCAAAGATTCAAGAAAAATCAGTGTTTTTCAAAATAGCAGAGTTACGCCAGGAGAAAACAAATTATTCAAAAGCTGCTTCCTCTCCCAGAGAATACAAGATTACAGTCACAAAATTGCAGGAGCTAATAGGGAACTTCCTTTATGAACCAGTGATTCCATGGACAAATGAAGGCCAGGTATCTGAGATTTTAAAATCCTCCAGAGCACCAATGTAAATATTGTTGGAGGTGGTACTAATGTGATCTGTGTTCATCCTCTTGGCCTATTTGTTATCTACAGCACCATTTCCCCACTGGCACTTGTACTTCTGACCTCTAGCTCTTTTTTCCTGAGACTAGTGGCATCAGAAAAACACTGAAACCTTTCCTAGGTTTGGCTTTAGCTGGACATCTACTCTTGTTGTGACCTAAGAGCTGGGCTACCACTTGTATCCAGATCAGTGCTTCCAGCAGCTGTCAATTGTAAGCACTCTGTCTTGGTCATGAATGAGATTAATTTGGGTGTCTGAAACTAAATTAAACTGAAAAGCAATCTCAGTGGGAGCTAAATGCAGTGTAGGTAAGTAAACTCTGTAATCATGGCACTTCTCATGCTGCTTTAAGAAATATATGGTGAAGCCTCAGTCTTCCAAACAGGTTTGCATGCGTTTAGTACAAACCCACATGAGCGGTCTCTCTGATCACCTTCTGAATGATCACTGCCTTTATGTGGTGTGGCTATTTACAGCTGTGCTGTAAATAAAGCTCAGGTAACAGTCCCAATTCCACAAGGTGTTCTGTGCCCTCCAAAATGGTGATGTGTTGCAGGGAAAGTCAGAATACAGTATACTCAGCTTGACCTCTACTGGCATTAAATCATGGTTTCTTCATTTGTAAACTGTGTTTACCTGTACTATGGCACCAATCTTTCTGAATGAAGGCAGAAATCTTTTTTCATGCTAAACCAGTCCAATGCTGTATGCTAAAAAGGACAAGTACCAGCAAAGAAGAATGTGAACAATAACAAAAGAATCTGAATTTATCACAGCTTGTTGTTCTATGATAGTAGGATTCCAAAATGTGTTTATTTTGAAGAATTATTTTATAATGATAGCTTAAAACCAAGCTGATTACATCTGTGTAACGGATGAAGTATTCATTTTGCCCTGAAACAAGAAAAACCACTGCACTTTGTCTGTTATTAGTTGCCTTTGTGTTGTTTAACTATGCCCTCCTGTGTGTGTCCTGGAGATTGCTCCTTCAGCTGACACAAAATTTTGAATGTACTTATCAAACTTTTTAGCTGTGTAGCAGGACTAGGCTTGATCTCTTAATTTAAAAATTACTCAACTTGACTGTAGTCCCTGGGGTTAAGCCAGAATCGACTCTTGGCCCACGAAGTAGACTGTTTTTACAATTTGAAGATTATTATGAAGTGTTTCTTTGATCACAGATAAAGAGCTACAGTATCTAGGGCAGGCACTGAATCATGCAATTCAGCTGAGTTATCTTTTAGTCTGTTAATAAAATACATCATCTTCCTCTAGCCTCTGAGGTTTTGTGATATTTATAGCACTTCCTCTAAGTGGATAGTATTGATGTAATTTAAACATTTATTGTACATGAATTGATATATATACTAATTAAAAGCTCTGTTTTATTAAGTTAAATGCATATATTTTTCTGATGAATTTTTGATGTTCTAATACTAATGTGTGATGATCTCAGAAAGCCTTATAAGAATATACATAATATAAATATTGCTGAGTTTTAAAAAATCTTATTTTAGATGCACGTCTTGGGCAAAGACATTTCTTGACTCAGATGTCCTTTGTGGATATGCAGTTCTTTCAAGCAAGGTAAAAACTAGAATGCAAGATGATGGACTATTCAGAACTCCTTTTTAACTAACAAGGACTCTGTGAACAATACAGCCCCAAACCCATCGTATAGATCGTAGAATTACAGAATGGTTAGGGTTGGAAAGGACATTAAGATCATGTAGTTCCAACCCCCCTGCCATGGGCAGGGACGCCTCATACTAGGCTGTATTGCTCCAAGCTCTGTCCAGCCTGGCCCTGAACACCACCAGGGATGGAACATTTACAGCTTTTTTGGGCAGCCTGTTCCAGTGCCTCACCACCTCCACACTAAAGAACTTCCTCCTTATATCCAATCTAAACTTCCCCTGTTAAAGTTTGAACTCCTTGTCCTATTGCTACAGTCCCTGATGAAGAGTCCCTCTCAGGCATCCAAGACCATTTGTAGAAGAAATGATAGTTTTGATAGTGCTAGCTTCAAATAATAGGAAAGATTCATTTTCTTATTAGAGATGTAAATGAGGCATTGCATTGCATTTGTGGTCACTGTCTCAGATGTCACTGAGTAGATTAACTAGGCTGAACTAGTGTCTGTGTCTTTCAACAACGGCAATAGCTTCCTCAGATGTGTGTCTAATAGTTTATCTAGAAACATATGCAAAATACCTGAGACTCTTAGTTACTACCTGCTTTTCTTATTTGTCTCAGCCAGTCATACTAAAGTCAAAGCATTTAAACCTTCTGCACAGCTCTGATACTCCATTTTCAGGGAGACCAGTGCAAATCTGGAATCACTCACAGAAAAATAAGTGATTTCCCTGTTGTGTCACACTGTGGATAAACAGTTGGATGAATAAATACAACCTGTGCTTCCAACTTTCTGCCACGCACAAAAGTCAAAGCAGAATCTATTTGCAAATACGAATTGTCTAACCTTCAAGCTCTATTACCTGCCTGTTTTCTGTGGCCTACTTTTCCTGCACAACTCCTAATAGTATGACACACACTATATAAATCATAAGTATGGAGGATGTGCTTATGAAAGCTAAAGCTGTTAAAAACTAGCTTTTCTTCCTTCTTGCTTCATAAAGAGCAAGTGCATCTCTTCCTCTTTTACCTTGAATTTTGGCCTATTGATGTGCTTCACACATTTTAATAACAGCAACTGAGCTTTTAGAGAAAAATATGAGTGTTCCATTAAGGTTCTCTTTTTGTCTTGATCTTTTATTTATGCTACTTTTTACTTTAGTCAATCCCCCAGCAGACACTATCTTTAACCCATACTGCAAGTACTTTACAGCAGATACTCAATCATCAAAAAAACTTGTATATATTGCCACTAAATTAATAGTCGTAGTTAATTGATAAAAATATTTTTTAGGCATGTGTATATATATTACATACATATTCACTCTGAAGTGGCTACCAAATGTGGTGCCTGTCATGCTGGTAGGAAAAGTATTAACACTCAATGCTTGCAGGTTCCAGTAAGTGCTTGCATAGTGTTTTATTGATCATGTGGAAATGATTAGCTGATGTTGAACATCTAAATGATATTAGCACACAACACAGGGCAAAACTGCTTGAGATCAGTTTAAGTGTATGCTTCAGGTATTCAGTGTTAATTTTTGGTTCTAGTTCCTACACGGTGTTAGTATACAAGTACAGTATTTAGTATCATCATACAAGAAAATAACTGTACTTCCTCAAGTTCTCAGACAATGACAATTCCAGATATTAGAAAGCTAGCGATAAACAACAGGAGCTTAGGGTAGCACTGTTTTATTCCCACTTGCATCATATTTCTGTGTATTGTATTCAATAACTAGTATGGATAGTTATTACTTGAATGTTCTGATTAGAGATGGAATGTTGCTGTCACTGTTACTTTGTTAGATAAAGACATAAGGATGATTGTATGAGTAGAAAACCAGAACCAAATACTGCTTAGCAATATTATATTGCTGCAATGCAGCGACCTCTGCAATATTCCCTTTCTTTATTCCAGAGAGGGGTAAAGTATATTCAGACTCTGCCTATTCCAATACACAACCTTAGCTGTACTAACAAAGTAACATGTTTCTATTTGGACAGTTCTTGTACAGTGTATTTATCAGTTAGGTGGAGGCAGCAGAGTACACTCTCATCAAATTTCCAGATAACCCCAAACTGTCATGAGCCAGCTGGTGTGCTTGAGTGCAGGGCTGTCATTCAGAGAGGCTGGAGGAATGGAGCACATGTTGAATGAAATTCAACAAGGACAAATGTGAAGTACTGCATGTAGGAAGGAATAGCCCCTTGCAACAGTCCACACGAGGGAGGGCCTGCTGAGAAGGATGTGGGGGTCTTGGTAGAGAGCAACCTAAGCATGGGCCAACACTATCTCCTGGTAGCAAACGAGGCCAGCACCATCCTGGGCTGTATTAACATAAGCACGGCCAGCAGATGGAGAAAAGTGATTATCTCCTTCTCTGCACAAGCTAGACTGTATTTAGAAACTGTAGTCTAGTTCTGGGCTCCCCAAAATCTGAAAGAGATGGATAAACAGGAGAATGAGCCAACAATATGTCTGGGGCTGGAGCACTTGCTCCATGAGGAGTAGCTGAGGAGATCAGTTTCCTGATTTCCTTTTCCTTTCCTGATTCCTTTTCTCCAACTGGGAGAAAAGAAGGCTTTATGGGGACCTGAAAGGTGGCCTCCACTTTCTCTATACCCACAGAGAGTTTATAAGGAAAATAGGATCAGGCTTCTTGTAGTGGGACATGGTGGGATGCTAAGGAACACCAGGCACAAATTGAAATTAGAACAGCTCAGAGTGGATTAAAAAGGAAAAACTTCTTCTCTGTAAGGAGAATCAGGCAGTCCAAGTCTCCATCCTTGGATATCTTCAAGACTGAATGAAGACCCAGTAACCTGGTCTGAGTTCATGGCTAAACTTGCTTTGAGCAGGAGGTTGGACTACAGACTCTTTGAGGTCCATTCCCACCGCACTTAATCTGTGATTCAAAGAACTACTGTCTTTACATATGCAACCCGTATTAGTGTCTAGTCATTTTCAAGCACCAATTAGCCTCTGGTGAGACAATATATCACATTAGATTTATTAATCACTCATTGAGCAAGGCTACTAAGTTCCTGCTATAAGGCTGAAGAGCACTTTCTGTGGTTGTGTACTGACTGTGCACTAGGAAAGCAAGACTCAGCAGCAGCTCGTTTTCACTGCATCTTTCTCATGGAGAGCCTGCTTGCTGACATTTTCTGTCCATTTGTTCTTGTACCAGCTGTGCCCATTCACATTCACTCTACTGATTTATTTATGAAGCAATTATGAAGAGAAAACAAGCAGTACAAGTTTCCTCTTCTGGTCTTTGTTCTCTTAAGTCAAGCAAGCCAAGCTCTTTCAGACTGCTCCTAGACTCGGTAGTCTTCATAGAGCTTCAACCCAGACCTCAACCATTGTCACTAGAATGAACCAAAGTACCCAGATTAGGTGTTTTGCAGTTTGTTGGTATTTCCCTACTTGTATGGGAAACGTTAGCTGGATACGACCGTGTCGGTGCGGGACGGAAAGCCGAGGCGAGCCTGAGAAGCTGCGGCCCGCCGGCTTCCCTTAGCGGCTGGTGCTTGTTGCTTGTTTCTTGTTTCTTGTTTCCCGTTTCCCGTTTCCCGTTTCCCGCTCAGCGGCGCGGGGAGGAGGGAGAGCGGGCAGAGCCGTAGATTGCTCCTCCCTGCGCCGCCGAGGCGGGGCTGGGACGGTTCCTTCTCCGCCAGCTGCGGGCGGTGGCGGCAGCGGCAGCACAGGCGGTGCCTCCTGCCGCGCCCAGCCCGCGGGGAGCAAGGGGCGAGCGTCCCGCTGCCCGACCGCACGGCCTTGCCATGTTCCAGCTCATACGAGGTTTCGTCTTGCCGGCGGCCGCCTGCGACGGGAACAGGGATGGGGACTCCCGGTACGCCAACCTCTTCAGGAAGCTAGACCTCAACGAAGACGGGAGGGTGGATATCGCCGAGCTGCAGACGGGCCTCCGGGCCATGGGCATCCCCCTGGGAAAAGAGGCGGAGGAGGTAAGAGCGGGCCGGGCGCTCGGCGGTGGCACTTCCCCGGTATTCATCCACTTGCCCTCGGGCGCTGCTTCCCAGAGGAGCAGCCGCTGGCGAGCGGTCTTCCCCCGGCACCCTGCAACCATGGGGAGGGTAAGGCGCGGCCTGGCCACCCACCCAGCCCCTGAGGGATGGGGCGCTGCCCTGCCGGGGCTCGCCGTGATGGTCCCGGAGCCGAGGCGGCGCGTCCGGGGCTGCTCCAGACAGCGAGCCGCATCGGAGGTTTTGGGCTGCTCCTGAGTGAAGTCGGCCTCGGGCCTGCTTTTCCGTTCGCGGGAACGCCGTGACTGCTGCAGGGATGCGTTGTGCGGGCAGCTCCTCGGGGATGAAGTGAAGGATCCCGAGTGCGAAGGATGTTAACAGTGCGGCTGTCGGCGGTTCTATTGCCAGCTTTATTCATCGTGTGTTGACTTCTGACTTCGATTCTTTGTAGCTTGATGTTTGATAGAGTATTCCTCCTCAAGCATGATAAAGGATTGTAGTTTATATCTTTTGTCTGACATTCCACCTTTGCATGATCTAGGTCAGAATAAATTAAGACTTGCTTTGTGCAGTAGGTAAGTAAATCTGTGTAATAGTAGGTTGCAATATCAGAACTAGTTATTGATGGTAGGTTTCCATGAGCGCTCAGACATGGAAATGATTCTTCTTGGCAAAGGCTGTGTTGGGTAATTTCTGTTTAATAATGTAGACTTGTAGCAGTGGTTGTCAAACCACGAAACAGACAGGACATGCTCTGTGCTGTGGATTCTGCTGTGGTCGAGTTGGACTATTACATTCCTTTGTTCCCTTTTGTCAATGTTGTGACCTCAAAAATCAGTAAAATTGAGTCATCAAGCATTCCAGTGCAGTGCCAAGTTATACTAGCAAATCTGACCTGTTGTTTTCAGTAATCCCCCGAGAGAAGAATAAAAAATCAGTAAATGCACAACTCTGTAGGCATAAGTATTTGTGGGGTAAGGCAGATCTGCTCCAACAAGGCACATATAGGTTCACCTAGGCTGTACAGGTACAGCTGAGACCTGCTACAACTGTTACCATAACAGTGCTGGTCTTTGTTTCAGTGTAAAGAATGGTTGGGTGGCATTCCAATGCTGTCCCTGTACTGCCTGTTGCATGTTTTCTGAAAGAGGTTCAGGAAAGTGAACTTAAATTCTGACTGCAGTGTTATGTCAGTAATTCAGTTTCAGTGACCTTATACTAATTGTGGGACACACTGCCAATTTTTCCCCATGGTCGTGTTATTTGGTGTCTATTTTACTTGGTATTTAATTCTCTGTTTCATATACCTAACGGAAAAGTATGCAGCAGGCCTCTTTAGTTGGATGATGCTGAGTATAGATGAAAGCATACTTTCATTTCAATACTGCTTCTGGTCAAAATCATCTTTACAAGAATTATATTTTGTGTTATCAGTTTTTGGTATAAAGGAGGGATAGTTTGTTCTGTTTGCTTATCCATGGAAATTGCGATATTAAGAGCATGCTAGTTATGAACTTAAGTTGCACATTGTATACACGTTGTTGAAAAACTGTTGTATGAGTTTGACTGTAAGGATTTGGGGTTTTACTTAAATTGAACAACAGGGGACCTGGTGATCAGTTGATCGGTTAATTTTCTGGCATTTAACAAGGGTGGTCTTCCCACATAATTCAGAGAGCCCTGGGATACAAGTAGTGTGCTGCTTACTTTTGAGCAGCTTAGAACTGAATTAAGTTTTGAGCAACTTAGAATCGAATTTCCAAGTTCTTTCTCAGGATCAGTGTGATGCTTCATTAATAGTGCACATCTGAATATCTGTCAAATTCTTAGTTGCCACAGCATAAACTGGAAGCAAAATGCATGAAATTAACTAAGATAAGCTGGACTTACTTGGATGTAATGGACAGCCGGAACTGCCTGCCTTAGTTGCTTAAGAAACACAGAGTAAACAAAATAAGCTGTGAGTCATGTTGCATGTTTGAGGGGGTGGAAGAATTGTTGGAGTACACTGAAACTTCTATAAGCTCACTATTTTAAAGTTAATGGTGCACACAGTTCAAACTAGAAACTGAGCTGCTAATAACTAGACTTGTTATAAGAGAGCCTCAGTAAGACTTGACTCCAGCTTCTTTCCTGTCTTTATGTAGCTAATCTGATACCTGTACTTTCTTGCAGTTGGAACTTGTCTTCTCCCTCTTACTTTGCTTGAAGCTCTGAATGATGATAAGTTCAGTAAAATGCCTTTTCACTACTTGGTGAACAGGTATTTTATTAATGAAGTCAGATACTGCATCATCATATTTGTGTTTGGAGAGGGAAAAGTAGTTTTATTATTACTAACAACAAATGAGTAAGTAAATCAGACGAGGGAATATTGAATAACATGGCAAAGGATTAGCCAGTGAACTGCTCAGCCCTGCCAACTTCGTGGCACTATGGGATGGGCAGGCCTTGGGGTACCCTAAAGCTGAGTAGGCTTCAGTGCCTCATAGTTGGGTTGGGGTCTCAGGCTTTGTGCTATTGTTCTGTTCTAAATGCAGGTCTGGGTTACATTTACAAAAGTACTCTTGCAGGGCTGGATTCGTTTGCATGGGATGTTGGTCACTGTACTTCTAGGAGCACAGCTGCTTCCTGATTATAACCCGGGGTAAGGGACCATGTGAGTGTTACTGTGTTTCACTGCTAAGTCAGTTGGTTCATCCTATTTTTCATAGTATAAGTCAGTGCTTGTGCTACAAGTATTACTGTCTTCTTCTCTTAAAATGTAAGTCCTCTGGAAGGAATATGCATGTCTTTAAAAGATGCAAAGGTGCTATCCATTTGAGTAATAGACTACTGTTACGCTCTTTTTATTTTACCTTTCACAGTTGTCTTGGCAGTTTTATTAATGTTTAATGTATGATAAAACCCTCTTAAGTGAAGAAACATTGTAGATACGGGAACTGATGTAAAACCATGTGGTAAGCTTTGGAGGTAGGTTGCGTGTCCCTCTAAGGAAGAATAACTTTTCCCCATAGCAAGACATTGTAGCACAACATGACATGAGCCCCTGAATTTGTGTTCTACTTGACCTGCCTTCTGTCAGTATCTGACAGACAAAAGTAAACCACTGGAAAATCTGAAATATATGCTGCTTAGAGGCTGCCAGATGATTCCTGTTTTATAATGTAGTATATTACCCGCCAGGAATGAAGGACTTTGCAAAGCTTCATGAAAGATTCCTGACATAATATGTCAAGACCGATGCAGAAGGAATTCAGTGTTGTGACAGTATCAAATGGTGCTCCCCAAGCAGTATTAAAAGCTGTTGTACAGTCACTTTGATTAGTGGAGTTGTCCAGTAGAGACACAAAATAGATGCTGGGATCAGATCTCAAATGATCTCATCCTCTGTCTAGAGAATGCTGTGAGCCTCTTAGGCAGGAGTGCCGTACATGGTGTGAATGGTTATATAAAGTACTATTTTTGTTCACCCTTTCCTTCTGTTGCAATCAATCCTTACAGTAAAACTGTAGGAGGTGAACCCCTTGTTTCAATCTTCAGTGTGGGGTAGGAATAGCCAAGCATTCAAATTGTGGTGCTATTTATACATTGAGTCCTGGAGCTAGGAGTAGAAAGATGTTACTGAAAGGAATAGCTACATTCTGGAAACAGTGTAATGATCTTATTTGGACTGACTGTCAGGTTTTGACATAAATCTTTGGCTACATTAAGGCTTCTTTAGATAAAGAGTGTGATGAGACACTTCTGTGTAGTAGAGACAAGAAGACTAAATTCTCAGCAATCAGAATATGGTATGTTTAGAGTAATTGACTGTTTATGAAGATTTAATTTCAACAAAGTATAAAAATACTCAGAACATTTTTGTGTCGCTGAAAATTCGTAATTCCATCAGTGAGGCAGGCCACAGTGCTGCATTACAGTGCTGTGTCTCTGTGTGAGAGGATGGGTGAGGATAGACCTATGTGAGCATTGTTTTCTTTGGTGCTATTTTATGGCATCTAGAAACTACAGCTAGGTTGTGCTTCAGAGCTTGAACTTGTCATAGCTGTTCTTAGCCCAGAAATCACATACTTGTTTAGTGACTGAGCTAAATGTGTCATTGAGTGTTTCTCCAGCATTTTATTAAGACTTATGGGCTTTTCGTACTTTTGGGAACTTCCTCTGTATGGCAAGATTAGAAGGCTAGTAGACCAAGTTAACTGAAGCTTTTTTATTATGTTGCAGCTCTAAAAACACTAGTTAATTTGACAGATTCTTAGAAGAAACATCGGCATTTCAAATTACACGACACCTACTTTTAGAAATTATTATCATGCATGGTATGCAGTTTCACAGTCCTACAAGCTTCAGCACTTTCATGTCTATAGGCAATTCTTTATGTGAAATGAAGCTTTCTCTCGCCTTAACAGTATGCCAAAAACTGGTACTACAGATTTAGAGTACATGGTCATTTTCAGCTTTTTACCAAAGCAGATGTCACCTCATGTGAACCACTCAGTTCCTTTAAACTTTGTTTTTCAGTTCATAATAGGGCTTATGATTATGTCTGATTATAGGGACTTACTTGTAAAATACCACAAAAATTTTTAGTAGTGTATCTTGACTAAAGTTGTAAGCAAACATGTAAGTTGTCATTTCATTTCAACATGTACAACTTCAGAAGCTTTTAACTGATCTGTGCTGTAGTCTCCAAGTCTCCATATGAAAGAGCAAGGTGAATTTGAGTTTGTTTTCATAACACTTTAAGCATCCAAGGAGATAAAATAAATTTTTATAATGCTAACTTGATAGTTTTTTTCCTGAACAGTGACAGGGTACAGTGAATGATTAATTGTTCCTCTTGTTGCTGCAAAGTGCAAGAATTCCAGGCACCAAATATGGGAAACCCCACCTCTGGAAGATCTCTCAAGTGCATGTTGAAATGCTTTGCTAAATCCCTGTCTTAAGGCAGTAGTGTGTTCCAGGTAAATAAACAAGGTAAACTGGTAAACCTTTTGTAAACCTTTTGACTGTAAGGTGGGGATGCCTCTGCAGCAAAACAATCTTATTTAATGGAAAAAAAGTCAGTCTACCAAGTATGTTCAAAGCCAAAATACCAGTGTAACTTGCAAGGAATGTTGAGTGAAATTGCTAGGGATAGTCTGCATGTCCCGTTAATGCCATTTCAGATTCTTGGAATCTAATTCATAGCTGTGAGTTACGAGTTTATCCAGATCCTGAGGGAGCAGCTTCCGCAGGGCCTATTGGAGAACATATTACAACTTGCATCTCTTTCTTTTTAGGCTCTTTTTATAGAGATTCTTTACCTGAAATGGACCAGTGCAAAGACAGCTGTTAGTGTTTTCCTGTTGCAGGGAAGTTTGGTGCTCAGGACAAAGAACAGGAAGGTGAAGCTCTGCAGCTGATAGCAACATCTCTGCTACTGCCAGGGATTCAAGTCTCCTGTACTGGAGTGGGGGACTCTATTAAAGTCTGTGTGTGGCAGGTTTAAAGAGCCTGCTGGAGTACTGCTTACATATTAGCTAGTATCCTTTGGGAGGGAAGGAAACAAATATGAATATGGCATTTGAGCAGCATTGAAGTTGGGAGGTGTTTGGAGGCAGTGCAAATTACTCAAACTGCTCAAAAAAGCTATGTTGTGTTGGATTTCTGGAGGCTAAGTGGCATTCTAGTTTGTTACTGTGTTATGTGGACTCCTTGGGGTATAATGCTTCCTGGACACATCCTCAGGCCCTCTCCTTTCATGCTGGATTTATCTCCCAACTGATGCTGTTTGACAAGACTGACTTTAGTAACTCTACTACTACTGAGTTTTAGGTTATCATTGTGTGTCATAACTTGTGTAGTCTTGGCAGATAGAGATAGAAAAAGGATGACATGAGTTTTTACTATTGTAGGGTATGCATTTTGTAAAGAGACAAGAGTTGCATATAGTTAAGTTGTGACTTGATTTGGCTTCCAATAAGATTACAGTCTAATAACTTAAAGTTGTAGAATGCAAACTATATGAGTGAGTGGCACTAATGACTTTGGAGGTGAAGACGGAAAGAATAGAAAAAGGGGAGAAAAGTAGAAGGGAATATTGTGTTTGGTTTTGTAAGAAAATGTGAAATTTTAAGAGAAAATGTGAAATTTCTGAATGTCCAAAGACACGATGCTTTTCTTACTTTGATGCTTCTGTTTTTTCTGTGCAGTATTTGTAATTGTGCCCTTGGGAGCTCTAGTCATAGACTTCAAACAATGAATTGCTAATTGCACGGATTATATATCTTTAAGTGTCTTTTTTACTTGTCTTGTAAATGGCATGATAGGAAGCTAGAAACACCCAGTAACTTCTTAGTGGGTCACTTCCTTTTAGATATTCTTTATGTTGAAATAATTAGCTGAAGTAGCAAGCTAATGAATAATGATTGGTAATCATTTGGGCTGAGCAGTCCCACTTTTCATGCCCAATTCAGTTTTGTAACCAGAATGTGAAGCCTTATACACAATACACGAATAATGGTATTAAGTAAAATCAAACTATGAATCTAAAAAAAAAAGTCTACATTAAGTCATTAATATTTGCAGTGTTTTGTGTTCTGTCTTTACACTGTAACTATGAATGTGCTGAAGGTCATAACTTTGGCACAGACTAATGTAATAATTCATTAGGCTGCTTACACAGGACTGGGATTTTTAGGTGTGTATAAAGCCTGTCTGTAACTTTACTGTGTTGTGGCTTGTGTTTCCACATCAAATACAGAGGTCTTATGGAGGAGCAGGAGTTCAACATGCTTTGTATAATTCAGAAATATAAAAATAAAACTTACTCAGTGTTTCGGCCTCCTTGTGGCCTTTCACACTGGTGTTGCTGCACTGTGCAGGACTTTGAAAGCAACTGTATTAACAAAACCTACAGCAGGAAAAAAACAAACGTAGTAGAATGGAAAAGAAAAAAGCGGTGTGAGGAGAAAAAAAAAAAGGTAGCAATGTCATGGCCAAACAGGTCACCACTGGAGCATTGTAGTCAGTATATGTAAAGGCATTAAAAGGAAAGATCATCTAAGTCGTCTTCTATCAGCAAATCTTTATGTGGTCACCATTTAATTTTATCTAATGAATTATATTTATTGCCTGGGGTTAAAGTTTCATATAATGAGAGAAGAAATGGCATACCCTGAAAAATAAACATTTTTCTCTTGGGGCTGGGCTTACATAAAGATGAAGTGATCCCACAGTAAGTCAGGAACAAGAAATGGCAGGTTTAATGTGGCAGGCACACTGAACATTGTTTCCCAGGACTTCCAAATGAGGATTAGCATCTGGATTGGTTTCTGCTCCATTGTTGTAAGCATGCCTATTTTAAAGTGCGCCCAGTTCTCCATCAGAGAAGCTGGTGAACCAGGAAGTGGCTCAGTGACAAGTGGTTGTAACTATGCAGAATCTGGTAGTATATTAAATGCAGAACAGCAGAGTTGGGTTCTCTGTTGGTCTGAAGTGAAGGTGAGTGAAACAGGTTGCCTGAGGAGGCTGTGGAATCTTCATCCTTGGAGATGTCCAAGACTAATTGGATGTGGTCCTGCTCAAACTGATCTAATTGGTTGTGCTTTTAGCTGGGGTTTTGCTTGATGGCCTCCAGAGGTTCCTTCCAGCCTCAATTATTTGATGTTGTGAATGGGCAGTTTATACCTGGGATTATGCCAGGCTTCCCACAGAATCAAGTACGTGTTCTTCCTGCTGGCTATGCCCATGGAGTATGCCACCCTCTATGCGGGAATTTCTGCCCTGCCAGTGGAAGGCAAGCTCCTTTCAGTGTTCTCTTTGTTACACAAACTCACAAATTACTGGTTTTAATCTTGAAACTTTAACACCTGCATGATTAGTATATTTCCTAGACACAAGAGGCTTTTGTTCCTACGAACTTTTGGATTTGTAATGTGAGAAAAATGCATGT
Source organism: Neopsephotus bourkii (assembly GCF_033783945.1). Taxonomy (NCBI): domain Eukaryota; kingdom Metazoa; phylum Chordata; class Aves; order Psittaciformes; family Psittacidae; genus Neopsephotus; species Neopsephotus bourkii. The sequence continues at coordinate 1,419,779 of NW_026900760.1, read as the reverse complement.
GGCTGCTCAGTGAAAGCATACGCTTTTGTTCCCTGTTGCTTCTGTTCTGCTGCACTGAGAGTGGCTGAGGCTGGCTTGAAGTCTGGACAATAACTGTAAAAACAAAAGTAGGGAATGGAGAGTATGTTTGCGCTTATCCTTTTCTAGCTGTTGCAGTATAAAATCTGTTTATTTGGCAGATGAAATGGAAGGTGGCCCCTTCACACACTGTTAACTGCCAGTGCTCTAAACCTCCTAGGAATTTCAGTTTTCTTGGGCTCACATCATCCTCAGCAGTGGAGGTTTTGTAACTGTAATTTTGTTCAAGTTTTGTCCTATCTGTGAGCCAGAACAACTCTTCCATTGTTCTACATTCTTGTTTGTGTAGTTCAGATAGCAGTAGGGAATAGTAGCAATTAATGTTGATTAGAATTCACTCAGTGTGTGTATGACTGACATGTAAATTACCTCGTCTCAGTAGCTTGTGGGAGACTAGCAGGATGCTCAGATCCTGCAGTATGAGATGCCATGTGTGGAGTACAAGGTAAAATGAGATTGCAGTGTCTTTGAAGGGGAGGCCTTTCTTAATATCTTGTTAGAAGGTCATGGTCAGCAATGTATCCATAGACTTCAATAAGTATAAACTGCTTTGTTTTTTTTCATAATGGGAAATTCTGCACAGCCTTAACCATATTGGTTTGAAAAAGATATTTGAAATAGATATTACAATCAAGCTGAATTTGCAAGTATACTAAGAATATTATTTTTCTAAGATGATACCAGACACTTTTCTCTAAGTATATGACAACTTGACTCAGTTTTATTGTGCATAACTTGCTGTATTGTAGGAGGTAAATAATTTCCTTATTGCACTGTATCATACCATATTGAATTCCTCCCCTTCCATTGGGAAATCTATGATAATCTTAGGAATTTGGGTGTTGGGGTTTTTTTGTGTTTTTTTTTTTGAGATTAAATATTAAAATACATTTGTTTTTGTTGTGGGATAGGGAAGATAAAGGAGGCAACGTAAATGCAATAAAATCTTTTCCATTTTTTTTCAGACGCCTGCAGCAAATACTCCAGAGTTCTCAACTTCCTTTATGCTTAATTTCTGTAGGCTAGAGCTTTCTGGACTTTGGTCCTTTGAGGACTTATTATAATGGAGTAAACAAAATGATTAAAACCAGATTTTGCAGATTAGAGCAGCCATACAAATCTTGTTGTGTTAGTTGATTTAGAAACTATAGTTGCACAAGGCAGTCCGCAGAATAGGAATTTGGAAGAATTTTTGGCATATGCTTTAGATGTACCCTGAAGTACTCTTAAACTTACTGCAAGTTAATTAAGATATTGTGCTATCAGTTTGGTCTCCCGTCCATCCTGTAGAAAGTGCTGCTCCTGTAGGATTTCACACTTTGAGGGGAAACCATGGGCACTGATGCCCAAATCAAAAGATGAGGCATAAGGTTGGACAGAGCCTTGGGTGACATGGTTTAGTGTGAGGTGTCCCTGCCCATGGCAGGGGGGTTGGAGCTTGATGGTCTTAAGGTCCTTTCCAACCCTAACTATTCTATAATTCTACGTTCCCCTTAAATCTTGTGTTCTGGAGTAGGGTTTAGGGGTGGATTTCCCAGCCTGCTTCCTGCTCATCATGCCAGAGGAGACAGCAGTGCTTTGGAAGTGCGAGAGTGGGTGAAAGCAGTGAGCTGTGGGCCTTGCCTCTCCTCTGCCCCACTGTGTTCTCTGCAGCCCTTGCTGTGGCATGAAGCCCAAGCTCATAAATCCTGCAGTGCTTGTTAGCCAGAGCTTCATTCTTCTCAGGGCTTTGCCTTTGGAGACAAGCCTCAGCAGTTACAGGCTGATGCTTGGAGGGGGCTGCTGTAATTTCCCGTTATTAAAAACTATGTTTTGACACACAAGGATGGTATTCTGGCCCTTTGCTAGTGGAGACATCTACTCTTAGGCTGTGTTTCAGACTTGTTTCCTGCGGTGCTGGCAATTGTATACCATGCATTTAACTCATGGTTAATTTTGCATATGTTTCTTACCTGTGGGACAATTACCAGAAAACACATACAAAAATGGAAGATTACTGTGCTTCTGTTTGTTTGCCAACACTAAGTTTGCCAAGTCTGTTGTTGCTTGTTTATTTTATGTTTTTGTCAGGGCTTCAGTTTGAAGTAGAAAGCCCTGCCTTCATAGACCCTAGGTGGTTGCAGGCAAGATCTTTCTATTTTTCCTGGTCAGCAGTTAAATAATTAATTGCTATCTTTATCTTTATAATTTGCAATTAATAGACCAGTATTATTTATTTATTTTATTTTTTAATTTTACTTTTTTATTTTATCTTACTGGCATATTGACAAATTTCATGTGTAACCAGGAAAGTCACAGGATTAGAGTTGTTCTTTTTCATGATTTTGTCCTGTCTCTCACCTCCTCCTCCGCAACTTATTTGATGCTTATAGGTATAATGTGCCAGTGCTGGTAAGAAACTTTAAAAATCCTTTGAGTAGGAAAGCTATGTAAATAAAAGAGAAAGCACTTGGCAGCAAAGATAGATTTAAAAAATCATTATTCATGAAAATAGAATCATAGAATAGTTAGGGTTGGAAAGGACCTTAAGATTAACTAGTTCCAACCCCCCTGCCATGGGCAGGGACACCTCACGCCAAACCATCTCACCCAAGGCTTTGTCCAGCCTGGCCTTGAGCACCACCAGGGATGGAGCATTCACAACCTCCCTGGGATAATACTGAGCGTGTTAAACTCCAAAACCAAAATATAGCTCTGAAGGTTATGCTTATGTGTTCTCCTGGTTTGACTCCCAAAGTGACCAATATGAAGTTTTCCTTCAAACTAGGGTTGTGTCATGCTGCTGTTGCTTTGTGACCTGCTGTAACTTGGAAAAGTCAAATGTTGAGTTTTCTCTCAACAGAAAATTTTTAGAGCTGGAGATACCAACCAGGATGGACAGCTGGATTTTGAAGAATTTATGCAGTATCTTAAAGATCATGAGAAGAAGATGAAACTGGCATTTAAGAGCCTGGACAAAAACAATGATGGTATTCCTTGATTTATTTTATCTGTTCAAATGCTGTGAATTAAAAGTTATCTTCATTTATATGCTTTGTCTAAACTGGAGACAAAAATTTGTGAATATGGAACCCCTACTACTTTTCCTTAAAATTGTCATAGTAAGAATTTACTATAGATTGAAATAGTAAATAATTTTAGTCTTTTTTTCTTTCCTTTTTATTATCTTCCAGGTCTGTTCATCTGGGGCTCTTTATTCCCAGATGGAAACTCTAAGGAAGTTTCTAAGTATCTATGAAAGATAAAATACTTTTTAAGTAAATGGATATTTGCATCTCATTTGTTTGTATGTTTTTACTGTACTTCACTCAGTCTTTGTACTAGACAATCAAAATATATAATTTGTGTTTAAATTGATTTTAAATGATCTTTGCTATTGTGTAGGTTTTACAATAGAACTTAGTGGGCTCCAAGGTGCGAAGTGTATTAAGTTCCATGTTTTAAACATGTATAATCTTTCTTTTAATGTTTCAAGGGAAAATTGAAGCATCAGAGGTTGTCCAGTCTCTCAAGATATTGGGTATAAACATTTCAGAAAAACAGGCACAAAAGATCCTGCAAAGGTCAGGAATTATTATGTTTTTAAGTATGTGAAACTTTGTGCTGTTAATTATTATAATTCAAAGAACAGGTTAAATGGAATTATAATTTTGAAAAACGTTGGTACCTTCAGTGGTGCCTTTACAGAAAACCTTATATATGCCATCTGTTCTCAGTTGATAGTAACTTTAGTTGCTATTTGAGCATCTGCTTCTGGGAGAAGAATGTTACCTTATTTCCCTGTAAATGCTGTTCATAGAACAACGTGCTATAATATGTTTTTAAATGGAATATGCCGGATGCATTTGGATAAGAAAAGCATGGTATGGGAAGGCCATAGCAGATTCAGCCTTGAAGTCTCCATATGGAATTTACAGTCAGTTGTCACTGATGTGATGGCCAGTATTAAATAAAAAGAAGGGGTTGGGAGTAAGGCAGTTCTAACAGAGCAAAACTCCATCTCTGTTACTATTTCCTTATCCAGTTCTGTTCAATTTCTTTCTAGTATTGATGCTGATGGGACGATGACAGTAGACTGGAATGAGTGGAGAGATCATTTTATGTTTAACCCAGCTACAGACATTGAGGAAATAATTCGATACTGGAAACATTCCACTGTAAGTTCAACTTTCCTTTTAGCTTAGTGCAGCTCAAAAGTTCATCTCTGCTCTGTTAATTTGCAATATTGAGTATAACAACTTCACAGTTGTTAAATTTCAAGCATACCTGTATTTGAGATTGTTTTGATTTCCTTTTAACTTCATGCTGTCATTTATAAGTACAGTAGTGTCACATGAGGTTCTTTTGAGCAGAGAATTTCATCTAAACCTTGCTAGTAATGATCAGTAATTTTTAGGAAGGAATCCCTTTTTCCTTTGCAGATATTCTACAGGAAGTTCATAATTACAATATTAAATGATTTTCTTTTCGCATTACAATACATTTTACATTCAGCGCTTTTGATGTGTTGAAACAAATAATAGAAACATTTTAACTGTTTGTTATGTTGAAATTAGTCGAGTAGTTGTATTTCTATAGTAATATTATTACTATATTAAAATCACTTGTGTCATTGGTGATTATCTGTGCACATGTTCTCACACTCTTGTGCTACAGAATTTCATTTAAGAATGACAAAATATACAGCAATAGGTTATCCACTGAGCAGATAAAGTTTTTTTAAGTTTCTACTGAATGGAGCTCTTTCCACCTCAGTGACAGACTTTTTAGAACAAATAATAAGGTAAGTAAACCAACAGTAATCCTGTTTGCTGAGGAATTATTGGAGTAATCCATAAAGTTAGGTAAAGACAGAATCCTTTGAATATGAGTGAGACCATTTATATCTTCAGGGATTAGTCAGCATTTCTGTAATAAAAAAAAACAGTTTATGAGACCTGAAAGCTTTGAGTGTTTCACGCTGCAGCCTCAGTTCAGAAATGCTTGCCAGAAGGGATTTATCTCCCTGTTTGCTGCTGAAAACAGTTGAAGTGCTGCTGTGAGATCAAGTAGTCCTAGTCCCAGTTTACTTAGTGGAAAAAAAAAATGCCTTTGCTTTAATAAAATGTTTCATATTAATACTACTTAACATAAGAGTTTGGTTTTTTTTTAATTATGGAATGTCATTAGTCACTCCTAAGAAACAATTTTAGAAGTCTCACGTAATCTTACTGTGTTGCAGTCAGCTGATGACCCAGTTATCTCAGCAAGCAAAATCCAGCTCTACGACAGCACAGCTGGTGTTTCAGATAAGAGCAGATGTGACACCTTGCACGCCTGGCTGGCATTGACAGCTCTTCCAATTCTGTTTTTATTGTAAAACTTTAATTGCTGTCAGATCTTCCAAGCAAATGGCTGCATTGGGATAGAATTATTATGAATTGCTGGATGTGGCTTTTCTGTTATAAACACCCTAAAATTTAGCTTTTTTTCTTAATTGTGTTTAGGGTTTGGTAGATGCAAGGTTTATCTACTGCTGGTAGATATACATAATTTCTCTAAGAACACCGATTTCATATTGTAAGAGTTCTGATTGATCTTTTACGTTTCCATGCAGTTGAGCAACTGATGATACCTTACTTGGAAACCATGAATGTCAGAAAGATGAAAGAATTTTCCAATTATACTATGTTAATTACCCAGAATAGTTGGTGCTTATCTTGCTTGTCCAGTGACTGTATCTATAATCCGTATTCTGCATTTCTTGTGTTCCACATGATCAAGACATTGTTCTGCCTACTTAACAGATAGGGAATGCAGCATAAGTTAGGAATGTGGTGTCTACAATTAAAATCAACAGTTGTTAAAAAAGTTTATCAGTTAACATGCTTTCTGGTCAGCTACTTATCAGTTATGAAAACATTCTTGCTTGTTTAAAGGTTTAATTTATGCATAATACTGGTTTTGCATTGTCTACAATGTATTTTTTCCTCATATGTCATGGTTATAAATACATGAAGAGCAGACTATGTTTAAGTGATATGCGGAATTCCATAGTCCTATGTCTCGAACAGCTTTATTGCTAAAGCCTACAGTAGTGTTCTTTGATCAAATTGCAAACTTATATAATTGAAAAAAGTCATTCATGTGTCTTTCAGTGTAACTGAGGATAAAATAATGTATAAAGCATTATTTCAACTTGTCGTTTTGTGCGGTAATATACCACAGTTACCAGAAATAGAATATTCTAATACATCACCTATAAAAAGGCTACTTTAAAATGGTGGTGGTGGTGGTAAGATCCCACATTTGTGTGAATAAATTACCGTGAGAGAGAAATCTCTTGTTAGCATCCTTAGGAGATTACTAAACTAATCCTAGAAGGTTGTCCGGTGAAAGGTTATAGGCAGCATATAAGGATTTGAGCTTTAGTGCTGACTATGAAGGACTACTGTTCATGAGAGAATGCCGTTTGGGCCACACTCAAGGCGGGAATTCAGCATAATTTTTAATGATGATGGTGCAGTCTTTGAAATGGTGGGTCTGTGGTGGTATTGCTCAGTATCTATGTAGAAGTCACTAAAAGTTGCTATTGATTGAATAGTAATAGCTTTCCATAGCAAGTTAATTATAGAACGTACACTAAAGAAATATTTTTCACTAGCGTTTTATTAACATGTTCTCACATGGTAGGGTAATTTGGAATTAGAGCTCTTAGTAGAATTGAGATGATGGAGTGAGAAAGTTATTTGCACATCTTTGCTTTGGATTCTAATAGGTGTTGGATATAGGAGATAGTTTGACTGTTCCAGATGAGTTCACAGAGGAAGAGAAAAAGACTGGACAGTGGTGGAAACAGCTGTTGGCTGGAGGAGTGGCTGGTGCTGTCTCTCGAACAGGCACAGCACCATTAGATCGCCTTAAAGTGATGATGCAGGTAGGTGCAATGTTCAAGAACTTTTTAGTTTCTAGTATCACTTCAATATTTAGAAAGCTGTTACAGAAAACTGATAGCCAAATACAATATCTAAATTCTGTAAGTCTAGTTATATTTTGACAATTTCCATAATTTGTTCATAAAAATTATTTTTCAAAGCCATAATTGGTAAAATTGTAATCAAATATTATAATACTTGTGCCACTAAGATTATTTTTTTCAGTAGTGGCTGTGTTTTTTGCTGGTTGATGTATTTAAGCAATGTAATACTTGGGTGATGAGTTCTACAATCTAATCAGAGCAGTGTTCTTTACTATGACTTTGTGGTTTTTATTTTTAGGTTCATGGTTCAAAATCAAACAAAATGAATATAGCCAGCGGTTTTAAGCAAATGTTGAAAGAAGGTGGTGTCCGATCCCTCTGGAGGGGAAATGGTGTAAATGTTGTGAAAATAGCTCCTGAAACAGCTATTAAGTTCTGGGCTTATGAACAGGTAGGATGATCAATCAGGAATGAAAATAACATTATATCACTCTCACTGTTCATTATTTGCCGTCCTATATTATATAGGAGTTCTTAGCATGGTTGTGGATTTTGTCAAAGTAATTTTAGAATGACTTTCACATTTTAAAATAGTCTATTTTGTTAATAGAATATTGGATATTAGGCAGATTTTGCTATTGTATTATAAGCGGTGCCTGTCATGCTGTTCTCCAGGCTGCATAGCTTTATGTGTAGTAGTGCAATAATATTTAGTTTGTTGCTTTGAAGTGATAACAACCAAAATTTAGAATGTTATGCTAGCTGAACTTATACAGGATTTTTTTTTGAATCAGATATAATGGTGCTATGTAAGATGCCTTCATCCTGGATTTCAGAGTTATATTTACCTCTGAATCAGCTTTAAGCATCATGTTAAGGTCTAATCCTCCTTTGGAAAATGAACTCCCATTCTGTTGTAGTTAAAGGAGCTTTATTTTTTTTTCTCTGTGGGGCTTGCTAGTACATCAGGTAAGACAAAATAAACATATTGAACATCTCTGTACAACTGTGAAATAAAAGCAATGGAACATAAAGTAAACTTTGGTATATTGCAAGACAGACAGCAGTAGCTTTTGATGCCTTGGAGTAACCTTGAGCACATTATACCTTACTCTTGCTCTGCTTTTGGGGGTCTTGTGGGGCTTTCTTGCATGGCGGTGTCTCTGTCTTTGACATGATATGTATGCCTCTGTCTCTGTGAACATGCTAGTTCATCTTTCATTCTTTAATTGGAGAACTGGATCTGCAAGGGATTTGGGTTGCACTTTTGCCATCTAGAAGCCATTTTTGGGTACCCTTGTGTTGGCTGTTTGGAATACCTGACTGTACTGTGTGTGGTAGAGGCATTCAATGTAGAGGATTTCTGCAGGCTGGAATATTTACTCTGTTCTTTAGAATCTTTGTCCACAGAGTTGCAGTAAGCATAGCACTAAATTTGGTTAGTAAACATAACTGTAAATACATGAAAGAGGAAGTAAAGCTTGAAAAGACTTTTTCTGCTGTACTACTGCCTCTTGTAGTAACTCTTGCCTCTCCTAAAAACCATGTGATGTTTATTTTATGTGTTTTAACTACAGTATAAGAGGATACTCACTAAGGATGATGGAAAGTTAGGCACTGTTGAAAGATTTGTATCTGGTTCTTTGGCTGGAGCAACAGCACAAACTTCTATATATCCCATGGAGGTAAGTAATAGAAAATCTGTGTCCATTGGAGACTGCCAAATGTAGGGTTCATTTCCAAGATAAAACCTATTTTGCTCTTGAAAATACTGTAGGAACTTCTCTGTATTCTTAGATCCCAATTTATTTTCACTTTGGGCTTCCTTTTAGAATTTCAGTACCAGGCATTTTTGAGTATACTGTGTTCTATTTGATATTTGCCATTTTTCTATATATTTGGCTGTATAATACTGTCTAAGGCAAGGTTTAGGTAAAGCCGTAGCTCAGGGAAAAAAATCATCCAAGAATGCATTTAAAATTCAGTACATGTTCAAGTGTTTTCTGAATTGGGCATTAACCTTCTTCACACTGTATGTAAGCAAGGAATGGTCTCATGTATTTCTGAACTTATGAAGTTATGCTGCATTATGACTGGGAGCTGGGTCTGATTTGATCAGTGTGGAAGAGGAATATGATGGCTACATTTGAGGCTGGGTGGATTAACTGCTTTTTCTTCTGTAGTACATGAATGTGGTACTACACATGTTGTAATTTAACTAGTCTTAATATGTTCACTGCTCTAGGGTAGCTATTTAATATCCTGATGGGTTTTTTTTGTTGGGTGTTTTTTAATAGAAGTAGGATTAACTTCCTTTACTGCTGGTTCCCCAGAAAGTTTATCTTGTGTGAATAGCTGGAATACGTATTGGGTCTGGGATTAAACCAGTACTAACATCCAGATTTGGAAGAAATGGAAAATGTAACTTAAATACCTTTTGCATTGGGAGGGCTGTCAACAGGAATAGAATTCAGCTGTTTTCATTGCTGACAGTAATAATGTCTTTTTGAATACCATCCTTGCTATTAGAGCCTCTGAATCACAGCTAGCCTGAGTACAGAGATGGGTTAAGTTATAGAACAACTGAAATGTTATGTAGATCATCTGGATTACGCAGATCAGTGGAGACAGGTGAACTCTTCTGCAATAAGATGCTCAATCTTCCTAACAAAGGTATAATACTATTCTAGAATTGTGGATGTTTTAGGGTGTTTCTAAGCAAAAGAGAAAAGTAAAGTGCCAGGAAATTCCTGAGGAAGCTATAGATTTGGGAGGCTTTAAAGTAGGCTAAATTCCTGCTCAGGAAATTTCCTTTATAGTTTCTTTTGGATTCTGTTGTTATTTTTAGTTTTTGTCCTAAGATGCTGTGTAGGCTTATCTCCATTATTAATCAGATGTTGTGTTTCAGTTGAGACACAAACCTTATACCTTCTAGCTACCTCTATGTTGCGCTTCTTGAAAGCCTATTTTCTTACTATGCTTTGCTTTTCCCAGATCTGAAATGTGATCTGCTAGTATGTTAATGCTTTCACTTGTCCTTCAGCTAATGCTTCTATTAAATATTGCTCACACTGTTGCCTTTAAGTTGATAGAAAAAATATGCCTGTTTGAATCAAGGAAAGAAAGATAAAATGAAATTCAAAAAGGCTAATAATTTGTAAGCTGATGTGTGATAGTGTGTGTGCTGCTCTGCAGTAAGGATAAAGTCTGAAGAAGCCTACTGCTAACAAAGCCTTAACAGTAGTCATCACAAAGGAGATTTGAAGTACCAAAATGCAAAGCAGTTCTAGACGATTCAATGAGCAGAGAGATACTGTGTTTTCCTGTGTTTATAAAAAACATTAATAAATACGTATGTATTTCAGGTAACTGCTTTTCTCATTTTTAGGTTTTAAAGACAAGACTAGCTGTGGGCAAAACAGGACAATATTCTGGGATGTTTGACTGTGCTAAGAAGATCTTGAAAAGAGAAGGTGTAAAGGCCTTCTACAAAGGCTATGTTCCTAATATTCTGGGTATAATTCCCTATGCTGGCATTGACCTTGCTGTTTATGAGGTGAGTTTTGATCACCAAATACATGTAGCTTTCATTAGTTAATTTATGGAAAGGGTAGATATTATTTAGAATGCTTTATCATTAGTTAGATTTGTAATATGCTTGTGGTATTTCTGTTGTCTTCAATTTAAAATACACAAATGAATTTCCACTAATCTTTCTAGACTGTAAGGTTTTTCTTTGCCCTTTTTGGAGGAGTGCCTGTGCCAATGGGCCCTTATCTGCAACAGTACTAAGCAAGAAATCTACTCATAAGGCAGGATTATTTAGACCGTGGCAATGCAACATGCTTGCATACTCAACTAAGCCTTTTGGACTTTAATATAGCTGTTCAATAGCAAATACGGGCCTTAAAAACCTGAAATGGTATTCATATTATGTCACTTGTCCTGCATTTATCAAATATAATACGTAAAATTTTTCGCCATTTTGTCTCATTTTTCATTGGATTATAGTAACCTGAATTCCCTGTGTATCTGTGCATGTCACCAGAATACTTTGTGGTTGACATATAGTTGGTCTCAGGAGTTTGAAACACCATTGTCTTTCCCTTCAAGAAGAACTGACACCTTTTACACCCATCAGCAACAACTAAAATGTTTTATGTACCTTACATGTTAGGTGTTGCATCAAAGTGTGATATAACTCAGATGCACACACTCTTTTTTTTTCCTACTACAGCAGTAACCACCAGAATTGCTTGAGCAAACATTTTCAAGGCAGAATGGAAGCTCTTTTCTACGGTTTGCATCTTTGCTTCTGCATGGGGTGACGTGCACAGCCGTGCAAGCTTTTGTTGCACCCTGTGAGAGTTGTGTTTCACCTCTCCTTGTCCAAAGTATTAACAGGTCTAGAACACGGGCACTGTTCCTGATGCTACAACTCTGAAGCATTTCTCTTCCAATCACTAACTACTGTAGTCTGGGTAAAGTCCTTGACCGTGTTCTAAGGTGTTTTTACTTGTGCACTTTAAACGTAAACATGTAGCACTGGTGTAGCAAGATTGGTGCTTCTCAGGATTGATCCCCTAAGTTTTCTAATGAATAAAGATCTATTTGTTTACTTTGTTGAATGCAGCTCTCTGTCTTATTACTTAAATTTATACCTTGGCAGCTCTTAAAGAGTACGTGGCTAGAACACTATGCGTCAAGCTCTGCTAACCCAGGTGTTTTTGTACTGTTGGGATGTGGTACTGTTTCCAGCACATGTGGGCAGTTAGCCAGTTACCCTCTTGCTCTCATCAGAACACGCATGCAGGCTCAAGGTGAGTCCTATTGTACTGAAAATGTTTCTGTGTTGTTGTGTCAAAATTGCATCATTTGGAATAGCTGTAGCAGAGACATAGGGAAAAGAAAACCTAACCTGGAAAATCAAGGCCTTATCTGGTAAATCCTTCGTAACATTGGTCCCTTCTCCCTGTTACCACCAGCATTGTTGTTCATCATACTTGATCCAAATGTTACATTTCAGACAGTGGTGCTCTGTGTTCTCTGAGCACCGTTTGCTATACAAGGCTCTGCCAGGCATAGAGCTCCTGTCATAGTCTGGGAACACTTCTAAAATCTAGAATATTTTCATTTGATCTCTTAAAATTTAAGAAGAGACTTGCAGCATCCTGTGAAGGTAGACAACAATGTTTGCTCTAGAGGACATTTCATAAAGAGAGTTTCATAGCTGAGTCTTTGCTAGATATATTTGTGCACAGACTTAAGGGTTGGAGCTTAGATTTCCAAAGGAATGTAGGCGGATAATGCTTTTCAGTGGGATGTAGACACATGGATATCTCTCAGATGTCTAGGATTCATGTCCCCCTCTGTGAGGACTCAACTTTTAATCAATGGCCCTAGAGGTGGTAGTAGTCTCTACCCAGGTGTTTGATACTTGCTTAAGATTAAGAATGTTAATATTACTAGAATGGTTGTATAACGCATTATCTTTTTGTTCTAGCCTCTGTGGAAGGAGCTCCACAACTAAACATGGTCAGTCTGTTTCAAAGAATTGTTGCTACGGAAGGAATCCGAGGACTTTATAGGGGCATAGCCCCTAATTTTATGAAAGTGCTTCCAGCCGTCAGCATCAGCTATGTTGTATATGAAAAAATGAAGCAGAATTTGGGAATAGCATGAAATGAAGGAAAAAGGTGAGATGCTTCTAATGTTGCTGGAAACACCAGAACAAAAATGATTTCTCAAGTCATCTGCTCTCACAAGAGAGACGGATCTTTGCGGAGAGATACTGCCACTCCTACTTTTGCCATGAAGTGGGAAGAAACTTTATTAAATTCTAGTTCACCATTTCTAAACAGATACCTATATTGCACTTTAAATGTCACTGAGTTTAAAAAACAAAAAAGAATTGAGAAACTATCTTTAAATCAGCAATTCGTTTTTATTTTCAAGAAATTGTGTGTATTTTACTCATTGGCTTTTTTTTTTTTATTTGTCTTCTTTAAATGTGTATTTGACTTGGATCAAACCAAAGGTAGGAGAAGTTTATACTGCCTTGATACTGAATATATGAAAGTGACTTCTTGTTTTGTCATGCTGCCTATACTTAAGCAATTCACAGGCAAAATTTTACATGCCTAGAAGTAAGCATTTACTATTGCTATTTTTGAAGACTTAATGTCAAGTTTGTAAGAAACAGCATCTTAGATACAGATGAGGGTGGAGTAACACATTAAAATGTATCCCATCACCTTTATCTTCAGGTGAACCTTTTTGGGGTTTTTTTAAATGTTTTTGTTTAAAGAATAAGAGCCTGAGAAACTGCTGTTCCACGGTATCAGAATACCTCAAATGGATTTACACGGTATTTTTATAATACAGTCAGTGATTTTCATAGTTTGCTTTGCTGGACCTGCTTTTCATTGCACCTGTAAATGTTAGCACCATTAACCATGACAAGCTTTGGGTTTCAGCTGCACGTTTTATAGGATCAGAATATATAAGAGCAGGAAAAGTTCTGTTACTAGATCCATTCCATACAAGTGCAAGTCTCCATTTAAAAATGGAGTGGAGGATCCAGTATTAAGCTGATAATGATTGTAGTACAGCCCATGGTGGAGCTAATCATAGCTCCCCTGGGGAGAGAAATTCTTCTCATTCTGGGCTATCCATTCTTTCCCTCCGCTACTCAGAGGGCTACTGTCTGTTATGTGCTTTTAGCCTCTAGAGGATTGCATTATTATGTAAAGGGTTTATAGGTTTGTCATGCAAGAGAAATCCTTTTCTCTCACAATCTTCTGTGCTGGCTGTATGTGTGAAATTCAGGCAGTGAAATACTGAGGTATTTTGTCCAAGTGACCAAATGGGGCTGCTGATCTCAGGTGCCCATCAGGTTGATGTTAACAAAGCAAGCAAAGCTCACACGGAGAACTTGTTATTGCTTGAGAAACAGCTCCTTAAAAAAACAAAGCAGCACTTCCTCAGTGCAGAGCAGTAGGTTTTTCTATGTACTTCCTTTGGGGTGGGGATGGGCACATTTCAGTTGTCTTCAGGCCTGAACACTGAAAACAGAGTACCAATCATTGCCAAAGTCATTTGTTACACTTTTTTCTAATTTCTGCTATGTGTGGTGTCTTAATCTTTGTAAATTCAAGATTATCTTTATGCTTACCTTGACCTTCTAAAAGCAACTGCCCATAGACCACATCTGTGAAATTGGATTACTGAAGGAAGAACTTTTTTCCTGTAAGGCGATTAAGGGATCCCCTTCACTCCCCCTTTTTTTTTGTAATTAAACAACCAAATAAGCAAGCAAACATAACTAACTGACTGAACCACCCTTGTTACACATGCTATTTGGGCCAGATTTTCCAGACAGCAGTCGGGTATCGATCTGTGTTTAGTGCTTCCACGGCTGGTATTTATTCTCCATAAACTGATATTTAACAACTCCAGAAAAAATTGTATTATAAAATGTTGTTTTATCAGATTTCAGAAAAGGGCAGCTTTAGCTTTGCACTTTTCTAAACTTTGCACTTTTCTAAAAACAAAACAAAAGGTCATTCTATCCAAATCATCCATGTGTACAATGCCTTTGTGACCTAAATATTTCTTGGTTTTGCCAGCATTCTTGTATATTTGTGTGATTTGTGAGATCAGTTCCCAATCCATTTTGTTTGACTGTGACCAATGAGCAAATGTATTGTGTGTGTGATGTGAAGATGACCTCAGCGGTGTCTATCTTCTAGATTGGGTCCATTTTGTTTCTAGTGTGCAAGTGCCATTATGAGTATTGAAAATCATGGTAATGATGTTTTCAAATGTTGAAAAGATGGGGTCTTTCAAATTTAGTTTTTATTATGTGCCTTTATAATGACTGTGATCAATTGTGTACTCTTGGTCTCTTAAACATATGTTTACCTTTTTAGCTCTATACAACTACTGTTTCTAATAAATCTTTGTTTCCTTATCTGGCTGGAGTGTACTGATTTTTTTTTTTCATGGCCTTATGCACTATGAGTATATATACATAATAGTGTCACTAAAGAAGGTAATTTATCTAAAAATAAGTTTGAGACAGGCCTGTGCTTTGCTGTTACATTGGTACTTGAAGACATAGTTTGACATTAGTTGATTGTCATCCTGTTTAAAACTCCAGCTGTCTCTTCACTTAATGGAAGATCACATAATAGTTAATATTTTTGATTGTTCATTGAACAGTATTACAGCGTGATTTGCTTCTGTGTATGCTGCATAACAGGTCTTTTAATAAGCAGGACCAACAGGCTTGCCTATATTCCTAATGTTTATCTTGCTTTGATGTTCATCTTTCTTGTTAGTTGAAGGATCAATATAAAATCTTTTCTAGGTAATTGACTTAATTTACTCTGCATGTATGGCATAGTTATCCTACTGAAAGCATGCTCAAGTAGCCAGCTCTGACAACTCTTTAGGAGTTTTTCATATCAATCCTTCAAATGTTAAATATAATTGTAAATAAATTAGGGAGGCTTTTCTTGTCTCTGATTCCTGCAAATACAGTTCTTGAACATAACATTTAGAAGTTCCTTTTAAAGAAATTAAGAAGTAGATGCTCAGTGTATGACTGCTGACTGAATGAGCAATCTGACATGCAATTCTACTTGAGGCACAGATACTTGTAACTGGAAAATCTCTGCGGTTGGAAAGGCTGGACTGTGAATGATCTTTCTTACAGTGACCACATGGTAAGATGTGCTCTCGAAGATGTCAGAGTTAGGTGGTTCCCCCCATCCCTTCATAAAGAAACTGCTACAGAGTTTAGCACAGGTATTTAAATATTGCTTTCAAGTTAGCCTGTTGGGGAACTGAATTTTGCAGTCTTTTTATCAAAACCTGGTCCTGCTAAGATACTTTTTTGATGAATAGGAGTTATTACAGAGGCAGTGTGTATGAAGTTTGTCTTCTGAAACAGCTCAGGTCTGTAATGCATGTAGTACTAGTATTTCTAACTGCTTGCAGTTATGTGCAGCAAAAACATATGGACAGTCAGCCTATTTAGGACAGCATACTTCTCTCCCTTATAAAAATATTTTTACTATCATTTTGAAGTTTATTGTGTGTTGGTCAGGGAAACAGAATGCTAAACAAGTATCTCAACTCTTTCTTCAAGTTCATTTAGTTTTTAGTGTATTCCACCAAGGTATTTTCATAAATTGTTGAAACAGTGTGTTTCCGTAGCATACTCTGAGTCCTTCAATTAGTAGTGATGGATTTATAGGCTGCTGACTACTTTTGTCCCTTACCTTAAAAAGTTCAGTCTGAGACTTGTGCAATTCTACAATTCAGAGAAATCTTTCACATTTATTCTGTATCTTACCTTTTGCTAGGTGTTTCATATTTTTCAGAATGTGTGCAAAGATGGTGCCTATAGAACATGTGACAAACACTGACATACCACTGACTACTGCCTCTTTAGTTAAAGAAACTGAGACATGTAGAGGATGTAAATCATGTAGCATGACCAGTAAGTTGTTTAGAGGTTCAGAACTGTGCGTCCACATCCAAACTGATCACTAATAGCGGTTAGCTTTTCTGGGGTGTTCCTTCAGCAAACAGTATATGTAAGAGGCCCAGAAGGGAAAGAAAAACCTTTTTTGTTTTCCCTTCAAGATATGTGGGGTGTGACTGCTATTCAGCAGCATTCATACTAGAAAACCCACTTGGCAGCTTTCCTTCTGTAAAAGAACACTGGGTGTTGCTGCACTACCCAGGTGAGCCTGGGTGTGGACCTGTTTGATGGCCAAATCAGTCTTCAGAGGCCCAGGCTGACAGGACTTCTATTCTTCACTGTCTTGTTTCAAACCCCTGAGCTAGCTGCTAATATTTTGAGGTTAGATAAGGTACAGCAATAAGTGTGTTGCAGTATGTGATGTTGCTATGTATGAACTGTTAAAATATCAAGGTTGTCTTTACCTGCAGACTATTTGCCATGTAAGAAAGTGTGTTTTTTAAATGTTTTCCCTTCTGATATATGAGTGGTCTTGGGAATGACTTTTCAGGCTTACATTAAAATACTGGTCTAAAGTGCGTGTTGTAGAGAACATAATTAGTGAGAACTGGATATTCAACACAAAAAAGTGATTTTTTGGAATAACAGCAGTCTTGCAGCCTGAATTGCATCTAGCTTCTAAGCCCTTCTGGTGTCTGAAAATGTTTAGAAAAATTAATTTTTGTCAGTATTTGTGCAGTTCAGGGTAAAAATTTTTTGTGTTCTGGCAACTAACTAAATGTGAGTTTTCTGCATCTAAGCTCTTAGTCACTGATTCTGCTTTGCAGAATAAATCCAGAATGTTTTTGTCCCCTCTAGCCTTGTAAGAAACAGAAGATTTGGTGTCCATCCCGTTGAAGTAGGCAAAAGGCATGGAGCTGAAAGGTGGGTGGGAGTAAGGGTAGATGAACTTTGGAATGGGTACTCTTGCAGTCTTAAAAGCCTTTTGCTAACATATTTGACCTGTAGTTTAGCTCTTGCTAAAGCACTGATATGGAAGCGCCTCTGTCTAAAGCAAATGGCATATGTGTTGTGATCGTTACTAGCTTGTGTCGTGCATGAACCAGTCTCTCCCGGGAGAGCCTTAGCAGCTTGTGTCTTGGCTGTGTGAGGAGGAAATGTGCAGCTTGAATTCCAGCAGTGCCATCTGCTGTCATGCTGTAACACTGATTTGTAAGGGGGCATAGCTTTTCTAGGCTGTTTGGGTTCATTCCTCGGAGTTACCTTTACAGCAAAGGAAAATGTTTTTAACAGTGCAGGATAAACCCATCTGTATTTTTAGTGGCGGTGGTGGCAGTGTGAGCTAATGCGATGTGTGGGAGCAGTGGACTCACGTGGGAATTACAGAAAGCAAGGAACATCATCTCTGCTTTGGGTAAGTTACTGGAAGAATCTATACTGTGTATCGACACGGCTATTTTTTCTTTTAATAAAAACTATTTGAATATAGAGTCTCTATAATGTTATTTTCTTTTTGCTTTCATAAAATAATATATGTGTCAAGATCCTTTATGCTAGCACGGAGGGTAAATTTTCTTGAACCATTCTTACCACCATATTACTAAAAGAATGGTTGGTGTGAAACTGATTCTTTTTGAAGATTAAAAACATGGTGCAGCCACGGTACATCATGGTGCAGCCAGTGATCTGTTTTGTGGACACACTTGCTATGCTTTTCCATGTTAAGCCACTCTGGAAATAGTACAGCTAGCTTCAGCCCTGCCCCATTCATTTTTGCCCTTAAACTCCTTAACAGATGCCCTTCTGTTTACCCTACAACCTAACTGTGTGTTTGACACCCCTCCAGGCTCCTTGTCCTCTGCTCTCAACCCAATCTAATGTTCTAATTCTGTCTTGTTGTAAGAATTAGGTTTGTGCCTTTCTTGCTGTACAACCAGATACACCTTCATCAGTACATTGGAGAATATTTTACAAATTGGTGATCATCATGGGTTTCACCACCCCCTGGAAAAGGTCCTGGAGACCAATTCCCAAATCAGAGCGAGTCTTGTCAGGTCCCTTGGAAGATCTGGAAGTTCAGTTTATGTATGTTCATGGTAGTCTGTGGAAGCAGTGATTTGTGTGTAATACCAGTGGCAGCTGGCCAGTTTGCACAGGCTCAGCTTTCTCTGAGCACCTCAGATTTTGAACACATTTGTGCTTAGCACCTTGACTTCCATGTTCTATTTTGGGATTATTTCTTTGTTCTTTTCAGTATCTTCAGTTATTTTGGTAAAGTAGACATTTTCTTGAGCAGGATTTACATAACACTTTGCTATGGGAACTATTGAATTGCTGTTTCTGCCAGCGAAGGGTCTTTGATGGCATATTCCTGCAGCCTTCTCCGTGCTTCAGTACTGTGTGTGATGCAGGCTGGTAATGGGGCATTTGGCTTTACCAAATAACTACAGCTGGCTTGCCGTCGCAATACAACAGCCTCTGTCTCATCCAGCTGTTCCATTCATTGCACTGATATTTGTTTAACTACAGATTTGTGAGTGTTTGCACTGCCCTAGCTAGGCCCCTGCTATGTTAGCATAGCATGGATTTTAAAGTCAGTAGTCTTAGCTTATTATGACCTCCTTGGATAATTGCAGGCTAAATAGCTTCATCAGGTTACTGTGTTGTGTCTCTGTTTCTCATGGTTCTTCCAGTGTAAAAATGCTAAGCAAACCTTCAAAATAGTTTGGGCCCGGCAATAAGGGTCTAAAGGAGCAGAAGTTCAAAGGCGGGGTCATTGCAGGGGTATTTTAATAGGACTTGGTTTGCAAACAGGATTTCGTAGTAATCTTGGTTGTACAGGTTACTGTCTCAAACCTGGCAGTATCTCTGAAGCTATCCTGCTGAAAATAGATGTATATACTGTGTCACCTTTGTCCTGTAAATACTGAAGCTAGCAATTTGCACTTGGATGTGCAGATGCAAAATGTCAGATATAAAAGTTTCTACTCTCAGCTCAAAAGGCTGTCTGCAGTATAGGGAAGAGTGATGGTTAAGAATTCCTTTCCCAAGTTTGTAGCTGCTTATTTCTCAAGAGCTGAACAGATTTTGCAAAGGTTATGCTAGGGAAGAAAGAATGAGAAATAATTGCAAGTTTTGAGGAAGTATATAAAATTCTGACTCACCCATCACACAGCTACTTCTGTTATGAAGAAGATAATGTTAGTCTCTGTGGGTTAGGAAAAGGGTGTCCTTTATGGGTGGAAAATGCCTGGGTTCCCCAAAACTGGTGGATTTGGCTCACACAAAGCCTTGTGCCCCTGGGGTGACATCAATAATGGGCCATCTAATTGTAACCCATCCTCATTAAAGTGTCTGTGCTAATGAATGAGTGACAGTGCTCATCTGACACATAAATGTTTAATTTTGCTTTTACCAGTCAGCCAGAGGCTGGGGAAGGATTGGTTTCTGTGTAGCAGGGCAAGAGATGGAAGTGTGGTGTTGCATTTCTCCACAGGGAATTGGAACTGGAGCAGGAGCACTTCTGAGTCAGTCATGACACTGCCATCCCCTTGAAGTTGTTCTGGCTTAGACATCAAATGTTGCTCACTAGTCCCTTAAGGAGTATCTGGTTTTGGTTTGCTTCTCTAGTCTGTGCTTTCTCTATCCTAGGGAAAAAAGGGATAAAGGAGCAGATTTATTTGGTATTCTCACTTGTTCCTGTGGACTGGTACTTAATGTCTGTGCCTTGTTGTGAGGCATTTGCTGGGCTGTAATTTAATGGCACTTATCATTTCCACAGTGTGACATTTTGATAGGAAACAATGTGATCTTGTAGATAAGATTCTGGCAGATGGAGATTTTAACCTTGGCCTGCTACTGATCTTACATGCATTCTTTCTCAGCATCTCTGGTCCTTACAGTTTATCTGGCAGGTGTTAAACTTCCTGGGATTGCTGTCATGTTGTGATAGTTCAGTGTGTAGCCTGGGGTTGCGCTATGATACAAATAATATTCTGATAAAAAAATAAAGACTTCACCCTGCAATGACAGTTGTTAACCTAATGCAAACTTTGCCTACAGAGATTTTCTCTTAATCTGGTTTTTCAGGTAATGCTGCTAAGTTCAAGAAACCTGATGGAAGCAGGGAAGCAGTCATATTCTGAAAAAGTTGATTGCCAAAGTCGCCAGCTGGGATAAATTTATATTAATCTTAAAGTAGTCTTTAATTTCTGAAAATAAATTTGTCTTCCTGCTTGATTATTGTTTTAAGCCATTTCATGGTTTAATTGGCAGCGGTGACTGGGGTCATTCTACAGCAATGGCTAACACTGCAAGGTAAGAGTGTGTACATCTGTTTCTCTTGGAGAACACAGAGAATCCACTGAGCTGCAGGACTAAGTTCTGCTTGTAAAGTAAGAGAAGCACAAAACTACAGAGCATGTATTTTGGTTACTTTTACATGTGTCTTCCCTTACTGGAAGTGCTCTCTGCCTTTGGGGAACACATGTGGATGGAGAGGTTTTGGTGCACTCTGCGAATTACAAATAATAATAATGATCCGGGTTTACACAAGGCTTTCCATGCAGGCCCCCTCCCCCCCCCCCCCAGGCTGAGGCGAGCTGGCAGCGCCTACAGCACCCGCTCCTCGGCCTTTTTTGCTGTTTTTTTACTGCATGTTTTTTGTTCTCCCCAGGGATGGGCAGGGCCGGCACGCACCGCGCTGCCCAGCAGAGGGCGCCATCGAGTCGGCCGGCCTCGAGAGGGAGCCGGGCTGGTGCGGAGGGAGGGATGGAGGAATGAAGGGATGGATGGATGATCTGCCTCACGCAGACTGCTCCACTCGAGTTCTGGGAACCCTTGAACAAGGTGCCCCTTGTCCTATGGCCGGAACAGTACTTCCACTGACAGAGTGAGGTGAGGAAATCAAGAAAACCTGAAGGAAAGGATAAAAAGCCCAAAACAATTCAGGAAGATGCTAATTGTACATGGCTTGGAGAAAAGCTTTGAGTCACAAGATGTCTGGCTCCACAACAGCCAATGCGGCAGTCTGTAGTTATTAAGCTCTGAGGGTATCCTGGCTGTACCACCAGGATAGGAAGTGGACAAGAAGTGGAGGTGGGGAGGTGAGTTGAGGGGCGGATGGGATCAAAGTGAACAAATGAAATCTGAGGCTGAAGGTCAGAAACCTTTTCCTGACAGTGCAGAAATCTCCCCAAGGGATTCCTATTGCTTGAGACACTAATTAAAAATAGAGTAAATCAAATCTATTGCAACATGTACCACAGACACTGCTGTAGGTCACCTGGGACTGAAATAATCACAAAGACAAAAGGGTTTTAATTGTCCTTTAGCAATCAGCAGGACAGCATATTTCATCACTGGAATCTTGATTCTATTTCAATTTCCTGCTGGAGCTGGAGCACCTGGGATGCCTGAGCTACACAGGCCAGAGCCTAAATGAAGTGTGTAGGCAAACATAAAGGCTCAAATAAGCATTCCAGGCTTAAATCTGATGTTCATGGCTGACCACAGTGACTTCTCATGAGAAAGTTTCAGTGAATAATTTACTATTTCATTCTTGTTAGTGAAGTGTTAATATTAAAACCCCCAAACCTATGTAAATTATTTTTTAGTAATTCTGTATGTTTGTCTCCTTTAATTTCTCCATTGTACTATAAGAAATAAATCAAGTAGCATCTAAGATCCCCAAAGTTCTGGAAGTTTCCGAGATGCTAGAAGCTGACTTTCATGTGGTTTGTTCCATATAAAGACATAAGGGCTGGAGTTTGCCATGAAAGCTGGGTGGTAAGGAGCCAATGCTCTAGGCGTCTCTATCCACAGACGTGTTGCTCTGTGGAACTATTTGAAACTTGTAATTACAGGCTTTTTGTTTAACTTTCAAGTATATCTTACTAATACTAAAATATAAACACTCAAGGGATTTATAATGCAACTGTTGTGTATGGGCCTTACTTAAAAAATGACCAAAGCTCAACAAAAACCTTTCAGTGGTGCTCATGGGTTCCTGCAGGTGAGGGCCTTGCCCCAGTGGTCCTGCCTCAAAGTTGTTTTCCAGATGGGACAAAGTTGTCTTATATCTCTAAGACTCAATTTTGAAATCCTTAGTGTCTTAGTGGCTTTCAACTGCTTGTACAAAATCCATTCAAGTGCTTCCTTAGGGAGAAGATATCATGTGAAAAGCATTCCTCTGCACTCCAAACTATCCCCACAAGTGCTGGTTCAGAGCCTTGGTGGGAACAGAGCTAGAGCAGGAGCTGCTTCTTCATGGTTATGGCTGTTTGCTCTAGGCTAAAGCTCAAGAACCTGACTAGAGTGTTCAGGAGGATGTAAAGCACGAGTAGCCAGCATGGGAATAGGGGTTATTAACCTGTATTCTCGAAGCAGTTTATCCCCCATTGCAGGCTGTCACATGAAGCAACTGCCCATGCTCCTGATTTCTTGAGCCATATGTTAAGTTGCTTACATAGGATTGCAGTGTGCTCCTTCCATTTGGTACTTAAGGGCAGGGGTTGGTGCATATTGTACGTGTACAGTGACCTATCCAGTACAAAATAAGAGAAACAGTTTGTAATGAGATTGTACTTTTATACTTTTAAAGCTGTAAATCTGCCAGAGAGTGGTGTTTTTTTTTTCCTTTTTTGGAGATTGCATAGTTGGGTGCATCACCATCTGATTACAGAATTGAGACGTAAGTGTAGTTCAGCTTTTAAGAGCTTTCAAGAGTTTAACTCTGTAATAAATATTTCATTAAATTATCTTAAACTGACACAGTGAGGAAATTTAGTGTTCAAGATTAAACTCATAGCCCATGTTGCTGAGCCTCAGTTTGCAGTTGTTTATCCATACCTAAATAGGAATAATAAAGTTTAAGGTCTTAAAATCCTAGTGGATAAAACCTGCAATGGAGACATGAAGATGTAAACATTCTGGTGTTTTCAATAACGTCTTATGCTTATTTTCTATATGGTTCTATATGAAATCTCCTCTAAAAACTGCTAATTTTAAGGAAGAGAGAATGAACATCTACCAGCACATACCAGAGCTGAGAGACTAAAGCAGCTTTTCTCTTGTATCTGTGTAAATGCAGCCATTTCAGTATCTGTCTTTAGACTACTTACCTCCTGTTAATTTCTAGTATTTTATTGCCTAAGAACACGTCAGGTGTTTTCCCTTTCTAGTGAAAAGGGTAATTTTCATTTGCTGTGTTTTAAAACATTTGGGACCTTTGGAATAGATTTCAAGCTCTGAAGAGAAACATGTTCAGCACCTAATTTGTCCTCCAGTAGGCACTGGTTGTATGAAGCAACTTCAGCCCACTAAAACTCATCTTCCCCAGTGCCTCTTGTGTGTTCTCTCTGGGGACGAGTCTATTGGCTGGAAAGTCCTTTCTTTCCAGACTAACTCTCCTCAGATTGAGTCACTTTGGGAAGGTCTGGATGGCTTCTGCATGCAGATTGTTTTTGTGTATGAAAAATGCATGAATGTTCCCTCAGGTGTTAATTAATGCGGTTCTTAGTTATTGAGAACTTCAAGTAAGAAATCAAAAGGTTCTCAGGCTGTACTCAAACATACTCCTTATATCTATTATTCAGCCACAGTCCTAAAGTGCCTGGCTGAAAACTTTTTTTCCTTTCTTACTGTATGCCTGTGAGTGCACTGTACCTTTGTAATGGGGAACCCTTTGTTTAGCTGAGTGTAAAGTAGGGGAATTGTTGATTTCTGTTCACAATAATTGAGTCCCTGTTTTCTAATTTATAGGGGTTTAGTAGTGTAATGGTGAAGAAGAGAAGCTTGAACAGCACCCGTTTGATCATACTTTAAATATGGCTTTTGATAACTCATGTCATCAGCAAACAGCAGGATTCTATGACCTTTACTGGGAAAGTTAAAAGAGGAGAATGAAAATTTAGAACAAAGTGTTTCCCTCAGGACAGTACTAACGAGCCTAGAGATTGTGGGGGATAAAGATACATGCAGCCCTTCTTGTATTCGTGCTCACACAGAATATGTGAAGCTCTGGAATGAGGATCTGAAAAAAGCAAGTGTCAATAGAAATTTAATGCATGTGGGGGAAAAAATAGATTAATTGCTTCTGGTTCTGATTTCCATGTTAACTGACTCAAAAGGGAGGCCACCATAACATCTGAAATTGTGTTGTGAAAACAGCTCTTCATTCAGTAACAATGGCTCATATTGCATTGAAATACTTTGGGAAAGCTAATCTTCTCTTCTAGCCTCCATGTTTGCTCTTGGAGCTTCTGGGAGCTCAGACAGTGGAAATCAACAGACTGGTCCCATTAACAGCTTCCAAAATTTTTCTGTGCAGAGATGACTCTTGACATAGATGCTGCAGGAAAGATGGTAAAATGTTGAACAAACCCGTTTTCACTAGAAGGAGTGACTAACTTGAAAGCAATGTTGTTAGTACCAGTTTGGGTGAGAAAGAACTTAATTGTTTACATAGTCTGTATTTTGAGTCAAACAACATGACAGCTTGACTTGCCTATTTATATCTTAGCATGAAAAGAAAGCACAAAACTGTGTGCACATATGCCATTAGTTAGGAAATGCTAAATAACCAAATAATGTTGAAACTGTGTTACAGTTTCAAAGAAGCAGGCCTTAGTAGCTTGTTCACATGTGAGACTTATTCTAATTGCATCAATATTTAATGATGGCAGAATGAATCACACAAACTTCTGCACACCCAGTATAATCATGCTAGCTGTGCACCCGGGACTCCCAGATAATGCTGTACATAGTGGGCTTGTAGGAGCAAAAGCTTTGCATGGTAGATCTGTGAACAAAACCAGAATTACTGTTTTTGCAACAGATCTGGAATGATTTCAGTAGAAAGCTCTGAATAATGCAAGGCAGCAGAATGGTTTAGGTGGCAATTCCACTTTGCTCTTCTGTCTGAGAAATTAAAATGAGAAAAGCCCTGTAATGCCACTCAGTAGCTTAATTTAATATGAACTGTTTTTGAAGCTGGAAGGCAAGTCATAGATAATGGTGATCAATACAGTATTTTTGATGGCAAAAAATAGACTCCACGATCCACTGGGATGACATCACCTCTTGCATTGTTATAACAGCCCTTAAGCTAGGCAGTGCCAGAACTGAAGATAAAAAAGGCATGATGTAAGGAAATGGAATTATATTTCTAACTTGGAAAAAAAAATAACCCCCAACTTAGTGTTTAAGACTGAGTTTGTTTCAGTCTCTGGGTTCAGGTTTGTTCTAGTGAGTTAGCATGTGAAGTGGATTTAATTGCAAGTTCCAATTCAAGGTTGCCTGGTTAATTATTCACAGTAGCATTTTATTCTTTAATGTCAAGATTGAAGAAATTTAATTACTCCTGGTTCCCATTGCAGCTGCCTTCAACTTTATATCAAATACATGGAGTTTGAAGACTATCAGTGAAAGCCCCCCTGATGCTTCAGTTGATCTGTGGAATTCAAACTTTTCTAAAAAAAAATAAAATAAAAAAAAATATTTTAAATAGATTTGATATATATTTAAAAATATGTTTTATATATTTTTATAAATATATAAAATATTTTAAAACATGGGCAGTGTGCTACCTCCTTGTGCATCGTCTTTCCAGTCAGCTTTGCAGGTGAGCCCCATTACAAAGTTCCTGCACATCAGTTGGCTTTCTGTCAAAGTCAACATCATTGCTGGGAATTTGGAATAAAGGTAAGTGTACCAGCATAACTGTTTCCATTTGAGCCATGTAACTTGTGCCTCTTGGGTAACTATGACACTGCACAGTGCTGACAGTATCTCGAGATATGCCTGTTGGAACTAAACGAGCCAGACACTGAAAACTTTCAGTGGTTGTTTGGACTATTCACCTGATAGCAGTTGCTTGGAAAGGAGTTTACAAGAAATTATATTGCTCTCTTTCTTCTTGAAAATTACCTTCACTATGAAGGTGAAGCAGGACTAAGTTCAAGACATGCTTCCTCTAATTGTTTGCCACATCTCTCCCTCAGGTGATAGAAAATAGATGCATATAAATAGTTCTCCCTCTGTATTTTGACACTGTAGACGATATTCAGAGATAACTACATCTGATGAAAATCTGCTTGGTGAGGAAAAAACAAAAATGTCACTAAAATATAACACCATGAAAATAATAACATTTTGAATTCTTATACTGCTTACCATATACCTCAACCCATTAAATTTTCCAATGGTATTTACATTAAAGGGCAAAATTGAATTTAGTTGTTATGTTGGATGCAGCTTTGAGCAACCTGATCCAGTGGAAGGTGTCCTTGTCCATGGCAGGGGAGTTGCAATTGGATGACCTTTAAGGTCCTTTCCAACCCAAACCATTCTATGATTCTATGTTGTATAGCAGATGAACATTTTGGTGGATGGAGAAGTTAGGTAACTCTCCCACAGTCACAAGAGAAGTTAATGACCACCAGGAATAGAAGCCACACATGCTGACAGCCATGTCTGTGTGAGCCACAAGACCATCCTTCCTCCTGCACACAGAGAAGCCTTGGCACAAAAGGGAAGTACTTTGTGTGGTTTTGGAGAGGCTGTTCCGCTGATTCTGACGTTATCAGCAGCAGGACACAAGATTTTTACTCGCTGGGCTGGCTGCATGGCTCTTCCTGTAATTATTTTGCAGTTTCAGCTGCTCTCAAACTTTACTTCTTTTCCTCCAAGGGTTGGCCAAATATTCTTCCTTCCTCCATGCAGGAGGAATGAAGAAAGCCAAAGATGAATGTACCTTTTGGAGGGAAGGTAACTGTTTAAGGAGCTGTGAATGTGTTTAAAAAAGAGAAAATCCTTATAATGCCTATCAATCCTAGTGGATGGAGGAGTCTAGCCCTTTGGTTCATGTCATGCCAAACACTCTTGAGCAGAGTACATGGACTTATAATACTGGTAAGAGGAAATGTTCTTTAGTGCCCACTAATTTAGCTCTGGCGTAAATCATGGAAAGTATTGCTATGTTCAGCAATCTCTCTTACCAGCAATTCTCAAATGCACTCATTTGTTCCATGGTTAACACCACTTCCCAATTTTCAGTAGTCATCTGGCAAACCATCTTGCCTCCCCCCACTCTCCCTTAAGCCTGCACCAACAGACTAAGTAATAACATCATGTAAGCAAGAGTAGAGAAATAGCAAGTAACACTTAACAGCAGTAGTTTGAGAAGAGTCAGCTGCCCCCTAGCCTGGGTAATACTGAGTGGATGCAGCTGAACTATTTGGGATGGGGAGGGAAAAGGCAGGGAATACAGTCCCTCTTTTGCCACCCACTATGGAACGGGTGCTGCCCTTGGCTGGGATGGTTGTGGAAAAACAGCTTTTCCTTCTTCTGATGATTTCTCAAGAACTGTAATAGACTGTGGAAGCATCAAGGTGGCTTCTGCAGAGCCACAGCGGTATGCTAGGTTTTATCAATATTAAAAATTGCCCAGTTCATATTTCTGTAAGTAATGGACAGACAATAGTAAAATAGCTTTCCCTAGAAGGAAAAATCCAGAAAAATGCTCTGGGAGGAGGAGGTGGTTAATGGCCATGTTATTAAATAGCGGGATTCTGCAATTCTATATTGTCATCTTGGAGTGAGATGGGGATGATAAGGTAGTAGTATTTAGTAATCTGCCAGTTAACACGAGCATGCTTTTCTTGTATATGCAACAGAAGGCAAAACCAATCTAATTTAAAATCATTATTGCAGTAGTGATCAAAGGCCTTAGCTAGGTGGGAGGTCCCATAGCTTTAGGTGTTGGGCAAACAGCAAATAACAGTTTCTGCCTTTAAAATCTTAAAGTCTTTTTTAAAGCAAGACTTTCTGTGTGTGCAGAGAGGTTTCTTGCTTTATTGAAATGAGAGAAAAGAGACTCTCTTAAGTACCTAGACCTGGATTTTTTTGAGTGTTAGATCCCTGAGTATTACTGAAATGAATTCTTGGGCTGAAATAATTTCGTCGTTCTCTCAGTTCTTCAGCCTTCTAATACTGAGTTGTCAGTGTCTTACTAGATTGAAAAATAACAAAAGCTCTGTAAAACACTGCAGCATTGGATTCATATTCTCATACATATCCTTCTGACTGCTTTTCTTCTGCTAATGTTGCTCTGATTAGCTGTAAAAGATTGAGGAGATATTCTTGAAATAGGTTATTCCTAAGGGCCACTCCGATGTATATCCTCTTACAGCATGGCACAGCTGGGAATGGCAATTTACTCTTGTAACAGGTTGACCAAGGATCAGCTGCAGTATTAAAAGATTAGTACCCAGTTAATTTCCAGTGAGCTGTTCTGTAATAAATTCAGCATGTTGATGTGGATTTGCAATGTTTGAAAGTCTTTCTCATTTATGTAACATTGCATTTAAAATTTAGCTGAAAAAAAATCCCTATATTCTGTTAATTTATATGATGCCATCAAGAAACACTTTGATTTTAAACATATAATTTATATAACAATATGTATGTTTGGACTAACAAAGCAAACAAGCTCCTCTTAACTAATAGGTTGCAGTCTTGCCAACTGGAACAAATGCTAAATATGTGGACTCAGTAATAAAAAAATGGACCAGTTAAATTGTTTTCAAGGTTTATTAACATGATTCAATCTTATTAATGACCTCTGTACCAACAAAACCGAATACAGCTGTTACAACATTGTATTTATCTAGTGATCCTGCTGTAAACAGCTATCGCTGCAGCTGCTGTCTCATTTTCCAAGTGCTTAGCTACTACTTGATGAAACTGATTCCTAACGAACCCAAGACTATATTCTATGCCAGCAGGGAGTTAGCAAAAGTCAGAAAAATGTTAAGAAAGCTCCATGTAGTCTATGTGCAATCTCTCCAGGAATTTGAGAGAAAATGAACCTGGGGGAAGATTTCCTGACTTAAACTTTCAATACTGCTCCTGTAACAGTTTTTAAACCTGCATTCTTCACAATATCAGATACACTTCATGTTACACAGTAATGAAGTTCAAGGTAGGCCGTTGTTTATGGGACAAAAACACTAGCATTGAAACTATTAGCCTTTAATTCATTAGGTGTATCAGCACTATCATTACTCACAGTCCTCTCCGTTATTTACAGTTACAGTGATGAGGACTCATGTTGGACTGTGGGCCATACAACAAACTTTCTGCATAGGAATTGGTAGGCAGGGTACTTGGCAGTCTAATGTGGCAGTCCTTTGTCCGGTGTCTTGAATTCTGCTGGATCTTTTTCCACTGCCCTGGATACAACAGCGCTTTGACATTACTTTGCGTTGTAGACATGGTGGATGCTACAACTCCGTTTTTCTGCTGAGGAAAGGATGGTGTTTTCTGATCAGTTCTGATCAGGTATTCAATATTAACTTTTATATATGAAATCAGTTATGCAAGAAAACTGAAAAAGGTCTTTGCCCTCAGAGTGAGACTATCTTTCTTTGGACTGTGAGCAACATGAATAGGAATCACGGT
Organism: Neopsephotus bourkii; assembly: GCF_033783945.1. Lineage (NCBI taxonomy): Eukaryota > Metazoa > Chordata > Aves > Psittaciformes > Psittacidae > Neopsephotus > Neopsephotus bourkii. The sequence continues at coordinate 1,389,789 of NW_026900760.1, read as the reverse complement.
GTTCCTCTTTTTGGCCTTGGGAGCTGTTTTAGTGTCAGCAAGATTTATGAGATGCTTGCACTGACTGTACTGTGTCCACAGTGTCTCTGTGCCCAGGACACTGTGGAGTGAACAGAGTGACCTTCTACGGATGCTGCAGCAGCTTCTTTTGAAGGGTTACAACAAAAATGATTGTGCCAGATCTGCTCAGATAGTTTAAAGCGTGCTAGATTTGCTCATTTGTACTGTGTGTGAACAGCGATGAAGCTGACTGTCTTCCTTTCCTGCAAAATACAGAAGATGCATTGGTAATTAGGCAGATTTTGAAGCACTTGCAAGAGCCTATGTTTTTTCACCCTTTAAACAATAGCATCTCTGGTTCACATATGATAAAGAAGTAATATTATTTTTAACAATGTAATTTGCATGCTTTTCTATGAGTTGGTTAAAAAAATCTGTTCATGCAGGGTTGTTTTCCTTGTTTGCATAGCTGGTTTGTGAGGGCCTCAGTCACTTGGTTCAGGTTTGCTGATGCCCCACTTTGCATCTAAAACGTCTTGGCAAAGAGCATGAAGTGTTTTTCCTCCTCTTCCCTGGAGGCTCTGCAGAAGCTTCTGCACTGGCTAAGCGTACCCTTCACCATATGTTTAAAAAATAAAAGGCAATTACCCCTGTTGTCAAGCAGCCGGTGAATAATGTGACTCCTTGCCTTGGAGAAGGCTCCCAGCCCCCACGATGCTCCGTGTGTGTGGAAGCTGGGCTCATAATATCACAAAATAAAATCCAGGATGCTGCCATCAGCTTTGGGGTTGAAAAAGCAGAGAATTTAACAGGCTAAGCTCTAAGGTCAATAAAAGACTGTGTTTTGCCCTTACAACTCTTGGCTTGAGATAAAAGTAACTGTGGATCATGACTCGATTAGTTGGAATCACATCTAGTGGAAAGCACATTAGCATTTCAGATTTATAGTATTTCTGGTCCAACACAGGGTGTCAAAAACCAGCCAGTAATTTCAGCTGCAAAAGTACAACCCATGTAAGATGATTAAGCAATAATATGTCCAGGGGACAAGGTATTTTGAGTAAGTAGTTGGCTTTTGTCCTTGCTTAAATGTTTTTAACCTTTCCGGTGTTCTAAGTGGATTGTAGATATATTTATAATGTGCATCAGTATTTGCAGTCAAACAGAAATCTTGAGCTAATAATAGAGCTTATTTAATAAAGATGCAGGAAGAGATCTATCACAATGGATATATTTTTAACACGAAAAATAGATTTTTTCCATTGAATTTTAGAAACAAAAAACCCACATATTGTCAGGATAAATAGATGAAAGTCAGTGTTGAGTTACATAAAACTTAACTTCAAATCATTATTGTTTAGTCGTGTTATAAGTATCTGAAAGCAGAGCTTCATAATTAGAATACTGTTAAAATGTCAGGCATTCTCAACAGTAGCCGCTACTCTGAGCCTTAAGCTGAAGCATGAAATTCAACCTCATTTTTCCTGTGCTGAAGATATTTACTGTATTTAAATTTTACAACAATAACTCCATGTACCTAATTGCTAATTACATTTTGCCTCCCTGCTGCAACCGTGTACAAGGCCTTGTAGCTGAACATCAGACTTAAGGAGCTTTCACTGGGCTCATCAGGAATTCTTTTCCCAGCCTATTTTAATTGCAGCAGCTGCCTCTCTTCTGGCAAAAAAATTGTTGAGGAGATGGCAAAGGAGTTTAAGAAACAAAGGACTGTGTCCCACCCTCCCCAGGAGGAGAGTACCTGGGTGTCTCTGAACACAGGGTAGGGATCCCCAGAGGGCTTAGCACATTGTAATGCAGAGAAAAATGAGGCTTCTTGTGCTGGTGACAAACCTTTATATCTGAGAATCGAGTTGTGCCTCTGAGCTTTGTAATCTGGAAGTGAGAGTAGGGGAATTGCCTCCTTCATTGCAACTGGGTCAATTGAGTGCAGCAGAGGCTGGCTGTACTGTGTTCTTAATCATCCTTCTGCCTGAGAGCCTGTGTCTTCAGGTCTGTGTGGTATTGTAGGTCATCTTTGACTCACAGTTGAGTCCTATATCTGCCAACAAACATTCACAGCATCAGGGCTTAAAGTATTTCTGTGTCACTCTAAAGAAAAACAAAAGCTTTGAGGATTTTTGGCAGTGATTGGAATCCTTCTCTTTCCTCAGCTTTTTCTACTTCTATGTTTCTCTGTCCCATAAGGCTTATTTTAATCTTTGTTTCACACAATGAATTTGTGAGATGATAGAAGTGAAAAATTTTGGCCAGGATCAGAACAGCTGTATGAAGAGTTACTAAAATAGAGGCCAATACAACATGATCTTCTTTCTCTCATAAAATTATCTGCTTGTTCACCCACCTCTGCCACCACTAAAGTAATTAAAACAAGAAAGAACCAGAACCAACTTGGCCAGATCAGGCGTAGATGTAAGTTGAGGAAATGTCTTGTGCACTTGGAGCTACAGTACTGAGAACCACAGAGACACTAGGATAGAGATAGATATTGTTATAGACATTAATTGCAAGTTATTTGCAAGTGTAAACAGAAAACTTCATTGCAATTGAAATTGGGGAATTCCTGGTCTTTTCCTATAAGCAACAAGTGATTTAGGTCCACAGGTGTAAGTTGCTGATGGCTCCTAGGGCTGCGGCTAGCTTCCTCAGCAGAGCTATGTGGACAGCTGCTCTGAGGAAGCATCTTCTGAAGTTATTTTAGTTGTTGTCTCAGCTTTCCAGGCTGTGTCTTTACCATCTATCCTTTATAGAATTGTAATAGTAATGTAAAGGCGGCAGCAGTGCGTGCTGTTCCCATGCAGCTGGTGCTCACAAACCTTCAGCTGGCCATCTGTATCATGTCTTCCTTTGTATTAGAAGAGCTACCTGCATACAAAACCAGCCTTCTTGTGAAGGTGTGCCATAACTGAATTTCTCACACAAGATTCACAGACATTAATACCAAGCTGGTGCATTGCAGAATTGTAGTGGCTCCCATGTACAAGCTGGGTTTGGTTCTTGCTTGCCATAAACAGTGTGCCATTGCTCTTCCAGGAGCAGAGCAAGATATAGGAGTGGAAACTGCCACCAACTCAGAACTGTAAGGCTTTGCACATTGGTGGAAATGACTAACCAAGGCGCAAAGCAACAGCTTTCAGACTGTGATCTTGAGTTATTAATAGAGCCACGGTTATGCTAGGTCAGGAATGGCACAGATGTTTATTCTTACTTGTGAACCAATGGAAATAAATTTACTTAATTCTTTTAATCTTTCTCATAACCTTGTTTATGTTTCACTAGCTAGCATGTATCTCGGGGCTGAACCCTGGGCTCTGCTTTGGTACAGCTAATGAAACTTGCCACTCCCATCTGCATCATTAGCCTTATGTTAATGATACTTAGTGTTTTGCACAGTCACTTGTACCTTCAGAGCACTTAACAGTTATTAACTAATTAATCCTCACAACATGCCTGTAACTTGGATGGTAAGTAAATATTAACATTCCCCTTTTAGCAAAGGGAGAACCAAATAGGAAGATTAAGTGATTTGCGTGGTTTTAGTGGCAGAGGTCTTAAGAGAACTTCTATGCTTTAGTGCTTGGGTTTATCTTTCCAGCCATGCTGACTCAGTGTGAATTAAAGCCTTTGTAATTATCCTGTATAGCTTTTGTAAGTACTTTACTACCTTTTCAGATACAAGTTTTATGTCACATCTGTGGTCGTAACTATCATACTGGAGGATGCTGCTTGCCAGAGGTGCAGACCTTTCCATGTCCCACCACACAAAATGTGGGGAATACCAAGACAGAGGCTGCAACTCTCATGTACTTCTCTCCATAAATCCAAGCCAGGCCTATATTAAGAATGGGACTGTTCAGAAGAAAAATCCTCAGCCTCCTCACCAGGCCTTATTAAAATATATGTAACACCTGGCCATTGCTTTTACAGAATAATATTAGTTCTGTTTCAGTTGGTGCTAGAACAAACCTGGAGCACCTGAAAATGGTAAGTCTTGCTGTGGAGACAGTTCTGATGCTCTCAGTCTTCAAGGAACATACATGAACCTATGGGAATTCTACCTGATATGCTTAAATATCATGAATTTTAAAAGACTGTCAATTATTTTAAGCAGCATAAAGGATTTTTCCTTAAACTATAGCCCTATGCTTTCCTTGAAGCTTCCGTGTTCTGCATGGAGATCACATCTTAAATGACTCCAGAAGGCTCTGGGTAAGTTTTTACATTGACAAAGCCTACAAGCAAAAGCGTGTATGTTCTAAATACTAAAAAATATTAATGTTAGTGAACATAAAGAATGCCATTTTTAATGGATATGTAGTTCAAAGCTCAGCTTCTGCCTTGTCAGTCTCATCTGCTGGAAGAATTATTTCCACCCTTTTATCAGAAGAAGGGGGGTTACAGGAAGGATGAAATGCCTTGGGAATAGCTTTGGCCACACAGTGTCAGGTGGAGCATGAGGATGTGCTCTGGCATCTACTTGAGCAGCTGCAAAGAGTTCACACAGCTCAGTTGTAGCCCTTCCTACCCTGAGATGTCTTTCTCTGCATTCCCTACGCTGCACACTTTGGATGTGGTGAAGGCTTGGCAATGGCATGCCTTTCTCTGCCACACACGGAAAACTGTGCCAGTGATAAAGCTGGAGTGTGATCCTCTTTACTGGCAATTGATCTAACGTGGGTACAATGAATGAAGAAATGTGGCCCTGTCAACCTTCATACCTTTCACTGTGACAGCATTTGATCTCTTCTTTCCATCTACTCTGAGAGTCATCTTGGGGGCTCTTTCACAGCTGAGAGAATGAATAGCTTTATTTTGCTGAGCTTTTACACCTGAAGACAGAGATATTTTTGTCTTTTATTCCCTGTGGCCTCCCTGTTCATACCGATCTTTAGTGTACATGCTGACACATTAGTAGCTGACATAGCAAGACCCCAAGCTGTAGGAAGAGGAGGTGCCAGGTCAAGGATTCTTATGTCCTCCTGTGTCAGCTTATCCTGGTCACTACAGCCTCCCTTTATCCAAATTGCTCCCACTTGTTGTTTTGTCATTTGTGAGAGGAATGGGCCAGAACTGAGCTCAATATTTTGTTGAGATGTTATCCCTATTTCACACTTGTTAATTGCCCATGAGAGCGGAGTTATCTGCCAGAAAATGTGTTACAGAGACTAGAAGCATAAGTGTTTTTGTCTTGAATTTAGCAAAAGCTTTCTGCCAGAGACACAAGGTAGAGTTAGGTTACTTGGGAAATGTTTTAGTGTTTCCTAAACATCTTCTAAACACTTTCCCCCTGTACTTGGCACTGGTAAGGCTATGCCTTGAATACTCTATTCAGTTTTGGCCCTCTCACTACAAGAAAGACTTTGAGGTGCTAGAGTGTGTCCAAAGAAGGTCAAAGAAGCTGGTGAAGGGCCTGGAGCACAAGTCTGATGAGAAACGGTAGAAGGAACTAGATGGTCTCTTATCCCAAGTAACAAGTGATAGGATAGGAGAAAATGCTATCAAGTTGTGCCGAGTTTAGTTTAGGTCAGATAATAGGAAAAAATTCTTTACCAAAAGAGCTGTCAAGCACTGGAACAGGCTGCTCAGGGAAACAGTAGACTCACTGTCCCTGGAGGCATTTAAAAGATGTGTAGATGTGGCACTTAGGAACGTGGTTTAGTGGTGGACTTGTCAGTGTTAGGTTTATGGTTGGACTTGATCATTTTAAAAGGTCTTTCCCAACCTAAACAATTCTATGGTTCTAAACATAACACACAATTTCAAAAACACTGAAAATTCAACCCTGAAAATAATGTTTTTGTTTTGAAAGTAACTACCTTGCTGTAAGAAGCAACTTACAGGGTATTTTTTGTGAAATCCAAATCTTAAAGTTTGTTGAGAAACCATGTTTTCTTTAACTTTATATAAAATAAAAAATGGCATTTTGGATATGTTTTCTTGTTCTTCTGATAGTAAGAATACTTTGCATTGAATGAGATTGCTTTGGATCTTTGCATTGATCCCAACTTTTTGGTAGTTCAGCCACTATTTCAAAAGTTTGTACATCTTGGCTCTTAGTCCAGTTCTAAGTTCATTTATCATATGCGTTTGGGTGGAATTATTCCCATCTTCTGCACCTAATGGTTGCCCTGCTGATAACCTTTTTTATTCAGAGCAGTAAAAATACTGATCTACTGCTTGTGCCAAATTGTTTCTATGTGAAGGCTGGTGAGCAAGCTTTAGGCTGCATCCCTGGCTTGTGTTTTAGGAGCTTGGACACACCTGTCAAGAGATAGGTGAGAGGCAGAAGGGCAGTGTAGTTCCCTCTTGCTGTCCACAGGAGGACTGGGACATACAGCATGTCTGTAGCATGACATACCCACTGTCTTCTCCATGGGGACACACTTTCACTCAGAGCTGGCTATAGTCCAGTATTGCTCATAGAAACACCTGGAACACCAACGAAGCCTAGAAAGGTCATGTGGAAATGGTACCTGTGCTCCCTCATACAATGCAGAGAGGTTCAAGAGGATATCCACCTCTTGCATTGTAAAACTGTACTGAAGTTTTCCCATTCCCGTGACTCCCACTGAAATCCTGACAACAAATGGAATGGTCTATGATGCCAAAGGTAGAAGGACAGGGTATAGAGAAAACACAACGGCTTTTTACAAAACGCTGTCTTGATTTTCTACCCACCTAACATCAGAAAATGATTTTCAGTTTCAAATACATATTTAATACTCTCTATTTAAAAATTCTCCCTGCTCTGTTAAGCCAGTGTCAAATCCCAGTAGAAGCAGGCTTTATACTGCTGCACTTATAAATGACATGATTTTTCATGAGAGTAGGTGCTGCCAGCAGGAACCTCAGAAACTGTGACCTGAACAGATCGCTTTATTTTCAGCTTAGTTCAGCTCTTGCTGTAACTAATGAATTGTCTTTTGTGGGATTTCACAGGAGCAAAGTAATTCCAGCTATCTTTTTTAGCAAGCTGTTCTTTCGCTCTAGTGAAGTAGGACAAGTATTTGGCAGGGGCAGCTACAGAGCTGCTGGTGGGCTCCAGGTCAGAGCTGGAGCTGGGAAGCCCCAGAATGTTGCAGCAGTGCCTGAGGCAAGGCAAAAAATTTGATTAAAAGGAATTTTCAAACACAGGTTTTTGTCCTGCAGATTTCTAGGTATGGGAAGGGCAGTAGGAGGGATGTGAGCCTTATGATAGAAGGCACGGCTGTGGTATTCAGGTACCTCCTCGTGTGCTTTTCAGTCTCCTTGAAGGTGAAGTCCTCCTTTGGCTGCATCAGCACCAATCATGGGTAGTACATAATGACAGCAAATTTAACGTGTGCAATCTGTAGTCGTGATGACACAGTGAGACTCGAATCCTGTTTGCCACAGGTGCCGCAAAACTGTATTTAAAATGACAACTGGAAAGTGCAGAGTTTCCAAAATGTGTTTTTCACTTTTTCTGCCTTGGCTCCTGAGTGCCTCCAGAAATGTGCCCTCCCCATTTTGCTTGGGTTTCCCAGCTGTAGCACATGAAAGTGTGATCATGGTGAGCGCTGCCTTATGATTTTCCTCACATAAGCAGTGGCTGGGGCTGTGGTAACTTTTTTTTCACTGTTCAAGCCCAACTGGTCTCCTTTTGCAGACACACACTATTTAGGTGATTATCCGCAGCCAGTCATCTAGCTTTCCCCAGTTACTGGTATGTTTTGAACAAACACAGATGAGGGGAAGTATGAGACACCACGCTAAAATACTTCCTGTCCAGTCCCTCAAAGAAAGGTCTTTGCACAAATGCTTGACATACAGATCATATTCAACCTTTGATCATCTGTCATTTTGTTGTAAGAAAGCATGCCATCATTTGCCACCATTTAAAATAGACCCAAAGGAAGTCAGGGCTTAATCTTAACCTCAAACACATTGAGCCCTGTATTTCCTATCCAGCCATACACTGTGCTATCTGGTTTCCTACACCTCAGGCCTGCTAAGTTTAGTTCCTCCCAGCCAGCTGCTAAGAAGCAAGGGAAATCATGTTCACTGTGGATAAAGTATTCACTGTCTGCAGCTCTCCCAGCCTTTACATGTTGAGTGGTAGAGAGCAACGCAGTTTTGGGGTTTCTCATTAAAACAAACAAACAAATAAATAAATATATTTTGAATTCTTTTCCCTCTTACTCTTCATTTGTCCCTTGGGCTCATACATTTAAATCTTTGATGCCATGCTTTCTTGGACTTCTCTAGAAAGAACATTATTACTTGCTTAGGCATAATCATTTAGCAGTTTTGATTATCATGTGGTTAGACCATTCAACATTGGAGTGCTATGCATTAATTAAAATATCAAATCCACTGCAGTCAGTCAGGTCTTTCATCTTAAAAAGTAAATGAATGAGTAGGAGCATAAGGTGTACTATGCAGGGATTAAGATTGCCTCACCAGAAATCTTTATCATAGAAAGCAGCTGCATGACAGAGCTGTGATAAAACTGACCTAATTTCCCTTTATATTGATATGATTCCCTGTCCATTTACTTCAGGCAAACAGATTTTTATCACAGAGAAACTGGCTGATTTTTTTGGAGGTAGTCTTGGGCCCTGCTATGAAAGCCACAGACCTCTTTCTGTAGTGTCTTCTGGGGACCTTTAACATTTAACTTCTTTGCTTCCACCCCTAATTTTTGGTAGAATTATGTAGTTTTGACATAACTGTACTCGTGGGATTATTGGGCCATGTCTGGCAGTCACATTTCACAACATGCAGGCTCATCATCCATGTGCTGAAGCTGCCAGTTTCGGAAGGATGTGCAAGTCTGTACCCCTGCCATACAGTGACCTATTTTCCCAGTTATAGCAGGGCATTTCCTAGCTGAATTTTGGTTTTGGATGATTTACATAGCAAAAGTCTGCAACATTAATGCCTCTGTGAAACCTATAGGACTGGAAAATTCCTTCCTTGTTCCACCTGATTCTAGTAAGCATTGGTTAAATTTCTTCTTCCTGTTGTGTTCACACAGCTTCAGCATTTCAAATCACAGCTTCAGCATTTCAAATCAAGAGAAAAATCCTTCTGATGGTGAGGATTTACAACACCATTACAGGAGGCAGGAGAGCCTGGAATCTAATTACAAGAGTCAGAAAGGACTGAAGACCTTATTTTGGTGTTTGCAAAGAGGTGCTGTTTCCCTTTAGTAGAGTTGCATGCAGTTTTATCTGAGTTGTTCTGATATTTAAATAATACTATATCCTTCCACCCCTGCTTCCTCCTTGATTTTGGACGGCAGCACACACAAATTTGGTTTTGAATTTGGTTATCAGGATTCACCTCTTTTCTTAGCAGCATAATGAATAAAAACAGTTGAACCTAAAATACTATAGACCTCTGAAGAATACTGATGTCTGACAAGAAAAGAAATGTTAACTCTATTAAGCTTAAAACACATCAGGGAACACTATTCTGTATTTTTATTTTAATAAATACATACACAAAGATGTATTTCATTCCTCTCCATCAGCCCCCCCCCGCAATTACCTAATTCTCTTCTCATTTTATCCATTGTAAAATGGATAAATCATAAGCTTCAACGTTCACATTTTAAATTAGAGGCAAATTGGTCCTGATGTCTGCATGCACTTTTAAAATAGGGCAATTAAATGTGTGAAGGAAAAAGAAACCACAAAGTTAGTTCAGAGCGTTGTCCTACAGATAAGGACAGAAAATGCTTAAGAAAAAGATGTCTGGAGCGTGTAATTGAATTAATGTAATCCAGTCATGGACAGAAGAGCCTGACACTGTGCTCAGAGACGGCTGAAAATAGAAGATGAAAATACCTAGATGCTAATAGCTCCAATAAACCATCACAACACATCTTTGGCTAGTCAGGACTGCTTAATATAAAATTCAAAGCTGAAGGTCCTTCTGAGCCAAAGGAGACTTCTGTGAATAGGAAGCTCTTAATACACTGAATAACCCTGGCAAGCAGTCACCAAGCTTACTGTCAGACAAAAAGAGAATGGGGGTATATTTGTCTGATTATTCTTGCAGGTGTTGGGATTCATAATCTGCCATTTTTCTTTTAGCTGGTGTGCATGTAGCTCATCTCACTGGTTTTAGTGCAAATCGCGGTAACACTCAGCCTGGTTAAGGATGGCTAAGTAGCCCAGATGAAGGAGCTTTAATAAATGTTTGCTCCAGGCCCAGCTGTGTTGGTAGCAGTGTCTCAATGATGCTTCCCAATTACTGTAGACTCAGACAACCATGTATTATCCTTGTGTAATTCCAAAGGCAGTGTATTGTAGGTTTGCAATAGCACCTTTGGTTTTTAACAGTAATCTTCATGCTTTATCTGTATCTCACTTAATAGATTCAGGAACAGACACCTTTTTTTTCTCCATAAAGAAAAGATAGCAGAAAAGCCAAAATCCATCCTTTTGCCTGTCATGTGTGGAGCAAATGGTGCTGACACGAGGAAATGCGCAGCACTTGACACGTGCATTCTGTAAGTGTGTGGATGCAGCGAGCAGGCATTGTGTGCAGTCAGCACTTCAGAGTGCTGACAGCATCCTGACAGTCACAGTGGACTGAAAAGAGGATAAACGACTATAAAAAGCATATAATTACATTGTTATGTGCATAAATATGTGAATTAGTGAAGACTTCAAAAAATTACCTTCTATCACAGAGTAATGTATTATTTACGAAACTTTTGTATTGTAAATAATTTTTAAAGTACTTTATGTATATAGTACTTTTTAGGATGATAGTTTAGACTTTGAAGGTACTCATGGTGAGGCAGAGGAGCTGTGCAGGCTGACTGGAAAGTTATCACTTCTTCGATTGCTATCTTCTTTGTAACAGGAGACCAGCATGGTGTCCTCTGCCCACAGAGGGGCAATTTAGCAAACTGGAACAGGAAGAGACCCCTGGACACAACCAGGAGTTATGTGACTCCCTTGAGAGCTGGGGAAAGGTGAGAGTAAAGGAAGGAAGGGACTGATGGTTCCTGACCATCTAAGGAGACAAAGCCTGGGGAGAGATGCTAGCAATAGTCACGTAACATTGCAAGCTTAGCCTTACCCAGCTCAAGTGTGGATGCATAGACAGGATATGCAGACCCTTTGCTGTCAGTACTAGGCTATGTCTGCACAAATATCATGTTGCTTGAGCTCTCCTGTAGTGAAAGTATAGGTGGAGGCTGTTAGTTCCCAGCACTGCATGATCTGCAGCCACCCATGAAGCAGATCAGCCTGGCCTGGCTGGTGACCTGTCAGAGGAAAAGCACCTGACCTGGTTCCGAGGGGAGGCAAGCACACAGCTAGCTGCTATAAATACAGCTCTGGCTGAGAGCACAGGTTTCCAAAACAAAGTCTGACAAAAATCTCTGTGTATAAATTGGTTCCTTCAGGACCTTTAGGAGAATGCTGAGCATTGGGTTTGCAGAGACATCAGCTCCTGCCTCTACTCTTCTGCTCATGGCTCAGCTCTCTCTTCTTCCCAGGTCCTTCAGCCATTCTTCACATTGCTCCACTATGAGGAGAAGAAAAATCCCATGTCAAGATGCCTTAACCATCATTACAACTTTTACACTTTCCTTGGAAACTTGCCCTAGTTGTCTAATGCAGCCACAGGCAGGCTAGAGCCAGCCACAGCCTCTGCCCTGCTGAGCTCTCTTCCAGTTTTGTCTCCTGCAACATCTGTGTTTTGGTTGGTGTTTGCCCCTTGCCTAAGGCTGGGAGCAAACTGGGTAGCACCCAGCGCACCACCAGGGATGGCACATGGATTTGCTGCCAGGACTCTGGCACTTTGGGGGGGGTCCTAACAGACATCTCAGAGAGTGACCCTCAGACCTGAAATAAACATGGTAAAAGGTTTGGGGGCCTCCATAGGGAGTGATGCAAAACATTTATGTGTGTACAGTACCTAGCTATCCATTAGGAAAAAAACATGAATGAGCTTTGATAGCAGGGCAATATTCCCTACATTACACTGATGAGTTACAGCGCACATTGCATGTCATCTGTGTAGAGCCTTGAGCAATAGATGACTAAGTATCATCTGATTTTCTGTTATTAAAAAGTAGGTGAATGTGTGTGTTTCACTAAGGAAGGAAATGATGAAATTGGAGTGACATACTTGGAAAGAGCTCCATTTCAAAACCCCTTTTTCCTTTTCAAGGCAAAGGAGTTGCTGTTAACAACTTCATGCAGGGTTGGAAAAAGCCGAAGCGATAAGAAAGCAGTGTTTTGCTTTTAAGTCTTCTGAAGTTATGATAGTGAGATAGTGATAGAAATTTTATTGTGTATGTTTCCAGTGTAACACTATGGAGCGGGCAGATTTCCTGATGCCTTTAATAAGAATTTGGTGGCTCTTTGAACTCAGACAGTGCCTGGTTGTGCTCTGAATTTAGAAATCGAGCACTGCTCTTAGCAGTGACTTTTTAAAAGATTTCTTTTCTTAATGTAAATCATCTTCTATGTTGACCTTGGGTGAGGCAAATCAATACAGGACTGCTGAAAGCAGTGCTCGTTCTCAGCAGGAATACCAGCGCCAGAGCTGGGCAGCACCCATCAACCACAGCCCCATGGCAGCCCTGCTCTGCCCCATGGAGCCACCAGCTCCCAGCACCCTCCTATGCAACCAGGTAATGTGGACGGTGATGTGAACCCATGGAGGTTCTTCAGTTGTACCAAAGCAGCAGGCTTTTGGGGAGATGCTGCTGATCTTCAGATTTCAGGCCTGTTGTGTGAGACACTCTCACTGGGACCCTCTGAGCTTTGGTTTGTCTGCAGCATCACTATATTCCAGCAGATTACAGGCTCAGCAGTCTGGCTTGGTGGTGCATTGAGCACGATGTACAGACATCATTCACTAAAGGTTATTGCTCTCTATTACTTTAAAGATGGACATGGAGAAGGGAAGGTGTTACTACTTTAACGCTATTGGGATCATATATGCTTATGGCAGATATGCTATAGGCTTAAATTCTTTATGCCTTTAAATATTCCTGTGAAAAACACAGGAAATAACAGATGCAAAATAAACTCAAGGAACTTAATAGCCTGTGCATCACTGTAACTTCCATTATTTCCTGGGTTTGATTAGCTCAGAAACACTGCAGGAAGTGCTTTTTCTTGTGGTATTTTTGCTTCCTCCCCCAGCAGAGTGGAAGCATTACACAACAACATGTGAAAATGAGAGAGACCCATGCTGCTGGTGGGCCAGGTCATGGGAGCGCTGGATTTCTCCTTTCTGTGGCTGTTCCCAGCTCAGGAGCAGAGAGCTGAGGGTTGATATGGCAATGCTCTCCCACTCTCTGCAGCTGGGAATGCCTGGTCCCCTTTAGAGAGGGCTGTAGGGGAGCAGGAGGGTGGGCTGAGGGCAGGCACAAGGCTGGCAGGAGGACACTGGCATCACTTCTTGTTACTTGATGCCTGCAGAGAAGCAGATTGACCTGAGGTGTCTGTCACTTTGGCAATAGCTTTAGGCCAATTTTTACTGTATCTGGATGAGTCTGCTCAGCACCCACATACATCTTAATAAACACGCAGGAGACAATTCCTCATGAGTACTTTATCATTTTGAGGTATTTTGAGATCTCCTTTAGCGATGTGAAATGCCTGTGACCTTCCTCCATCTAGACTGCACACTGACCAGTCAACATTCAGTCTGGTGAGCCAGACCATATGCATTAAATCCTGCATTAAAGCTCTGTTGATAGCATTATGCTTATTAAATAATACAAATATTTTTTCCTGTTTGCCAAACAGTGGGGATCCCTAGTGCACACTGGGGAGGCATGAACTATAAAAGCCTCTATTCTTGTTTAATTAGGCCATACCTAATTAAAATTATTGCCTTCCATTGCTAGCGTTTATAAAGTATTTTCCAACTCAGCATGACTCATGGGGCTGCATGGAGACAGATTGCACTGCAATCTATATGGGATGTGTTTGCCTGTGCTGTGCAATTGTCCTTTATCATCATAAGCAGGGAGTATTTGTCTGAATTACTATTTAGCGTGTACTGCCAGCCATCAGGCCTCTGTGGTCGCTCTTATAAATCAACTGATTAGCCTATTGTGTATATATATGAAATCTGAGTTTGAGATCCAGTCTGGAGCTCTGAACAGACAAATCAATTTCAAGGTAGAAGCAAGATTGTCCCTAGAGTGGCTGATGGGGAATTCAACAGCTTGAGGCTAGTTTGGTAGTCAACCCCATTAAAGCCAAGGTTAGCAAGTGAAACCCACTAGAGAGGAGCCAGGCATTCCCTTTGAGGTGACACCAACCCAAAGCCAGCTCGGACTGATGGGAAGAGGTGATGAGCTGTGGTGGGCTGAGTTTTTGCCTACATTTGCCTGAAGAACAAAAGTGTGTCTGAAGAGAGGGTGGGGTGCTGTACAGCGTGCGTCAGGATGGGGAAGAGGTGCGAAAAAGAAACTGGGACCTGAAGGGAAGAGGCTCAGAAGGGGAACCAGCCCATCTGGTTTGTGCAGGGCAGGAGAGTTCGCAGGGAGTTGCTCCCTGCCAGTTCAGCGGATGAGGGATGGGGCTGTGCTGGAGCAGGTGGGATGCTCAGGGCTGGGGTGAGTGTATGGAGCTGCCTGTGGAGCTGAGAGTGGTTGCTCAAGCAGTAGGATCTGGAGAGATGGTGCTGGTTTTGTGGGATCTTGGCTTGAAATGTGTGAATGCCTGGAAACTCTGTTGTCAGGCTTATAACTGAGTTCCCAGACATGCAGGACTGAGGTTTTGTAGACTATAGGGTTTAGAGCAGCAGTTTGAAGGGTATATTGGGAGGTATATCCACACTGGAAGGATGGTGTGGAGTGGAGAAGAGTAAGATCCTGTGAGAGTCTGTGCTCTTGATGGGAGGCAGGCAGCAAACCAGTTCTTCTGCTGGGGGTTATGCAGGGATGTTCCCCTTCCCTCCCAGACCCCTTCTTCATTCACCTCTGGCTTTTTGCTCCCTTGATGGTACTACAGCACATTGGGTATGAAAGGTGGTAAAGGTGTGACAGTTGAGAAATGGGTGAGGGCGCAACAACAGGCTGCTGATAATGTCAATAGCAGTCACTGAGGGAGCAACTGAAATTAAAAGGCTCAGCTCTTCAAATTACAGCTTGTATGGGTAGCTGAAGCATTTGCTGTGTCCATGCAAGGTGTACAATCATATGGCAACTCTTGTTCTCTTTCACAGCTAGTATTTTTGATAAGTTTTTCTTCCAAGTGTTACTACAATGTGTGAAACATGGGTATGATGCTATTATTGTCTTTTAAGCCAGTATCTCACAAGTAAGACAATGCAAGACATGGAAGTGAGTTAAAATTAAAATCTTACCATATAAATTTAAGTGTTTTGTAGGCTTGCCCATCTGAGATTATAGCAACTTTATTCTGAATGCTGTACCTAATACAAAACAAGATGTAATACCTGCCCTGGGAGCTGATAGTCTAAAAGGCAACGTCTTTTCAAAAAAAAAGGTAATATTTCCGGCTTCATTTTATAGGTGAGAAACTGGGACACAGAGAATCAAATTACTCCCATGTCATGCAGGCTAGGAATTAACATGCCTCTTGAATTTCCAGTTTCATCTTAACCACAAAAACAAATTTTCTGTCTGAGTAGATATGGTTCATTCTGGATTTTAAAATATTTCTTAAATGGAGCGCTAAAATAATTTACAACTCTTGCTGTGTAATGGTTGCTCCCTAAATGCCCAGGTAATCAGCTTTATGGCTGCAGTCTTTTCTTCTCCTGCTGCGCATCAAAATATACATTTTCTTGCCTTGTACAACAGAGTCTTTGGTGCAAGCACTTTTCTTCATTGTAGCTTGAAGAACGGTTGCATGCATCATCCAAATATGAGCTTTGCACTATTTCGGTGGTAAAGCAACAGTAATAAAAATGCCTGGCTTTTCCTCCTGCAGACAACCACTGTGGTAATTAATGTGAATGCACTTACTCGTTAACTGGCACTCCGTTGGCTTTTATGGGTCATTCTTGTGATCTTTTTATTTCTCTTTAATTACACAGGAGGGAGAGAAGAAGCTGAGGTTGTGCATGGAACAGAGCTGCCAGTTGCCAGCTGAAAGGAGGAATCTTGGAGTGACCTTTTCCTGTTGTAGAACACAAAAGAAGTTGATGACCTAATACCCAGCTTAGGTCCTGCTGCCATGACTGATGGGTCAGTTCTCTCCTCTGAGTTGCTGCTGGAGCTGAGCTTTTTTCTGAGATGCTGCCATGCTGAAGGTGCTGCTGAGCCATCTGGATTGCCATGCTCATGTCCTGCTGGGAGCCTGATTTGCCTTCAAATTTAGGAATGTGCTATTTGCACCTTGAGAGCTGAAAGCAGCATCTTGGGCAGATTTTAGTAGGGGCCGCTATTTTTACTAGCAGAAGGCATTGGGTTAGATTGCCTGGATCCCAGTGCTTTTTCAGCAATTTATTTCTTATTTCTTAATACCAGTATTATTATGGGTACCTGAACTTCTCGCAGGGAAAGCGTTGGGAAGAGAGTGTTAAAATGAAATTAGGGGGTAACAAGTTTATACTTGTTTATTCTGTTCTTTCCCCCACATGGCTGTAAGAGACAGGAAACTGAGCGAGACAAACCTTTGGGCTGGACTGAAAAGGTCACTTGCCTCTTTGCATCTCACAAAACCAAGTTCCCTCACACCCAAAGCAGGATAGCACTGCTTGCCCTCCAGTGCTCGCCTATGGGGTGTCTTGCTTTGCTTTCCTTCCTGAGCTAAACCCGAGTTCGGTGAGAGCTCACACACCAAAGCACAACAGAGAGCAGCAAACCTGCCTGTTTGGTTTCATCTGGTTTCACCGGTTTGCAGCTGGGCTGAGAAGAGTTTTCAGTCTAAAAAAAACACCTTGTAGCAGAGGAGTTACTTTTCAGCACCCCTGTACAGCGAATGGTTGCAGCTCTTCCAAAGCAAGAAACCCAGCTCACCTAAACCCCAGCTCTGGTCCTCTCCAGCAGCACTAGAAAGATGAATCTGCCTTAGATTGCCTGGGATGTAGCCAAATGATCTGCATCTGAAAGGGAAATACTGCCAGAGCAGTTAAATTTAGCCTTATTAATTATTCCTGGCAGCTCATACAGTGTCAATTAAACAAGGATTTACATTCCCCAACGATTTTGGCATAGTTTTAACTTTCTATCTGTTTTAAATCCTAAATATGCAATCTGTCTATTAGAAGATGGTTGCTTCCCAAATAATTTAAATTAATGTTATTTCGTGATTGAAAAGGGTTTCTGTACTGTAAGAAATCATTAGTATATGTGTTTTTAGCTTGTCTTTTTTATTACATTTACACGTCATTGTTTGCTTTTTTCTACCGACTGTCAAACTCTAGAGACCATTTAACCCTAGCTGTCTATTTGTCAGAGTTAACACAGGATAAAATGGGGATTGTGGGGTGTGGGTTTTCTTTCTTTGTTTTCCAAAGTGAGGAGTACAATTAGACCACAGGCAGGTATTGCTATGTAACCACTCATTAGAATTGCACCAGGAGCAAGACAGCAGTTTGAATGCCTGGAAGGTAATAGGAGCTTATGCAGAAGTGCAGTGCCACCCTTGTTGCTATCAACTGCACTGCACAAAGCAGTGCTGTGTGCCAGCCTCATGCCCTCTGCAAGGGCAGGAGCTGCACCAGCCTTATGCTGAAGCAGAGGCTTTCTCTCTGTGTGAAAGATGTGTGAGTGACCTTTCTGTGGTGGACATTTCTATTATACCTAATGCTAAGACTCAAGGAATTTCTATAAATGCATCCACAGTGGAACTGAGCACTGGAAATCAATGAAGGCATTGAAAGCAGAATTGTTGCTATGTTGTAACATTATGACATTATATCATTGATGTAAAAGTAATGCGATGATCAATGAAAATAATTCAGGTAGTGAATTCTCCACCCTTTCATGCATTGTGTTGTATCGAACTGATATTAATAATATTAAGCTTCCATTCTTGTCAGTGACAAAAGCAGATCGCTGTAAGCTATTTCAGCCATAAAAAGGGTAAATATCTATGTGCAATAACTGAGCAGGTGAGTAAAAAGATACCTCAGAGCTCAAAGACTAATAATAATATATACAAGAGTTTTGCTAAAGTCACTGTACAGAGCAGAGTGTGTGTTGAAAGACAGAAGCAGATGTTTCACATTGCTTAATAAACACATTCTCAAGTTGTCACTTCTTCATCTTCTACATCCACCACAAGAGATTCAAACTATAATGCCTGTTTGCAAACACGATCGAGTCCAAGTCAGTAAAAGGAAAACAATGCAGTATAAAATGGTAAATTGCATATTTATATGCTTATTTAACATAATCTACTGGGTCTGGGAAGAATTTTAGCTAGGAAAATCATCACAATATCTTACAATAGGTCATCATGCCTCTCTCCTCTGTTCACTGCAGGCTTTCAGGTTATTTTTCTGTGGAAAATAAACAAGTGTAACATTCATTTCCTTTGTAGTCATACCTGCAACCACTTATTCTTACAGCTTCTTATGATAATGAACATAAAGTACAAGCTGGTATCTCCCAAAAAGCACTTCCTTTATCTTCATCAGTTCATTTAAATATCCAAAAATACTTGCAATGATAGTAAAACTAATTATCTCCCTAAATTCAGACCAAGAACATTTTATTCCTAATGTTTTGAGCACTCCTTTATCAAAGAGGCTGATTCTCTTCCAATGAGTGTTTTGTGTAGCTCTGTGTGTTTCTGTGAGAGCTGTGTACACCCATTCTGCTTCAGCAGCTGGTGAGGTGTCCAGTGGTAACCAAAGGGATAAGCTTTTAGGGTCAGATGGGGTAGGAATTAAATTAGTTTGAGAATTTGTGGCTCTTGTTTTAAAACATTAACGAACTTTGGCAGAAAAAAGTGGTCAAGAAAAACCCCACTTGCCTTATTGAACAGCACTTTAAAATTGCATGGTCAACACAAAGGGCAGCTTTTAGCTATATATCATTGAGCAATCCCTAGCACTGTAGCTGAAAATTCCATGTGAAATTTGGTGTTGTCTGCATATTTGGTTGTAGGCTACTACCTGAGTTTGTTATTGTTGTTCCTACTGAATAGAAGGGCTTTTAGAGCCGAAGATAGCACCAAGAAAAGAGAAAGTGATCTCTGTTTCATACCCAACATTATACTTGTAAGAATTGAACAATGTCGGGAAGGTACCTAATGCACATGAAGAGCAATGGTTGGAAACAGGTCATCACTCATGCTTTGGGCAGATCATGCAGTCAGCTTGCATGCTAAAAGACAAAAGCAGCATCCCTGGCTCCCTTGCGAATTCAGATGAGGAAGGATGCTGTCACGCATCAGTAAAAATTGCTTGTGCCATAACAGATAATGGACAAACCTTTATCTTTGAGCTCATTGTCTGGACTTGCATTTAAATATTTTGAATATTCATTAATTTACCTTTTGTTATAATATTTTTTTTTTTTTTAGTTTATGACTATCCAAATGGCATTTTGCTTGAATGGAGTACACTTGCATGGCACTTCAAAGGCTTTGTCCTCCACAGCCTTTTCCAGCAGTTTCTGTACCTTTTGATTTTTGAGAAGTCCTGGGTTGATCTTTGCTCTTTCAGTTTTAAGTAAGTACCTAGTGGTTATCAACCACTGTGTTTAGGACTCAGGGTCAATATTGATGAAGTGAGATCATTCATCATTGAACACTGATTGACTTCAAGACAGCACACACTTCACTAATATGAGTTACGTAGCAACTCAACTAATAGTGTTCTTAGACATAAAATGTGATCACTGAAAGGATTCAAATAATCTTTCTCTATTTTCCACATGATCCCTGTTAAAACTTTGTTTCATAAGCCAAACTCTTTCCTGTAACATTCCTGTAAAGCTGAAGAACCCTTGCTGCTAGCTCATGTGATGAAAGCCAGGATTACTGCAGACTCACACCCAAAGTGCAGCACACAGGGACCAGGATAGTTTCTGGTGTAATTTCTGCCTCTGCAGCTTGGTCCTGACCAAACCTTGTTTTGACCCCATATCTGCCACATTGGGATGTAGGGCCTGGCTGGCCATTTCCATTCCAGGAATGGTGCTGGAACCTCCAGGCCAGGGGAAACAGACAAAATGCCAAAAAAACCTTACGCTTAGAAACACTGTCTTTAAATAATGTGTCTTATTTCTGTAAACTGCAGCAACATTACATGAGAGGCTTTTCTTTCTTAAAAAGTTAAAGTGAGTCAACCTGCAAGAAATACGCCAGCATTTCCCTGAGACTGATACAGCCATGTGTTTTGTGTTGGCATTGGTCAAAGTTACATGCCTTCACTTCGCCTGGCTGTGCCTTGCAAGGGAATGCAGATTGTCAGCTTCAGGATCTCTCTGGAAAGAACTTGCTGTAATTGTAGGGCATCAGGAAACCTCTTTTTTTTCTTTTTTTTCCTTTTTTTTTTTTTGTGAAAAGATGAGAGAATTTGGCAAACAGTGAATAGCACGATCAAATCATTTACAAGTGTGACTCTGAGTTTGTTTCCTTTCCCTGAGCTATTTATGCAGCACACGTTTGAAGGCAAGCTGTGAGTATTATGCAAAGAAAGCTGCTAGCATACTGTCTCCAAGAGAAGATTTAAGATTTAATATCAGGCAGGATCTGGCTCTCAGCAGCTAATAGGAAGAACTCTTACAATAATTTGACAGCCATACTAAAAATGTAGTGTGCTTAATAATGCTTATATTTCCATGTTACATTTCTGCCATGGTGACAAGGATTTGCATGTGTGGACTGAATGAAATACCCACTGATGTGAAATCATTTTTTGTCATTTGTTGTAGAAGCTAAGGTGAGTGTAAGACCCCATGGCATCGGGGTCTCACCCCAGAGCTGAAAGGCAGCAGAAAGGAGAGAGGTCTGGTGTCCATCTGCCCACCCTGCATGAACCCAAGTGAATTTAACTTCTATTTTCTCTGGTACAAACCTTTAACGTAACAAGAGCATACACTTAATGTAGTATCCTGAGCTACACTGCTAAATTCATGTAGACCAGCAAAGTCACAAGAAGTGAATGACAATGGCTGTTGCCTTCATTTCTGTTTTAGCATTGATCTGACACTGTAAATGATGCATTCCTTCTGGCTACCAGAGCCATCCTTCACTGGTGATGAAAAGCAGTAACACCCTGTTTAAAAAAAACCCAGCAAGTTTGCATTAGAAATCCCTTAGTCGTCACTTCAGCTGTAGTAAGAAATGAGAGCAGTCCTCACCACTTGCAGTCGTCTGCCATCATCAACATTATCTTTTCCCAGAAAACATCTACATTTACTGAGATCCCAAGGGCTGTAGCTGATGGGGATGCAAGCTGTGGCTGTGATGGAGACTGAGAGTCACAGGCTAAATGTATTAGAGAGGCTTTGCCTAGCTGGCAGCTCCCTGCTCTGCTCTGTGTGTTTGCCTTCCCTGCCTGTGGAAATAAAGGAGACTTTTGGGTCTTAAATCTCTGAGTACTTGGAGAATTTGACAACTGCTCTGAGTTTCTATTAGCACTGGGGCTGAACAAAACTCAGTACTTCGTGACAAATAGCATAGCTAAGTGCATTCGTTAAGAGAGATGAAGGAGCAGCTTTCAGAGGTAAGGCAGGGATCCTGACTGCGCTATGGTACTCTGCTCCGGGCTCTGCTCCTACTTGCACTGCAGCTAGGCTTTGACCTGCTGGTTTCAAATGTCCTTTCATAACCTGCCCCATCATTATCTACATCAGTGTCTTTCAGCTTGTGGTAAGTTAGGGAAAATATCTTGTGCCTATCTCTGACCACCTCCATTTCCTTATCATTTTTTGGAAAGCCTTTTTTTATCTTACTTTCCAATTTTTTTTTTCTGGCTTCTGAGGCTCCCAGCTCCTTCTGTTATGAAATTCATGCAAGAACATAATGGCAGGAGTTCATGGCAGTTGGTATGATAAGAAAATCTACATGTTAGAATATTCCTGAAATTAGAGCTGGTTGCATGATGAATTTTTTTTTTTAGTTCAGGCATATTTGAATATTTCCAATTAATATCTTGCTATACCAAAAATAATTATTTTTCCGAGAAAAATCCCATTTGCTTTGGTGTAAGCCAGAGGGAAGATACGATCCAATTAAACTGAGAATATGGCATGTCTGCATGGCTGAAGTCAATGTCAAGGCTCCAACTGACTTTAGTGTGGTCAGGATTTCTCTAATAAAGGCTGAACTGCTAAATCAAACTGCTTTGATTGCTTTTACTGGAAGCTCTGCTTGATTAGGCACAACAGAATTTGTACTGTGAAAAGGGATAAGGAGAGGGAGAGAGCACAACAGAAATCAGCCCTGGAAAAAAAATCTGATTGTAATAGGTGACTTGAGCTCATATGCATGAGGCCTCATTAAATGCAGACTATTCAGTCACACAGTTACAATGGCTATAATGGAGGAGTTTTTCATTAATTATTCAACAGCAGGGAGATCTATATTTTGCCTGAGACTGACACCTTTTACCAGCTGCTTAAAACCTTACTGTCTCTGAACAACTAGTATCAACATGGGTTTTTTTTTGCCCTTTTAGAGTAGTCATTATGCTGAGCTTCCAGGTTGTTTAAGATATCTGAGATCCAAGTATGGGTGTGCTGTTACAAATAGCTAATACTTATAATTGCTATTCATTTTCATATGTTTGATTGGCATCTGATTAATACACTTGTTTTTTCTCGGTTGTAATTGTGAACCAACAGTGGCCTTGATCTTTCTAACAGTCTAACTGCATTCCTGTAACTAATCCCAGTAGATTCATTTTAAAAGGACACAGTGACTCAAATCCATGCCTAGGATAACACTACTGAAATTAGTGCTTTCCACCAGGGATGAATTTATCTCAGCATCTAGAAGTGCCTTTAGTGCATACAAAGGGATCATTAGCAGTGGGCCCTGACCATAACACAATTACATGGATGACCAGTCAGACTTCTGACCACCTGGCTTTGAAGTTGTCATTTACATGAGGAGTTTTTTGGGGTGCTCTCCTCCCTTCTCGTAGGAAAAAAACCCAAAACAAACCCTTGCAACCCCACGTGTTGGCTGAGGTTGTTGAAGGGGAACTGAGATTTATGCTAAATTCTAAGAGCAGCTTATCCTGAAATAAAAGCCCAGATGCTTCCTGTAATGGACACTGAAATTCCAACACAAATTTAAATGGACATCTTTTATTTTTTTAAAGTCTCGTTAATTGTAAATTAAACAGAAATTTGGGCCTCTTGTATGGTGACTGTTGCAGCAGAGGACTACCCACCACTCCAGTCCTGTATTTTTGGAGTGTTCACTGTTGACAAACACAACATGCAGGAGGCCAATATGCAGTCAGCTAGTCTCTCATCACTCTGAATACCATCCCAGCATGCAGGCAAGGCAAGGACAAGGCCATCTTCAGAATATAATCCTGCACAACCGGAGGCTGACATCTGCTAAACTCTCCCAAAAGGCTTCTACTGTCTGTCTCGGATCAGGCAGAGAGCTGGCAGCAAGGAGCCATGCTCCAGTGCAGTTGCAGATTCATCAGGCTGCAGTCTGTGCTGCAGAGTTTTGACTCTGCAGTTCCAAAGGAGATGATTTAAAGAAGGGGTGAATGGCTATGCCAAGCATTTCCAACACTGTTCATATCCAGAAAGGGAGCTTAGATCCACACGACTCAACACTCAAGTTTGGAGAAAATGTTGGTACACTGCTCATACTACTGAAAATATTTATTCAATTTTTAATTAAGAGGATGCTGTAAGCATATCATTGTGCATATCCATTTATTTTACATCCTTTCCTCTCAGATTAGTGAGTTTTTAAGATCTCTCACCCTTGAAAGACCTGGCTGGGTTTCTGAGCTACAGGGTGGGATCTTCAGAAATTGTCATGCAAGGCAGGGTTTAGACAGTTTAACAACAGCTGAATAGCACCTTATCAACTGTGCTGAAACACAGTACATTTCACCATCCCGGGGCTGAACTACCCTTCTGTCTTTTCAGATTCATGGCAGACTCTTTGCATATGCAGCACCTGCAAACAACATCCCCATAGTGATTGCTGTCCCTCTTTCTGCTGTCTCCTGCTGCAGGGAATGTCACAGGTGATAAAGTTAAAGGCATTGATTACCAATGTAGTGCTCGTCATTCTGAGTAATTCTGGATTAGTACAAATCTTTGTGTAATTGCATTTATTATGCAAAAAGTATCTGTGATTCTATGAAGAAAAAAAATTAAAACCTTTATTTGCATATGAAGATGATGACAAACTAGCAGGGCAGATACATTTGTAGAAGACTTTCCAATCACCTTGGTTAATGCAATTAATGTGTGAGATCAGTGAAGTCTCCCTTTATATATATGTACACCTTTCTTTTGTTTACAGTATTTCCATGCTTTATGCAGCCCAAATGATTCCAAGAGCAGCCTTCAGACAAGTTTAACTCAATTTATATTGCCCCAGACACCCAGTGGGGATCTCTGTGAGCCCACGTCAATCCTGTTTGAGGAGGTTTGATTTAGCACAGCTGGCTGGGACTGTTTCAAGAGCAGTTAAGCTCTGGCTGGGCCACTTGGTCACCATTAGTTTCCCAGGAGATTAAAGATTGGCTTTTGGCCTTGGCTGGTTGTTTGCTTTGCCTTAGGGGCTGCTTGGTGGTCAGCCTGGTGCTTGGTATTTCTGCCTGCTCTGGTATTGTTCCTGCTTCAGGACCTGGATTCCTAGCACAGCTTTTCTGCTGCCAGGTTTTTGCCTGGCCCCTACCCACACTTCATCTGCCCTTCAGTACCTCCCTCAGAGAAAAAGAAGTAAAAGCCAAGAAATCAACCTCTGTAATTAATTCCTGTGTTTATTTGTACATCTTACTTGTAAATCCAGTGAAGGAGCCAATAGAATTGCAGGTCTTTAAAAGGAATTGGTAAGAACAAATATCCCTTGGAGTAAGGGAAAGTATCTTGTTTATGTTTGCAGTGCCAGATTCTGCTGCAGTTCATGCTGACATGCTGGTTCTGCTGGGGATGAATATGTGCTGGTCATACTGGTGTCTTTCTGTTACTTACTGGCATATTTTTACTCCTTTAAAAAATGCTTTGTATCTATTTATCTAGTTTGCATCTGAAACCTTTTGATAATATAGTCATTTATATAATGTCTATGGTATTTGCATTTTCAGGCTCCTTTGTAAGATGGTTTACAGAGGATGAGGCAAGTGCTGTAACATGGTACACAGGTGTTTTCAGGTTTGTTTTCTTTGGTTGAATCTTGAGTACAAGTTGCTGTAATATAAGCAGGCTTGATTGCAAGAAACGTGGAGGAAGAAAAAGGAGAGGAAGGTTAAATGATCCCTGAGCAGTGCATTTTCTCTGTTTTGTCTGCAAAATCAGCCCTTTAGTAGGCATATCTGTTATGCTTTTATGTTTGGGTGGTCATATCTTTAGCTTACAGTAATACTACTGGGCTGAAATTAATATTATTTCAGTAAACTCCTTGAGGCAAGTTGTGTTTATGTTTTTCCTGTGTTTCAACATAATGTGCATCTGATCAGAGAGTATTGCTTCTTTGCTGATGTATGCCAGTAGCCAGTTTCCTGTAGGTGAGATGTCTCACAGAGCACAATACAAATTTGTATATAAGCAAGAGGTAGCTGTTGGAATTTATGCAGACAGTAATGGACCCTTATTTCTATTTTAGTTCTAATACAGTGCTGGAAGACAAAAGATGAGAGTGTGAATTAGTTCTAGAATGTGGGTTTGCCACATGATTCACTCTGATCTTGGCTGAACATATACCTAGACTGTAAATGCACCTTGTCAGTGAAGCAACTTCTGTCTTCTTCATAATTGTTATATTAGCAGTTTTGTTTTCTTTTAAGGTGTAACATGCCTTTAAATGAATCACTGAGGAACTTATTTGTGTGGTGCTTTGTCTTTATTCAGATGTTACTAAGTCAGCTTTCCACTGCTACGTATTGAGAGAGAGCTAACTAAGGTTGTATTGCTTGTGTGTGTGGCACCCTATGTTCACCAGAGAGGTAGATCACTAATGCCTTACACAGGCAGATGCTTACCATAGTTTCTAATATAGTGAGAGCAGCATATGTTGTTTCTGACATTAATCTACATGGTAGATCTGAACCTCATTTATTTTATTTCTAAGTCATCATTTCACTCTGATAATTTTATCTTGAGAGTAACATTTCTCAGCAGTATTGGGGAAGTTTTTTTATCAGCATAGTGAATGTGATTTGATGTCTTGAGATAGAACATAATTTCTGTCTGTCATTGTCTTGCTTGTCAATTATCTCTGGTATGACTCAAGACACTACTAGGCATTATTTTAACGGGGTCTCTAATATAGTTTATAATCCAGATTACTGGTTGGTAGCCACAGATACCACTGACTTCAACTGAAGTGGGGATCATAAGCATTAAAATTAAAGGTTAGGGGTGAGATCTGTGTGGGGTTTGTTGTTTCTTTTTTAACACCCACACACACCAGAATAAAATAAATGTTCTTGGCACCCAGGGGAATGGGATCTCACCGTGTCTGAAACTCAGCCTGCAGAAATAGAAGTGCACAACATTCAGAGGGCAGCTCTGAAAATTGGTCTCCTGAGCCTGTGATGGTTTATTGTTCTGAACTGAAGGCAGGGTTCATGGTCCCTACTACTTTCAGGCCCTAATCTAACATTGTTGTCCCTGCTCCAAATTCAATCCCAATGGAATGAACAATGGGTCCCCTAACTCTTCAGCCTCTGCTGATCCACAGTCTAGCATTTGTCCAGCCTCATTAGTCAAGCAGTACCCAAGTACACTCATAAAAGTTGAGGAGGGGGAAAAAAAAAGAAGCAGGCAGCAGAATGTTCTAAAATATTTATGATCTTTATTCTTGAGGTGTGACAAGCACGGGAAACATTAGAGAGGAACTGCACTGCCTGCTGAAGTGTTTAGAGATATTTTGATTGCTTACTTCTCTAAAAATAAATCTGAATGTTTTGTTATAAAAATTATTAATATTTTTCCTTTCATGCTTACAAGTAAAACTTTTATTTACCAAACTCTGATTAGCATGTAAATACAGATCTAACATTGTAAGTGAATAACTGGAAATTGTCTCATAGGTTATATGTGACTGTCCTATTTGTTATAAATTAACACAGCATAAGCCTAGAGATTGAGAATGAAATTTGCCTTTAGAATATGAAAAACTGTATTGCCTACTACTATTAATTTTGAAATAATTTATTAGTAATAGTTATAAATTTCATAAACAGTTATAAATGTTATGTTATAAATGGTTATAATATAAATGTTACTTCAGTTTCAATCTTCACATAGACGCTTCATGCATGGCACTTTACAGTTTTCTCAAACTTTAGGTAGTGATTTCTTTTACTATAACGTGTGGTTTTTTTCATGGATTTCTGTATTTTCAGACCTCATCCAGTGCACAGTGTTTCCTGCAAGTGTCACAATTTTAGCAATTGATCTCTTCTTGCAGCAACGCAGGAAAATCTTTCTAGATTCTCTGTTCAGGGTCCTGAATGGACTACGAAAACACAAACCCAGCTGACTTGTGCCAATTTCTAGCTTTTCATGTCTCTGTTATATGCTCCTGAACACCTTGACTTTTCATAAAAATATCACTTTCTTGTCAGCTGGGACCATAAAAAGGGTTTGTTTAGGTTTGTTTTTTCTTTTTGTCAGCATTTCCCTTTGCTTCCATTTTGAGTGAAGAGGGGAGTTTTTGCTTTCCTATAAGCCTGTCATCTGACCTGGTTTTGCATTAAAAGTCACCATCAAACTGTTGAGAACAACCTATGAAACATAATGAATGGAGATGAGCTGGAGGAAAGTGGTAAGAAACATGTATATTCCTTAGAGGTGTCAAGGAAAATTGAACAGGACCTACTAAGGCATGAGGAAGGCTATGATTTTATTTACTGTTTCAAGTTGCTTGAATTCCTAAGAAACCATCCTTTTTATATTTTTATTAATATATGTAAAGCAGTGCATAACTATTTATTTTTTTCTGACCTTAAATGTATATGTTTATGTTCAAAAAGTATCTGATTTGTAGTATAAAACCTTTCATGATAACACTAATAAATAATTAATAATTAATCAATTAAAAGTAGCACTACTTTTTCACTTTCTGTCACAAATTTCCCAAAGTCTGAAAGTAGAGCCTATACCTATAGGGTACACTCAGATGCATCTGAAAGATCTTGATCCGTGTTGATACTAATTTTCAGCAGCAGACAGCAATTACTGAAGAATTCTGGTCAGCAATCTTAGCCTTATTTACTTTTACTGCAAGATAAAAAGGCTACTTAAGAAATGCTGGATTCTGGCCACCTCCCTGTTATTCCCATCCAACTGAAAAGAGAGTGGTTCGAAGGAGGCTTCTGGCCAGGAGCCATGATAGCCCAATGCTTTTCCAAAAGGGAAGAGGATATAAATGGCCAAGACACAAGACTGCATGTTCCCACTCACTTGCAGACCATGTGTAACTGAATTTTGTTACTGGTATAATTAAGTAGGTCTAATTGAGACACACTGAGCATGAGCTCAGTACTGGCTTTGCCAAGGCATGGGCCTTTAGTCCATGCAAATGAGGGAAGTTCTTTGCTTGGGTTTGTGCTGCTTTCTCCCTTTTGCATCCAAAAATGCCTGCAAGCACCAATTGTCAGGAGGCAGGAAAACTTAAAGCACCTCTTAAGGACTGATGAACACGCTGGTGATTAAGGGAAGAAGTAGGAAAAGGAAGTGAGGTACCATGCTCTTTGGGAAGAGATCTACCATTTTGTTAACTTTGTTTGGCACCTAGTACAAAGGGGATCTTTGCCTAGGCTACATGGGCAAGTGCTGCAAAAGACTAATTGAAAAAGAGGAAATGTGTGTACATTTATGGTTTTATTAATTGTAAAAATCTATTTACTTGTTTTTCCCCAACCTGAGCAATGTAAATAATTTAAACCCAGAAAGTGTGACAGTGGGGAAATAATTGTTTCAGAAAGTTTCCGAATGTGTCCTTATAAAAGTAATCTAGTTTCTTGTTTGAAATAAAGCAACAAGAAAATGATTGGAAAGTTGCCACCTTCAGAGATGCAGCACAGAGAAGAAGCGAAGAAAAGAAATTTATTATGATGTCTCCAGTAAGGAGACGGTTGTCTCCTGGAAGGAGAGAAAAACCATGCAGAAGCTATTTTTGGGTGCCTTTTGGTGAACACTTCCCCTTCAGGCTTGCTGTTCTTTTAATAGAGATTACTTTTTTTTGTATTTATGCTGGTGCTTTGCACTATTTTGGAAGTAGGAAGGTATGTCTGAAATGTTACCGGTGTCTTTATTAAAAAATCTTGCAGATAAAACTGTTTCACTGACAGGCTCAATTATGCATTAGGAAAAAAAGAGCATGTTATACATTGAATCTTTTGAGCAATTTAAACTGAGATCTGTCTGCCAGGTTCATGAATGTCTGTCTGTGCTATTGAAACTGAGGGAGACAGACTGAATTGACTTTTAATGCAGTCCCTATTTGAATCCAGAGGATCCTGCAACCAGAATGATCTATAAGCAATTTTTGGACTATGAGGAGAATGAAAATAGGTCAAACTTTCAGTATGTTTTTCAGCATCTGGTTCACTTCAAGTACTTGATGTTTGAGCTATAGGTTTTCTGCATTTTGTATTTATCAACAGCAAAAAGGAAGTCCTTGTAAAACTAGCTCAAACAAAATTAGTATAAGGGGAAATGTTCCCTTAATTCCCTTCCAATAAATGACCGTGGACAAAGTAGGAAGCTGAAGGTTGTGAAGAGTATGGCAAGAGAGAGGGAGAGGGAGCGTGTAGATAGTCTTCAACCCCAGCAGTAAGCAGCCTTTTGCTTTATCAAGGTTCTTCTGACCATGAATTTCAGCTATGAATCCATTTGTCTTTTCTCTCAACCATGTAACTTTTCACAGGTAATTTTCTGGAATTTATGTGGATTCCCTTCCTTTTGGAGGAATGTCAGTTGATTACATGAGATACAGCAGAGAAACAAACCCATGTATTCTGAATGAAATTTACTTCTTATGTTGCAGTAGAACAGACTATGACTTTCATAAGCAATTATAAAAAGTTTTATGAGCTACAGTGTAGTTTTTTTTTCAGATACTTAGAATTCTAACGACCACCATAAAGCATACACATTCTTTGGATATAAAGTTTAGATTAAGGAGTGTTTGATTGCTCCTATTAAACAATAAAAAAAAAAGATTAGATCCATTTGAGCAACTAGCCTGAAGTTCTTTTTTATTGGTATTTGTGAATTGGAACAATGCTTGTTTTTCTGTATCTCTGCAAAGGCATCCTGACAGTGTACGCTGCTTTCAGGGTGGTGTACCATTCACTGATCCTGGCTGGAGGCAGTTTAAGTGGGGATGTGGATAATGTAGTGCAGATGCTTTTCTGTTTCTTTTATCTAATATTTTCTGCCTTCTGCATTTGCTTCAGTGTTATGGTGGTTGTCAGTCTGAGAGTGGATGGCTTATGGGTACAACTGAATTACTTAATGTTGAAGTCACAGATAAAAGTATGTTTCTACAAGACTGTTTTATTGTACTCCTGATCAAACTGCTCTGATGTTAATTTTGATGGACGATGATATCCAAATGATTACAGGGCAGGCTGTTAATTCCCTTTTGATTTAGATGAGGTATTAAATTATCTCTAATTCAATCTGGCAGTCCAATATTTTGACAGTATGTTTATGTTGCAGTCTTACCTCTCCTCCAGCTGCTCACACATAAAACAATCCAAGTGTTGTCCTGAGCAGGCAGATATACCTATACTGGTGACAGTTTGGGCTGAGGTGGTCAGAGAATTCGCATCTCTCCTGAGATATGGGAGCTGCCTGGGGCAGGAGGGACCTGCTGAATGCAGGAAAGGAAGCCTTGCCGAGGCAATTCAACCTGAAGTTGGGCTCTCCCAGGTGAATTATTGTGGAGAGTTTAAGCTCAGTTGTGCTGCCAATCAATCCCTCCTTTTAGTCATGCAAAACCATTTACCGCTAATTGGAGTTTATATTAAGTTAAAATGTGCTTCTGCTTTGACAGGCTGAGAGCAGCTTTGTGGTCTCCACCTGTGCTGGGTCAAAGCTGGAATCCTCTTTATTTTGTGAGACCGGATAAGTTAGGCAGAGGTCTGAAAAGCAATCCAGGTGCTCGCAGCTTCGTGTATCTTTACAAGTGGAACCAAGTGCTATTTCCAGATGACCTTGATCAACCCTTTTAATTAGGCGATAAATCGCACCTCTCCCATCCCATTGTCTGCCGGGTGGTGGCACAGGTGCTACAGATGATGGAGCTGAAGCCTACTTATTTTTTGAGGGCCATGTTTTTTCTTTTTGGGTGAATACAATGCGAAGCTGTGAGCTGGACTGTGGCATGTTCTGCATTCACTGTCTGCTCAGGAAAATGCCTGGAATAGCTGATATATCACCTGTTTAAAAAGAGAGTAAAGCAGCATTTTAAGCTTAGCAAAACCTTCAAATCACTGGCTAAGCCTCTGTTTCTGAAATAAATTCCCAGAACTTCTATAGTAATTCTTTCAGAAATTACTAAAAATATTTGTGGGATTATTCTGAGCTCAGAAAGCAGTAAGTGTCAGGCTTTTAACAAAGATGTGAAAAACACAGATAGTTCTGGCCTATCTGCAATAATCATATTAGTGTTTTGCTGCTAGAAAGCTTTCTCACCCTGAGCTGTGTTTTTTCCCTTTGTAAATTATACATTAATAGTACTCTAAAAGTCTTCTCTGGTTTTAAAAAAGAAAAAAGTTTTAATAGAGGAGAGAACCAGTTTTGGTATTTTTGGTGTTGTTGTTTACTTTTTTTTTTTTTTGAGAAAGTGAGTTTCTCTTCAATGAGCTTTAGAAACTAAGGGAAATAGTTTCTGAGGTACAGAAGATACAGTGAACTTTTGTATAGTCTATTTTTTGAGTATGCTGCCTTCAGTAACATCACTTGTATATGTCTTTTTGTTTGAAGTTACCTGTATGCACATTGAAGGCTATTGCATTTTTTTTTAACACTATTTAAACTGCAAATAAAATTCAAGTCAGTGCAAAATACTTAAGGGGTGGACTGAGGGGAAAACAATGCAATGACATGATGTGTTCTCTATAATTCCTAGTAGTAGCTGAGAGCATCTTTCAGAACACCCAACAGGTGACTGATTTGACCTCTCCTGGGCACTTGCCTGTTTTCTTAGGGCATGGATAGAAGACTGAATGTTAATTAATAACATTATGCCCTTCTATAGACTTACCCGTTACAGCTGCCTCTTGTCTGCCACAGGTGCTCCGATTTTGCCATCTCAGAGAGCAAGCAAAAGAGCACCTTCACGATCTGCCCTCCAGAGCTGCCCGTCGGGGCTGCATCTACTCTCGCCCCTCAAGCGAGGCGGCCTGAAGGTGCCCGAGGAAGGAGCCGCAGGACAGGTTTCCCCGCCAGCAGATGCGGGGGGCGGGCGAGATGGGCCTGGCCCGCCTCCCGGGGCGGAGCGGGGCGGACACAGACGCGAGGCGGGCGAGGTCGGCCGCGGTGGCGGCGGCAGGGAGCAGCAGGGGCCGCCGCGGCCACAGCATCGCGGTGCGGTGGCAGGGATGGAGCCGTGGAAGCAGTGCGGGCAGTGGCTGATCAGCTGCAAGGTGCTGCCGCCCAACCACCGGGTCACCTGGGATACGGCCCAGGTCTTCGACCTGGCGCAGGCGCTGCGCGACGGCGTCCTGCTCTGCCAGCTCCTCAATAACCTGCGCAGCCACTCCATCAACCTCAAGGAGATCAACTTGCGCCCGCAGATGTCCCAGGTGCGACCGCGGGTCTCCGCGTGCTTTGTCTTGAGGCTTCTGCCCGCTCGGAGGGGGAACCGCGGGGCAGGGGAGGTCGGACGCGCCTGCGGCTGCAGCCCGGAGCAGCTCCTGCCGCTGCGGCAGGTCTAACCTAGGGCTCCTTTTCCCTTTCTCCCCTCCCTGCGCCGTGCAGTGCGGCCGGCCCGCGGGCTCGGCGCATCCCGGGTGGTGGGAGAGTGCGTGACCGACGCTCCGGGCCGGCGGCTCCCCCCAAATCCCCCGTAAGGGACTGTTTCCTGCAGCTGGGGCGGTTTTTGGTGGGAGCCCTCCCGTCCCCTCCACCGGTCGGGGTGGCTGCGCTGGGAAGTTCCCTGCGGTAGTCCCAGCGTCAGCTATATAACGTGTCTATGTATGTTAATAATCTGTATGAACACCTTATAGTAGAAAGTGATCTCTTGCTTCTAGCTGTTCTGTATATACCTGGGAGCTTGGGAAGGGAGGACGAGGGAGCGGGGAGGTGGTGCTGGCGCCGGAGGGTGGGTGGGGTGGCCGGGGGAGAGGGGCCTGCCCTGATCACGTTGCGGGGACCTGGGCAAGAGAAGCGGGGGCAGCGCTCACCAGAGGCCTCTGCATCTTTTTGGTACCTGTGAAGCTGACCGTTAAGGAATGATCAGTGATGAGAAACCGTGTTCTTGGCAGCTGGTTGCCTGTGTTAGAGTGGCATTTCTTTTTTCTTAAGACCCTTTGGTATGTAGATTTGTAAATTAGTATTTTGGTTAAATTGTAACGCAATGTTTTCCAAACTCATCCCCTTTTAAGCGCATTTTTTTTAGTGGGGACTGATGTTTTGCTACTGTGCCTTATAAAGCTAGTTATAGGTATTGAGATAAGATTATATCAATAATTCAATGAGAAGAGGTTCTCTAGATACACGACTTCCTGTCACTGTTTCATATGCAGCTATGGCTCCGCAGAGACAGTAGCACCCAAGCAGATGTCGTCTGAAAGGAAGCTTAACTTCTGAGTGTTTTGTGTGTTTGAAATCATTGAGAAATGGACACGTTGTAACACATCAGTGTTACGATTCTGTTTTAGATCTGGAGGAATAAAAACTACTGTTCCTGTTTAGGACATTGGCAAAAAGCAATGGTAGTGAATTACACTTTTGGGAGGAACATTCTTTGTACACATTTACTCTCAAAGCCAGTTATTTTCTATGGTTTAATTCCTTTTTTTAGCAGCTATGTTTTACTACCAAGAGGACGTTTTCCATAAGCCCGCAGTACAGAAAGGGAAAAACCTATTGGGTGTGTTTCAGCTGGTCAGAATACAAACTCCCAGACCATAGATGAGCTGGGTGTGAATGGTATAAAGGCTGTCCCCATGCACTTGAGAGCCCAAGTGCCTGCTTGAACTGCATACGCAGAGGCAATGCTTTATCTGAGCAACTGAGAGACCCAGAGGGTGGACTCCTCCAAATGGAATCAATCCAGACAAGTTCTCTTGTTGCAGTGTACAAACTCTGTGAGAGTTTCCGGACTTGCTGGTCTGTACCAGAGCCCTGGTTGGTATTTCATTCCAGTTTGATTGCTTCCAAACGGACCCTTTTTCACCTTAGCTTGCAGAATGAGAAATATTTTGCATATGAACTGTTGGAAGTGGTTTCTTGCCTTGCTTAGAAGGGATAAGGGATAAATGTATGGAACCAAATTCTCTCATGATACTACACTACCTTCTGGGTAGCTAACTCACTGAATCAACTTCAGTTAGAGATGAGTGATGTTGCTTGCTTGGACCAGTATTACTTTTATTTTTGATGAACTGAAACCATAGTGGTCTCCTCCTGTTTCCTAAAAATAAATATCAAAATGCACTGCTGTCTTCTTTCTTATAACAGCATTGGGATTTTAGGTGAGTATTTATTTCTCCAAGTGCATTTGAGCTATGGATTATAACTGTATATTTTGAATGATTTATAATGAATATTTTGAACTTGAGCTTTGTGTATGTATAATGTAGCTACTGGAGTTGTTTCACAGCTGTGATAGTTGCCTCCTTGTCTGTGTGTCTGCATTTTGACTGAGGAACCTGCACCCCATGGTGCTACGGACTGCTTTCTCCAGTAGTATGTTTCTGCCTTACAGCGATTTCACCCTTGAATTAGGGGGTATTTTTGGTGGATCAAAACTGATAATAGATAACTCTATGCAGCACTACAAGGAATGTTACATTTGCTTGCTGTGAGATCAAGATTTGGCTATCTTAGCGAGGCTCTGTAGGGTTTACTGAAAAGCTTCCTGGTCTCCCTGATGGTGTTTTCTGCTGCAAAACCTTGGAATGGCTTGGAGGATTCTTATCACACACAGTTTTTGAGCAATTAACACAGAGAATGAGAAGGATGGATGAGGGCTTCATGAATGGGTCTTGTATAATTTTAGCCTTGTCTCTTACTGCTGTTGACAGTTGTCAGGCTTTTGTCTGAGAACCAAGTTTTAGTTTCTTGGGGACTAGTTATAAATTCAGCAGTGCCAAAGAATAGAAGTATGAGACATGATGCCTCAGGCAGACGTGGAAGTAGATGTCAGGCCTCTGACAGAAAAGATTCAAGTCTCTTCCATTACACTACATACTTTTTTCAGAATCAGTGTGGCAGATGAGACATCAGTGGTGTTCATCAGCTTTGCTCAGTAGACCTTGGTGTAGCCCTTATAAGCTGCATCAGAAGTGTAGAGGGACCATGACTGGTGCTACTGCTTCAGATGCTGCTTTTTGGTGGAACCTCGTTCAGTCGAATGAGGAGGACTGTTGCTTTGCTTTTAAGCACTCAACTGCTGCTGGCTTGTGGGGCAGGAATAGAAATTGAGACTGGTGATGCTCAGCATTGCAACAAAAACACGTGCTTTACCAAATGGCAGTGGATATGTTCTCTTTTATGGGCTGGCTAGCACAGGGAACTGAATGCCTTTGTCCCACCACCAGCCATGCACCTTGTGTCACAGCTGTTGTGGGTAGGCTGTTTCATGCATTTGAAACCTGCGGATTTGGCCTCCCTACCTCTTTGGAGTTAACAATGGCTGTGTAAGAGAAATGCCTCAGTGGTTTTAGATTGCAAAACGTTGGGTTTAGAGATTTATTTGAATGCTATCTGGTTTTGTCTGTGTTTCTTACTTTTATGAAAATATTTATATTTGGTTAGTGGAAGTTGTCCTTTGAAGAACAGAAGCTGATTCAGTCAGTTACACTTTCCAGAAAGTAAGCCTCGGATGTGAAAGTGTAAACCTTGCATATATAAAGGACAAGCAGTGTTCTTGCTTTGCCAGTGAGTGCTCCATCTCTGGGTTGCCAGCTGAATGTTGCCTAGCTCCTGTCTGAGAAGTCTGTATGTCTCAGTGCGAAGTCCCATGTGAAAAATGACACATGGGCTTTGTATGAGATTGGAAACTTTTGGTGTCAGGGACGTTTATGTCTAGGCTTTTCTTCTCAGTGACTGAACAGAACAGCAGATTCTTGGCTTTGTTAAGAGGTCTTGTGTCAAGGCCACAAATAGCTTTTCTGTTTGAAATCCCGTGAGCTAGCAACATCACTTGCTATTTTGAAGCAGCACATGTGACATCAGAAAAGAAAATTTAGATGAAGGCTAAACTAATGTCTTTTGGCTCTTTAACTACAGAGGAGTCTGCCTGATTGAGACAGACTTGAGAGCTGGTGTTGTGAAAGCTGTCTTGCAGCAGCCACCATGTGAAAAAATGTTAAACTTTGCAGCAACTGGGATTGTTGCTGGAAGAGGGAATGTGCTAACTGAATCACAGAGATGTGACTGGCATGCTAGTGTGTTGTTGGGTTTCCCCCGAAGTGTGCCACCAGTGCCTGGTGACAGAGATGGATGATGGAGCACTGCAGCTCAGCATCTAAGTCTTCCATAGGAGCTCTTCACTGTAGCAATTCATTTTTCTCAGATGCTGCCTCTTGGCTGATGTAGGCTGGTGAAAATAATACAAATAAAAGTGATCCATAACAGAGACTACTAATCCTAATGTTTAGTCATAATCATACAAGAACTTTAATAATTTATCACCAGAAATATAAAATTTAAACCAATGGATTATGATAGATTTGCAGATGATGTCATCTGTTTAATGCTTATCTTTCATCTTTAATACTTTGCAAACTAGTTTTGAAATGTTTTTTGCAAGGCATTTAGTTAACTTATGAGAGATTGCTAAACAGGAGAAGTACATTTAATGCAATACTGGGAGTTTACTGAAAGGGATGTTGACATAGATTAAATATTAAAAATAACTATTTCCTATTATTCTAATAAAAATAAATATCCCTCACTTTGTATTAAAAGTCCAAATACGTTCTAATTTTAGGGAGTTGCTTTTTTTGGTGGTGACCAAGTAGTCCAAAGGAAGTTCATTATCTTTGTCATCCATGTTATATCTTACTGTGGCAACTGAGCATTTGAGCAGGACTTTATTTTTCTTGTTTACAGTGATATCAGGTAGCCTCAGGATGTGGGTGTACAGAGTGACATACCTCTGATTTTGCTTTGATCCTGCCTTTGGCTTAGGGCTTCCACACTCTCACAAATGATAACCATGATCTCCTGCCCCGAAATCAGTGAGTGTGTATCCCAACTCTGAAAGTTTCCCTCAGGTGGGTACACTCAGGCATGCTTTCACTGATGCCTGCCTGCCTCCCTGCAGACACACTGCTTGGTTTTGCCTTTTTTTTTTTTTTTTTTCCCTTCCAAATTTTAGCCAAGGAGAGCATGCCAAATGCCAGGGTACCCAACTTTGTGCGCCACGTAGCTCTACAAATGTGGAAATGGAAATTGACTTTTGACTCTGCATGTTGTCTTAAAGAGAAAAAGCGATATGTGAGTGGATGTGCTGACCCTTTATGTATAAGAATGTGCTTTAGGCCTGGGACCAGGTGAGCTGAATGAGAAAATAAAAGGGACTTGGAGGGGTGGCACTTCCCGGGAGCCACGGGATATCAGTAATAACCTGTTTTCCTTGGGCAGAGAGTTATGTGAGGGAACTAGTGTACAAAATAGCTCTTATTCCATGTTTGCTTGTTATGTTAGGTGCTAGCTTATTGAGTTAAGGAAGTACTACAAAGATACATTTACATTAATAGTTTATCTGAAACTGCTATACTTTTGGGGTTTGTACCAAGACTGGGAACTGGTTCAATTTTTATGCATGTGTAGAAAGATGTGTTCAAATACCCCATTTTTTTAAATTATTTAAAACTGACTGTGAGCAATTGATGTAATTCTTTAAAAAATATTTTTTTTTAACTTTCTAGATTTTTTTTTCAGTCTCTTTGCTTACTTCTTGGTCCTTTGG
Source organism: Neopsephotus bourkii (assembly GCF_033783945.1). Taxonomy (NCBI): domain Eukaryota; kingdom Metazoa; phylum Chordata; class Aves; order Psittaciformes; family Psittacidae; genus Neopsephotus; species Neopsephotus bourkii. The sequence continues at coordinate 1,351,585 of NW_026900760.1, read as the reverse complement.
TAGACTAAAGGTCTTTAGCACATTTAACTTGATATCCATGATTCATCTAAATGAAAACTGTATTGGCCATAAGATGCACTATAAGTAAAATATATATATCCAGGTATGTTGTGTATACGTATGTGTATCTTATACATGTTGGACTTGATAAAATATTTTGAACAAATATTTATTCAAAGCAAAACCTTTATATGTCCTCTATGTTTTGTGCTAAGAAAAGCAGCTGACAAAGAAGCAGTGACCCAGTTTTTCTAGGTAATTTTCTTACCTTAAGAAGATGGAAAAAATAGTACTTGAAAGCTGATGTAGTGATTTTTTTTGTTTATAATTTATTTTTTTGTTATTGATTCACAGTGGTTCTTTTTGGTTGGGTTGGGGGGAGGGAAAAGTGCAGTTGTATTGTAAATCTTATTTTACATGCTATATTTATCATTCAGGTATTAAATACAATGTATGCATCTTACAGGGAATTGTCTCAAATGTCCCCTCCTGCACAAGATTTTAGTGCCCTGGAAGCCTTCTAATGCATTTACAGGAAAAATATTAGTACTGGCCTCTTACAGAGGCTATAGTGTGTGCCACCAGTGGATAATTTAAGTGAATGTCTATGTATTTCATGCTGCTGTGTTATGTAGGAGAAGCTGTTATTTTCTGAGCCTAGTCTGACATAGGTGGGAGACCTGTGATAGTGACAAGTTGATTATGAGAAGAAGCTAATAAATCAAAAGGGCTCAAGCAGAGAGACAAAAATAAGGAAGAATAATATCTAAGAAGTGGAACAAAACAATCAAAAGAAACAAATACAAACTAGAGAGAATGTTCAGGAAAAGTTGGGAAGCTGGACTAAAGGAGGTGTAAGCAAGAAAGCCACTTAAGGGTTTTGAGAGAGGACAGGAAAAACCATGTAAGATTTATCCCAGCATAAGTACAGAAACCCAGTGTTGGATATGCTGTTTTTCCTTAATGGTAATGGTGTTACCGTTTAATGGTGACATCCTTGTCTCTGTTATAACACCTGTCTTAGGACTGTGATGTCCAGGAGGTTATTTACGAGGCTGCAGCACATCCAGATGGGTCAGTACAATATGTTGCTACAGTTTGTGAGATAGAGGATCTTGGATTTCTCGCCTACATCCTTTTCCTCCTCTCCTTTGAAGGTGAAAAGAATTGATCAAGTGTAGGTGTGAAGACTAAGTCATAGATGTAAAGAAGGAAATACAGAGGGTGCGGAAGGAAAGGGATGCAAGGCGGCTGCTGGTGGGCAAGGGGTGATGAGGAGGAGCCCACAGGGAGCATGCATCCATTGTGGCCATGTCAGTGGAGACATGGCATAGCTGAGCCAGGGCTTCACTGGTGTAGGTACTGGGAAGGAGGGCTAAGCAGGGGCAGAGAGTGGACTTCTGGAACACAGTTTGATATTGGTAAAACAGAGGTGGGGGAAAGGCTGTTATCTGCTGATGTGATATTGTCTCCCTGACAAGTGCTGGCCCATATGGGAATAAGATGAGTGCCTGCAAAAGTATCAAGTGTGCTCCCTTCTATACACTGTCTGGGGGGAGAGGGGAGCTCACCTCCAGAACAAAAAGTGTCACTGCTTATTGCAGGTAGGGAAGTTACGGCTTGTGCCCTGCGCTGTGTGGGTGTCTCTGAGCATGAAGGGAGACGTATTGTTTTGTTAGGACCCCGACAGTTTTATTTATCATAAGTTTTGCTTGATATAGGTGTGTAAGGTTTTTAACTTGTTCCTCCTGTACTAAAATTGCACCTGTAGTTCTCTAAAAAAAACCCAAAACAAAAAAACAACACCATCAAACCCCTTTGATTTTATTCTTTCTGTTGCTTCAAAATGGTGTTGCAGTACTTCCGTATTATTCTTGTAGCAATATCTTGTACTACCTAAAACAGTGTTATGTCAGTATTTCAAAACTTAATAGTTGATGTGTCTTTTGTCAAATGGGCTATGTTTTCAAATGTTTTTTCTGCACTTTCCAGTTTACTCAGTAGCATGTGGAGCTACCTTGTTCTTTCCTCTTATCTTACTTTGACAAGCCAAGACTTTGGGCATTGTGAAATACCAGCTGGTTGCTAAGAGCTGCCATGTGTAAAATATAATCCAAAATGCCATCTTTATAGTAACATATTGAACTTTTATGTTTAGGAGAAAGATGTCCCCTCAGAGCTCAGTGAATGCTTCTGGCTGCAGCTGAACACATTGTCAAATGTGATATATCTTTTAGAAAGATGCCAGTCAATGACCCTTTCTTTCATCCTGTATTAAATGACAACAGTGAATGTGTTGGTAATGTGAAACTGAAGGAGTATTAACAGGATATTTGATTCTTTGTATATTCAGAACATGAAACCTTAGTCACAAATTGTGTAATATAGTGGTATTGTAGCAATTTGTATTACAGCTGCTCATTTAAAACGCCCTTGCAGACCTACAGGTATAAACTAAAGTAACTGGGAAAACTAAGTTCATCTGCCTTGTATTACAGTCCAAAATATCTTGGGTCTGTAAATTGCCTTTACTTTCAATAATAATTTTATTTTGTAATTGATTAGTAGGGATTCAGTTAATGTGTTATTACCTGTTTTTCACTAGTCTTAGCTCTCTAAAAATCGCTTGAAGGTTATTTTAAGTGATCAAGAATGTGGTGTGATTGCCTTACAGAAACAAACAAAATATATATTTGCCATTGTTGCTATGATCAAACCTCAGAATTAAAATATTTTTAAAGTCTATTTTTAACTTAAAGCTTAGGAGGACAAGATTATTTCCAAAATCCTTAGATATGCCCTTTAATCTTCTATACAATCAAATTTACCCATTTATTTCTGAGTTACACAAGGGCATGTGCTGTAAAATCCATATTTAAGTTACTTTGTACCATTGCTTGTTCCTATATTCACACTGTTTCTACATGGAAACAAGCCTTATAATCAACTAAAACAAAAGGATTAGAGTTTGACCCTTGAAAATTTTGATGTTCAAAGCAGCCTCACTTCACTGTTGTATAGGCTAAAAAAGTTAATGCATTATATTATCCTCCTGCACTCTAAATTCATCGTATAATGACAGTATTATTACAGCCTGTGTAATTCCTTGTGTTCTGCTTGCATGTTAGCAGTCAAGACTTAAGTTATGCTCCAGTGATTGACTTCAAATTCCTACTAACTGCTACCTCATGTAGCAGTGATGCCTTATGTCAGCTGATGAAAGTCCATGAGGGCTATGTTATATTCCCCTCTGAATCCCTCGGGCTTAATGCATAAATATGTCTCATATCAGTGCAGACATGGTTAAAGGTAGATGGAAAATCACACCTTCACTGCATTAGTGTACTCTTCAGATTTTAGGTGTCTCTGGAAGGATGAATTACCCTAGCCTAGGGTAAACACTCATTAATCCTACTGATCTCTGCAGGATTTAGATCAAGCTCTTAATTTATTTTTTACCTGGAGAACAGGTAGAAAGTTGGAAAGACCAGAGAGAATGTTCAAACTATTGCTATTGCCTGTAGCTTCTTTTACTCTCAAAATAGAAAGATCAAAACTCCCCGGAGTGCCCTTGCAGGCTGCTGTCTTTGGGCTTATGGTCAGTTCATGTCTGGTTGGTTGGAAAGAGATTTCTGCTAAGCTTTAAAAACCTAACTTATATTTAGGCAGATATTTTGAAAGCCTCTTCATGTTACTTTGCAGCTCAAGTTTCACATTTCAGAACAGTTTTGCTAAATTGCACCAAGTTGTGTGAGGAAACATTTAAGTTTCACTTTCTCTTAGTGGTTTACCCTCCATGCGAGTGCTCAAAGTGAGACAGGATTTCATGTTGTATCAGATACTTCTCTAAATTTGCAATTGCTTATCTTTAAATATTGCTGAAAATTCCTGCTGAGTTTTGGTTTCCCAGCCTTCTTTTTTTGTCTTACTTTATTTTGTGGATCTTGCTTAGGTTTTGGGATGTTTGGTATGAAGTAATAATTTTTGGGCCTTATCCGGAGGGCTCATTTGGGATGTGTGTCCTATTAGAGTTGTTAGTTCTAGAGAATTCCCAGAACACTTAAGAATAGCAGAGAATGTATTAAAAGCTTCAGTGGTCTTTTCATAGGTGTGTAAATGTCCTGAGATTTTGTGGGAGTCCTAAATGGGGTCCAGCTGAGCCATTTTGTTTTGAGTTCTGCCTATCCTTGTTGTGCCGTGATAGTTTTTATCCATCACAAAGAAGGCAGTGTGAATTTGCCTACCACTGTGCCTAGATATGAATCACTGCAAGTTATCATAGGTAAGTTATTCAGGGTCTGTGTTCATTCAGTTTGCAGTTGCGGCTGGCAGCACTGAATATGGTGATGCATCTTCTCTGTGGATAGTGTTGAGGCCACTGATTTCACTGTATAGTATACTGAACAGATGGCAATCTTGGTGAAAGCTGAGGTTTAACTCCACATTTGTTGCTCTCAGTGGTGCCTTTAAGTGATATTGTTGGTTAAATGGATTGTGCCTTAGAAAATGCTTGTAGCTACTGTTTCTGTGCTGTTGTAGATTTTATGAAGTGTTATGGAAATTACTCCAGTAATCCTATTGGAATGCCTCTACAGTTGTATTGGAGTCCTATAGATTTCCCTTCCTGTGGAAGACCCTGGTAAATTGATTAGCCAAGATGAAAGCCTTTGTTGACTGAGACCCATGTGATTTGCATGCTAATGCTGACATGGTGATGAGAGAGGGTGCAGGTGTAGGAATGGATGAACCACAGAACAGGGGGGCTGCTGTTCATGAGAAGCTCCTGAGTAGCAGACTAGAGCATATTTCAAACTGTGTGTCTTCCCAGCTATAATTGCTCAGATTCATGGACCCCTGGGGAATCTGCTTAATTTAAAATATCTGCATTCTATTTTCTGAGAATTTAGGTTTTTGTAGCTTGTAAACCCCATAGCACATCACGTTATTTCAAGAGCACAAAGCTCTAGCAGTAATAAATGTAATGGGGTTATTTCTGTAGTGCTAAAAATGCCTATTATGAAATAATAATATTAAAAAACCCTCTTGGAGTTGAGTGTGGGATCCCCAGTTACGATGACAAGTATTCCTGGAGGTGTGTATTTGATTTTTTTTTTGAGGTTTTTTTCTTTCTGTGAAGAAATGTTATTTGCCATAAGCAATGGGAAAAACTAAGAAAAGAGCTGCTAATTAAAAACTTCTGAGAGAAGGAGGGGGTATGTGTTTTATAATGTCTCTTAGCACACCTTGCTAGGAACAGGCCTGAGGAATAGATCCTTGCTCCATCAGTAATATAACAGTGGCCGTGAACTCATGTGGACTGTGATTAGCAGTGAAGAAAGGCTGAGATGTACTCTTTTGAGGCAGAACTGATGGTTGTTGTCATATTAATTAAGGAATTGGTCTCTGTGGCTCAGAATCCGTGGTCATTTCCATGTTATATGAGGGCAGGCATGGGGAATGGCTTTCTAAGTCTCAAAAATGCATTTCAAAATTTGTGGCTCAACATGCAGGGCCACATATATGTTTTTCTACACCATTTATGTTTGGAAACAAGACTCCTAAGTGATGTATCTGTTTCGTTCCAGTAAGGAACAGTGATTCCATCTAATGATTGTAAAATTTGTGGTGCAGCAGTTATACAGGAAAATTAGTCTGCAAAAGGTTTTGCAGGAATGCCATTCTTGGGAGATGTTCTTTAAAATGTTTGGAAAAAAAAATGCGGTAGTATTTAGCTTTTCCTGTTTTGTGCTGAATATCATTAGTGTTTGACCTCAAAATCCTGTGCTTCAGTAAAGTCATGTTAAAGTTTAATGAACTTAAAATGCCTTTTACTGTGATTTGAACAAGCACCAGATCTTGAAATTTCAGGTTTTCTGTAGGTTATCGCATTTTCCTCTCAGCTCTTCGAGTGGCAATGTCTTTTCTGTTTTTTTGTTTCTCACATTTTTCTACCTTGACTCAGGTGCTGTGATCTTATTTATTGGAAACCCAGATTGCTCTGTGATTAGTAAGAGGTACTGCTCTGACAGGTCTGGGCTCCCTTCCTCCACACTTCTTGTTTCTACTTCTCCCTGATTTTGATTCATTTCAGTCCTGCAGTTTGTTCTGTGCTTGTGCTCTCTCTTCTCAATCTAGACTTTACTACTTTCACCTTTTCCATTTGCTTTCTGCCTCCCTCTGGTATTTTCTTCTCTCTCCAGTGCATCTGTTTCCTCTTTTGCTTCTTTCCTGATGCTCTTTCTTCCTTTCAGCTGTTTTCCCTGCCCTGTTGTCTTCACTGTTCCTGTTGGCCTCATCCCTCTGCAGATCCTCTGAAATGTGTTTCCTACATGGATGAGAGCGCGTCTCCTCTGGAAGCTACTTCCAATGTAGGTGACAGCACTGGACAGGAAAACTCGAGTGGACGTTAGGCTTTTAGGGCCAGCAAACGCAGGGGTTTCAAGGGACCAGGCAGTGCTTGAACAGCAAATGCATGTTGGGCTGTTTTTAGCTGCTTTTCAGTGGCTACTTTTTGTAACTGGTGATTGCTTTTATTTATTTTTTTTTTTTTTTTATTTTTTAACCCATTATTAAAAAATCTTCTACATCCTTTCCATGGCAGTCAGTGGTTTCCAACACATGGGAGCATGTCCCCAAAATTGTTTTGCTGCTGGGGGCAAACCACTCTTGTGGGGACCAGTGAGGATGAGAGCTAGTGCTGGGAGTCTGCAGGGTGAATCAGTTGCTGATGCTGAAAAGTTGTCCTTTTCAAAGGCAGCATCACTTGATTCCTGCCCTTCCCCCCAATCTGGAGGTTTGTGCCACTGTGGCCGTGCTTAAAAAATATTATTCTGGGATTGTATCCTGAGGAATCAGGTGCGGATGAGATCAGTAGTTATTTTTAACCTCTTTTCAGATTGATTATCTGTGTTGCTTACAAGGCAGAAATAGCCAGTCCTGCCAGCCAGCATGCTCATCATGCAGCTTCTTAGTGTTGGGCATCAATCTCCATGGTTTCTTTCTCCGTTTTCCCAGTGAACTCCACTTACTCTTCAGGGGCTGATAGGCATGATAATTTTATTACTGCTTAGCAGGCTAAAGGTGAGATGTTTATTTACACTCAAGGTGAAACAACCACTACAACTAAATATCTGCATTGTGAGATAAAAGAATTTGCAACTTAGTGTCCCTGAGGGATTGTCTTGATAGCTAATGGCAGCTATAAATCAGGTTAGATGGAAATTTAAGAATAACTTTATCAGAGATTACTTATAAATTCTCTTTTTATTTAATTCAGATTACAATCTGTTTCTTCAGGTTTCTGCATTCTTGCTGTCTGTAAACAGACACAGTCTTTATAAACTTGGTATAACTCTAGGTGTTACAGGCAGAGAAGGAGGTAATGCCCACCTGGTTGTTGCACTTAAGTCTCTGGATGTGCTGTAATTGAGAAAGCTTTGTAGGGTCAAGGCATAAATGGATGGTAACTGTCCTGTAATAAATACCTCTTGTCTTGATTTTTTTCACAGCGTTTCTTCCCTTGTCAGAGTGAAGCAGTTCAATAGTACCATTTGAGAGTTGTTTTTATAAAAGTTCTCATGGGAATAAATTAAAATTTTGTCATGCAGTTCTTGGTTTAATGGAGGACATGTGTTTGCAAAATAATTAGTGATATTCATACTACTATGCCATCTGATTTTATTGTTTCATATCATTTGAAATACTAGAACAGCTCTATTTGTTTCATGGAGAGATACCTATGAGAACTTAATCCAGGTCAGTGATTTTTTTTTTTTAATTGTTTTTATTTTTTATTTTAATATTAGATCCTTCCTAACTTAAGAATTGTTTTCCTCACATACCCATTCAGAACTGGTATATACTGCTGGGGGAGCGGTGGCTTTTGCTTAGTTTTCCAGTTGCATCAGTGCTTTCCATCATGAAAGTTTTCCACTGTAAAGTCTGTCCCACCCTGTTATGCTTCCATCAACTTTATTCACTTCTTGTAGTTGTGAGAGTGATTTTTAACTAGGGAAATTACTTTAAAAATTTGTTGTATTCTTTAATTTAGTCATATTCTTTTCCAACCATTATCACGTTTCTGTATTCACGAGAATGTGCACAATTATTTGTGTGCTTAGTCTTGTAAGTCTCTGTGCAGGCAGGAGTGTCTGTACTGTTTTCCTTCTGTCACTGGGATGCTGTTCCTCCTGTATCATGTACACCTTTGGTCTGTTTTACTGACTTTGAGATGCTTGCTTCTGTGGCGTTGACTCATTTTCAGTAGGATTCCCTTTTCCTGTAAACAAACATGGTAGGTGTGGGCTACGATGTTGTGATAGTACTTATGTGTTTTGGAAAGTGATGTACTCTAGTCTATGTCTGAGGTTGTTGTTTTTTTTTTTTTTTTTTTTAAATATTACGGATTGGAAGTTTGTTCATGTCCCAAGGGCAAAGTGAACTAAAGATCATAGAATCATAGAATGATTTGGGTTACATGGAACCTTAAAGATCATCTAGTTCCAATCCCCCTGCCACGGGCAGAGGCACCTTTCACTAGACTAGGTTGCTTAAAGCCGCATCCAACCTGGCCTTGAGCACTTCCGGGGATGAGGCATCCACAACTTCTCTGGGCAAACTATTCCAGCGCCTCATCACCCTGGTAGTGAAGAATTTATTTCAATACTTTTCATTTCATCCCTTGAATACATGTGCAGTTTTGGCTTCAGTTTTTGCAGTGTTCTACTTAGGGATCTTGAGAAGCTACAGATTCAATGTAAGGGCACATGATGACGAAATATTGCATGGGTTTTTCATCAACATTTGAAAAATTATTTCAGTTGTGTCTATTCCCTTAGTATTAATCATAGTGCACTGGTGGCTGCCTTAGGGTGACTAAAACCTTCTTTGGAGATAGAACTCTTCCAAGAATGAAAAGGAGCAGATAAATGAATGGCAGATGTTTCCTTTTCCTCCCCCTTGCCCCCCAGCTGGCTTTGAAATGGGTATGATTTTTTTTTTTAATCATCAAACTTCAAGTTTTAAAAACAGTAATGGTCAACAAAATGGAGAAGTGATTTCCATGCAGTTGTTAGGAAGTCTTTGGAATTTCTTATGCATGTTCTTCTATGTCCTTTATTGCATTCAAGAAATTACCACGTTTAGCAGACAGGCTGGGCAGTAACTTGACTTGCTTTGACAGAAGCGGAGACAGGACAACTTGCTTTTTAGTAGTTATTTGCAGCTGTCCAAAAAAAAATAATCAGAAAAGCTCTCCAGTGGGAGGCCTACTGGTGTTAAAAAGGGAATTTCATTTGAACTGGAGCATCCAAGAGTGATTTTCTGCTCTAGCTCTCTGATGACATTACAGGTCTGAACTCAAAACTGTTATTTTCAGTCTACTTTCAGTAGCAATTGTGCTAATTGATCTCTCCCCAAAAATATGCTTTGAACTTATCTCAAAGGTTTTGAAAGTCTAAATTCTGTTGAGGATGAAACTATTTCCTGTTGCTTAGACCTAGTGATGTAAGAAAATGAAGTAAAATGATCTGTTATTGCATTTATCATTTATTGCTTATGTAGACTGATAGATTCTACCCCTGATATCCAACTGATGATTTTGCTTCATTTTTACTTAATAAATTCCACGTAGAGAAAGTGACTCTTAACTCCGGTTTTGCTGTTCTAAATGCCTAGGGTGGACATAGTAATAAATAACATATATGGTGGACAGTTTGTTATTTACCCTGCCATGTTTACAGAGTAATTTTCTTTGTGAATTACAGAGAACAGCCTTCTGCAAACTTCAGTTTGCATTGCTTATTGTTGACAGTGAATACATTTAACAGGCTTTCAGCACATGTGGATAACTTCCGTCTCCATGAGTTAGACTGCTGCTCCATGCTGCCCTGAGGAGTCTTTTGAAGCAGGTGGGAAGGCTTGGACAGAGAAACTGGGAGGGGTTTGCCAAGAACACATACAGGCTTGCCTTCCGATGGGGTGGCCTATGGCTGGTAGCAGATCTCACCACGGCTTTTGGTAGAGCTGTGAGTCACGTTCAGAGGATAAGTCAGTTCGGTCAGTTGTAATGTGGCACAGCCTTTATCAGCTGGGGAACAGTGAGTCATAAACTTGTGAGTTTCCATCCTTGGTATAGAAAATACCCATGTAGCTGCTCTTGTGGTTTCATTCAGAAATAAATGAGCTGTGCAAAAGTTAAGTCATTTGGCTGTATATTTCAGATCCGTGCTGTATATTTCAGATACCCACTGTATGACGACTGCTGGTATTTTTCACGTATTGAAAAGTAGCATCATATTGCCACAAATGGAAAAATGCTTGTTTCTGAGAAAAGTAAACAGGATCTTAATATAAATATTTCCTGCATAATATAGCCACAAAGCTGCTTGCAAGGGTCTGTTCTGACTGTTTTGCCTATTTAATCTCCTGCCCTTATTTAACATAGCCTCATTTTCATCCATTAAAAAAACTGCTGCTGCTGAGAAATTTTTCCTGTGTAGTTGTTCACACTATATTATCTTCTTTCAGCAAATGAAACAAGTTTGTCTTTTGCTACAGGGACTCCATGCTGCTATTCTGCTTATCTGACTTACAGGCAAGAATCAGTCTTGCAGTACTATCATGTCTACTTGTCTGAAAATCACTCTCCTGTGCTGAGAACCACCTTCACAGAGAGGCAGAGGAAGATCTGTTGTTACAAATTCTCAGTTACTAGTTGCATATATATTGATTTTGTTATTCTTTTTACTCTCCACCTGCTTTGTTGTCTCACCAAGCTTTTGTGTATTTTAGAAGACAGGAACTCATCCAGAATCATATTGTGTTTTATTTATATATCATTGTATTTAGTTGAATAGTCTGTAGAACTAAATAATACCAAACAAATTCAGACATAAAACTAGGCTTTCTAGACAAAGCCTAGGCTTCCTAGATATTCTTGCAGCTTAGCTCCAATGTTTGCATTCAATATATTACTTAAAAAACCATCCAAGGAATCATTTGTGTGGCAGTGATGTTCTGTTAGGCAATTCAGTAAACTGACGTGTGTTCAAAAGTCTGAAAGTCTGTTTTAGCAGCTGTTTGTATTGCTTTTGTATGTGTTCTTTTGTATAATAGGTTTAAAAAATATTTGCCTACAGCTTGTAGCCAGATGCTCTCATGTCCCTACATTATGTTGCTATGTTTTTCTTTACGTATGCATTAGTGCCAAAACCAGTAACAGGTTACTGCTCATGCGGAATATTTTTTAGCCATGACAAGAATGACAGCTGTTATTTTTTTTTTTTAATGTAGACTAATGCAAATAGCCAGTATCTTGCTGTGCTGTTAGCATGCCTTTTTTTAATCTAGTTTTGCTAATTCTGTAACGTTCAAGATGATAAGGAGGTATTTATGAAACCAAGGTAAATTGTGTCCTGCTAGCGTACAATGTTGCTAAAATAGTAAATATTTAATTAATTTGTGCCATGTGTATAAGCACCTTATGATTTGTAGTAGAATTAGTTTTATGAATAAAATAGACAGGATCCAGCCCTCTTCACTAAGTTCAGAAGACCAGCAGAGCACTGTGTGAGGAATTCCTATGCTAGTGTTTCTCAGGTACCCTCTGTGGTAGAACATTTCTGGCACTGATGTGTCTATAATCTGTAAATTTGAGAGATGAAAATATGAGCATGAAATTAATGGTAACAGTTTATGCAGCCCTCTTTCAGGGGTGATTGACTTTACAATCTCTATTGCCAGAACTGTCAAAGTAAAAACAAACCTTTTTTTGCAGTGTGTTGGTTGCCTTTTGCACTGCTGATGGACTTAATTGTTATGGGATCTGAGACAACATACTGGAGTCTGTGTGGAGGTATTGAGCTTACATCCCATCTTGGGCTCCATGCTGCTCTCTCCTTGACAAGGCAGCTTTCATATGTGGTCTCATACAATCTCCCATGAACTTTACCTGCTGAAGACAGGACAAGGTCTTTTAACAGTTATGTTGGGTTCTTCACTGAATGTGCTTTGATGTCATTATAATGAGCTGTTTGAAACAGCCATCTATGTTATGGTAACTTAAGAATAATTTTCTTAATTGAATTGGGAAAAAACGCAATATTAGTATTTTAAGACTTAGCACATAGTATGGTTCAGTACTGCAGACTTAACCCTGGCGCCCATGTACTCCATTTGAAACCGATTGTACTGTTGCAAATTGCTCAGCAGACTGGAAGTCCAGATAAATCTAAATTATACCCTGCTGCAGAGCTTTCATAATATTTGGTTTATTCACCATTTGATTGTTTAAGCTGTATAATAAAATACTGATTTGTACTCTAGGATTTTAAATGGTTTTCTTCTTTTCATAAATATCCTTCTTTCTCATGATACCGCACTCATGTTTCACGTTGTGAGGTGCTAAATTGTAACCCTTTGAAATGCAGTTTTCAACCATTCACTGGCATACTTCAAATGTTACTGTAAAGCAAAGAAACAATATGATTCATCAAAACATATTTGTGACATCAGACGGTCTGCATATAGAGGGGACACTTGAATTTCCATGAGCATGCACTCATTTCCCTCTGCCAAGATGATCACAGCTGTTAATCCATACTAGTGCAAGTAAGTGTTTATGTGATTTTGATGTATATCCCGAATAAATTTGGGTTGTCTTCAATGATGTGTTTCATTTCAGCAGACAGCTGGGGTGAGTGAATGAAGCCTTTCAGACAGCAAGGACCTATGATGATGGACAGCTGAAACAGTTAATGTCAGGTTTACCTTTTATTGTTTGTCAGCCTTCTTAAGGAAGGAAACCTACTGCAGCTTCATAAGAAGTCACCTGACTTTAAGGCGATTGTGTAAATTAATGTTGCTAATGGTAGAATTTATTCTAAAACTTACTGATTCCTGCCTTATACCAATATTTCACTTCAAATTCCGTAGATAAGAAGGTCACTGAAGAAATGGGGTGGTTTGCCTAACTCTGGATGGGTTTAAGAGTGACTCTGTGGAAAACAGTTGTGGGTACAAAGACTTTAGCTTCTACTTTTTTAGAGTTGTATTTTAATTGATTTTTCCCTCAGAGATTTTTTTTTTTTTTAAGTTGAGAACTATTAGCATGTTTGCCATGTTTATCACAGGAATTGAAGTTGTGGATCAAACTAGTGTTTTATCTTCTTCCATATCTCGTCATCATCCAGACCAGATTCTTCAGAACAGTAATCTGTTCTGGTAGACTTCTGTGGAGGATGTAGCACCCAAGGGTTTTTTCAAAGTGCATTTTCAGAGGTTTGCTTTGTGCCCAAAACATTCATTATGCTATTATGTGTTATGGCTCATTATGCCACTGCAGTCTACTGCATAAGCCACAGTGCTTCTGTATTATGTAGTTGTGGTCTCCTGTTTTAAAAAGGATGTAATAAAATGAGAAAGGTGCAGAGAAGAGCATAAGAGATTTTTCAAAGGTATGAAAAAATAAGGAACAGCTCCATAAGAAAGGTTGTCAGCTTTGGAAAGAGGCACCATAGGGGGAGACTGTAAAACCCTGGAAAAGAGAGAATTATTTGCTGTCCTTCCCACTGTGGAAACAGAGGGGTATTCAATGTAAATAGCAGGTAGTGTATTCAAAGCAAGCAAGAGGGGATACTTCACTAAACTGACTTGCAAAGTCTGCTAGACTGACTGATTGATTTCTCTATTTATTTATTTAAACAAAACTTCAAATTGTGCATAGTCTATGTCATGGCTTTTAAGTATTTTTGAAAAGCTGTGCCATTAACAGTGCAGTTGTTTTTAACTCTTGTTTAAGGTGACATAGTACTACAAAAGATTGGGCTAAATAAAAATCAGTCTTAGAACTCATCCAAATACATTTTTCCTTTGAAAGACTTGTAGTGTATAGCATCAGAGTTATAATACATTTTTGTAATTAAGGAATAAATGATATTAAATATTTTTCCTTGCTGTAGGTTGAAATACATATATATTTTATTTGAAATATCTAGGTTTCCATAAGAAGTGTGGATCCTTCAGGTCCTGGGATGATTCCATCTGTTTGAGAGCATATTCTTGGAGGGGAGGTGTGTGCTGGTTGAAAACATGGTCTGTGCAGAGTTGTGTATTTAAATCTCATTGACAAAACCAATTGTAGTATAGTACCAATCTGATTTCAGTACTGCTTTACCTAGTCTCTGTTATCTGGAAGCATGAGACATTTATGGAGTTGTATTGCCTTGGGCTTCCCATTCTCCTGGTGTGATCAACAAAATCTCCTAAGGGGTAGGTGACCCTGGTAGCAAGGTCTCCTGAACTTGTATAAAACTTTTGGGTTGAGGCCAAATGGTAAGAGGGAAGAAAAGCCCTGTGGTTCTGGTCACAAAGCCAGGTGTTTTGGAAAACCGGTTTATGGATGTTTGGGATGGCCTGTCTCATCACAGCCAATTTTATCAGCTACTTAGAAGTTGTTTCATAAACCTCTGAAGTATGAGGCTTGCTGGGGCCCTGGAGGATTTTGCACCAAGTATGGTCTTTTGTCTTTATTTTGGCTAGTGTTGAGCCTGTCTGTTCTTCATTTTCTTTAATATGAAGCAGTGGGAGAGCAAGCCCCTCCTACAGAGTGGGGAGAAAAAATGAGAGCTTGCTAAATCTCCTTCTGTCACAGTTTGACTATTTGGCTGTCAGAAGAGCTCAGCATTTGGTCTGAGCCTTGACTTCACTGAAGACAAATGCAGGTGGAACACCAGGTGCTTGCTCTGTGAATGAAGGTGAGTTTTCTGCCACACACTGGCCTGTGTCATTTTATTTCATTTTACTACTGAGCAGAAAATGGTGATGTGTCTGGTACCTACTGCTCTACTTAAAATGGCGTGTGCATATGGGACCAGTAAAGCAATCTCTGAATATGCTTTTAATAGATTACTCATTGCGACTGTGAAACGCTCAGATGCAGTATATGTGGTAATAAAGATTGCAGAATCGTTTACCTTTATCAGCCTGATAAGACGGAGCTCTGTGCAAATAAGTGTATGATAAGTTTTAGCAGTTAAAAGAGTTTGTCTTCCTTTCTCGACTTTTGCGATCTGACTTGTATGGCACTCAACGCGTGAAATATGACATTTGGTGCCAAGTCAATATGTTGAAGCACCACAGAATATCACAACATGTAAAAATGTAGACTGTATACTCTGTGACCACTGAGTTTTAGCTTCCAATCCTGCAAATATATTGGTAGGGTTTGTTTTTCATTCATGGCTATTCCCACTGGTCTGTGGTTTGTGCTTCTGGACTTAGCTGTTCTACTTACTTCACTTGCAATCCTTGAAGTGTTCTCTGAGTATATCAGAAATCCCTGTCCTTGCCACAGAGAGCATGGTCTAATAAACTGCAAACCTGAAGTGACACACCAGCAAAAATAGAACAGTGGATTTTTACAGTAGGTAACTTGAGGACAGCCATATTCATATTTGGCAATTTGTCAAGAGCTGTACTTAAATTCTTAAGGTCTTGCCAGAAGTATATTCCATGATCAGGTCAGGTGTCTTTGCTTCCTCTCAGCTTCTTGTGCCCCTCCTCACTGGCATAGCATGAGAAACTGAAAAGTCCTTGATCAGAGTAAGCAGTACTGAGCAGTACCCAACACCGGTGTGTTATCAGAGTTCTTCTCAGGCTGAAGCTGAAACAAAGCACTGCACCAGCTACTAGGAAGGAGAAAAATAACTGTTACAGTTGAACCCAGGACAACTAGTCAAATGGTCAAGAAAACATTTAAAATAGCCAATGAATCATGTATGTAAACACTAATGAATGTTACTAAGAATATTGCTCCTTCCTTTTGGAAATCATATACCTAGTACGTGATCTATATGATCTTCTGGTAAGAAATAGAAGAACATGGGAGTTACTTGGGTTAGGTTCACCTTTAAAAGCATTACCTAGCTCTGTGAGGATATGTTGTTTTCCTTTGGTGTGTTGAATTTCCATACAGGATTCAGCGTTGACAGCTTTTGAGACTTTTAAAAAGTGTTTAGAAGAGAACAAGCTAGTACATGCTAACTTAAATTATCTTAATCCACACGGTAGGTCGTTGTAAAGGAATTGCATAGTTGAGATCCAGGTCTGGCCTTGTAGGGCCTGTGTTCAGATCAGTAGGGTCATAGCTTATGGATCAAGGAGATCCAGTTCAGATGATATATTAAATGGTGCTTGCAGAAATAGTGAAAGGGCTTTGTGTTTCTCTAATGGAATTGAAGACAAGTGTGGATCCTTCAGGTGAATTCTGTTCCTTTAGCTTATAAGGCAGGTATTTTTTTGCCACACATCCATAGGGCTCCTTACACCATCAAATTAATTTCCCTTGCATAGTTATAGGCAAAGTAATATTTCTTCTCATGTTGTTACACTAACTTGTAAAAATCAAGCACAGTCAGATACCAAGATACAATGGAAGCAACATCTCAGTATGCCAAAGTAGCAACATGAAACAGATGCATTGGGTGTTCTCTTTAACACTGATGTAAAGATCTGTATTTCATACTATATCTGTAAGCTTTTTGTCTTGGTTTGAGCATGTGTATGATTTATTTTTTTTTCCTCTGATAATGAAAACATTGAATGTTAATTTGTTTGAGGTTTCTCATTCATTTTGCTGTTTAATTGTAACAGGCTGTAGGTTTTAGGATTGTTTCACTGTCCCGCTTGTTAAAGTATGTAAAATAGGCATAGGTTTTGACGTTTCTCTGTCTATCTATAAAATGGTTTAATGCAAGTGCTAATATTTCATCAACTAAGTTCAAATGTGAGTGGTGAGAAAACCTGTTAGGACCAATGACAATGCGTTTGGGTAAAAAAACCAGTCTCTTACAGTGCTTCTTCTTACAGAAGCAGTTTACCATGTCACAATTGTAAACACAGTTTGCAGCACGTTGACTGCTGTCTTACTTTAAATGGCAGTTTCATAAGTAGTTTTGCCTGAAGCATTTTAACACCTTTTTTTTGTGCTTGACTTTCATGTTCTCCCACAGTCTAGGAAGTCAAGTCTTTTTTTTACTTCAGTGGTCTTTCTCACTGGATCTTTCTTTTGTTTCACTGTGTGTCTGTTGCTTTCCTGTTTCTTTTCCTGTAGTCCTCTTTAATTTCCTTGCTGCTGTCTTCCTCCTATTCTTGTTCTCCTCAGGCAGGACTGATTTCCGCATTCCCTTTGTCTTCCTTCTTTTTTTTGGATTTGGTTGGAATACACCAAGATCCTTAGTGAAAGACATTTTAGGGATTCAGCTTCAGGATGTAAGACAGATAGAGCTGGTCATTGGAAAAGGTAATTAAGCACAGGAACCCCCTAGCTAATCTGTGTGCTCTGCATACTTAGTACTGTGTTCCGATTGCTGTTCTTTTTGACAAAAGTACTGCAGAGCAGACTGTTGAGTCGTGCTAGCAGGGAGCAAAAGACTACTCAAAAAATTGCCGTTTGCAAGAGATGTCCTGAGCTCGGACCCAGGCCTCTTGCCAGTTACTCTTGAGGAATTACTGTAGTTGGAGCTCTCATTTGTTTAGTGACTTTTTTGAAATGCTCTCTTTTCTGTGCTTTTCTGAAATGCTCTCTTAATTTTCATCTTGTAATAAGTAAAGATAAAAGGTTTCTTGCTTCTTCTAGCAGCCTAGTGACTCCTGATGCACATATTAGGATGAGGAAGGTGCTTGCCAGATGTGTTTCAGTGATCATTGAGTAGAAGCTGCAGTTTCATGGCTTGTAGGAGCACTTAAGAAACACAGAATTCAAATGCTTCTTTATCCTCACTTGCTTAACCAATGCTCTACTGCCAGCATAGTCAAGGAGATAGTCAGGAATGCATAACAAGTCAGGAGCTTTATTTTCCCCCATTGCCCTCTGTTCACTCTATCAGTACTAAATAAAAGCTGAGCATCCTTTGTTCTTCCTCAGCTTTTTCTCAGGTTTCAATTTCCATTTTCTGTCTTTGAAGCTCAGAGAAGAGCAAATATACATAAACAAATCTTCCTACTCAAGCCAAAATGTAGTAGACACAATTGAATAGTAGTCAGTGAGGAATTTTAAGAAGAGCTTTTTATGAATATTTAATTTCTACAGTAACAGAGCAAATAAAGAGCATGCTATTAATATTCATATGGTGTTAGCAGTGGTTCAAAGGAATTTAATATGTTTTACAGTTCATAGAGCATCTTAGGCGTTGTGTAGGCCTTCAAAGAATGATCACATTTAGTGGGCTAATAAAAGTCCAGATCTCCCTAGCTATTCCTTAATTCTTTGAATTAAGGAATGTCTTTTGTTCTTTGCATAGCACACTTCTCAGCAAAACTCCTCACAGTTATGTGATGGTACTAGTCTTGCGTGTTTTGTTACCCAAAAATGGTTCTTAAGTGGCTATGGAAAGAGCTAAGGCATTGACTGTAATCTGCTGAGATGTTAATAATGAGCCTGCCTCTTCCAGAACTTAGTATGGTGTCTCTTTCATCCTTATTAGTGTATCTGCTTTGTAACCTGCTGGAGAGTTAGGAGGTATTTAATATTTGGTTTGATTGCTGCTGTTTAGAGCTTTAAGAATATTGATCATCTAAGTGACAGAGATGGTTCACAGAACAAGAGGCCAACAGCAGAAACTAAAACTGAATTTCTTTGTTTTGAGGGATATCTTCTTCCTGTGTGCCCTAGCTTCTTTCGAAAATGTAATTTGAAAGTTAATAGGTTTCATCTAAAGAGTGAGGAAAGGTAATGGTTGCTTGTGGTGTTGTGACACTTAAAACCCCCCAAAAGATCTCTGGAGACAGCCTTGTATGTTTAACTAGCTTACTGAAAATAAGAGCACTCATCCTCTTGCTTTGACTTGGTCTCTAAATTCATTATGGGACTTTTGCATTGCCTACCCTCAGTAAGACTCTGGATTTAAAGATCTTTACAAGAAAAGTGACATACACACCTTCTTGACTCTTTCCCTTCTTGCTGGCTTAGGAAAAGATGTTAATAGATGTTGAATTAAGACTTCATCAGCAGGTTTGTACTTCATTCATTTAGAAATCGTTACAACTATTTTTTACTGCATATAGTGATAATTACTCTGTTGGCAGAGCAGAACTAATCTAATCTGCTTTGGCTGCTGAAATTTGTGAAGGTGCCAAGCATGATTTCTCTGTTGAATTGTTAACCCTGAGTGTACAATACTGTCAGTACCACAATGGGCCCTTGCTTGGTCTGAGTACCTAGTAATTTTGTTTTAATGGACATAAAGATACTAAAACAAAAAATTAAAATAAACATGTCATCTAATAGAAGTATAACATCCTCCTGTTTTGGTATGTACTCTTTTGGGATTGGTTTGTCTGAATTGTCATGCACTGGGGAATAGTCCAGCCTGGTTTACATAAATGAGCCCTTGATATATAGGAGCAGCTGTGTCTGTAAGTACCTAATATTCTTTCCTTATTGGGTGTGGCTGAAAGAATTTAAAGGAAGCTAGATATTTCCTGTGCGCATGTTTTATGTAAGAGCTGGTGAAACCCTGAGGTCGGTCCCTCTAGTTACTGTTGCTTTTTTATGCATATAGGATAAAGGTGCAATTTTGGTCTTTCTGCTGTATAGCTTCGCTATAGTCACAGTATCTTGACTTCATGGCTAGAAGAGGTAATGGTGCTGTTTGGCCACAGTAGCAATCTCTTTCTTAGATTTAGACTTAGCAGGATTCAAGCATCAGTGTGGAAGTTATGTTACTCCTATCAACACAGATTTTGCAATTTTGAAACAAGCAAGAAGAGAAAAATCTTCAACCCTCAGGGCATTAACCATCGTCTTTGAAGGAAACATTTAGGAGACAAGTTCTGTTTCAGTGCTCTCTTTCACCAAAACAACTTGCACATATTAATAGTTGTGACAAAATGTAGAAAAGCGATTCTTCCAGTTAAATCCACTATGACAATGTTCACATTTCTTCTCACACTCAAGAGATATAACTGCATTACTTTCCTTTTTATATATATTCTCAGGAGCAGGGTGGAAATCAAAATGAAATACTCCCAGCTAATCTGTTCTCATCAGCATCCCAGAAATGGACAGGGAAGTTCAGGACTCCACATTTTGCAGGAAGCGCTGAGGTTTAGGAAGAGCATGTAGGTGTTACGGCAGTGATCTGTTCTTCTGCCTTCTGTTCTGGTGTATTTTTCTAAGACCATAAATAACTAATAAAGGAATCTCCCATTGTCACAAGTCTGTATGTGCCTCCTTGCATATAACATCAGTATTTCACAAATTAAAAAGAAAGTGTGACTTCTGAGATGCATAAATTGAAGCCAAACTTGACCATCTGATTATTTTCCTTTTACGTACTTGTTTTGAATGTCTGGCCTTTCCTCAATTATTTTTGTCATAAAATGCTTGCTGTTACATAAAATCCTACCATTTTCTTTTTATGCCTATAAGGCTGTTTAAAGACAAATGGCTGCAGCTGTGTAGTTTAGAAAGTAGTGCAGTTTAGAAAAAGAATAGAAGAGGAAGATTTCTGGAATAGTTTTGATTGATGTGCCTTGTTTCTCCCACAAGAGGAAAAGCAGATTTAGTGAACAATTGGCTGAGCAAAGTCCTCTTTTTTTTTTTTTTTTTTCCTACGTTTTTACTCTTTCATCATAGTTTCCTAGTGATGGTGGCTAGGAGTGCCTGGCCTCAGTTCTTGTGCAGTTACTGGGAGCCTCCTGAAGTCTGTGCTGGGCTATGAATGCAACAGGCAAAAATGCCTGGGAAGTATGATGATGAAGGAATGGGTATACAATGTCAGTAAAAGTGAATCATACTGAGGGGAAAAAGCCACCTTCCCTGACATAGTGACAGTGATTCATATTGTTTTTAATACCCCTTTATATCTTGGCATCTATTTAGACTATCTCAGGTGTTCAGTGTGTTCTCTGGTTTGTCCTAAATGCCGAATGATTGTGTGTTGATGCAGATACAAAGACCAGGAAACTGCCAAGTACCCAAGTGGTCTTCCTTGCTTGTGACTAAACAACCATAATAAAAAAGGATGTTGAGGTTAAAACAAATACAAATAGCTGGTTTATTCTACAATGATGATAATAAGAATAAGTAAGTTGAAAGTGGATTAAAACTCTGTCTTTCCTAAATACGAGTTATTTCTTGGCCTTTAAATTTTCACTTGCCTGACTGGTGTTGCTATGCTGGAATTTCATATAAATATCTCACGGCAGAATTTGATCTTTAGAGCTCTTTGTGTTGATCTCTGAACACCCTTAGGAGTGCTTTTAGTAGAAAAGATACATTTAGATACTGCATATTAGTCTGTACCGAACAGATCTTTATTCCATTGAAGTAATTCAATGCTAAAACATTTTCTGAGAAATACTTGTAAGGTTATATGAATAGAGTATATATGAAAATTATTTTTCTCTTTTTCTTTGGCATTTCATCTTTCACCTCATTAGAGGCCTGGTTAGAGAAATCCGTCTTCCCTGTGGGCAGCTATAGTCCTGTCTGTGCTTTTTGTGTCTAATTAGTAATTTCTATTCAGTACCCTTTGTAAAATATTTCTATACATTTCTGTCAGCACATATAACCAGGTACTGTGTTGAAAAACCCTCAAATCAATGTTGCTTTTTGTGTGAAGTGGCAAATGTTATGGTAGAAAACAGCATGATTTTTCTGTGGAACTTAGTATAATCAGGTTTTCTCAGTATTTTTCCCTTCAAGTTCAGACAGATGCACTCCCAATTAAATAAAGCGTACTTGTTTTAGGTGGTAGTTGTTTTTTTTTTTCTTTTCAAACATGCTTTTTATTTCAATAAATGTTGTGTTAATGCTTTTTATAAAATGAAATTCAATGCAGAATGGGCCAGAGGCCACTAAAATTCTAGTCTGTTCCAAAAAATATAGTGGTTTATCACAAGAGATTTAGGGTTTCATCAGCTCTGATGATGACAGCGTTGTTGGTTTGTAGTATGTGTAACTACTTATGCTCTGAAACATTAAGGTGCTTGAGAAATGTCTTGATAATCCATAGGTATTCATCTTCAAAATGGACCTTGATCCCCAACAGGTTGTGATATTGTTGATCTTTCTCTGGGTGCTGAGTATGCTGTCCTCTCATGGTACATCTGGAGATGAGTGAAGCACAAGATGTATTTTCCAGTAGTGTAAACATTTTTGGACTTGTGGGTTATACTACACTACTGCAATATTTTTAGTGGTCTGTGTAGTAAGAATTTCAGACTGCCATCTACTAATACTGCCATGTAAATAAAAAAGGGGCAGGGGAAAGGGCAGCATTAACTTTTTCAAGAGACAGTTTTCTAGCTAGGTTATTTTTTAAAGAAGAGAATTTTTTTCTTGTACTGAAAGACAACATTTCCTGTGGAGGAGACATTTGGAGATTAGACCAAGTTGAGGGATGTCTAGATCTCCTTGCATCTCTGAGAACTGAGTATCCAACTGCTCTTTATGCTTTTAATGATCTCCCTTGCGGTGTACCAAAGTATAATGTTTTACTTTGAAAAAGAAACACAATAATGTAGTTGGTTTCCAAATATCCTGAGGACTGTACTTACTAATGAGAGACTGCAGACTAATGGTGCCTTTTTGTTATTGCCAGAGAGGAAAATTGTCTTTTATGGAACTTCCTAGATTTTAGGTGTGTGCTCTTTTTTAATTTGAAGGTTTCTCTTACAAATTTGTACTTCTTCATACAATAACCACAAGGATAAAAATCTTTGGTTTCACTGAGAAAATCGTTTATTTAGATGATTACAATATGAAGTTTTGGAAATATTTCTGAAAGTTTTCTTGGTAATGTAATCAAATAACTTCTCCAAAACATGAGTAGCATATAATGAAGTGGTAGGGTTTTTTTGTTTGTTAGTTTGGTTTTGTTTTTCTGTCATTTGGTCATATAATTTATTGCCAAACGAGTGCATATAAATGTGAACATATTTTCAGTTTTAGTAGTCTCACAGCATTATCCTTGCAACTACTGTGTTTAGCTTAACAATTTAATAATGAGCCTTTCATTTTACAAGAGAAAATTAATGGATACCAGAACACTAGATGTCCAACTAAACTCACTAAGCAGTCTTTGAACTAGTGGGGGTTTAGACTGTTTTGTCAGGAGGTTTTTTCCACTGATAATTGGTGATGTCCCATATCAGGTGCAAGTAGTTTTGGCAAATGCTTGTCTGTGGTTTCTAGAATCTACAAAATAACGCAATATAACTGCTCTATTGCCATATGGCTATTGAATATGAGGTTATAATTGTGTCAGGTCTCTTTAACATACGATACATGTTAAGTGCACTTTGTTGCTTAATAAGTTAGCGAGAATTTAAAGAAAGAAAAAAGGGGTGAGAGGGTGGGGGATTAGGTTCTTCTTTCGTCTCTCTGTTAGCATATTCCAAAGAATTTAATTTACTGCTTGCAGTGTAGGCACTGTATTTCCTTTGAAACCCATGTGCTAAGAGAAACCTAATTTCTCATTAATACTCTTTCCCATTTATTTGCATAAAATTCATAATAATTTAAACACAAAAGGCTGATGTCACAAAATTCCCTCCAAATTTGAAGTAACCAGTAAATCTTGACTAAATGCTGCCAGCTTTTTTGTAGGAAACATCTGTTAAGAATAATTGGAAGAATTTCATGGAATGAGAAGCAAAAGCAGACTGTGTGCATAACTGCTAATAGATTAAACACTTCTTTCAGCTGTATTAAGAAGCTGCATGCAACTTGCTGATATGTTCTCTAGCAAATCTAGGCCAGATTTTATGCCCATGACAGCTCCTGTCTCTCCCTTAAGTTTTTGCTGTCTTTAGAGATAAACAATGCAGCTGTAAACTTTCTTTGCACTGGCAGGCCAACAAATCTAAGCTCAAAACGTAAATTAAAAATGTAGGTTTTAAAGAGGCAGCTGAATTTTACAATGAGGAAAAAAAATTGAGTGGAGGTGGAAATTTCAGTTGAAGAAAGTTAATTGGTATTCAAGTTGAACTGGTATTCTGGATTGGACCAAGCTGCTGGCCCTTGAAGGCTTTTAAGAAAAACAGTAAACGCAGTGGGGAAAAACTATATTGGAAAACAGTAATCACTCTGTATGTGCCATCTTGTTTTAAAAGCTGCAGACTTACAAACCAGGCAATGGTCTGGTTCTTTCTGCTGATATCATGGAGGAAATGGCATATATGTTTCTCATTTCTTAGTCTTCTAACCTTGCACTTTAGACTTGAAAATTATAATCACAAAACAGAGAAGCTTGTGATTTTGACTGAGCAAGCTAGACTCATTTTTCACATTTTGCCAGGTATAAAAGCAGTCTGGTGTAAATATAGGCCTGTCCTAGAGCAGCCCAGTATATAACATGGCACTGACTGCCCCATCTGAGCTGGGAGCATATGCAGATGGGGGTTTTGGGAGTGGAGGGAGGGTTGGAGGCTACACCTCTGCCTGGTACATCTGTGGCCCCTTACACTTGATGTGGCAGTTGTCAGTTACAGATGCCTTCCTGTGAGCTACACCTTGTACAGAGATTGCATTTGTGCTGAGTCTGTTGGCTGTTTTCTTGATGTCAACAACTGTCTACTAGAGTTGTCTACTCTTGAAGCTACTCTTGTTGAATATGAGCCTTACATGTGCAACCTATCTCTAAATCGGATCTATCAGGTGCTCTGTCTTTTTTTGTGTCTGGCTGCTTAGTTCTATGTAAGACAGGAATTAGGGCTCCCTGTTGAATTGATATTTTGTTGTCTCATGTTGAAGGTAAAGCAGTGACATTACATCTGAGCGAGCAGTCTGGGTTACTTGGTGCTCAGAAGACATATGTCTGTGACATTTGGTCAGTATTAAGGTGAAAAATAGTGCTTTTATAAACAACATTAAATTGGACCATATAGCAATTCTGTGATCTCTCCTAATGTAAATGATCCTCATTCTTATAAATCTGTTATAAGAGGCAGAAATCTATCAACTCAGTTTTAATATTGAGTTGCTATATCCGTACTTTCAAAATGCACATCCAAATCCCAGTGCTGGGTAATTTGTTGTTTATAAATGTTATGTTTGCTTCTGTGCTGTACTGCATAGTGGGTTGTAAGACTCCTGAGCAGCACCTTTATGGAGCTAGTGTCTTCGTAAGGTACTAGTACCCTACAGTGCTAATCATTATCCAGAGTGGATATTGCACCTTTTAGCTATGCCTCTAGTTATTGCAATGCTATTAATAGGTATTGTCTTTTGTACTGGTGAGGTATCTATTTATCTATTTATTTATTTATTTATTTATTTTTAATGAATGTCTACAGGAAAATGCATTAAAATTCTTGTAAGGAGAGCACTATGGCAGAAGCGTTGTGCTTTTCAAGACTTGGATGATCATTGATTTATGTGGATAAATTCAAGTGAAGGTTGCTTAACTTCTGTACTTCGATTCAGTACAGAAATCAAGGTGGCTTGGGAATCTTTAATCTCCACTAGATAAATTGTAAATGATTTCTTGATTGCGTATATAATCTGCTTTTGTGCTCCAGATGGAAAATATGTATTCGTAATGGCTTTAGTGTGTTAAAATAGTGCATATATGTTCAGTAAGCATTCAGTCTAGACTTTTATGTTAAGAGCTTGATGTATGAAGAATAACTTTCTCACCTTAGTATTTATTTATTTATATTATTTATTAGTTTTGTTCTACACTGTCTGTAGAGACCTGAAAAGTAGGTCTGTATTTAGAATAATTTGTATCTAGTAGCATATTGTCATTTGTCATAGATTAATAGAATGATTCGAGTTGAAGAGACCTCAAAGCTCATCCAATTCCAACCCCCCTGCCATGGGCAGGGACACCTTCCACTGGACCAAGTTGCTTCAAGCCCTATCCAACCTGGCCTTGAACACTGCCAAGGATGGGAGAGCCACAGCTTCTGAATAACCTCCTTTCTTACTGTTTATGTCAAAAGAGAGAAAATAGGTTCTGTTCACAAAGTGTCTTCTCAGAATTTGGTTAATGCTTTTGAACCTGAAGGTAACTTTTATGGCTGAACTAGAACCCGTGGAGGATCATAGCATAGTGAAAGCGATGACTTAAAAATAATTGCGTGGGTGGATATTGGTTACCAAAAGAGAACACAAGTTGTTAATGGACAGTTGATATTTAGTAGCAGTGAATATTTGTTACAAAAGCAAGCATACAAGTTGCTAAGGACACTTCATGCTTTATATCAGTGAATATTTGTTACCAAAGGGAGCATACATGCTGTTAGTTGATACTTGATGCTTAGTATTTCTGTTTTCTTTCCCGTAGTTTCTTTGCTTGAAGAATATAAGGACTTTTCTTTCGGCGTGTTGTGAAATATTTGGGATGAAGAAAAGTGAACTTTTTGAAGCATTCGATTTGTTCGATGTGAGAGATTTTGGGAAGGTAAGGATCCTTTTAATTATATCCTGAGTGATGCCTGTGGTCTACTGCTTGAGTGCTTGAGTATAGAACTCCACATGGTATATGTGGTGTGGGAGTTAAGAAGCTGTGAGTAATGGATGTGCATTCACTAGTAAAAATGCAGTGTGGGAGAAATAAGAAAGCAGAAAAATCGGAGTTACATTAGAAAGGCTAATTGAGGGCAGAGAAATATCACTGGTAGGGAAGCTCTGAAGGTGTGAAAAGCATTAAATTAAAAAACAAAACAACCCCCCCTAGAAAATGCCCCAGAACCAAAACCAACCAAACAGAAAAAAATTCCTACAAAACCCAAACCCCTCCCTGCAAAAAAAACCACCAACCCTGATTGAAACCTGCTGAGTTAAAGATACGTGAAACGTGTGAAGATGGGCAAGTGCTGTCTAGTGGAATAATTTTTTACATAAGTAGTGTGGAATCAGGGGTGCTGGGCCTACACAATGTAGACACATGGCACAGCACAATTTTCCATTGTCTCAAGTGCTCAGAATTCACCTATGTAAATTTAGCCCTTGTAAGTTTTCTTTTTTGGCAGTTAGGTTTAAAATCTGATGGTTTTTCTAACCTGCTGTAAAGCTCAGACATAACTATGGTGGGTTAATGTGACTACCCTCATTTACACAGCCTGAAATATATTCTGTAAGTCTATGATTAGTTATTCTGCATGTAAAAGCTTTTTCCAGTTCATTGTTCGCAACCTCCTACATACCTGTTTGATCTGTCATTGCCAGCATATGTTCAGTTCTGCTTTGGTTTCTGCTTTTGAGTCATAGGGTATTGTTACCCTAATTTCATAGGAGAGATCTAAAAATTACCTGAAGCAGCACCAATATTGACTTACTCAAATTTAGTGTATTTCAAGTATTATTGCTTTTTAAAAGAGATCATAATTTTACTATCAAATTTTTATGTGCTGCTCTTCTTATAAGTAGACATAGAGGTAAAGATGATGTAAGAGTGGAAGCATGAATCAGGGCTGCAGTATGACTATTTGGAATGGTTCAGTGATTACTGTTAACCAAAATGTCTAATTATTTTTCTGAATCTTTTGTCTGGTTTTAAGTCCTTTTGAGTATATAATTAGACAATTAAATCCACTTGTTCTTTAGTCATGCTGAACATATTTTGTCCTTATAAATTACACTTAAGATAAAGCTTTTGTTAAAACATGACCTTTTTTTTTTTTTGCAAATGCACTGTATTGCTTATTAAAAATGAGATTTTATTTTTTTTTGTGCAAATAGCAGAGGCATTAAAATTGTTGGTTTTGACATTTTTGGTGTGCTAGAAATGTCTTACTTATGGTGTCTCCTATTTAATCATGTATCTTAAGATATGTGACCTTAGTAAAGTCACGTATCTTAATGCTTGTTTCAAATCTTTAATACATAAATTTAATGCATAGAATTTTTTAACAATTGTATCTTCTAGTTAATTGCTGAAAGTTTCAAATTGTGTGCCATATAAACATAACCAGCTTGTTTAACACAGTCTAGTTTTGAAGTCTTTTGCAGGGCAAATCATTATTGCAGCATCACTGAATACCCAGTAAACAAGTTCAGAATTAAAGCTGAATTTAACCCAACAAATGTTTCTGGCACTCATTTTAACAAAATTGATTTTGGAATACAATTTCATGTACATAGAATTATTTGCTTTAAAAAACCCAAGCATTTTCCATTCATGATATTAGTATTATTTTTTCTCTTCCAAAGTAAAGTTAAATGCAGAGATTTTATTTTTTTGGCCATGTTTGTTGCCACAGTATAGCAGAAATGTACTGATTATTCCCGGTGGTGGTATTTGAGTGCTAGCAATGGTGATAGTGCTTGTAAGCAAAAGTTTCTCTAGTCTTGGACAATTTAATGGCCTTTGTCACCTTTCTTGGAAAGCTACCAAATAAAAATAGAGTGACAAATTTGAACAAGACTTGTGTGTGGGCTCCTTTAATGTGGCTGACTATGTGCATAGTAACATCTGCTTGTGCAGAGGTGGAGGTGCTAAACTGAACAAGCCCGTGCAATCATTGCAATAGCTGAAATGGGCATGATTTTAGGTTCATAATGGCTCTGCTGTTCAGCTGTTTCCACTGTGTGCTTATGTGGAAGCTTGCCACACACAACTGGAGGTAGCAGTATACTGTATTTAGATAGGCTGATCTGTATGTTTTACCAGCCTCTGCAAATGAGTTGTTAAGCTTCCTAAAGAAGTTGGTCAAGTTTGGGGCATTAAGATAGTGAAGGGTGAAATTACAACTTGATTAAAATGTATGGTCAGACCTTTGCTGAGTTAATTCTGTAGTTTTAAGTATATTGTTTGTATATCTGTAAAGTGGCATGGGTTTTAAATCTCATGTCTGATAATGTACTTTGGAAATTCTGCTTGCTAGTAGCAGCAGTGAGAAAAAGCTTGTATTTTTCAAGCTGATATTTGTTTGTAAACTTCTCCCCCCCCTTTTTTTTTCTTCTAAGAATAACAACCTTAATGTAGTCCTGAATCTGTAGTGTTCTTGAATTGAAATTGCTTATATGCAAAAGGCCAAAAAACAGGTACTGAAGATTTTTCCTGCTACTGCAGCCAAGTCATTGTGCTGTTTCTAAGAGTTCTGTGAATTGCATTCCTTAATACAAAATATGAATGATCTTAAATTGATTATAGGCACAAAAAAAAGTATAATAAAGTTTAGAAATGCTCTGTTTTCCAATTGCTGACCAAATAGGTGATGGAATGAGCATGCGCAATGTCTACAGCCTCTAACACATTTGAATATACTGAAAGTTGTCTTGCAATGTCAGAAGTTGGCAGCTACTCATAAGTGGTGAGATGTAAATAAACTGTAACTGAAATGACTCCATAAGCCGTATGTATTTGGTACTTTTAAATGCTTCAGTTGGATTTATGAAGAAATGATTACTGAATTTGTCATTGGATGATGGAGTATTCTGCTTAATATAACAGATTTCAGTGACTTTTAAGCATGCTAATGGAGGGAATTGGAGCAATATGTAAAGGAACAAAGAACCTTCAGAAGATAAGATTGACAGGAAAAATGAGATGAGAGGCCAGGTGATGGAAACTGTCATATTCTGATGTTTTTCAATGCTGAAGAAAATGGCAGCAAACCCCTGTTTCTCTTAGAAGTAGCAGCTGTACGCTGCCTGTAGAATTTTAAGACTTTTGACAGCTCTGTGAAATACGGATTACAAAATGTTTGCTGTAATGGTGAAACTTACAGCTAATAGTTAGGGCTAAATGAGCTGTTTTCAGATGCTTTGACATAATGTATGAAAATGTGACTTGAACTTTGTGCTTCACTATGCAGAGACTCTTTGATCTTTCTGTGATCAGAGGAAAAAGAAGCGTGTATATGGTGGGGGGTAGGGATCAGGCATGAAGAGGCAACATGTAAATAGTCAGAGAATATGTAAAGAAACAAGAAAGCCGATAACCTCATGAGTATGTTTTTTAATGCCTATATTCTTGATGAATATTGATATCAGCTGCTACAAGATGAGGGTTTTCTTCCCTTTCATGTATAACAGCAATGATTTTCTTATTTTTGAGACTGGGCTTAAAAAAGAGCGGGTGCATTAGACAGAAATAGGAGGGTTCTTAAATCATACTTTCTAAAATGACATAAAACTTGTTTTTCCTGGGGTTCTACAGTATTCACCCATTCTCAGTCACATTTCTATCAGTAAATTTCATTGTTACTGCATTAAGTTCCTGACAGAGCATGAAATGCCCTCCCACGCCCATGGGGTGCCAGACAGTGTTTTCATTATGAATTCCACGTTGGAGAGTCATTTTTCACTACCACAGGGTTGTCAGGTTCTTCCTTTCTACCTGTGTGCCAGAATCAACAAGTAATGTTGATACTTGTTCTTTCAGCTCTCTGAGCCCTGCACAGCCAACAGCAGCCTTTGCTGTTTGGTATGCCACAACAAATTGTTGCTATCCCTATTCTCTGAAGGAAGTTTGCAACTAATGTGTTGCAGAAATGGGAATCTGAGGATTAGTTCTAGTGCATGTCGGTGTTGATAGATGCTCCCTGGCCTCAGAGCTGTGTTTGAGGTCTCATGGGGGAAAATAGTGTCCAGATATTGTCAGAAAAAGAACTTTGTGTACTCTGCTTTTAAATATTCTAAGCAACATATAACTGAACACAGTGGTTTTTTTATGACATAACTGATCTAACATGAACACAGCCATAAACTCTCCTAGTAGAGATCTTGCAACAGTTGTCTAGAAATAACATAGAGCATTCAATCCTGATTATAAAACGGGGGGGGGGGGGTATGAGGGATGATCAAATATCAAATAATACCAATCTAACAAATACCTAATTGTTTAAAAGCATATACCATAATGTCTAATGTAGCTAACTATCCAGTTGCACTTAAAAGAATAGTTTATGTAAAAGCAAGAAACTACTGTGAAAATATCGAATGCATATACTAAGGTCATGAAGCTTGTTGATCATTTTAGTCACTCTCTTAGTGTAAAGGAAATCCAGGCTGTGATGAAGCAGAAATTCATGCTGAAATTGAAGATCCTGGTGTGTTAGTATTCCCTTCGGTTTAACAGATTCCAGGAAGGTCAGGCAGATGTGCGTGAATTATACACACCAAAATCAACCCAACAAAGAACAACAGTTATTATAAAAAATTATATACCATTAAGGAAAGAGTGAGGAGGAAAAATGCTTAGGAAATAATCAATAAAACTGAAGCCGTTGAGATTAACCTCTGTTGTTAGATGTTTTATTTAGTGAATTTAATGAGTGAGGTAATAGAGCAAAATATGAGCACTTTCACTAATAAAGTCATGTGAAAACTAGAGAACATTGGGGAACATGCCAAGACATTATACCATATTTTTTTTTTAAAAGAAAATTAAAATGAAGAAAGAGAAATGAACAGGTAAAAACAAAGCTTTAATTATTAACAGATCTATCTTCATTTTCTGAGCTTTTTTAGTGGCAGAAAGAGCTTAGTGATTTGCTCAAGAAACTAAGCTGTACAGTTGCTTTTAGGAGTAGGATTTCAATGTTTTCAGGTGCGTCACCGAGATGGACTCGTTTGGGATGAATGTTACTGGAACTCTTTCAAAGTGTACTTGTGAATGTGGAAGAATGAAAGTATGGAAGATACAGACAGGTTCCAGCTTCCTTCTCTGTGGAAATGCTTTGGAAAAAAATGAGCATTGAAAAAAAAAATGAGCAAGAAAACACAAAACACTAGGCTGTTGCAAGACTGCTAAAATGATTGGCATATGTGGAAGATTTTAATTGTTAGATATTATTTCTATCTGTGTAGAGTTACATAAAGGTTAAGCCTCCCTAAAAGAGCCTCCCTTAAATCATAACAAAAAATGTCTTTGAGCCCCAAAGAACGTAAATCACAGTTTTGGGCAAAGTGATGAGGTGGGTGAGCAAGTGGAATGAAAAGGGTGTATGTAGCTCTTAACCACCATTCTGAAAAGTCTTTGAAAGTTTACAGAAGACATTGTGTGACAGTGAAAACCATTACAAGCACTAGATAAATTTAATCTACTTATCTGTAATAATTTGTTGCAGTGATGACCAGCAAAGAGTCTGTACAAATTCTTAGGCATATAACTATAATATATAACATGTAATGAAATAAAGACAGCATGAACTTAGAGCTTCTACATGAGCTTATGCACTTAGGCCTCAATATTTCAGGATTTGGTCTTGAATGTTCTTATGACAGCATACGTTCAGACTGTCACCTCTCTAGTCTTTCCAAATGTATCTTCATGAATTTCTCACAGGTTTGTCATAATGTTTCAAGTTGTAATTGCTTCCATGTAATGGAAAGTAATGATAATCATAATTTTTGACTACATCACAAACTGTTGAACATATCTCAAGTATTTGATCATTAATGAGAAATTCTCACCCAGGGAGTTCTTGGAATATTTTGTAAGTAGCAGACTTTTCTGTTCAGCTTTTTGGCAAATGTGACTGAGGTTGGAAATTGAAGATTAATGAGAAACCACTAATCTGAAAGAATAAAACTGAGTTTCAGAGCACATTTTTCTGTTGTTATGATGACCTTGCCCAAATGGTAGGTGTACCTGATTCACATATCCTGGTGATGCTGAACTTGTAGCATTGAATTCTGGTAGAATCCATTTCTCGTTAAGGTGGAAGCAGTTTTGGAGGAAGAAAGTGGCATCTTGAGTAGGTTAAACAGGGCTTAAGATTTCTGTCTTCTTAGACATTTGTTTATAGATGTGTTTCAAAGGTTATTTTTAAACAGGGAATTAATTCCCTGCAGTACTTGCCATACAAGCATTTAGTAACCAAAAGCTGACAGTGAAGGTGACAATGAAACACAAAACTTCTTGAATTTATAGATATTGGTCAAGGTAACAGAAATATAAACTAGAAATAAAATGAGAAGGCAATAAATGAGTGACTTGCAGATGAAGTTCATATGAATTTTGAGGTGTTTTGTGTATATCTTTTTTCCTATGATACTAAATTTGTTCACATTTTTTTCTTTCCCTCTTTTGAAAAGCCTGGAGGCTTCCAAAGAGGAAAAACATGACAGTTTTCTGTTAGTCCCACAGATAGCTGGAAGAAGTGGGAAGAGAACATGAAGTACAGTTTATATAACCTGTTCTGTGCTCTCTCATGCTTGCAATAATTTCTAAGAGAATCCCTCTCCCACTTTGACCTAGATCTCCTGCATGCTGCCTGGGTTCTCTGCTTCTTGTTCTCTGTCTGCTCTGGGACAGAGATTTTGAATCTCAATTAAGATTCAAATGACATAGGCATATCACAATGTAAGAAACCAATAGAACATGGCTGCTGCAGTTACCTGGATCTCTTGGTCATTCTGATATTTCCAGTTACATGAAACAGGCTTGACATCAGCCTAAAAAGCCTGTTGCAAATTGTGCTTGCATTTCACATCTCATTAAGATGTAAGATTGGTTTATTTTTTCCCACAGAACTTATAAAGGTTTAGTCCTTGATTTTTGGACCAATGCACTTCTATTTTCATCATCAGTTGTGCAAATTAAATATTCAACTCATAGACTGAAGTAGGGCACAGTTGTAGAGTGAAATGATTTACAGTTTTTCCTCACTTAATGACAATAGCAGATTAACTTGAGACATTATCTTTGCTAGTTTAAAAATAATAAATTCAGGGACTTTCTTTGCTCTGTTCCAATATAAGAAAGTTACAGAAACTGTAATTACCAAGTTTATTTTTTTTCTCATATTTTTCTGTTGGAATGATTTGAAATAGATAAATTTCTCTTTCACTGAAAGATGCCTTCTAGTCTATATATGTTTTATATATATAATATATATATAATATTTATAAATATAAGTATTTATATAAATTTATATTATATATATTTATATATATATAGATATAAAATTTAAAAATATAAGTATTTAGCTTAAAATATTATTGAAGGGTGTCTGTGCTAAACATGCACCAAAGAGATTTAGGCCACTCTTGAACTATACCCAAGAGGTACAAATTGCAAGCTAGGGAGATAGTGGCTTAAACTGTCTTACATGCAGTGTTGGGATTTCTTGTGAAGAGCTAGTTAAGGGTGTCTAAACATTCTCCAAGACTAGCTGCTAATGACTGGTGGGGTTTGTCGTGGGGTCGAACCCAGGGGCTGTTAGTATGTTGGTGGAAAGCAGGACTGTGATTTTTCTACTTAGTCTGTAGAGTCCCTCTCTTAGTGCAGGCAAGTGAATGACCACCTGGCAGCTGTTCATGTCTGAAGCAGAAGTGTACTTGAGTGAAAAGTCCCAAGTAATAATGTATTTTCAAAGGCATTTGAAAGTTACTTCTTGTTTTTTTTGTAAGTATTAAAAAATCAGGGTTTGTTAGCCTGAAGAATGCTCTGGTAGTGAGGCTGGTTGGAATCTCATTCACTGTTTTTTTCTGTCCAATTTCAATAGAAAGTGAAACCTGCAGTGAATGGCTTGCAGCAGGAAACGTTTGTATATTTCATGAAAAGGAAATAGGTACAAATTAACGAGAAATGTTTGCAAAATGTGTTGGAGGGTTTTTACTTGAACTGTTGGTAACAGGGCTAGAGAGGTATTTGCTAATGAACAATTGTGTCCTTGTGTTTTCCTTTCTGACCCAGTTGTGTTAATTTCAGCACGGCTACTCCAGGCCTTTAAAAAGGATAGGTACTTAACCAGCTTGCTAATGAGGAAACAAATCCAAACAGTGTATTCCAGAATAGTTAACTTGTAAATCTGAAAAGCTTCTGTCATTTATAGGTGATTGAAATCATTAAGACAACCTTGCTGTGAAAATTAATGCATCTTTGTATGCAAAAATGAAGCTATTGAGGGAGATAGCTTTTTCTTTTGGTCAAAAAATATTACAGCAGAAATGCTAGATCTTAGGTATTGGATCATACATGTTTTTAACTGTGAAGCATGGGATGAGATTTATTTGGAAAAGTTTTATTAAATGGGTTGTATTTTCATGGCTTCATGGGATTTCAAAGGTGAAAATTGTAGGAATTAGTAGTTGAAAATTGAGGATTTAATTTCCAAAATAACAATTCAATAACTAAATCATTCAGTATAATGATGAATGTAATAACTGATAATCTTAGGAACCTCTTTAAAACCAGTTATAAATAATGACAGTTGCTCTACAGAAAGTGGTATTGTGGAAGAAATTAAAAGTATTGTCAAATAAAATGATTAACGAAAGTGAAATTACATACTTGAGCTACTGCTAAGCTCTGCAAGTAAATCAGTTCAAATTACAGTTGAAAACTGCCTGTAAAGAGCTTTATATATGAAGTAACAGCATTGGTACTCTGCATAACACAGGGTGGTGCTAAAGAAGCTGACAGAAGTACGCTTTTTGAATTTTTGGAAAGTGCTATTCAGAGTATGTTTATATGCAAATTTTAAGCTTAACAAAATAGAATTACCCAGACAGAGTTATGTATAGCTCTGAATATATCTTCAGCTGAAAACCATTTTGATCTGTGAATATCTAAAGGATACTTGGTGGAATTGCTTAAGAAAACCAATTGAGGGCTAATTCTCATGAAATGTATTTTAGGAGAATTAAATGTATTAAAAATCCTGAAATGTTTCAAGTGTTTCTAAAGAAGAACTGATTTCAGCAAAAATGTCAGTGACATTGGGCAAGCAGATGTGTTTCCTGCAGTGGCTAGTTGATACTAGCTGAGTAATTCAGTGCACAATACAATCCATTTTTCTCCCAAAGTATATGAATATGGTGGGATGATTTACTGCCTGTGCATGTGAAGGAATATAGAGACAAAAATTGAACGTAGGTCACTGATGGGGAGATTTCCATAATTTCCCTTTCAGCCTTCACTGGGGTATGCTGTTGTCCAACACTCAGTGTAGTTTAATGTGTCAAGTAGAGGTGCTGTTGATTTCAGAGTGACTCAGTAGTACATTATGTAGCTTTTTCCTCCCTCAGTTCTAGGTAAAAATAGAATAATCTTCCTGAATGTTTAGGAGGCATAGAAGTAGCTATATTGCCCTCTGACTGGTGTACTTGAATATACCTTGGGAATGTGTCTGGGCTTGAGCAGGTGACTAGGAGGTGACATCACTCAGTACTTCACAGAAGATTTGCAAACTAAAGCATGGAATTAGGAAAGGAAATAATGCCAAGCTTGTGGCAGCTACTCTCCAGACAGTGGTCTCTGCATGTTTCCTAAATATTATCACTGTCAAAATCCTGGTAAGAGACTAGCTTGCAGTGGTGTAAGGATGTTATAAGATGTATCCTTGCGTTCAAAAGCTGTCCTTTCAAAAGCAGTGGAATGCGGGGTAAGAACAAGTTTCTTAAGTTTTATTTTTAACTTTTAAGTTTTCTTTTAAATGTTTCCCTCCTTGGATAAGCAGTGAAATAGGACATTTCATAACTATTTGAAACAAACATACAGCAGGAATAGTTGTGCATGTTTTTCTTGATCACTTTCTTTCATGCTTAAGATATTTACTTGTCTGTTGTGATTTCTTGTTTTATCTCATCTCTCGGTCACTGCTGGTTTATTTAAAAAGTACAGTATATCACGTCTTTTGAGATTTAAGCATTTGTGTATATGGTGACGTCTTTTACAGCTTAATCTGGTATACTAAACATTGTTGAGCAATGCTGTTCTGGGTTTACTCTGAGACTGAGTTTCAATGTGTTTTTATTTGGAGTGGATGAGAACCTACCTGAAAGTTTTTCGGCTAGCTAAAAAGAAAATTTGGACAACCTGGGTACACTGCATGGCAGATGGACACAGTCTGTGTGATTTGTGGGAAATAATCTGATTAGAAATGTCATCATACCGAAGTGGTGAGGTCTACATTTTTGCATACGTGAACTTGGGGGCTGGATATAGACTGCATTATAAGATGGTGTTTCTCAGTTGCATGATTGGTGACAAAAGTGTTTGTTTAAAGCATGATTGCACCTTAATTAGAAAATGAGCAAGTTTTTTTCCTGGTTTACAAGGTTAGTTTAAACTAGATAAATATTTTTATTTATATAATACTATTAACACACTTTAGGATGTAATTTGTGATTTGAAAAAGTGGATTCTAGACCAAGCATCTGATTCTCAATAAATGAAAATCACAAAATTGTCTCACTTTATATATTCATTTTCATTTTAAAATTAAACAAAATGGAATACGAATTATTTTTTTCAGAACATGGGAAAGGCACAGTAATTTTCTCATGTCTAGCAAGTATTAGATAATATCATCTAAAACTCAGCAGAAGAGCTCAGATACTGGGAAGTTAAGCATAACATGATTTTAAACTTTTACAGAGTAATTCTCATTTACATTTTCTTTTTTTAATGGAGATTTGCCACCCACATGTGGGTGGCATAAATTTGGAATCTGTAGGATCCACAACCAGACTGATTTTAAATCTTGTCTTTGTATGTATTAATTAGATTAACCATTGGCTCAGCAGCACTAAGCATGCTGATGCTGTATGTGGAGTTAAATGGGAGTTTATGAGAACATATCTGTTCACATTGTAGAGCTTTCAGGTATTTCCTCATGTCTTTCCTTTGTGGAAATGAGTAGTCCACCTGTGCCTTGAACAGTCTCCTAAACAGTAGGTGCTACTTATCACAGAATCACAGAATCCCAAGGGTTGGAAGGGACCTCAAAAGATCATCTAGTCCAACCCCCCCCGGAAGAGCAGGGTAACCTAGAGTTTGTCACACAGGAACTTGTCCAGGCGGGCCTTGAATACCTCCAATGTAGGAGACTCCACAACCCCCCGGGCAACCTGTTCCAGTGCTCTGTCACTCTCACAGTAAAGAAGTTCTTCCTGATGTTAATGTGGAACTTTCTATGCTCCAGTTCACACCCATTGCCCCTTGTCCTATCACTGGATATCACTGAAAAAAGCCTAGCTCCACCCTCCTGACTCCCACCCGTTACATATTTGTAAACACTGATGAGGTCACCCCTCAGTCTCCTCTTCTCCAAGCTGAAGAGACCCAGCTCCTTCAGCCTCTCCTCATAAGGGAGGTGTTCCACTCCCTTAATCATCTTTGTGGCTCTGCGCTGGACTCTTTCAAGCAGTTCCCTGTCCTTCTTGAACTGAGGGGCCCAGAACTGGATGCAATATTCCAGATGCGGCCTAACCAAGGCAGAATAGAGGGGGAGGAGAACCTCTCTTGACCTACTAACCACACCCTTTCTAATCCACCCTAGGATGCCATTTGCCCTCTTGGCCACAAGGGCACATTGCTGGCTCATGTTCATCCTCCTATCCACCAAGACCCCCAGGTCCCTTTCCCCTCGCTACTTTCCAGCAGGTATAAAGGTCACGCTAACAAAGCAATGATCATACCAGGTAGAAGAGCATGTCTCTCCCCATGGTACAAACTCAGAAGTATGGGACATTTATTGGGTTCACATTCTGTGATCACATTCTGTGATCAAGGTTAAGTGTGTTACTGTTCAGGTCTAGTATGATTTTAAATCTCTGCCTAGTTTTTGGGGGTTAGGACAAATAGAATGCTTAAGCTAATGATATTCATTCATTTGTGTAGAAGTTAATCTGGATGATGATGCATTGGTTTGTTGTTTAATTTGGGCACCCGTGCCTAATAACATAGGCACAGCCTGATACTAAAAGGCAGGTCTTCAGCTCCTACTGCTGAAGTAGATGCAGTATGTGGAGGTAAGCCAACTGGGAATGTATCTGGATGTTCCTAGTTATGGCTAAGAGAAAAGATGTGTCCTATTTAGGAGAGTGAATAAGAATTAGTGAGCATAAGCTTTTTTTCTGCTTAGATATATTTTTCTGGGAGGCATGAAAGATGCTTTATTGCATTACTCTGTTGACAAAGAAAATCCAAGATGTTATTTAACAAGTGGTTTCCCAGAAGAGGGAAGTGAAGATGAATCCAGGTGCTGGCTTAGAGGCAGCTGTTTTCACAAGCATTTGAGAGGAAGTATTATTTTGCCAAGTAAAAATAATGTACGCTTATGTAGAAGTTGAGCAGTTTTTTATGCTAAATCATGAGATTATTTGAATAACTTTTTCAGTCCCCTAATATAATGACAAATATATTCATTAATACGTAGTAGCTAGTAGATGAAGCTACTTAAGTAAAGTTACTAATACTGGATCTTGTTCTGCTATTTGTGTGCATGTTGAAAGCAGTTTGCTCAGTGAAATTGGTCATTCATGTTGGTATGGTATCAAAGTGACTTGCTTGTCCTTCCATGTTTACAATGCAAAGGTCTGGGTACCTAGGGGAACCCTGCTACAATTTTGTTTCATAATGCTAAGTGAAATGTTAAAGGTCAGCATTCTCAGCAAGTGTTGTGACTTGGTACCATTGCATCAAAGCTGCTCAGCTGGTAGTGAAGAATCTGTCTGTCAGTTGTGTCTCAAACCTTACGATTGATCTATGTTGGTTCACTTGGTGGACTAATTTCTTAAGGGACAAATCCCCTTGTGAAGCTTCTCATATAGCCAGAGGAGCCTTTAGCTAGCAAGGCAGTTAATCCTGTCAGAAGCCCTTTTTCGTGGCTGCTCTGTCAGATGTTAATAAATTGTAGTAGGTTTCTGAGGATGGAGACCATGTGGTGGTGCATGTTCAAAGTGTTACAGAGAGGAGGAACCTAATTACATCAGTAATCAAAAATCCACTGAAAAATTCAACTTGTACTGCAGTAGCCTGGCCTGTTTGTTACATATGTAAAACTAAAATTTTGACTGAGAGCTAGACCTTCCTCTTAATACAAAATAGGTACAATTTGTTGCAATGGTCTTAAACCTTAAAATCTTTTTCTTAAAAGTTTAAAAACTTTTCTCCATAGTCTATGGTACAAGCAATACCAAAAAGTGCTATATTAGAGTGATTTTAATAGTTGTGTCATTCTTGAACATCATTAATTAAAACTTCCAAAGTTAAATCTAACTTGAGAACAAATACTATACCTTGTCCTGAGCTGATCCACACACATCACAAAATCTATGTTGTGTGTGCTGCACATGGTGAGCTACAGGAACAATGTTAATATAGCTAATGAAGAGTCATACGTTAACATTTTGGTTCCTTTCTGTGGAAAAATTGAAGCATCTTTTTTGGAAACAAATTAACATTGAAGGAACTGTGACTTTCTTTATTCTTATTTTATATTTCACTTGCTTTCCAGGGTTGGTTTCAGCTTATTTATCTTGTTTCCTAGTTTTTGAGATTATGTTATTGTCATCCCAAACCATTTCAGAAGCAGACAATATTCCTTTCCTAGAACGAGATTTCTCCTTTTCCATTGCTTCACTCTCCCTCCACCAGCATTCTTTTTCACATCTCTCACCTTCTGACACCTCTCCTCTTTCTCCAAATTTCTCCCTAATTCTTCTGACTCCACTGCTGTCTGAAGATTACATTTCATGCATCTGCCTCAGTTTAGCATTGCTTTATTGTACTTTTTTTTATGCTGTTTCATCCCTGAAGCCTCTATTTTTGGTATGAGTTCAGCAAGGGAATTTCTGTGCTGTTCGACATAGTGTGAACAGTAGAATTAGTTCTTGTCAGGTAAAAAGGAAAACATATTGAGGGACACAATTTGAAGAAACATTACCGTTAACATTGAATAAACTGTAAGCACTTGCTCTTAACAGCTTCTTTGAAATGTTGGTATTGAGGCTGTTTTGGTCACGTTGCTTAGCATTTATCAACTTGTGTACATTTTAACTGATCTCTGTTTTAGTTTTCAAGTTTGATATTAAAAAATGTAGAAGGTGGAGGTGTAACTCTAGATAGGTTGCTACTGGACATGGACTACATCTTGAAGATATTTGCTCCCAACCTGTGCTTATAGTGAAGCTCATGAATTTTGTTGCTGACCTGAAGAAAGGTTTAGCTATTGGAATTGTCCCCCCACTGCCCCTGGGCAGTTGACCCATAAAAATTTACTTCTCTTTACCACAGCTGTTGCTTTGCAATGAGGCCATAGCACCTGTGACAAACTACTAGGAGCATAATGGTATCACAATAAATTTTTCTTTCATATTGTATGTTAGTTTGAACCAGAGCACTTATGCAAGGTTTTTTTGGTTGCAGTATACTTTAATCCAGTTTTATCTCTCCAGAATGATTTTACGCGTTGACCACAAAAGATGTGGGAGCCTGTTGTTTGTAAGGCATGGCTGCTTCTGGTAGTTTATTCTTGTTTAGGACAGAGAATAGTTTTCGGCATCACTCAAGGTGTGTTATCTAGGTGCATCTGCTCACCTGCAGTTGATCTTGTGTTTACTCACTGTTAAGCCTTTACCAAGATTGACTGTAAGGTACTAAATAACAGGGTGGATATTGTGCTTGATTTGGACACAGTGTATTGGAATGAAATGCCCAAGAGTTTTATTGAACTCCTATGTGCTACTGGTGTTTTTGTCATGAATAATTAGCACTGAAGTTGGCCTTAGAAGATGTTATATAATCCGTTACCAATCTGGGATGTGTTCAGTCATGTGCCTTTTCACAAATGCTTTTAAGCACAATTTCAAACAAATTATTTAGAAATGCTTATGAACCCTGCAGAGTAAAAGTGGGGTACAGTCTTAGGCACTCTAAGAGGCAATATTAATGTCAGAAGTTACTGCTCCTTTGCTGTGCTTTCATTGTCATGCCATCGTACTTGTTGGTGCACCTGAGCTCGGAAATAGGCAGAGATCATCTGCTTTTTCAAGAAATTAGTCTCTCCCTCTGTTTCTGCATATCAATTCTCTGATGTAATTTATGACATGACCATGCTAACAGTTGGGTTAGCACAGCTAAGACAGTAGGAAACTGAAGTGCAGGGCAGAAACAAGTAGATGAAGAGCATGAGGCAGAAGACAGAAATTTCTGAAGTCAATAGTGAAACAGTAAGAAACATCTTAAAGTTACATGTAACTAAATGGAAAATGATAGGTATCTGTGGTTAGCTCTTATTTATCACAGTATCTACATCTAAAGCACCTACTATGATCCCTATCATATACTTGAACTTAAAATCTTTCAGATCTCCAGAGAGGTGAAAACTGAGGAGCAAGTCCCTATCTGAAGGGTATCTCATATGAGCTACTTAACATTGTTAGATGCATTAAAAAGAAATTTGATTCCTCTCTGCAATTTAGGGTCTGGTGCTGCAGTTCTTGGATTAGTATCAGACTGGTTGGCTGCCTTGCATCTTCAGATATTGATGCAGCAGAAGAATAAAGCTTTCGTCAAAGTAGTACTTAAAGATTTTTTATTTTCTTTTCCATGAAATTTAAACAGTGCCTGAAACCCAGTAGTTGTAATAAAGCATCCCTGAATCCCCCCCACTTCCCCTGAAAAATAACAGCAAAAGTTAGAGCAAATACTGCTTATCTTAACTAGAGATGACATCATGTCATAGAGTGTGAAGTGCCTAAGTTGTACCTCTATTTTCTATCTGGGGGGAGGACTTTGGACATAGAGTTGTTAAAAGATCCGATTCTGACTCTCTGTTTTTCAATATTATAGGCATAACACCCAATACAATGTTATGCCTGGTATGGGGATGAGGACTTTTTGATCTTCTGCAATGATTCTCATATTCAAATACTTTTGTTTTGCTTGTATTCAAATACTTTTGTACTTTGTTTTACAATGGTAATAGGTAGCTGGTTTGGAAAGAAACACTGACCTAGATAGATGTGTATTTTAGATAAAAGCAAAAATTAAAAAAAAAAACAAATTTAAAAGACCTATCCTTACGTGTTCTGCTTGTTTTCTGTGTTCTAACTCATCTTTTAGATGGTAAGCTCTCTGAGGTCTGTCTAGATTAATTTTATCATAGGCAGCAACAGTGTCAGCGCAAAGGAGGATATGATGTCAGACACTGTCTAGTAGGGAAGTTGTATTTTTTAGGTTGTTGCTGTTAAGCACAAATGTATTAGAAACATAAAAAAAGAAATCCTCATTTCCTTTGTGCAGCTCTGCAGTGGCATTATGGCAGTGCAGTCCTCTTTCTGAGGGGAAAACTGTAAATATAGTTAATAAAATTTGAAAGTTACTACACGTTCAAGGGAGTAAAGCAAAAGAATAATTAAGCAGTAACAAAATAAATTTTGTTCATTAGTTAAAATTAGTTTTGTTCATTTTGTACTTTTCTGTATAAGGTTCTAGCTCAAGGAGAATTAGGTACAAACATAATGAAAATGTAAATCTCTCTATTTTCTTTTGCTACTGTAAGTGTAGCTGTATTTTTTTATGTAAATGAACAGATGGTTGTGGAGAAAACAAAACACCTGTTCTTATCAGGATTCTATAAAGGAAGATGATAGTATTGCCATTCCCATTGCATGATGTCTTCTCAAGTTGAGAAGACTTTTTTATTCTGTATCAAAGATGACGATCTTTAAGATAAGAGTGGCAGATAGTGAAAGTGAGTCATGCCACCCTGTGTACTGTGTATCTGTTGTAGGGCTGAAGGTAAGTGCAATGCTTTTCCGATGGATTGATCCATTCCCTGTAGAGTTAGAAGCTTGAAGATAGCCTAGGGCTTTTGTAAGCCCTAAGAGAGTTGGAGGGTAATTGCACCAAAGAGAACAGCTCACTTCCCTTCACGCTACCCACTGTAGCAAGGGAAATTTCTCTCAGAGAGCAAGGGGGCATAGCAGCATGTGTTTACCCCTAATATATATTGTGCTTTGGAATAAATTGATTTTATAGTTAAAGTGTGACTTGGTACCACTCAGCAAAGCTAGAGCAAAGATCTAGCTGAATTTATATAGACAATGGTTAAAGTAAATTTAGAAAAGGGAGAAGTGTGGCAGTGACTACTTCACTCAAGACAGGAAGAGGAAGATCTCCCTCTGTTTTTAGCAGAAAAGAGGAAGGAAAGCTCCATTGTGCAGTGTCCTTTAAGTATCATTTTTGTTAATATCAAAATTGACAAGGAATCTGTTTAAATATTGAAGTGAAATAATAGTGGGAGTGAAGAAACCACATTTCACTTAAACTCCTGGATGCATACCTAAAGCAATATTTTTGAGGTGCAATCAATAATGAGTACTAAAACACTCGTTTCCTTCTAAAACATTCACATGCTAATTTAAACATCCAAGGTCAAGAACACCCAAAATGTATGCATAGTGTACAGACTGATGGTGGAAGTTTAGAGAATTTGCCTGTTCTTGTCAAACATGTAAAAACTTATGTAAAAACATGTAAAAAAAAATCTTTTAAAGTCTAGTAAAGGACAGTGGCAAAAGAAATGTAACTTTGAAAACGACACAGCGTTCATTTGTGTCTATTCCTATCTAAAATGTAATAAATGTACCAGAAAAACTCCTGTTTAGTTTTCAGTCTTTCAAAAGGATACTACACTTTAAGACACAGTGTTCAAGTGCTCTGCTTATACCATGGCAGTGCTTGAAGTTAGGTTTCATTCCTTAAGCAATATCTAAAAAGAACCCAACAAACCCTAAAAAGAAACTAAACTTCCAAACCCAGCCCCCCAGAAGGGACGGTGAGGGCTGGAAGGTATTCACAGAAC
This sequence comes from Neopsephotus bourkii, assembly GCF_033783945.1. Taxonomy (NCBI): domain Eukaryota; kingdom Metazoa; phylum Chordata; class Aves; order Psittaciformes; family Psittacidae; genus Neopsephotus; species Neopsephotus bourkii. Next base: position 1,307,086 of record NW_026900760.1, on the reverse strand, counting down.
CAAAACCACAGAGCTGCAGACAGGAAGAGGCTGCTAACACTCCCTCCCCCAGTTCTTGCTTTGGTGAGGTGCTTGGCCTTTTGAACAAAATGAACCAAGAGATTAACAGGACTGTGCTGTCTATGCCGTTGGGACTTTGCAGTTCCTCCTAAGAGCAGAACTGTCTAGGGAGCCCTTTATGATCTTGGACTATCAACTGTAGCATCGCTACTGACCTGAAGTTTAAAAAGTGGGATTACAAGCACAACTTTTGTTTAATGCATACACATTTATGTCCATAATTGGATACTGATGATTAAAGACCTGCTCATTATAGTCCTAGTAATACAGCACTGAGTTTTACAAAGTCCAGGACAGCATTCAGTTTTGCTTCTCTCTCCTTTGTTTGTCTGTGAGTAATGCTTAGGAGTTGTGTGTGCAGTCCTGCGTAGTTAGGTCTGACAGCCCCATTATTCCAGTTCAGGAGTTTGTATGATCGGAGGTATCACTCAGGTAAAATGTTCAAAATGTTCAGTGTGCAAAAAGGGTGGAGGAGGGGTTTGGCTAATGAGGGATCCAACCTGCCCTTAGTTGGAAACTACGTTTATGCTTTTGTTATAACTACTGTCCTAGAGAAAAGTGCTATAGATGTGAAAAGAAAACAACAGAACTCTTTAGTTTTGGATGTTTCTTAATGTCAGGTGTTTCACTTTTAGTAAGGGGGAAAATAACCTGTCTTCTTAAATCTTCCAAAGTGGCTTTGCTTGACTTCCCGGTGCCAAACTGCCCTCTTCCTGCCTCAGCTCTCCTTTCCAGGCTTTGGAGAAAATGTAGCATCTTTTGTAGTTGTTGATTCCCCAGGGCTTTTGATGTGCCAGCAGTTTGCATCGCTGTAGTTAGCTTATCTACAGACTGAAAGAGGCAACACCCAGGAGGTTTTTTTTGTCTTGGCTATTTATTTTTTTTTTTTAAGTCTGGAGAAAAACATTCCTGACACTTTATGCGTGAAGGCACTGTGGAGAGACACTGGAGAAAATGGATGCAAATGAGACCTCCCTAGGGCAATGTATGCATGGCAAGGGTTTTGCATGGTCGGAGCCAGGCAGGCTTTCCCCCAGCAGCACCTCTGTGGTCTCCCTCCTGTCTCAGCTGGGAGCTGGGGCTCTCTGTAAGGAGGAAGGGCATTGGACTGCCAAAACCAGCTTGTGCAGCAGTGATGTTACCCTTGCTGCCTCTGCATGAAAGCATTTGGCACCTGGTTTCAGACTGTGCTTTGGAGTTGCTAGCAGGCTCCTGTGGGTCACAAAAAAACTTGGCTCGGGGGTGTGAATTTTTCTGCTGTGGTTTTAATGGACAGTTGGACTGTTTTCCTTACTGCCACTATGCCAGAGCTAAGCCTTGATGGTAAAGAAGGCTGGAGTAGTCCTCAGGTGTATTTCCTGAGGATGTAGTTCAGTGGAAATGGAAGAATGGGCGTGGATAGCGAGAGATGCCAGGATCGGGGTAGGTGAAGGTGACACCAGTGAGGAAACAGGAAGCATCCTGCAGGTCGTGATTACCCCTGTGGAAAGTAAGTTTATGACTATCCTTTGAATTGCAGCTGCCCGTGTCCTACACCTAAAGCTTGGATTTTGTTATTTGACTGAAATGAAAATCAGGACATCACTATGCAACTATATGTGAAAGTTTGTGTAATCAAAACCAGACTATTAGATAATTCCTTCTGCTGGAGGTCTGCAGACTGTTGTGTTTCCAAGGAAATGTGGTGTGCATGCCAAGGCTGTATATTCTCTTTGATGTGTTTGTGTCTGTATGACCTGGACACTTCAATGTATGCCATAGCAGTATTTATTAGAGGCATATTTGCAGAGCTGGTATTTGAAATTTGCTTTTTGGTTTTAGGGGTTTTTTAGAGGCGCCATTATGTGAAATTCAGGGTTTGCTTTAGCCCTCCCCGTTCACCCCCTTCTTTTTAATGAGTTTTCATTCATTCTGCCTTTCTTGAAAAGGCCTCATCTTTTCTCTTTCCCCAGAGGCTTGTGATTTGATTAAAGCTAACCTGAACCAACACAGAGTACTGACATGATACCAGAACAAGGCACATGGAGAGAAAATGTTTGATTTAACTTGGGAACACCCTTTACCTGGAATACTATGCTCATTAGATCGGCAGCAGTGTAATCATCCTGGAGTTGTCTGGCTACATGTCTTTTTTTTTGTGTCTGTCAGCCAAGTTACATTTAAACGTAACTGTTCCTAGAGGTCTTTTGGTTCAAAAGTTAATAACGGATTACAGTAAAATATTCAGATATGTTCTCTTTGTCCTCCACCCCATGACAAGTCAAGTATTGATCCAGGGTTGTCTGGGGCCTGGTGAGGTACACAGTACCAAATGATAAACCTTCTTGCATAAGCAAGTCATTTGAAGATACATTTAAGTATAGCAATTTTATCTTATCTCTAAATGACAGAGACACACAATAATGGTTTATCTTTTTCTATTTCCCCTACTCTTCTCCAATCTGAGGTATGAGTGAAAACAGCTTAATGAAAACTCATTCAGCACCTTGGCATGAGTAGCAGTTGTGTCTTTGAAGTATCCTGAATGTGAGACACTTCGAATGGCTTCATAAGAGCCTTACCCAGTGATGCAGAGCATCTATGTCTTTGTTTTCTCTAGGAACACTGGATTTCTGTTTGCATTAGCTGTTTGTTTTTCATAATTTGCCTTGAACTCTGGGCAGCGTTTTGTATATGCAGATGATTAATATGTGCACACAGATATCTCAAGACTCTATTTTTCAATACTCTCAGTCCGAGTCTCTAAAAGTTCTGGAGTTAATTTCTCCTACTAAATTAAGCCATTGGGTATTTGTTATATCAAAATCAATATGCTTTTCTTCCAATCAAAGTTTTCAGGTTATGAAGTGGGGAAAACCACGCAAAATGTAATGTAGCCTTGATAAGTAGTCTTATATGTAAGTATGTGTAACCATTTTGTATTCATGGTTGTCTTGCTGATTGTTGTGGTTTAAGCGCAGTCGGTAACTCAGTGCCACGCAGCCGTTCACTCACTCCCCCTGCTTCCTTTCCCCGCTCCTGGAGGGATGGGGAGGAGAATCGAAAGAATGTAACTCCCACAGGTTGAGATAAGAGCAGTCCAGTAACTAAGGTATAACACAAACCACTACTGCTACCACCAATAATAATAATGATACCGGAAATAACAAGGGAAGAGAATATAACACCTCACCACCTGCTGACTGATACCCAGCCCGACCCCAGCAGTGATCTAGCCCTTCTGGGTAGCTGCCCACTCTTTATATGGTGGGCAAGACACGCTGTGGTATGGAACACCTCTTATTTAGTTTGGGTCAGGTGTCCTGTCTCTGCTTCCTCCCGGCTTCACTTCCTCCCTGGCAGAGCATGAGACTCAGGAAGTCTTTGGTCAGACTAAACATTACTGAGCAGCAACTAAGAACATCAGTGTTATCAGCGCTGTTCCAAGGCTGAAAGTCAAAACCATACCATTGCACCAGCTACTAAGGAGAAAAAGGACTGCTACTGCTGAACCCAGGACGCTGACCAGTTTGGTGGCCTTCTATGATGGAGCTACAGAACTGATGGACAGCGGTAGAGCAGTTGATGTCATCTACCTGGACTTGTGTAAAGCCTTCGACACTGTCCCACACGACATCCTTGTCTCTAAATTGGAGAGACATCAGTTTGAGGAAGGGACCACTCAGTGGATAAAGAACTGGCTGGATGGCCGCACACAAAGAGTTATGGTCAATGGCTCAATGTCCGGCTGGAGACCTGTAATGAGTGGTTTCCCTCAGGGATCGGTGTTGGGACCGGTCTTGTTTAACATCTTCATCGCTGACATGGACACTGGGATTGAGTATGCCCTCAGCAAGTTTGCTGATGACACCAAGCTGTGTGGTTCAGTTGATAAGCTGGAGGGAAGGAATGCCATCCAGAGGGACCTTGACACACTTGTGAGCTGGGCTGATGCCAACCTCATGAAGTTTAGCCATGCAAAGTGCAAGGTCCTGCACCTGGGTCGGAGCAATCCCAGGCACAGCTACAGGCTGGGCAGAGAAGAGATTCAGAGCAGCCCTGTGGAGAAGGACTTGGGGGTGCTGGTCGATGAGAAAATGAACATGAGCCAGCAGTGTGCGCTTGCAGCCCAGAAAGCCAACCGTATCCTGGGCTGCATCAAAAGGAGTGTGACCAGCAGGTCGAAGGAGGTGATCCTGCCCTCTATTCTGCTCTCGTGAGACCTCCCTTGGAGTATTGTGTGCAGTTCTGGTGTCCTCAACATAAAAAGGACATGGATCTGTTGGAACAAGTCCAGAGAAGGGCCACAAGAATGATCAGGGGACTGGAGCACCTCCCATATGAAGATCGGCTGAGAAAGTTGTGGCTGTTCAGCCTGGAGAAGAGAAGGGTGCGTGGAGACCTCATAGCAGCCTTCCAGTATCTGAAGGGGCCCTATAGGGGTGCTGGGGATGGAATCTTCATTAGAGACTGTAGTGATAGGACAACGGGTAATGGGTTAAAGCCTAAACAGGGGACATTTAGATTGGCTATAAGGAGGAAATTCTTTCCTGTTGGGGTGGTGAGGCACTGGAATAGGTTGTCCAGGGAGGTTGTGAATGCTCCATCCCTAGCAGTGTTCAAGACCAGGTTGGACGAGGTCTTGGGTGATATGGTTTAGTGTGAGGTGTCCCTGCCCATGGCAGGGGGGTTGGAACTAGATGATCTTAAGGTCCTTTCCAACCCTAACTATACTATGATTCTATGATAAGCTTTACTTTGAAACCTCTTGGAAGTTCAGGTGAAATGGAATGTAGTATTTCTTTTGTGTAAGACATCATGTATTAAATGAACATATGCCCTCTTTTCTAGTACGATATCTGGGTGTCCTTCAGAATGTCTTTTGAAGGAATTAATTCTTGAAATTATAATGGTTAATGGTATTGATATTATATGCAAAAGTGGAGGATGTTAGGGTTTTGGCAAGCAAGGAACAACATCCCTTCTGAATAACAAAATACAGGTAGACTCACTTCTCTGAGAAAGCAAATAGCAAGTCTGTAGTTTCTTTTGAGATGGTGGTACCTAAACCAGTCTCATGCAGCCATTAGGTTCTCATCACACATATACCTTAGCTTCACACATAGACCTTAGCTTGAAAGAAGTTAACAGCTACATGTAAGCCAGGTGTAATTTTTAAATGCTGTTTATACTGATAGACTTTTAAAATTATTGAAATTCAGCCAAAGTCAGTTGGTGAGGAGGCATGTTAGGCATGTCATTAAAGATCTAAAGTTTTCTTGAACTTGAGTGCTTAAGATGAGTCCTTTAACCACAGAGACTGGAGTGGAGGCAGACCATAGCCAAGGATGTTACCAGTTCTCTGAAGGATTAGTTTTCCTTTATGATTAATGACTATTTCCTCCCACTTCCCCCCCCCCAAAAAAAAAAAATTAAATTAATGAAGTAAAACACCTGTTTAGGAAGAAACCTATGTGCATGTATCAACAAAGTAGCATGTAGGTTGGTATTGGAAATATTTTTTATTGGCAAATAATTGATCTATGCTATGCTAATCTGTTTCTACCTATTTGTGAAATCTGTTTCTATGTACCTGCTAAAAAATTCACTTCAAGGGAGGAATTGAAGTTTTCAACAAAATGCAATTCTCAATTACTAAGCTAGATGCCCAGATTTTGAAAGCTGACTTGACATATCGTATATGTATTCTTGGTGACTTCTACTGTGTATCAGAAAAACATACCCTGATTTTGGTGCGTGTATGCAAATTGCTTTGAGGATCTAACCCACAAGTGAGTCTTTCTAGGTTTTATTGGCATAAACTAGGAAATCGATGATGCCATCAGTATTGTTGATCTCTTCAAGTTTTCAGTTTAGATAAGCATCTGAAATATAAATATGACAGCAGCTGTCAATAGCAAGGAAATGTTGCCTATTTGGGGAGACAGGGAGTTGCAAAATGATGTACTTTTTGTTTCTTCTAAAAGTGGAAAAGTATGTTTAAAATAACTTTGTTCTTGAATGGAATGATTTGCAAGTTTTCAAACTCAGACACACCATTGCTATGGAAAGAAGTAAAATAGTCCCTCTAGTGTACTGCTGCTGTAAGTATGCGTAAAACTATCTGATGTGATTGAAGATTATGGCTGCAGAAAATAGCAAAGTAGCATTTTGACCAGGGAAATGAAAGTGCTTACATGAACTGAACAGTCTAACCTACAAAATGAAGTGAAGGAACAATAAATGCCAAGCAAATGAAATTTTGCTGTAGGAGTAATTCATGAAGTAAGAAGTTAGTATAGTGCAAGACTCTTGTCTTGCCTGATGCACGAGTGAGGAGCAGAGCCATTTGCCAGGGTGTGGGCTGAATTGTGGTTCCTCTTGCAGGGCAGTAGACTTGAATTTCATGTCACATTTTGCATAAACTGGCTATATACTGAAAAAACAACTTGGATGTTCACATTATCCTGAAGTGAGTGTGGCTTTGATGTGACTTCTAAAGGCTTGCTTAACCTCTGTCTGATGGCATTAGTGCAAAAGAGCTATATTGAGGTGGATGCAGGTGCATCTTCCTTTTATGTCTAAAAGTCTCTTGCTAACATCTCCGAGTTTGAGCTGTGTTGTAAGAGAGTCATACAGTTAGTGAGTTTTCAGTTGTGAAGAAATGTAGTTGTTGCAGGATGTTTTGGAATATAAATGTTTCTTTTTTTCACATGTGGTAGCTGGACGGACCATAAATACGAGTCTTTACTTGGTATATAGTTTCAATGCCTGCTTCTGTTCAGAGTGTGTGTGCAAAGGCCCTACAGCCTTTTGTGCATCTGTTGGTTGGAGAGCAGAGGCAGCCACAGAAGCCCAGTTGTTTTGGACTTTGAATAAGCAAAGAGCTCTCTTCTGCACTAAAGATCAAATTTAGCCTCGTTCAGAGGTACAGGAGCATCTGTCAGAATCCTTGCTGTGGAATAGAACTGATAGGTCATTTAGGCTTAAACGGGTAAAATGATTTAAGGCTCCACTGAAAGGAAAAGAGCAAAACAAAAAAAAAAAAAAGAAAAAAAACCCCAAAAAACAATGCACATGGAAAGTCCTAAATAGAATGTTATGGACTGCCCTGTATGGTGCACTGCAATTTTGGAGCTCAGAATCATGCTATATTGTAGCTTCCTTCACATAAACTGCATAGGGCTTCAAACCAGTACTGTTCTGAAAAACTCCCAAGTCAGTTTGTTCAAAACCAGATATTTTGCTGGGGTTAGTTTGATTGTTTTGCTGAATGTTTACTGAAACTCTGTTTGTTTTTCTGGCAACTACAAACATGACTGTGACCTTCCCCATTGACTTAGAAGTTTGGAAACTCTTTAAGACTTCCTGCAGTGGGTCAGAATCTGAGAACTTCAGTTCCATGTGGAAGAAATTTGCTGTAATTCATGTTGGAGCAAATATATTTACACATCTGTGATGCTGAAGTAGTGTGGTGACCAGAAGTAATAGTTTCACATGCAATTACTTGTGTGAGCGTTCCTGACGTTTTCTCAGCATTCTTTAAGGAAACTAAAAAGCCAGATAAAGTCCCCCTCAGTAGAAACTTCTGTTTCTTGACAGAGCACTGTTCTGCTTTAATAGGACTCATCAATGAGTAAGCATTACCTTTTATTTTGTGGAAGTTATGTCTGTTTTCAGTTACGTATTTTAGTCTTAAATACACACTGTGGTGGTTATTGGTCTTAGGTTCTTGACTGTTCTGTTTTGAAATAGAAGAATAGTGATCTCTGCCCGTTACCTTTTCTCTATTGTGATGTCAGCATAGCCATGCTTTAGTACTTCTGCAGAACGCTCGCTATGTGTCTCTGATGAGGTACTGACAGTTGTCATGGTGGTTGCCATTTTCTTCCTTGTAGATTATCCAGTGTTTCTTTTTTTCCTGCTGGCTTCTTAGCGTACTAGTTTGCTCTTCCTGCAGTGCCAGAAGGTCCCTATTGTAAGAGCAGTTAAAATTCTTAGTAGTCTTCTGATGTCTCTAGTCCTATAGGTCCTTTCTGTGTGTGCATGCTCACATAAACACTTCTTTGGCTTTCTCTGCGTGTGGAGTCCCATCCACCCCCCTCCCAAAGCTGTCATATCAGTTTCTGAAATGGTTTTTATATTCTGTTTTATTTATAAGTCTTGCTTTTGTTTGTGTTCAAATTGTAGCTGTAGCATGTAATTTAGAGGTACACTGCTAAGTCATCTTCCTAAAATGAATGTTCTGGTTTTTGGCAAAGACCTTTTTTTTTTTGTGTTGTCTTGAAGCATGTGAAGAGTAAGAAATAATTCCACTGGGTTTGATTGTGCTAGACAAGTGCGAATCCCTTTAAGGAAAAGGGTTTGTGTGGGTGGAATAGTTTGCAAAAGATTTTCTGTGTGCTGGAAAGTAACATGCTGGAACAAGAAGGGGATGTTTAGTTCATCAGACTCGCCCACCTCTGTCGCAATAATCATTAAACGTCTTCTCCTATGATTTTGCCAATCGGTCTTCACCTGTATGTCCAGTCAGATCTTTTTTTTTTTTTTGCCAGCTACTGAATTTTCAGTTAACTTCCCATACTTGTCTCATGCTGTTTAGCAGTCCTTGCAGTCCTGCACTGGGATATTTACAGGTGTGCAGAGGCAGGTTCTTTTCTGGTGCAGAAACCAGAATTCCCCTGCAAAACCAAGGCTCTTTACAGGAGTCTTTTTTTTTCCCTTTTTGACCTTTTGACTTACAGAAAATAGTTTTTAATTTTATGGTTTATTCAATCATCTTTTTTTCCACAATTTCCAAAACTTATTCTAGGCTGTTTTGCAGTTCTGTTCATAAGGAACTTATGTGTCTGCAACTTTGATTATGCTCATATTGTATTCATTTGCTTTTATTATTCGAATTTTCTGTAAGGCAAAACCAGATTTTGTGTGACAATAATTTTTACAGCAGCTTAAACAAACCCAAAATGTTCCTTTCACAGAAGCAGTATAACTTAGTTCATTCTAATTTTCTTTCCTTTTTTGCACGAAGTCTGTTCACTTTAGAGATTTTGTAACTGCAGTTTAAGCTCTGTAGCTGGCAGTTATTCTCTGTGGGTTTTACTTTTTCATTTTCCTGTGTAAGAACTACGTTGTCCTTCCTTTCAGAGATGTACTGTTAACTCTGTGTTTTATGGTCACGTTAGTCTTCTCTTTAGAACTTCAAAAATAAACGTTTTGAATTGCAGAGGTTATTCCCAAATGCCCATGGAATATAGAATTTCTATAATGAATTTTGGTACTACTGAAATGAGATCTCACTTCAGCTTAATATGGATTTTAAGTTGTGAAGACCCAATCTGAAACTTCTGGGGAGTTCATGGGAACCTTATCATTGGGAATATGGAATTCAGAAGGGGTGTAATTTTAACACTTCTTCTCTTTCTAGCAAATAAGACTTGACTATGTGATAGTACTCAAAATAATAGAAAATACTCGTGACAATGATGATTTGGTAGGCATAGTACGAATTGGTCTTATATTACTATAGCTGATGGCAAAATTAACTCCATATGTGTGATCATATGTACATGTATTCTACCCTCCTTAATGTTCTCCCTCTCTTACTATATAACCTTGAGCACTTACAAAAGGTGTTTTCTTAAAATAAGATCTTCCAGACTACTACTGCCCTCTAAAAACATACAAAGCTTATGGGATCAAATGTGCATCTTCTTTAACTCTTCGGTTAATCAAACATTGCCTTCCTTCGACAGGCAGTCCTGGAGAGGTAGTTTTCTGCTGATTTGGCATTTGGCTCCCTCTTCTGGCTATTGTTTGGAAAAGCCTCAAATTAATACTTTCGGATTTTCTTTCTGGAGGTACAATAAAAAAATAAGTCTTCAGAACAATCTGTAAGATAAAATTTTATAACAATTCCATCTAGCTCCAGTTGAAAATTGTATGCTTGATTTGTGACAAAAATATCTCGTTTAAAATCCGCATAAATTGGCTTTTAATTATGCTGAAACTTGAAGTAAGAGAATTTCCTTTTTCCTCTCTTAGTGCTTCCATCACATCACCCAGCACAAAAACACTGAAGACCAGGTCATTGGAAATACGTGAAAATTCAGTGCACTCAGTTTTTGACACAGCCATATTCTGTGTCTGTTTTATTTAGTTTGGTGTGAAACGCTGTTGTTGATAATGAAGAAATTGAGAACAAAATGTTTTATTGCTTCTGTTCTACAACTAATCATGGCTTCTGTTTCCTTTTTCTCCAGGTGATAGAAACACTTTCAAAACTTTCTCGCACTCCTATTGCATTAGGCACAGGAATAAGGTATGTTATTGCCCCAGGGAATGGTGGGAATAATGCTTCTTGGATGATGCTCCTCAGAAAAATTGTTAGAGGCAGTGCAGGCAGTGTTCCCCAGTAAGAACTTCTCTGGCTAGCTAAGGCTTTGGACCTCTGAGGAGCCCAGAAGGTGTTTTCTACCTCTGATATGCTTACTGAAGTGCCTTGAACTGTGTTTACTTCTTGTGCTGAAGCATGAAGTGAACAAACAGTATTACAGAAGTTGTATGATAATTATGACACGTTGATCATAAAGTCAGGCTGGTGCAGTGCTGAGGTATGTAAGTAGAAATGGGCTTTCTCTTCCTTCTCTCTTCTAAAAATCAGTGGAGCTGCCAAGTTTGTGAGATTTGTATTTTCAGAAAGAAACCAAAGTATCCCAACCAAACCTAACCTCATGAATTATGTTTATGGGATGTGAGTGAATGTGAAGGACTTCATGCTTTGGTGTTCTTCATTTTTTTTGAATGGTTTGATTTGGCAATCATATTACATATGAATGAACAATGGCTTTTAAAATGGACAAAATTCCCTAGTCAGTCCTTTAATACATGTCCTGTGCTAAAAAGTATAACTAATATTCTAGTTGAAAAACTGACAATGATGTATATTAGTGGTGTTTTACAACACCACCATCTATTTTTTTTTTTTTAATTTACAATGAGTATTGATTCATATATATGTCTAAAAACACATATAATGTTAATCAGAGAGAGAGGAACACAGAACCACATTAACATACATCAGTCTGTGTGAAAAGTTTAGAAACCAAACAAGACTAGACTAGTGCTATCTATAATTCATGCTATATTTCTTTCTATAGGCCATTCCCTACAGAAGAAAGCGTTGATGATGAAGATATCTACAAATGTCTTCCTGATTTAATAGAGTATGTTGTAAATATTTAGTTGAAGATGTTGGCCTTCGTTTACATGATATTATTTATATAATGTTAAGGAGCACATAGTTTTAATGAGAGCTGGATATTTATTTGATTTTAAAAGATTTTGTTAGCCATTATGCTGACCTGGAACAAGCAATTAAGGAAGCTTATCTGAATGATTGTAATCCATTTACCTATGTAAGGAAGCATGTTTCATGGAGGGGTTGGTAGCAAAGTAAGCAATGAATGTGTTTAATTGCCTGAACTGTAAGAATGCTTTCATAGAATTACAGTATCAGTTGTAAGGCACCCAAGGAAATTGTCTAGAACTTGCAAAGAAAATGCATATTTGGATCATAATTCAAGAGGGTTATTTCCTAAAGTCAATGAAATTCTTTTTATGACTGTATTTACCTCTCTGGGTAAGTGTTTGCAGCATTATTAATTATTGCCAATTATCGTGTTGGCTTTGAGGTACAAGTTAGACAGACATATGAACTTATTACATAGTAGTGAATGATAAACTGCAGCTTTATTTTGCAGACGCAGGTGAGATAAATATATCTGGGCATAAAACTGTTTGGGAGAACTACATTTGCATGCTATGGCTAGGATCTCTCAAGACTCGTTAGGAATCCTGTTTGGCTAGACCGGGGATCAGAACTCACTGTCCCAAAGCTCAACTCATTAGTACTCACTTGGCTCTATCTTGGCTCTGGCCACACTGTATGTCACTTGCTGTGATGTGATCAAGTAGCTGCTGTTCACACAGTGGAATTTATTTCTTTACTGCCTACATAGAAGGGAAACGCCACCATGGCTGGCACTGCTCAATTTAGTGCCTTCCCTGCAGAGCTTGTCTTTGCAGCACACTGGCTGTTTCATAGCTAACTGCTTTTTCCTGCGTGTAGGTGAGTGCGCAGAAGGTAGAAGTTGTAGACTCCTGAGACCCACATGGGCTAGAGGTTGTGTTTTTATGTCTTAGGTGTATTGTCATAAGCACTGTTTGAAAAGAATATTTCTATCAGTCCTTGCATGTATGCAGGTATGCAAATTCAGTGCTGGGAGTCACAATTTCATTAAAAAAAAAGGTAACAAGTCATACCAAACAAATTGAGATTCATAGCTTTTTTTTTTTTGTTAAATTACAACTATTAGTCGATGAAATTTGATAGTTAGATGCTGTCTTAGTTGTGGAGGAAACAATTCAAGGATTACTCTTTTCAAAAGAAATAAAAGTGTCAGTGAACGATGCAAATGGCCCACATCTTTTAGCTTCTCTGAATTAGTATGGATTTGACTGAAAGTAATTGTCCCTGAGTTTAAATGGTGTCTTAACAGTTTAGAATGACTTTAAAGCTTTCTGTCAGAAAGGGCTGTAGTAGTTAAATATTTCAACCTTTACTCTGCCTTTTTGCCAGCTTTTGTTTCCTGGAGCAGATGTGGTAAAGTGCAATGTGTCTGTGCTGCATCTGACGTGGCTGCTAGTGTTAAATGTGAAATCGTAGCACATCATCATCACTGGTGCAAGCTCAAATGCTAGACTAACCTGGAGCACCTGAGCTTTCTAGCTGTCCCGGGGCATTGTATCTGTTGGAAAAGGAAGGGATGTGAGCAATTTGTGTCTTCTGTTGAACCTCCCAAATACATGTTTTTAATAGTTCCATCTACTGAAACTTCTAATGCTTGCTTGCTTTATCCTTCTGATGTCCTTGACTTAAAAAGAACAAAAGAAACAAAATATATTTAATAAGAAATAAAAAATTGACTTGGCTTTTGTATAAAATCCTGATTATAAACATAGTGATTTTTGTCTGGCATTTCCAAATAGTCCATGTGGCGACTGTGGTGATAGCAGTTCTCATTAATTTTGCTTTCTTTGAAATCATCAGTTTTTGCCAGTAGTGCTTCTGATGTCTTGTTCTTGAGTAGTGATGATCCACATATAGAAATGGCTGTCCTTCCTAGGCTGGTGGACTGATCCTTTATTTGTTTTTTACTCTGAAGGATTTCAGTATTGTCTTCCAACAGTAAAAATCTCAGTTATCAGCGCATGTAATCAAGTTCCTGTATTAAGATGGCCAGACTACTTTCAATATCTTTTAGAGTTCTGTAGACATACCCTAATAAATGTGGGTGAAAAGAGGTATTGTGGGCTTGGTACTGTCTTAGTGCAAAGTAAGCAAAACTCGAGTAGGACTTACCCTTATGAAACTGAATTAACTGATTGTAGAGTTAGGTGCTGACTTTATGCTGAGGTGTTTCTGTAGACTGGGTAATAGGAGGATACTTGTGCATACTCAGTTTTGTTGAACTGATTTTTTTTTTTTGTTTGAAAGGTTGTTTTTCTCATTGTTGGGTAGCTGAGGTTATCAAAATAGTTTAATGTATTTTACCCTAGATAATTCTTTTTTTAGGCAGGAGAGAAATACCTACCAGTGTCTCACATCCTAGTGCAGTAGGATGCCAGGCAATAAGGAAAGGCAGCTCCTCTTCACTGGATGTGGTGAGAAAAGGGATGGAAGAAGGTAACTGGATGGTATCTCATGACCGAACTGTCCTCACAAGCTGCTTTCAGTGCCTGGTTTAGTGTTCATGTGATTCTGAATTCACACAGTCTTCAGTGTTGTGTTGATTTAGTACAGTTATTGTTTTTTTTAAATGTGTTGAAGAAAGAAAATTAATTAACTTAATTTCCATAATGAATTCTTTTCATTAGATAGTTCTGCTAGTTGATCCGTTTGGTTACTGGAGAAATCTTTTCCCCTGAGGAATGGTCCCTTGCAGAGCTGATGGTAATTTACTAGTGCTTCACAGCTTCTTTTTATTTTGTCTTTAACTTTCAGTGAAACTGGTGTTGATGAAGATGAGGAGTTGTATGATTGTGTCTATGGAGAAGATGAAGGTGGGGAGGTTTATGAAGACCTAATGAAAGATGAAGCAGCACAGCAACCTGTACGTTTTCCAGTTCCTATCTATTTTTGAACAATAACACTTATTTTTTGAAATTAATATTTGTGAAATTGTCTCTTTATAGCTTTTTTTCATTGAAACTTCACTCACTTGCATCCAGAGCTGTCCTGTTCAGTGCATAATCTCCTGTGTAAGGCTTTGCAGTCTGTTTTGGCAAAGATTGTTAACTATGGTAATTCTTTTAAAGAAATGTCATTTTTAATTGAAAGACAACAGCTAATGTGATTTGTGTTCTTAGCTTTTACAGCAATTCCCTAAAGTTACCATTATTTTGTCTTTGGGAAGGTTACTGCCTTGTTTTAATCATTATTGAGTATAACAGTATTGTTTTCAAGCCTGTTTTTCTTCTACTACAAAATCTTGCAGGTAATGTATGCAAATCAATGGTAAGATAAGCAGAAAGCTATGTTAGTTGTTCACATTTTGCATAATTTTATTTACCCTCTAATGTTTAGGTTATTCAGTGAAAACCAAAAAAGAAAGAGCTGGAAAACCCCACTTCTTTATATCTAAGTGAAGTAGCATTCACTTGCAGACAGGATGCTTGGCAAAAGTCTTTGAATTGTGGGAAATCTTTATTGTGATCTTGTTTTGAGTTTTCATTTTATGCTGAAACTCAAAATGCGTTAAGTTCAGGGTTTCACATAACGAGTGTAGGTGGCTTTTTTTTCTTCAACTGTAGCAGTTAGTAATCTCTGCCAGTTTAGTAGCATGTAAACTTTCTCTGATTCTTTCCTGTTGTAAATGTCACTCTTGCATATCCGTGTGTTTAGCAAATGATTAATATAGTGATTGGGACTCTCACATTATAATTTTAGTTGCATCTTAGGCTAGATACTTCAGATTGAGCAGACTCGCCTTTGCTTCTCATGGAAAATAGATGAAAATTGAAAACATTAGTACAGCAAAATATTTTTCCACAACATGTAATGAATGGAGAGATTACAGTTGTTTTGCTGTGACAGCTTTCTTGAATGTGGTAATTATTTGTGGTTTGTAATAATTTCCTCTCAGGTTTATAAATACACTGCATGCTAACGTAACTATTTTGCGCAGTACTTTGATTTGAATCCTACGTGAGAATTCCTTGTACATGTAAACACTAGCACAGAACAATCTCCAAGTAGATTTTTTGAATTGCCAAATACTTTTCAGAGTCTCCCATAGCAGCCAGAATGCTTTGCGTCTCCTCGTCTTTGATTTATTGTTATTATTTTCTGAAGTAAACTGTTGCACTAAATTATCTCTAGCAGTACCTGACCTTCAAAGGGAATTTTTCTCACTTGTACTGGTATTCACACATTATTTCTTATTTCCTCTCTCCTTTTCATTACTGCACTTAAATTCTGGAAGTCTGTAGTAAAGCTAGGAAATGGATATGTAAATTTGTGCCAAAAGTACCTCTGTGAATGTTTTGTTTTGGTTAGGTGAGCACAAAACTGAAGGGAATGATTTTAAGCGGAATTCCAACAATTTGTTTGCCTTGGTTATGCCAGAGTTGGTGAAACAAATCCCCACTTATTACAAATTGGTGTGAACTCCTATTGGGTACAACAACTAGGTGCAAATACTGCAAGCACTTAGAAAAGTACTATGCACCTTCACAAAGGTAAAGGTGAAAAATAACTAGAAGCCTGAGTAATGTAAAATTCTAGTATTTTATTGAGATGATAATTAGCTGTAGTTAACCGTGACAGTGCCTGTTTCCCCCTGCCATGGAATTCAGGAAGAAATGATAGATTATGAGATGATGCTGGTCATCAGATGATGCTCACAAAGTACATTGCTAATTGTAATGACAGACTGTAGTTTTGCAAAATGGTTACTTCTGTCTGCAGCTGATAAGAATGGCACTTTAATGCTTGTTGTGGGAAAATGAATAACCGTGTTACTCAATTATTTCATTCAATAATGAAAATTTGCCTTTTGAAGAGTAATTTCTGAGATAATGCAGTACATGGTAGATACGAGTGAGAAGCCATATTCCAGTTGCAGGAGCTGCTTGTAGAGTCACGTGGGGAAAAACAGAGGGAAGGGTAAAGGAGATATGTCCAAACAACAAAAAAAAGTCTGAACAGTGACAAAATTTTTGTGCCTGTCTGATTTGCAAATCTGCATCTAGTTTAGGTGGTAGGAATATGTTTTCTGCTCTTCACAGCTGGCCAAACAATATTATAGGTGCTTAATGTGGCTTGTAGACAATTTAATAAGTGCAGCTTGCTGTTTGCTGTGGTATGTATAATGGTTGTCTCAAGTGGACTGCTAGCAAAGAGAGGGGAGTGGAAGGAGTGTAGCTCTTAGACACACTAAGAGCTAATTGTTAAAATTTCAATCTAAAAATTTTGCTATTCCTGGAACAGAAAAGTCTTTTGTTTGAAAGCTAAGTCTTCTTCTGAATGGGAAGAACATTAGTGCTAGATTTCTAGTCCCGACTCTCCCTCTATTTGAGTAATGCATAGTCATCAGGTCTATTATGTGGAGTATGTGGATGCCCTACACTGGGTGAAAAAATTTAAGATACAGTCAGGGATATACTGAAAGAGGCCTTGGAAGGATGTTATGCATCCTTCCAAGGATAAGTAGGCCTCAGAAAGGATGTAGTAGTACTTCGCTTATTAAGCCACTGTTTTTGCTGGTCTTGGAGAAAACATTTTGCATCAATTACTGCTTTTAATTGTAAGAGCAACCTACTCTATCTGGTCTCCAAGCTGACCTGTATGTCTCCAGATGTTTTAAGCCTTGCTTGACACAGTGCTTGTGTACCTTCTTCCAGGTATTTACTCTTATTTGAAGGCAGATTTCCAAGTTATTGAAGCTGTGACTGTAAATCTGATCTTCAGCAAGAGTGCTTGTAATCTATTTTTCGAGTCCTGTGCTGATAATGGTTTCAATTAACTATGAATCTGGTGGTTTACATGGAAAAATCCTGGGATCTCATTGAAGACCCACGCATACATATGTAAGAGCTGAACTTAGAGGTCACCGCGCTTCCCAATTGAAGGACATATATTGTGTCTGAAGAGAAAGCTCCCCTTGAGAACCACAAGGGAAAACCCTAAACAAGAGCAGGGATTAGACTGAATCCAATATTTATGGCATTGAAAGTTACTTAGATGATTTAGTGCCATTAAGTTTAATGGAATTATTAACTGCTGAGTATTTTAAATAAGATTTCTAAGTCTGGATGTAAATTAAATGTGACCTTGTATTTCAGCTTTCAATGCACATGCAGAAAGTTTGATGTTTTAGGTCCAAACATGAACTTTTCATAATATTCCTTTAAAGCTGAATTTTAGTAAAACTCTGGAACTCATCAGCTCATTTCACATTAAAATAATCTTGGTTATTTCTTTCATATTTGGAGGCTGCAGTACTGAGAATTTCAGGAAGCAGCTATCCTAATTGCTTAATTCTAAACAAATAAATACATTTGTTATCCATTATGTGCCTGTTAATGACTTAAACTTGACTTTATTGTAATTGCAGAAATATACTGAAAATGATATAAGAAGCTGTTGCCTTGCTGAAATAAAGCAAACTGAAGAGAAATACACTGAAACTCTGGAATCTATAGAGAAAGTAAGATGCTACTTATAGCATTTTAACTTATGTATTTTTATAACAGTCTAGAAAATATGTCATAATTGATGTATAAAAACTTTTTCTTGCAGTTTTTCATGGTGCCACTGAAAAGGTTTCTGTCTGCGTCAGAGTTTGATACTGTTTTCATCAATATTCCTGTAAGTAATTGCATGTTTAATGGGTTTGATACATTTGTGTTGTACGTTACTGCACAAAATTATTATTTGAGATATGGTGCACAATGTATGTATGTAGATATTAAGGTAGTTGATAAAAAAAGAATATGCACGCTTTTTTTTATGCTTGACTGAAAACATAAAGATTTCTGTGATTATTAGTTTGTTGCACATATTTTTGGCCTAAAAATAATAGTATGACAATTTACATGTATTTTTAGTTGGTGTAAATATTCAGTAGATGTCTTTATTTGGCTTCAGAGAAAGATATCAGACATGGTCTGAAGCCTCTCTCAAGAGACAAATGAAAAGAATCTTCTTTTATGAGGCACACTGTAAAGAAAGAGTCCCCAGAGTGTGGCCATATTGCTCTCACTATTGAAGTTTTTACTCTGAATCTCAGTTGCTGTAATTTCTTTCTATTTGAGTATTAGTCCAAAATATTGCCAGATATCACTAACTTAACTTGACCATACTTCTTGAAGTATGTCAGCTGCCTGTAGAGACCCCTTTGCTTTTGAAAACATATTTATATTCTGTCCTACATAAATGTTCCTTATTCTTTGCAAATAAGGCCATGATGTGCCCTACATAAGTTAGTGTAAACCTCTTTCCTAAGGCTCTGTGGGCCCAGGCTAGTTGACTTACATCCATTGAAAGACCTAAAGCCAGCCAATGTGAAACACTGCACAGGGGTATAAAAAGGGCTTACACAGTTCAAGCACAAACTCAGGGGCTGGCCTGATCACTACTCATTAAAGAAATATAAGGGGATCAGGTAAGAGGAGTGAACAGAATAAAACATGTTTGTTTGAAACTAGGAAGACACGTTATAAATTATTTCTGTTGTTTTACTTTGCTTTTCTCTATCAGCATTCAGTATTCTGTTGTCACGAGATGATGCTTATTTCTGATTCCAGTAATACTTCATAGACATCTAAAAACATTGAAAGAAATACGAAATTTGTCTAAGCTAAAAATATGTGCAAAAGCTTTGTCTGCTCAGACCTTGTCTCTGCAGCAATTCCTCAGCAGGAAGGCTGGAGGGCACTGGAAGCTTGTTTTAGACTAAAACCAGCTGTTACACAGAGCTCTACAGCAAACTGTGACATGGAAAGCAAGTGCAGTGTTCTCAGAACAGGATGAATTTGTCTTTGTTAAAGGGTTTTGATAAAGGATCAGTGCTTAGGGTGATGCTGTATACAGAGCTAGGTTTTTTTTCCCTAGTTTTTTTTTTTTTACCCAGCTAGTACAGTGCTGTGTTTTGCTTTTAGTCTGAATAATGTTGATAACACACCAATGTTTTAGTTGTTGCTAAGTAGTCCTTTACCCTAATTCAATGACTTTTCAGTGTCCCACGTTCTGTCAGTCAGGGGGATAAAAGGGGCTATTTATTCCCCCCATAATCATGTCATCTTAGTCATAATAGTAATAAATATGACATTTTACTTTTATTTCATTTATTAAACTATTCTTATCCCAACCTGTGTTTTTTTTTACCTTTTTGCCAGTTCTCCTCTCCACCCCACTGAGGAGGGGTGGGGGAGTGGGTAAGCGGCTGTGTGGTACTTAGTTGCCAGTTGGACTCAAACCATGGCAGATGTTAATATCAGTTAAAGCTTGACTTTGAATTGGAAATAGAAGCTCAAAAAGACATTTTGTCCCCTTAGCATTAAGCTGTTTTTCGAGAATGTTTCTTAGTTGAGTCTGTGTGTTTCTGAGAAAATGTGCTTCTGTAATATGTTAGTAGGGAAACATTTCTATGTTAATACCTCTGCTGCAATTTAAGATTCTGAGGATATGGCCATATGGTTGCTAGCAGCTGAATTTGATCTGTTTTAAGTTTTTGCTCCCTCACCTCTGATGAGTGAAGTTCACTTAGTTCACTACTCAATATTGTGTTTTATTTTTGTCGTGTATCATTTACTGCATGAAACCAGCTGTTGCAGATGAAGCAACGCAGTTTGCTCATAAGAGAGAAGTAACAATATGTTTATTGATATAAACCAGCAATTTAACAAAGTTTGATAGCTAATAGGACAATGATTTAACATTTTATGGCAAGGTACATTTGTTTTACTGCAGCTAGGGCAGGGTCAGGCAGAAATGTCAGGGAGAGTCACGTTGAGTCACAAGGTTCAGAAAGGACCCTCTGGTCTGTTGAACTTCTCAGTGGGTAGTTTAGGTGTGGCTGGGTTCAGACTTAGTCCCAGACTTGGCCTAACACTTTATGTCTAATGGATTATAAATGCAAAACCCAATTATTTATATGAGCTAAGATTTCAAAGGTTAGCATTGTATTATTCACTTACCAATAATCTATTGTGGTAAGGAATCTTTCAACCTTGAAGAGTAACCTTGAGAGGCATCCTAACTCAGGGGGAGATCCTGTGTGCTGTCCACTGCCATGCACGGAAGCTCAATGGGCCCTGGGCTGCCCACTATTTATGGAGTAAGATAATTGACTCATAGCCACATTTGCATATCGACTACAGAAGTTATTTTTTTTCCAAACTTGGCTTGAGTTGGAACTTGACTAGGACTATGGGTAGCAGGCACTTATGTTGCTCAGATTAGCTCTTGGCTATTTTTCTTATCTCCCTCTCCTGAATCCACTTCAAGCTGGATGCAGCCAACAGACAACTCCACTATGTCTAACCATCACTCACCGCACTGGTGGTTCTTGCTTGAGCAGAGATATGGGAAATAAAGGCCAGGTTGGAGGAGTGGAGCACTGTGCCACAACATCTTAATCATCAAATCATAGAATGGTTTGAGTTGGAAGGGGCCTTAAAGATCATCTAGGTCCAACTACCTTGCTATGGGCAAGGGTACCTTTCACTAGAGCAGATTGCACCAAGCCCTGTCCAACCTGACCTGGAACACTGCCAGTTACAGCATCCACAGCTTCTCTGGGCAAACTGTTCCAGTGTCTCACCACCCTCATAGTAAAGAATTTCTTCCTAATATATAAACTAGATCTACCTTGTTTAAAGTTTAAATCCATTCCCCTAGTCCTGTCACCACAGGCCCTTGTAAAAAGTCTCTCTCCAGTTTTCTTGTAGGACCTGTTTAGGTACTGGAAGGCTGTTATAAGGTCTCTGTGGAGCCTTCTTTTCTCCAGAATGAGCAACCCTAACTCTCTCAGCCTGTCTCTATAGTAAAGTTGCTTCAGCCCTCTGATCATCTACGTGGCCCTCATGCGGATTTGCTTATGTTGGGGGCCCCAGAGCTGGGACGCAGTACTCCAGATGGGGTCACACAAGAGCAGAGAGTGGGGCATCTCCTCTCTCAACCTGCTGGTCACACTACGTTTTGATACAGCCCAGTTTATATCTGGCTTTCTGGCTTGCAAGTGCACATTGCCAGCTCATGTTAACCTTCTTACTCACCAGTGCACCCAAGTCTGTATTCTCAATGCTGCTTGGGATTGCCCTCACCCAGGTGCAGGAACTTGCTCTTGGCCTTGTTGAACTTCAAGATTTGCAGGGACCCACCTCTCAGCCATGTCTAAGTCCATCTAAATGGCATCCTCTCCTTTCACCATGCCATGCTGGCAGACTTGGTGATAGTGTTGATGACAAAGAAGTTAAACAATGCCAGCCTCAAGTGTTTTCAAATCTGTCTTCAATGTCTCTTTTTTTTTTGTTTTTTTTTGTTTTTCTCTTTTTTTTTTTTTGCTAACAGTCTGTGCACAGTTCTTGATTTCCAAACATTTTAACTTGTTTTGAGTTAATTTCTAGTGAATCCTCTGACAGTATCTATCTGGTATTAAGGCTGATGTAGTTTTCCATAGTTGCTTACAGATTTTTGTATGGCAGTGAACAGACAAGGTGAGTTGCAACTGTACTCAGAGAGCAAATCTTTCTGCAATAGCTGTGCCTTTCTGTCAGCCGTTAGTTGCCAGCTGAATTAGGAAATCCATTATGATTGCAGTTAATACTAGAGCGTCAGTAATTGACCAATGTAATGTACAAAACTAATTTTTCACAGCTCAGGGATGTGAATCATTACTTTATCTTGTCACTAAAGCATTTACTTCACTTGCTTAATTTGAAAATTATTATAAAATGAAGATGAATTAACAGTGCACGTTCTAACCTAGAATAAATTAGCCTGTAATAGGTAGTCCTTGTTGCGTGATAGGGAAGTTGTGGCAAACCAGGTTGTACTCAAATTATCTGTTTTACAATTTATTGAAATTAGTGGATCTAACATGAAATAATTCATTTTTATATTTAAATTTCTGTTTTCAAAAACCTTTTCTTCTCCCGATTTACTTTTTTTTAAGGATTTGGTGAAAATCCACAGGAACCTAACACAGGACATCAATGATTCCATTGTAAACAAAAATGATCAGAACCTATATCAAATTTTTATTAGCTACAAAGAAAGGTAAGATTTATGCACTCTTATTAATCGTGATAATTTATGATCAATTTGATATTTTACCTTTTTTTTTTTTTGGTAGATTTTTTTGAAACTGGGTTACATTTTATGTCAGTATAATTACTAAGCTGGTATTTGTTATTTTGAGCCTGGAAGTCAAAATGTAACTAATTGATGTATTGAGCCCTCTCTCTTCTTATGCTCAGTTTTGGCAATATTGTTACATAGGCAAGTAACATCTATATTTTGGACAAAAATAGCTTATTCTGTATAACATTTTTTCATACAAAAAAATCCTGGGTATTTTATAGCATGTCCCAGTTTTTTTTTAACAGTTAAAATGTTATAAAAATGGAAGAAGGGGCAAAGTAATGTAAGGATATATATAAAGGCTATTCCAGGTTAAGTAAAACAGAAATAGCCACAATTTGGAAGAAGAGAAAGCAGAAGGGACTGCAGACAAGAGAGACTAGGGACTTAGCCTACCCTGCAGTCAAAGGTGTGACAGTAAAGCTAACGTTCTACCTTCAAACTGAAAACCAGCCAAGGTTTTCACAGGATAACTGTGGCAGCATGCCATGTCCTGTAGGTTAATTGCCATTTTTTTACTCACCTTTTCGGATTTATTTTTTCCTGCCAGCATTGAACAGCTTTTAGACTGTATAGATGAACTTACATGCCTGTGGCATATGTATGTGGTGGAAAACACTTGTAACTGTGGGCTACAGTGTTGATCTACCTTGAAGTAACCCTTAGGTTGTGGTTAAAAGTCAGTTCCTTCTGGGACTGGAGCAGGAAAGACCTCTGGGAGCAAATTGGGTTTGCTCAAGGGTGACGGGGAAGCAAGATCATTGCAGTAATAATATTCTTGTGACAAACTGGACAGCAGCATCCAGAAAACATTAGAGCTGTTTTCTAAGCATGGAGGGTGTCCCAGGCTGCCCACAAACAGTCTTGCCTTCAGAGACCCTCTGTCCAGCTTTTATATCGGAGCAGGACATATTTATTTCCCAGGCTGCTAGACATTCTGCTTTTGTAGGAGAGATTTAGGGGACAAGAAGTTGTTCTGGGAAACACTTATCTTTCAAAACTGGTTCTGAAATGTGTGCTAAAAGGGGAACAAAGGACACTGAGAGGAAACTTTATTATAGAACAGTGAAACAGAAGGAGGTAGACTTAGTGTCTTAACCATGTAGTAATTAATCAGAAGTGGTGTTAAATCACTTTAATCACTTCAACTGTGAAAAAAGAATGAGGGGAAAAAAATGGTAAATATTAGGTGAGAGAAAAAAGAATCTGGGAGACCCCTGTGGAAGGCTCACAGGAACCCCCCAAAAAAGGATTTTAAGCATACAGAAGTAATTGCCTCAAGAAATGTAAGAACAGATTAAAGGAAACAGCACTCTTTGCAATGGGACTAGTAGAAAGAAGCACTCCAAAGAGGGACAAGAAACTTCTGTTGTAAACCTAAGCTCCTTCAAGAAGCATTGATGCCCTTGACAGCTATCAAAAATTTCTTGAGTTTCTGCACACTATTATTTTGATCTGAAGGCTTCTGGTAGAAACTGTTGGAGATGGATCAGTTTGGGCAACCTGTAAGTTCTTTAATGGATAGCTGTAAAAAATCCTCTTGAGTCTGTTACAGAATTTATACATCACAACCTTGAAAATCTGATGTTCTCAATATTGAAGACTGTTGATCAGTTAAATAGCAGTTACGCTCCTTTTCAATAAGTCCTTTCATATTCACATGCGTATGTGAATATTAAAGGATGTTGCAATGCTTTTACAGCATTTTGAAGGCA
Source organism: Neopsephotus bourkii (assembly GCF_033783945.1). Lineage (NCBI taxonomy): Eukaryota > Metazoa > Chordata > Aves > Psittaciformes > Psittacidae > Neopsephotus > Neopsephotus bourkii. The sequence goes on along the minus strand of NW_026900760.1, from coordinate 1,282,903 downwards.
GACAAAAATTGTATTCCTCTCAATATCCTTCATGCTGCTCATCGAAGTCTATGGCTAAATACTATCCTGGGTTATTTAGGCACTGCTCCTTTTGAAAGGAGGATTGTTACCAATGTATTTATGACAAAAATTATTGTTCTTATATATTGAAACATTACTCTTATTCATTATCTCTTGCTTTGATTTAGATTGGTTATTTATGGACAGTACTGCAGTCAAGTGGAGATAGCAATATCATGCTTAGACAACATCTCTAAAACCAAAGAAGATGTTAAATTGAAGTTGGAGGTATTAGTATTAACATGTATATATACATATATATAAAAAGCATGTGTTTCTGTGAATATGCCTCACTTTCATCCAAGTAAAAACTTTATGATAAGAAACTAGCTTAAGTGAAACTTGAATGTGTTTCTCTTCCTTTTCATTGTTTTGGAGCCCTAATCAAATGAATATGTGAACTCCTGCAGTACATGTCCTGACACTGAAGTGAAAGTTCTGCCCCTGACATTGATAGGGCTAGGTTATCCTTTTTTTTGTTTTGTTTTTTGTTTTTTTGGTGAGGGTGTGGGAAGTGATCATCAGTGATACCCTTCTGTTTATCTTGATAATATCTCAGCTGAGAACACAGGCTCAAGGCTAAACAAGCTCTGGTCCCACATCCTCACAGGGCTAGCTATCTGGCATGACCCCCTTTGAAGCAGAGCTGCTCCTTAGCTGGTCAGCCCTGAGGGTTAGTGTGTCCCTAGGTAGTGCACAGCAGGTAGACATTGCCTTCACATTGTTGCCTTAATATGAGGATCCTGTTGGACATGCCCTGAAGAGTGTCTCCTGCACCTCTAATCTGCTGGTGGCTTAAGATTTGCTGTGGGTGTCGTGTCTTTGCCTCCAGATCATTGCTAAAGATTGCTGTCAATGACTTGGATGAAGGGATGGAGTGTACCCTCAGCAAGTTGTTGTCTTTGTGATGTTTATTCTATTCTTTCTCATGCTGTTGAAATGTCTAAGAACAAGTGTCCAGGTCCAGTCCTTTTTTTTTTTTGCTTAGCTCTTACGGCCATGAATATTTTTATTTTCTAACTCTCTTGTCTTATTCTTTCTTCTCCTTTGAACTAGGAATGTTCAAAGAGGGCAAATAACGGGAAATTTACATTACGGGATCTTTTAGTGGTTCCAATGCAGAGAGTGCTAAAATACCACCTACTGCTCCAGGTATTTTATTTTTGAAATTGAAGGGGGCTGAGTATCATCAGTGGATTGTAACAATGAGAGTTAAAGGTCTTTATCAAAGGGAGGTGATTCATGTTTCCATAGATTTGAGGCTGATTTGCTGCAAAATAAAATACAGTCAAGTGTGGGTTTTCTTCCAAAGATCATTCCTCAGAGCTGAAACATCTGGGGAAAAAGAATAAACCATAATTTTTTCCTCAGTATCTGAATGTTTCGTTCTTGGTATGTTTAACATGGTTAGTAGTACCAAAGTATAATCATGGTATTTTGAAATGTGAACCATCACCCCCAGAAAGAGGAAGCTGGGCCGTACTTACAACATACTTTTAAGATGCTTTGCTGTCATGAGTTACAATAAAGCCATACTAACTTTGAAATGCTACTTGTTATAACCCACAAAGCATTAGCTTTTGCAGTTCTGTAATAAGGTTGGAGAGTCTTATAAATTTAATTTGATAGCTGTGCCAGGAGACTCATTAGTTCAGCTGCAAAGAAATATATTACTTTATTAGAGTGTCAACCCTGCTGATGCTTGTAAAATGTCATTTTAAAAAGATCTACTACTTGTATGTGAAGCACAATTTTGACTCTGCAGAGCAACATGCATTATGTAATATTAAATTTTTTGAATTATTTTTTATGACTCATCAATATTTTGATCAGTGGAAAATTGGAAAAAAACAAAATGAATGGTACAGCTGCTTTTTAAAGAGAGCTGAGTCATGATTTTATAATCAATCTGTATATTGTGAAAAGATGATATACAGTATGTCACTGGGCTCTGTGTGAAACGATATTGTACGTTGTACAAGAAAAATATTTTAATGGACTTTGAAAGAAAAAAACAGTAAATTATTAACATTGTAATATGAAGTATAAATAGTTATTTCTGCATTTCCTATGATTTTAGCAGTTTATGTTTCTTGATAAGTTTAATTCTCTTCTCAAATTATAAAGAAGAAATAGCCCATTTCCCCAAGAGGTTACTTCTTCACTTCATAAAAACTAAACCAGCCCCTTTATTTTCCATATGGAAGTGGCTAAAAAAGTTCTTTAAACATTTACATTTGATTTAAATATGTCTTCTGAGGCAGCATGCTGAGTCAAGTGTAATGAGACAGTGACTTCTTTTAAGCAGTACACCGTTTAGCAGAGATTTTATTGCCAGTGTACATCCCCTTCTGCAGAAAAGTGCTTGCTGTGAAATGGGATGATACACACTAATGTGCAAATGAACTTAAGTGTTTACCTGTGCTTTCAGCACACACATACATTAATGATCTGATTTGGCAAATTTTAAGTGCCAGACTGACCAAATTAGCTTCTAATGATGGTTCATTAGCAGCTAAAGTCAGTGTTTAAGCTATATAGCTATCATTCTTTAACACTTGTCAGTTATAAGTTTGCAGTGGTCCCCAGTCAGTTCTAAGGTGCTCACTATGGGGATGAAATATGTGAATAGGGGGATCACTATGGGGGTGAACGTGTGAATTCTAAGGTTGTATTTTATGTTTTTTGGCCTCTTTTTTTTTTGGGGTGGGGATGAGCAATGACAATGTCAATTTATAAATTCTGACAGTGAGTGAAAAGTTTTAACTGTTCACAGGAGCTTGTAAAGCACACTACTGATCCCATGGAGAAGGCAAATCTAAAACTGGCACTTGATGCAATGAAGGTAGGTATTCATGGCAATTAAGTATTTGTCTTTGTTGGCAGTTAAAATATTAGAACAGTTTCTTGTGGGAGATAATGTTTTTCACAGCAGATGAAGCATGTTTTCACAGGTCACAATGACCTATGTATCAGGGTAAGTATATAGTTGAGGGCTTTGCTCAAGTCTGGAAACAAGCTCAGTAGTTTAATGAAGTGGAGGGTGTATAAGATGGAACTTCCTTACTTAAGTTTACTTCTACATCATTTTGCTGTCATTTTTGTGGTGAAAAGCAGGTGTTTCAATAATGGGTCTCGCTTCCAAAATTTAGGCATATTTCTATCACTGTAAGTCAATTCTAATCAAGGTGAGTAGACTTCTAGTGAGATGAACACAGTTCTCTTTCTTCACAAGTTGTTTTTTTTTTTTCCTTTCCCTTAATATGAGCTCTGTAGCTTTACTTTAGAAAGCAGTAGTGTCTGGAGATAGAATATCTGTCGCTGTATATTGGTACAAACAAATGCTTTATAGAAGAGGTGTTCTGCCTTATGTATAAGGTAATATGTGTTCTTTTGCACAGCTTCAAAAATGAAACAGTTCTGCTGCAGTTCGCTTCACAGCATGAATTGTGACATTCTTGTGCTGTATTGTGATTTTTTTTTTGTCTGTCTTTTGTGGGGGAAAAGGGGAAAGAAGTCAACATGACATAGGTCATATTTCCTGTTGTAATCTATATGGTCAACAGAAGATGCTGAAGTCAGACTAAGTTAGTTTTGGGTCACATAGTTGTCTTGTATTATGCAATTGTCTGCCTTGAATGCCTGGAATACAGATCAACCCACTAATGAGAATTTTGGCTCTCATTTTTTTGTCATCCCTTTTGTGCAGTGAATGCAGAGCATGCCATGACAATAATCTCCCAGGGAGAGATGCCTGAAATGGGATGGCACACTGTTGCTTCCACCTAGTAGCAAGCCATGCACCAACTGCTTCTAATTGGCTAGTAAAGTAACCCTGGTTTTTATTTACTCCTGCCCCCCTTTTTCTTTCCTGGTTTGCTTCATTGTTTTTGGTGGCAGTTGGACTGCAAATAAAAGACCAGTTAAGAAATCTCTTTGCCAGGGTGGCTGTGGCAGTTATGTGCTGGCAGGCAGACCATAACCATTGGGTTGATTAACCCAACACCTCACCTCCCTCCGCTCCACAACCCTAATACCCCTGCTCTCTGAAGGTATGAGCAGCTCTCCTTAAGGGTGCAGCATTGCTTCCCTCCTGATTTAGTATATCCTTCTAGTAGATATAACTGTGCAACATTGGTATGTTGCTTCTAAAAATCCTGGTGTGTCTGCTTGAAAATGAAAATGTCTTTGGAAAAATTGCCAGCTAAGTGGTACTGCTCCCAAAGAAAGAAAATTCTCGGCAGGATTATGCTGTCAGATTTCTTTTAGTAGCAAGGAAAGAGGTTATTTAATTTCTACACTAACTCTTTAAAGACTGATTTGAATCTATCCTGCAGAGATTCATTTGGGATGCTTAGCATAATGATTACAGCTATTAGACTTGGATAAAAAATGTCCTAGGAAGATGTATCTTTCTTCCACCCTCCAAATAAGTGACCATACTGAAGGAGTACTGTAAAAGCAAGTTGTGAGATCAGAATGCCTTTTCCAGCTGCTGCTCTCAGCACTCCTGGCCCTACCAGTTGTCATTATTGCTCATTCCTCATCTCTAGCCATAAACAGAGAAGCCCCAGAAAATTGTTACTATTACTCAAACATGTTCAGAGCATTTTACAGGCTTTAGTGAAGTGTGTACAGTACATGTTCTGGTAAAGGGGGCAATAGTGATCTCAACCTATGACTTCAGGTAATATATCCCATTAAAAGCCTCTTTAAAAGATTGATGTGTAATGGCTTCTCTCTGCTGTGCAACAGTAAGAGCAAGATCCTTCCCCTGGGGCAGTAGCTTCTTCTCTCATAATATGCAGCCAGGTTTACCATATGTAATATGATCTGCGTGCAATGTGATACATGCTTATGAGATGTTTGTGACCTTACACGGTGCTTTTGAGCTGCCTTACATGTTTTGTACTATATGCTTAATTTACCTTCTGTCTTATTCTCAGATACTGGATGTTGTTGACTCTTTTGGTAGTGCGTTGCATAAATTACATTTCCATCTTTAATCTTGAAAATAAGACGTTAATGAAATTCAGAATAAATCAGCCCCTTTTTACAGTTATCATGTTTTCCTCTTTGTTGCTGCTAGATTTTTGTTTCAATAGATATGAAGAAAGTTGTAAATAGATTGAAGACATGCGGAGGCTTTTTTCCTTCTTTATTTAGGCATATATATTGGGATTCTCAAACAGTAAAGAGATATATATTTTTTAAATGTGCTAAATAAACATATAATTCAAAGGCAAAATCAGAAATAAATTTGCCAAAATAGTGTATTAAAGTGGCCTCTTATGGGAAAGGTTTTGCTCCCTTTATCTGTTTATGCTGTAGGATTTGGCTCAATATGTAAATGAAGTGAAGAGAGATAATGAAACACTCCGTGAAATTAGACAGTTTCAACTATCAATAGAGAATCTGGTATGTGATTTTTTTTTTATTTTCATTCATATGTAGTCTTAAAATCGTTTTTGATCAAATATATTGATGTATTTTCTTCCCCATTTAATATAATATTATAGTACTCTTGGTAACATTTAAGTACAAATATGCTTTGCTTGGTTTAGAAAAACATGAATATTTAAGTGCAGAGATTGCTATTTTGGGGGTCAGTCTGTAGATAAATATGTTTACATAGTTAAAGGTTTGTATTTGTACAGTAACTCAGGTGGTTTTGTAATGGGAGTTTTCCCATTTGAAGACTGAAATGGAATGGACTGATTTTTTTTTTTTTATTGTATCTAGTTTAGATGATAGTGAGGAAAATACATTTTCAGGCCCTAGAAGTCCTTTTTTTTTTGAAGTAAAAGGAGTAAGTGATCCAACACTTGAACATGTCATCATCTTGACACTTTTGCTCTATTGAATTGTGTGTATTGCTTCTGTTTCAGAATCATTCCCTCTTACAGTATGGAAGACCTCAAGGTGATGGGGAAATAAGGATAACTACATTAGACAAACGTGCGAGGCAAGACAGGTGATATGACATCTAGTGTTTGCTACTAAAAAGCATTTGAAGTAACTCTATTTAAATTTGAGGTCAGCCCAGTGATTCTTGAGAGTACTTTCCATTTCACTGTGTATTCACAGAACCTATCCACTGTTTACCGAGTGAATTTACAAAGTGATTCATGGCAAGTTAGCTATTATGTGAAGATCTAAGATCACCTAAGTCCCTTGTAAATACTAGATCTCTAGCAAACGTACTTTGAGTTTGGTTTTTTTTTTTTTCATTATGCCGTAATTTAGTTTTTCACCTTCAAAATTTTAAGTGCCACAAGCAAAGATGTGTAAAATAATGCTTTAGGTATTGGATTTCTGAAGTGGTTTTAACCGTCTTTATATTGAATTTTTATAGGCACATCTTCTTGTTTGATCTAGCTGTAATTGTCTGCAAACGGAGAGGTGATAATTATGAAATGAAGGAAATAATAGATCTTCAGAAATACAAAATTACAAATAACCCCACTACTGATAAAGAAAATAAGAAGGTAAATATTTGTTGCTGATTCATATAAAAATGTATATTTTTTGCAGCAATTTTGCAGGAGTTAAGAATATATACACAATTTATTGTGTTTCAAATGTAAACGGAAGCGCGAATATTTAGGGATTTAAACTTTGTTTATTTGTAATTAAAATATTTGAGTTAGCCATACCTAAGTGAACACAATAATGTGGTATTTCTGTTCCTAAATCACGGAATTAAGGAACATACAAATCCTTTAGTGGTTTGTGGGTTTGCTTTTTTTTTTTTGTTGATCGGTTGTTTTTTTTCCGTCTTGCTTTTCCTTTTTTTTTTATAACTGATGATTTTTGTATTGTCAATCTATTTATGCAGTGGTCTTACGGATTCTACCTCATTCATATCCAAGGTGAAAATGGTTTGGAAGTTTATTGCAAAACCAAAGACTTGAAGAAAAAATGGCTTGAGCAGTTTCAGATGGCTCTGTAAGTATATTTTTACTAAGGTAGAATTATGCTCCTCACCAGTGGAAGGATATCACTTAAATTATGCTGAACTGCTTTCATGTATAGTTTTTTTAAATACAGACTAGTTATCTATTTTATTTGACTTTCTGAAAAATAACTAACATCTTCAGAGCAGAATATTTCCTTGAAACTCTTCTTGGGAAAGAAAGAGGGCACTCTAGGCTATGAATTACTTTACAACTTTGCTGTTAAGACTGTTTTAAGAATATTGTCTTAAGCAACCAATTTAGCAATAAATATATAACTTAATGGTGACATTTTCCCCTACCATTTTTATGTTGATTAATTAAAATATGGTTTTGAAAGGTGATGCTGATTATTTTGAAGGGTGCCATGCCATCTTTCCAGATGGTTTGTAACCAATTTATTGTTCAGTACTTGGAAAAAGTTGCTTGGCTTCTTAAATTTAGTTTCAAAACTTCCCTTATATGTTTTCAACTAAAAGAGCAGACTACTTTAGACCTCTTGAAAAGAAAGCTGTTCAGTGCAGCGCTGCAGATTACATTGTTCTGTAGCATGAGCTTTATTTCCATTTCTGATTCCTGTCACAAAGACCAACATGATTATTGACACCTCTGGTATTCTGATTAAATTTAAAATGTGTGAACAAGGGAATCAGATTACAGGGTGATGCTTGCTTTATGGTTAAACAAAAAAACAAAGAGTGAGGAGGAGTGAGATATTCCCAGTGGAAATGGAGAAAGCATTAGTAAAGATTGTTTTGGATGTGACTGTAAAGTTATGTGAATTTGGGGAAAAAGGCTATTATGACCTTATAGCAGCCTTCCAGTATCTGAAGGGGGCCTATAGGGATGCTGGGGAGGGACTATTCATTAGGGACTGTAGTGATAGGACAAGGGGTAAGGGGTTAAAACTTAAACAGCGGGAGGTTTAGATTGGATATAAGGAAAAAGCTCTTTCCTGTTAGGGTGATGAGGCACTGGAATGGGTTGCCCAGGGAGGTTGTGAATGCCCCATCCCTGGCAGTGTTCAAGGCCAGGTTGGACGAGGCCTTGGGTGACATCGTTTAGAGTGAGGTGTCCCTGCCCATGGCAGGGGGGTTGGAACTAGATGATCTTAAGGCCCTTTCCAACCCTAACTATCATATGATTTTATGATTCTGTTTGAGTGAAACTTATATGTTTTTAAAACCATAGTATGATGGGTGCTAATGATTTAAAAGAAAACAGAAGGGAAGAGAGTCTGGCTGGATAGATATCTAAGATGTGTTGGCTAGGGTTCCCATCTTGTTGATTTTTACTGATTACAAAAATGGCCTGTGTTTTAGCAAAAATTTTGGGTTTGCATAGTGGGAGGTAGGAAGAGGTGTTTGTTTGTGTGTAGAGAGCTGAGTACTTCGCCTTTTTCTGCCCCTGTACTTTCCCTGCTGAACTTCCTGTAATGTCAACTCAGATCTATTAGTTTTAGCACTGCATTTTTTGATCACTCTGGTCATCCTGTCCTAGTGCACAAAACAGCCAACCAAACAAAGCAAAAGTCAGCTGAGGAGGTAGAGAGAGCAGTAGGAGAACTATGATTTTTCCCACGAGCATATCCTTAGTTCTTCCCAAATATTTTTATGGTTCTGTGCAGGATTCTCCACCCCTGCCACCACTGTATGCATAGTAAGTGCCACTACATAGCCTTACGAAGTGTTGGGCACCACCCAGTGCTCATGAGCTGTTCTTGAGCGTGCCTTTGAGAACAAGGGTTTACTGGTGCTGCCCTATGTGATCAGAACAAACAGGACCTCAAGTGTTGACAAATTAATGTTCTCCTTCAGAGTAGATGGAGTTGTTCATTGAAAATGAGTGGTGGTGTCAGCCTTGTCTTGCATGTTCTCGTGAAACCATACCTCTGGTTTAATCTCTTCCTGTGTGATTAAATGCTATAGCACAAAGGTATGGGAGCTGGAGTAGCAGGGTTGCTGCAGGTCAGGGCTGAGATGCAACATGACATAGTGGTGTTATTTTTATTGGGCAATGCTTTTGCTGTCTTATACTTTTATAACCACTAGGATTGAAAACAACGGGGAGCTTTTGTGTTTTCTGAAGCTTTCATAGCTTTTCCCCAGATTTGTTACATAGGTTTGACTTCATATTTCCCTCAGCAGCTCTTCTAAAACATGTCTTGGTGTATGTACAAATAATTACGCATGCTGAGGCACAAGAGTTTGTATTGGGGAATATACTAAGTCAAGTATTTTGAGCAATTGGTGGGTTGGTTTGATTTGTTGTTTCCATAGGTCTTGGTGTCTGCTGTGTAGATTGTGTGTGAATCTACTTTGAAAAGTAGCTGTGACTGAAATTATGCTATTATTCATCATACTCAATTATAATTGCTACCTGTATGGGCAGAATACCTCTCATTACTTGAAAATTTTTCTGAGACTGCAAAAACAGCACAGTTGTAGGGGTGAATTGCATTCTTTTTTGACTATCAGAAATAATGATGTTTACTGAGTTCCAGACAGAAATTTCAATGCAGTTTTTGTTGCCTTTGGGATATCAATCTGTATGAAGTCACCTCTGTGCAAGTGATAAGAACATAACATTAACCTTGGTGCCACTAGAACAGTTTTGTTGGCATAACTACATTAGCTAGGCTATAATTTTTTCTCCCCCCCCCCCCCCCTTTTTTTTTTGGAGCTTGGGTATTTATACCAGTATATGAATAATAGTGATAGTTATATTGCTGAAAACGCATCTTCTGTTGAGATGCTGACGGTCTTGAGAAGAGATTTTTGTTTCCAGTTGTGGGAACCTTATGTTACTGGTGAAATATGAAATAGAGGAGAAAACTGCTTTGGTGGCTGGACTTGGTTTATGTTTGGAGGGCAGGAATATGTTAGATGGAAAATCTTTAGAAGAAGGAAGGATGAAATCCCAGTGCAATTTCCAAAGTGGTGTTTTGCACACTAGGAAATTACTGGTAGAAAACTAGTTTTGCAAGTGTGTGAAAATACTCTACCTGTTTGTCAGCTCTGTTACCGTGGTATATGGCAAGTTTTTTGGGGTTGGTTTTTTTTTTTTTTTTGGGTGTTTTTTGTTTTTTTTTTTAATGAGGGAGATTAGGAACGATGGGTTACTGGTCATAAGAAATGGAGTAAATAGTTTTTATTTATATGGCAGTTCTGTTGCTACAGTATGTGCTTGCTGTTTTCCTGAGAGTATTGCTTTATTTAGTAAATATATAATATTAAAATACCTAAATTCTTACTTTTCCCAAGAATTTCATGAGGCTTACTGATGAAGATCTTTCATATTTTACATGCTCAGCAGCAACGATGTTGTGGCTCAGCTGCACCGAATTTGATGCTATTGACCTATTCACAGTAATCACTACAGTTGAGGCTGTGTCATCTCTGATTTCCATCCTCCTACTCCCTTTTTTTTTGTGTGTGTGTGTTTTTTCAAAATTGCTGATAATTTGGGAGCATTGGATTTTCTACAGGATGATGAAATGAAGTAAGATGCTGGGGAAAAATGGTTAACATTACACTTAAGCTCCTGAAGCTGAAACTGTGACTGAACTCATAAATCTGGTGAATTTGAATTTGAGAGCTTTTTGTAAAGCTAGCAGACAGAGACCAGTGGAGGATGTTTCAATGGGAGCCGTCATACCAGAAAGGGTCGAGTTCTTTCTTGGTGTGCCTGTTCCCTCACTGATGTGAGTGGAAGCTTTGCATGCACAGGGGAGTGTAACTGAATATTTCCACGAAGAGGTGCAGTGCTTAACAGCAACAGTGGTTTATTTAAGTAGTTGCTGATTTGTTCTTGGAATTCTGCTCATGGTAATGGATGAGCCTATAGCTGTATGGGTAAATAAGTACTTCTACAAAAGATAGTAGTACAAATACGTTGCTGTAGTAGACACAGAATGTTTAAATTTAATCTAGCATATCAAATAACACTGGTTTAAATGCAAAATCATTCCATATTCAAGATAATATTAATAGAAGTGTATAGCCAAATTACTCAGCCAAATTAGAGACATCATGTATTACGTGAAGTTTGTCAGCAATGTGTTAATGTGCATGGCTTATTTGCTGTGACTAAGATATTAAAAATCTCAAAAACTGGGAGTGTGAGAGACAATTTTGTTAGATCTCTAGTAGCATATCCTGTCTAATCTCTGTTCTTCTGTGTTAAAAATAACCAGAAGAATCAGAAAAAATATGTAATGTTTCATAATATACCTACAAATTACAGAAAATATTTGACACTTAATTTAAAAGGTAGCATTGACTGGTATTTGCTTCCCCTACCCATCCTTACTCCACACCCTTCCCCCCCCCCCCCAAATATCTCCTACAGATACTTTTTCTATTTTAAAAAATGCTTGCTTTTAAAAATAGTTAGCTAACATATGTTTCAATGGATCTGTACTAACTATTCTTTATTAAAAGACAGAACTCTTGTAGTTGTTCTCTATTGTATTCATGTATTTGCCTCAGTTATATTACTCTGGAACTACTTAGCTCACTAATTATCAGACTTAATTTCTTATTATGTGGCAATTGCTTTCCTTGTCATTAATGTGATGAATTTAATTCTCTTATTTCATCATGAGATGATAGAATAAATGCTGAAAAAACCCATGTTGATTATTACTACAACTGTCTCATGTTAACACTAAGCATTTGCTTCAGTCCACTAAATATTTCATAGAACCATAGAATACCAGGTTGGAAGGAATATAAAGGAACATCTGGTCCAACCTTTCTAGGCAAAGCATGACCTAGACTAGATGTCTCAGCACCCTGCCCAGCCTTGGACACCATTTTCTTAGGGAAATTATTCCAGTGGCTGATTGTCCTCAAAAGAATTGTGAAAACTGTGAAAAAAATTGCTTACATCTAGTTAGGCTCTCCCCAGGAGTAACTTGTGACCATTACCACTGGTCTTTTCCATGTGAATCCTTGTAAAAAAGGAGGCTCTTAAATACTGGAACAACATGGTGGTGAGGTCTCCCCTGAGCCTTTTTTTCTCAAGGCTGAACAGCCCCCATTCTCTCAGCCTTTCCTCATACAGCAGGTTTCCCAGTCCTTTGATCATCTTTGTGGTCCTTCTGTGGACTCTTCTGAGCGTTTTCACATCTTTTTTTGTAGAGTGGGCACCAGTACTGAACTCAGTATTCCAGGTATGGCCTGGTAAGTGCTGAGTAGAGTGAGACAATGACATCTTTATTTCTGCTGGTTATGCCTTTGTTGAGGACATCCTGCTGTATTTTTCTGCTTCAGCTGCACTCTGTTCAGTCATATTGAGCTTGTTGTCCACCAGGATGCCCAGGTCTCTTTATATTTCTTCTCATGCAGTTTGTTTCTTGATCACAGCATGGAGTCAGGTGTGTCTTGTCTTACTCACAGTGGCAGAGAACTTTTCCATGAAAGGCCACATATTATAATTTCCCACTGACTTAATAGCTGAATCCATTAGTGTAATATGGCATGCAATATCTTATGCAGGTTTGTGCCAAATTTAGTTTGTCATCATGATGGCCAGTTTGCCAATTTAATTAAGTCTTTCTCTGGTTTCTCAACTGAGCATTTTAATTCACTCTAAAAATGGCCATCAGCAAACTTGGCTTCAGTATATATTCTTAGCTGGTAACATCTTAGACAGAAATGTATTTTAAAAAGTAATCACAGAAGAATTTAGGTTGGAAAGGGTCTGTGGAGGTTGTCTGCTTCAGTGTTCTGCAGGGCTTAAGTTGCTCAATTCAGTACTACTGGATTTCAAGATGCACAAAACAAATATTGCAAGGTTCTTGCAACAGTTTTTTTAGCACACCTTTTAATTAGGCTTTACTCAACATCTTTCACAAACTAAGAAGTGCATGAAAACCTCTTGAAGGCAGAGGAGCAGTTTTTTTAAAGTACTTAGTTAAAAATTCACCTTCAGAAGTGCTACAATTGTAGTTCTGCTTTGACATTGTTACTGAAGTTGCAATATTAGCGTCATGTCTAATTAGCAATGCCTGAAAAATCAGTGGGAAACACATGATCTTTACAGTGATTAGAGTATGCATTAACTACATGGACTTAATGAGAATGATTTTCTTTTTTTTTCTTAATATCCAAGTAAAAGGTATTTCAGGCATGAAAGCCCTAAAAAAAATAATTAGTGGTTTTAATTTTAATCATACTGTATTTAAGTTTTAGGTCACTAAAGACTCTGTGCAGCAGCTTGGGTACAGTGTGTCATGTTTTTGAAAAAATTATCATTTAAGTTAGACATTAATTCAAGACCTGTAACTCAAGGGGTGCAGAACACATCTGACTATAAGGAAATATTGATTCTCAAACCTGATAGGTATGTGTGCAACATTTTAGGTTAGGCAAGCTAGATGAATTGTAGATAGAGCTCATTGGTTTTCTAAATTTTAAAGAAAAGTAGTACAAGAAAGCAGGTAGGTGAAAAGTGTTCTCTTCCCTATTGCTTTACCTATTTCCAGATTTGGTTTGCACTCTGTGACTAATGACATTGGTCAGATTCAGCTCAAATAGATCTGTTCCCTCAGACAGTGCATTAATAATGCATATGCATTAAGACTTCTTCTGAGAGAATATTTGAGCTCTGACATATTGAACACTGACAAATTAAAGCTTTCTTATCACAGCACTTTAAAAGCTTTAGATATCTGATGCATTTTTCAAATAGCTTGGAAAGATGTTTCACTTGTACCAGCCTCACACAGGTTACCAAAGCAATGAACAAATATGTCTGCTGGGCTTCTCCATCAGTAAAAATACTTCAGTACTGCAGAAATGAATGCCAAGTTGATGCCTGCCAAAGAAGAAAAGTTGCCTGTTGTTTGCTATGACTCCAGTTGGTTTTGGTCGAATGTTTATCAGGGTTGTAAGCAACCATTCACAACACATTTACAGTCATGCATTCCTTTAGGTTATTCCAGACACAGCAAGAACTGTATGTGTACATGATTAAAAGCACAGTCTAAGGACAGTGTAGAATGTGAAAGCAAAACAATTTATGTAAAGAATGTGTAAAAAGATTTCCCAGTCCTTATGTATTTGCAACTTAACCTTACAACATGTGAGGTATATTACAATGAAAATGTATGTTTCTTAAAATTCAGTGAAATAAATTTGTAGTGACACTGCATCATAAAAATAGAATATCAACATCTAAATATTGTTTTTTGTGCAAGGTGCTAGTTTTTTCCAGTCTTCAAACACAGACTGCTGGCATTGCATGCATGTCCTCCTGCTTTGGCTATATAAACAGATGCCCTAGTTTCTCCCTGCAATCCAATGCTGCCTTTTTTCTCAGGAGATTTAGGTGTTTGTCCAGTAATTTGCAAGTTATGGCTATATAAATCCTATATTTTTACATTTTTTTTTTTTTTTACTCCAAAACATTGACATTTGTCTTCAGTTAAGTGTAAGTATGGGATGAAATACTTAAAGCTTATCAAGACAAGTGACTTTGTAAATTTGTATTTGAAAGACTTAGAACTTTCAGTCATGTATTAAGGTATATAAGGTATTGATGCTTTTGATTTACAAATACTGATGTGTGACAGAGCCTCGTTCCTATCAGGCAGTGTTTAAAAATGTTATGTAGGAATAGATGTGCTCAAAGCAGTCTGTCTCCCATCCTTTTCAGGGAGTAGACTGGTAGGAAAAAAGGAAAGCCATTATCTTGTTTGAAACAATGCAGTACATTTCCAAAAAGTTAACAAGATAATTTCCTTGATCTCAAAAAAGCCACTCATCATATGATCAAATAAGCAAATTTTCTAGCAGAGTCTTAGAAGTTGTGTGTTCTTCATTAAAAGTACAATTTACTTGTGATACGGTTAATTTAATTGTATAACTTGTCTTCTTGATGGAGACTCTTTGATGTGACAACTCAGAATGCTTGAGTGTTAGCATATGGAGAATTGATTGATTGATTAATGTAGTAAATAGCATCTTCAAAGATGATTCCAAAATATAACAGCCTAGCTGGAACAGAGAAAATAAATTAGCTGTAAGTAATCACCATTGCTTCTGAGAGGAGAAGGTAGAAAAGAAGCTGAAAATCATCCTTTGTGGAATGGCATTTCTCACATTTAGTGAGACTAATTCTATTAAGAATGCCATTTTCTCCAAGTTTTATCAGTAAATAATAAAATTATTGTAAAGATTGAAAAAGCATTATTTATTAGTGGTTGTCTCTTCATGCTTACATTACTTTTTTGCACAAATGCCTTTATATTAGATGACAGCATGTTGTACGAAGTGATCCCTTGAAAATAGTTGCACTGAGCCAAAATGTTTTGAGTGAAAAGGATAGTGCATATCTAAGGCTGGTTGTGCTCTTTGTGGGGAATAGGGTTCTAAGGGAAGTCTGCTGCAGTAAGTGAGGTTGAACATCTTTCAGGACTGACTTTGCATGTAACTTTTCATATGAGGTTTGGTGGAAAGCTTTTTGTCAAATGATGAGAGTAACATGTATGGTTTTCTGTTTCCTAACTTCTGCTGTCCAAGTTATTATTGAAAACATTTGAACATGTGACAAATGTTAGCTATATGCTATTGCCTGATTAGATTTCCCAAAAATTTGTGATGCTTAGTACCATTTGTCATGGCTAACTTCTGCAGTGCTTACAATTTCGCAAGGAGGTCACTTTGGCACAAACCAGGAATTTTAACTTCAGATATCTTCATAAATAATTTGTGTTAGCAGTTAAAAATTTAGAAATACTTATGGCAGTTCTACATTTATTGATGAATTTTTTGTGATGATGTAAAATATAAATTCAATAAGTAAACCTGGAATGACTATTTTTAGTGTCATTGGGTATCAACCTGTACCATTTTCTTTTATAGGCTATGCTGCATGAAGACAGCATCAGAATTCATGTCAGATACACTTTAAAACGTTCTTCAGCAGTTTGTGCTCAGGGTTTCCAGAATTCTGAACAGTTCTGTATGGAGCATTTTAAATTATTATAAGCATAACATGAAGTGCAGAATAATAACAGCTCTAAAATGCAAAGGTCTAACTTGGGGTTGAGAGTTGAGTTCAAGGTATTGATTTTTATCTGAGCTCTCTGTAGTATTTCTTGCTTTAATACTTAAAACAGTTGCAATTCACTGCAGGCTCCTTATCCGATACTTCATGCATCTGCTTATTTGTTATGCCTCTGGGCTCACAGGTGGGCATACATACATTAACGCTTATCTAAATCCAAGTTTCAATCAAGTGAAATGGCTACTCAGTTTCAAATGAAATGCACTTTTTAAATTATGGGATATTTTGCAAGCATTTACATACAGTGGAACCATGTGTAATTTCTTGTGACGTGATTGCATTTCTTGAAGAGACTGGTATGGGGAAAAGATCTTAAAAACCTGGCCTATGTACCATTTAATCAAAAATGAGTCAGAACCAAAAATAAGAAGTCAGTAGATCTTCCTAGCATGTTTTTCCCCTATTAACCCCAAAGGAAGGACAGCTGTATCACTGTGCTGTTTTGCAGAAGCTGTGTCTCTCTGCTGGACAGCCTGTTTCCACCCAAGAGTATCCATACCTGGGCTCTTGCTGCCATTCCAGGTCACTCAGAAAAACATTATTGTGGGATTGCTCCTGGGGGAAGACAAGGTTCCTCTTATAACCAAATTTACAGTCCCACTGAGTTATGACAATCTGTCAGAACGTCTCTGGGCTTAAATGACACCTGTGAGGTTTATCATCCCCTGAGAGGAATGACTTGATTCAGTTAGTGTTTACAATACTTCTGCTTTCTCAGTATCTAACAGAAGCAAGGATCTACTCAACAGTGTTAAATCAGCACCTGCTCTTGTTGATACCCTGTCTTGCTTTGCAGCCAACTGACTTTTGAAAGAAGCCCCCTTAATCCATTTGCAATGGGTTACTTTTGCATTTCTCTTTGGGTGATGTATTCATTATTTATTGTGCATATATTTGAGGAATAGAGAACATTTTTTCCCCCCTGTTCTTCTGTAATAAATTTTTCCTTCCACTTGAAGAAAAAATTTAGTTTAAAGATACTTGATGTCTAGGAAGAAGCCAAATTTTTAATTAAGTTCTGCACAGAAACACTTTCTCAGCATAAATTGGAATGTTTATAGTGGGTATAAGCAACACCTTTCCAGTGACTGAGACCAAGGGAAGGGGGGAATCTGTACAGGTCTTATTGCTCAAGTCAAGCTAGTATGGAAGAGCTGCCAAGGAAACAATTGAAAGAAATGGCACTCAAAATACAGCAAGAAAGACAGAAGTGATCACTAGTGGAGAAGAGCACTGGACCTTTCAGGCAGGTTGTTTAAACTGAAGTTTCTAACTGGTAGCATTAAAGGTAATAGTAAATAGATTTAGAATAAAAAAAGGAGGAGAATTTTTCTTTGTGCTGTGTTACAAAGTTTACTTTCTTTAACTCCTTGAATGTGAAGCCACAGGATGGGAGATGTTCAGTGCTCTCTGCTGCTGGATACATTCTTATTGCTAGTGCTGCCCTATGAGGTTGACACCTGTAATCAGGGGCCAAAGACAGCAGATCCTAGTTGCTTTTACTCTATATTTTTATAATATCGCCTCTTCTCATTTGTGTACTCTTTTACAGTAGAGGAAGTGTGCTTTTGTTACATTAATTTCCTGTTAAAATTGAAACTTGCCATAAGAATTTAATCAATGCAATACTTTATATTTTTGTTAGATTTGGCGGTCAGTAGTCTTCCAGTAATATGTCAATGCAAAACAAACTTGAGGCAATAGTTCTTAAAAGCTATTCAGAAACATCTGAAAGGCAAAGTAAGCAAGGGAAGATGTACTTGTTATGTTAACATTTGTGAAAGAAGGGTTTTTTCAGTGCTGGTATCTTTAGAAATGTGGCCTTTTTGGAAATGAAGACTTGCACTTTAATGCACTTACTCTTCACATGTGAAAATTGGAGGAGTTAGAGAGCTATAGTAATCTGTCTTTTAGCCTGTTATTTATTTCCTTGCATCACATTATCTTTAGTAATTACCTATTTAGTAGAGAATTAACATGGAGTTTTGGGGCTGAAAGTTTAGTAGTTTTCCTGGTTCATTTTATTTTTGGAAGCCACAACTGTGTAGAAGAAGTTTAAACCAGCAGTACAAGAAATCGTATTTGTATCTGGCCCACTGAAGAAATTACAATTTGTTTTGTCCAACCTCTTCTGAGAGGTGCTTCATACAGTTTTTCTTGGAAACAAATGTGCATGTAAGAATGTTGATAAAAAATTAAATTGTTGCTATAAGGTAATCAAATGCCTGTTGTATGATATTGCTATACCAGGCACATTCTAATCTTAATGTTTTCTCATCAGAATATGGCTTTGATTAAGGAAATGATAGTATCACATCCCATCTAAGCTGCTTGATGTTAATGATCTTCACTTTTCATTGCAGTATGCATCCTGGAAATTCTTTAGACCCAAGATGATTAAAGCTCAGTTTTGTAAGATGATGTACAGAACTTAAACTGGATATGTAAAGATCGCCAGGGTTCACTGGTTTATTTTACTTGAGTATTAGTATTTTGATTGTGACATATTTGTGCCCTGAAGGCTAAGAATTAAGCAGATTACTCCAACTGCTATAGGATTGTTAGGAAACTAGCTTAAACAGTTTCATTTTTATTTATCTACACAATTATTTTGGTATTTTTGGGCAGGATAGTAGAGAGAGTTTATTCCCTATTCTATAGGTGTGGGAATAGGCACCTAGATGTCTTGTCTGACAAGATAATTTTGGGCAATCTGTACCATTACTCTCGGGCCAACTCTGCCATTAATCTAGACGAAGATTATTACTAGAATAAATTCAGACTGAAAAAGCTTGTGGGGGACTTGATAGCATGACACTTTCTGACACCGTTTATGAAGGTGTTGCATTATGTGGGTAGCTGAAGGCAGAGCTGGTCTATGATCAATTTATTATTCTTAGAAGTAAGTCAATAAAGTGAAGTGGAACTGCAAATGTGGAGAAGCATTTGTAAAAGGGTTGTATTTCATGTGCACAAGGTCAGCAAAAATGGAGTGCTCTGAAGTCTGATGATATCAAGGGCTATCAAGTAAGATATTTGGATAACTTTTTCTATGCTGGACTCCGCAGTCTTTACAGACAAAAGATCTGTTCAGAGATGCAGGATTGACTGAAGAAAATGGTCATTCTTCTTGAATGGTAGATCAAATGACTGGTGCAGAGATGAGAATTGCGTGTACAAATGATGGAGATTAGCAGGACAAGCATCTGTAGGTGTCTGGGTTGGTGGTGTACCAGTGAATTGGTCCCAGTGTGACTAATATTCTACAAGTACCTTGGAAAGAGAAAGCTTTACTCAAAAGGCTCAGGGGCAGCCCAAGGACGTTGCTGTAGCAACTGGAGTAAACCAGGCTATGGGGAAATAGCACTGTGGAGAAGAGGGCACTCGTGGCTGCCCCTTGCAAAAACTCAGCTGCTGAATTGAGGAGAAAATTGTAAAAAAAATTCTAATTACAGATTCACTCTGTTCCTGTATCCTGACATTTTGTCTCTGGTAGAGTGTAGGAGTTAAAGCAGCCTGAGGAAAAAGTAGAAGAGAGGAAGGGAAACTACTTTTGACTCCCCACACTGCTTGTAAAAATAAAAGAGTTTTACCATGAAATGAAGAACATGTTCTCTGTCGTTATTTAGCTCAGATTAAGTATTCCCTTTATATGTGTATCTTCCTGCTCCAGCCATTCATCAAGATTGTTCAACAGCAGAAATAGATAAAACATTTCATTTACAGTGAGCCTCATGCACCCTGTAGTAAAAATTTTTGTGGAACCAAGGCTGAGGGGCCTGTGAGTGCTTGACTGGTGATTGTTCACCTGTGGTGGGGAAGGGATGCAGTTTAAGTCCTAAATTAGTTTTTCCTAATGTTAGCTACAGAAGTTGCTTCATAAAGTGTGAATTTTCATACCAACACTGTGGGGACTGTTTCCAAAGTTTATCTTGTATTACATTTTCAGTTTTGTATTCCTCTACTTAGGCAATTAGGATGCATGTATCCAAGTTTTAGCATACAGTAGAGAGCTGAAGTTGTAAGTCTTTATCTAGATAAATCTTCTGTCTTGTTTAGGGCAATGTAATCCAGTAGTTTAGCCTTTAGGTGCAATGAAACAACTTATGTTGAAAAGCAGAAGGTCTTGTGAAGCTCTTTCGTGAGGCAGAGCTTCATTCTTTGCTGTTTTAGCACTATGCTTTTTTTCCTCTCAAGAATACTTTTTCCTATTAAGTACTGTAAAATGAAACCGAAAGCTTTATTAAATATAAAGAAACTTGAATATTACTTTTAATGTAAAGAAGAATGAACACAGTGTATCATCTTTGTTCTGCTAATAGGAGGTATATTTTGTCTTTGTGGAAGATAGCTTGAAAGAAGAATAGAAGAGAATTTTTATATACAAAAGTTATATAGCAATATGCTTGTGTTTAACAAGACAGTTAAACAGCTGTCTGTATGCAGTTGTCAATTTTTTCATCCATTATGCTTATTTTTGAAGGTTGATCCTGCTTTAATTAAACAAATGGATTTTTTTCTTTGATTTTTCTTGAAAATTTTTCAGGTGGTTAGGATTAATTTGATATGAATTAAGATCTGATGAGACTGCACAATAGGCTGACTTTTTTGACATGGTTTTGCAAGTTATCCTGGTCTGAACCAAATGGTCAACTAAATGGGAGTGTAAGTACTGTAATTTGTTCCAGGGGATTTTTAGGATTGACCATAGTTAATTATGCAGCTTAAGAGGTTTTAGCAGCCCCTTGACAAAGATGTTGCAAAATACAGGATTTGCTCTGAAGAGTTAACAGCCCCAAAATGTATAATACATTTTTCTCCTGGCTTAAAACATTCTTTACTTTCCTGAGATTGTTTCTCTTGATACCTGTACTGTCTTGCTGTAATGGTAGTATCTATGCTCATTTCAGTTAGCAGGAGTTTTGATACTGACATCTTGTGTATCACAGCTGAAGGAGAAACACAAATGATGTACTTAAACCAGTACCGAGCATAAGGTTATTCTCAAGCATAAAAGTGAAATCCCATTTGCTTTTTGAGTACAGTTTCATTTTCAGCACATTGATTTTCAGCTGGTGGATTAGAGGACTGACCTTTCTGACACTAGGTACTTAAATACATTCGTTTGAATGTGTTCTTCTTTTTTTTTTTTTTTTTTTCCATGAGCATTTTCATTCAGTTGAGGAGAGACTGAGGATTGCATGGTTACCAATGTTTATGTTTCATTGCGATTTCAGGCTGGTCTGTGTTTTAGTCTAGAAGTTATTTATAACACACATAAATGAAACTTATCTATTAAGTATCTCTAATGCATAAATTTGTAGTTTTGTGTGTTGGAAAAAAATGCTATTGGTCTTTCCTTTGAGCACCATAGATTCTTGAATTCTTACCCTCAGGAATTTTTCCTGCTCTAATTCCTGTGTATCGTATATTCCTATGTTTTTTCATAGAAAAATACCAGAAATTTATGTAATCCTATATCAATATTTAAAAATCCATGTATATTTTTTTTTGTTATCTGTTTGTTTAATTTAACATTAAATAATGCCCCTAGCATTTTAATGTTACTGTTTTTGAAAGTGTGAAGCTAGTTTGAAGCTATAATTGAACAACAACAACAATAACAAAAACCAATGGAACACCCCCCCCCCCCCCAGTCCAGGAAATTATGAAAATGACAGGAAAAATTGGAGGGATTACTTAATAAAATAAACTTGCAAACAGTCACCAGTGCAACAAAATAATGAGTGGGTCATTTTTAAATTATAGTCCTGCTTTTAAAAAGGATCAGTAGGGAGGATAAACAGTACAGTAATGGGCCAGTGCTTTATATATAAATTTGAGCATTGGAAATAAGCTTGCCAGTGGTGTGGGTGGTATCTTAGCAGTGTGAATAGTGCTCTTCTATTTTATTTATGTGTGTGTAGCAACAGCTGTAGGCACTGGGCAATGCATTTAAGAAAGACTAGCCAAACCAGGTAAGTATTTTCTAGTTGCTTTTGAAATCACTTGTGTTGTTCACTGTACTCCTGCATAACTGTGATTTAACTGTTCTGAATTTCCTGATCATGTCTTCAAATGAGGTAGTTCTCAGTATGAGCTGCTCTTCCTTGTACATCCACATACAAAATATTTGAGAATGAAGAAGAGAGTGTTCTTAAGGTCTGTAAAATGATCCTAATTACTCAAACAGCAATAAAAAACAGATGATGTTTGTTTTGATGTGTTTTCCAATTATTGTGACAGCTAAAGTAGTTACAGGGCGTATTTTAAGGACCAGGTCTGCATAATATCATAATTTAGATTTTTCTTTCAAGTAATAAAATAAATGTGATAAAATAAAAATAAATAAATAAATAAAATAATAAAATAAAGTGTGATAGAATCCATATTTCTGTTTTAACTCTGTGAAAAACATCAAAATATAAATAAAGCCAGTTGCTCCTGGATTCAGTTTTCCTGCTGTGAATGCTGTGCTGTGTTCTATATTTCATTGCTTTAAAGCAGATTGGCAATTTTTGTTTTAGGTCAAATATACGGCCAGACTACGCAGATACAAGCTTTCATGATTTCAAAATGCATACCTTCAGCCGTGTGACGTCTTGCAAAGTCTGTCAGATGCTTCTGAGGTAAGATTTTCAAGTTGTAGGATTTCTCTGTTGGCAGGGATAATTTCTGAATTTGAAGCAGTGTATTTGAGTCACTGTGTCTCTGATACTTCGCTAACAGCTCTTGCTGAGAAACAGCTGCCTTTCTTTCAGTACAGGCGAAAAAATGCATTGTTCTACGTAGGCAAGCCAGCTGCTTGAAGATAGCTTGGGTATCCCAAAGTGCTACCTTGTGTTATATAGACATGTCTCTGAATATCTAAGTTGTACTGAAAGCCTATTGGACTTAGCCTCATAAAGTGCCTAAATCACTTTTTAAACGATTGTTGTTTTAAGCTTCAAACATGAACTAATGTGTAAATATTGTGGGGAAAACAAAATAAATGTGAATGTTAGTGTCTAATCTTTATGTAGAGATAAGATCCTTGTCTTGAGAGCTTCTGTAGTGAAGGATACTCTTATGTCCTATAGAACACAATTAGGTCATTATGAATTATCATCTAAAGAATCTTGCCTTCCTGGGTAGCATTAAGGAAAAAGATAAAAATGGAAGACTGTGTTAAAAGATTTTTATACTTTCTACTGTAGTAAATAGCAGTTGCTGTACATTATAGGTCTACTATGTTCAGTCTGGTGTTCCGTTTGAGGAACTCTATTTTCCTTTGAAGATGAAGGCGTCGTGTTAGACTAGGATGCATAATCACTCCAAACTGGTCAGGATAATCTTGGAGACAGACAAGTCTAGTGTGAATAGTAAGCAGATCAACTGATGGAATTCATAGAATTGCTCAGAGGTGCATGTAAAAAACAGCTTCTCTGTTAGCTGTTCAGTGAATCATAGCTAAGAGAAAACCGCATGCACAAATCTGAAAACAAATCCATTTGCTCAGACTCAAATTCAGATTCCAATTCATTAAGGGGAATTAGAGAACACTTAGAATAAGGAAAGTGACTCCTTATTTAGCGGCTTTTTTTCTATCCCCCCGCTTTCTTTATGAACAGATTTAAAGTTAAGAATATTTGCAATAGAGCCTATAAACTCCTTAATGATTTAATACATGTTCAAACTCACAAATCTCTTGAAATGGATCTTACTTTTCATGGCATCTAGGCAAATTCCCATTGAAATGAAATGAACTGTAGATCTATAGTAGGATAGATATGTAATGGTGCAATTTCAGGTGTACTAGACATACTTAGCCAAAGTTGCTTTGGGCTAAATTGAAATAGATATTGTTATTCTACAAGTAGTCCAGAAGAACTGTCTGGTTTTGATTTTTAAATGGTTAGTACAGACGAAAAGCAGATGAGCTGCTTGTCACTTGTCACTTTTTTTGAGTCTTTAAGGACTTTTATTATGCAGAACAGCAAATGACTTCTAATACCGTCTGCCGTGTCTCTTATTTCCTTAATGTGTGGAATTTGTCACTCTAATGTATCACTACCTAATTTTATTTTACAGGGGAACATTTTATCAAGGCTATTTATGTTCTAAGTGTGGAGCTGGAGCACACAAAGAATGTTTAGGAAGATTAGACAATTGTGGCAGAGCTAATTCAGGTGGTAAGTCATTTTTATTGTTAGAATACCATTTTTAATTAGGACATAAAACTTGCTAGATATAATTAAGGTTTAATTTACCTCTAATTTGTGTTTATTGTAACATACACACTTGTGAAACTACCATTCATAAGCACAATTAGAGTTGCATTTAGAATTCATAGGGATTTTTATTGCTACGAAATTGAAATGTTCAAAAGCAGGACAGAACTGCTATAGGTCAAACCCAATTTCTTCGTCAATGTCGTATATAACAAAGAATTGCTCCCATTTTAATCATAGACTGTTCATATGTAACGCCTACTGTATGGCATATCATCTATCATCCTTGTGGTTCTCCCTTTCTGTCTATGTTAATTTTCATATTTTCCTCTTAGCTCCTAAGCTGTTCATTTGTGTGCCTCAGCTTCCTCTTTCATCTCTTTGGTTTCCATGGTTTCTGTCCACTCTCAATACTCACAAAAAGGTGATTGATGGCTCTTTACTTCCCACATCTAAGGATCATTTTTTAACTCTTCTATTTCCTGTTCAATTGGTGGCAATAAGTTTGTGATGCTTCAGCCAGCTAAATCACGTAACCATAGTGTTTTTTGACTCTTCCCTCTATCTGGGTTCTTAACTAGTCTTTCTAGAGATGATTTGATGATGATGGGAGGGGACCGTAACTGACAAAGGTATACCTTCCCACCCCTGAATTTTCCTCCCCATTAATACAGTTAAATTCCTATTGTTTCAATATGTTTGAAAGCGAAAAGCTGTAAGGAAGGAAGATTTCTGGAAAGCACAGTTGTATCTGTTGGCAAAGTTTCTAATTAGGTGTCCTTCTGACTTCTATAAAATCTGCACAATCCTTTCCAGAATTATTTCATAATAGTTTGTGAAGTTTCTTGCATATCCCACATAAGCTACTGCAACCTCCTCTATTGGGTTATTTTATTTTTTGACATTACTATCTACAGTCTTTGCAAAATGTTGTTGCAGAGATAATCTCTCTCCCACTGCTTGAATTACGCCATGGCTTCCTTCACTGCTCTTCAGTAAGATGCCGCTTCAAGAGTTTTGCCTCTAGCTCTTTGGTCCTTTCAAATTGGTTTAAGCTTGTTCATGTCTTTGTCCCTGTTTGTGTTACTTCCGGACTTCTAGTTGCCTTTTAGCTCACTGTGCTATTTGCTTGCCTCATTCTTTCATGAAGTCATCAGGATGGCAGGTACTGACATTCTGGTGCACTCTGTGAACTTTGGTTTCTCAGTTGCTTTCCTGTATTGGTGATTATTCATGCTATGCCCCAACTCTGCCCAAATGGCTTATCATTCAAGAACTCACTCAACAAGAAATAACCACAACAGCCACAATAATCTCCATGTTTTAGAATTATTCTTTTACCTCCACCTCACATACTGCTCAACAATTATGCTCCCACCCAACTCCTCAAACCAAATAAAACAATGACATGTTAACAAGTCAACTAACACCCTAATTGCCATCCTCACTTCTCTATCTCCTACCGTACTCTCCTACAAACTTTACCACCACATAAAAACTTTGAATAACTGAAACCAAATGCCTTCAAAGCCTTAAACAAGAATTAAGCACTCCTATTTTCTGCTAAGATCCACAGGATAGTAACCTGCATCTCCTGAATGCAATCCAGATGCTTTAATTAAGGTAGGATCTGATCTGGACAGATGGGCTAAATCTCACAAAACTCTACTTAAGTGCTAGATGCCTAAACCAACAGGCTTCTGCCTACCAGGCTGATACACTCTCAATGCATACCAATGAGCTTGCAACTAAACTTGAACTTCACTACAGAGTTAAGAAGAGAAATCAAATCTCTGTAAAAATGCCTACAGTCCGATGTGTCAACACTTAGCCATCTTACCTGTGACCTTCATTAACCAATGACTATTCTCAACTAACTATAAAGATATTGGCACCCTTTATCTCATCTTTGGTGCATGGGCTTGCATGGTTCTCATAGCCCTTAGCTTACTCTTATGTGCAGAACTTGGACAAATAATATTTTGCAGATGTGAAAACTGTATAAGCAGCCACAGTATTTTTCATTGAAAACACAGGTTTTTCATATAACCCCCTACAGATAGCCTAAATAAAATATTTAAAATTTTATTAAAATTTGACTATTTTAGAGCAATTACATTTGAATAAATAGAGTGGAAAAGCAGTATTCTTCACAAGAGGACTATCTTCCCTGCTGTAAACCACCTGTACTTCTTTTATTTTTTCTTTTTTTTTTGTACCTTTTGTTTTAATTGCTTTCGTAGTATTTATTTTAATTGGATAGCTGGCACCCCAGGAGGCAGGAGCTTGTATTTCTGTTCCTTTGTAAAGATCAGTGAACACATGGTGCCAAGTAAGAATGACCATAAATGCCCACATAACACAAGTCTGATTTCTTGCAGTTTTCGTGCATATATGTGTAAGTATGGTTGTGGATTTATTAGAGGGGAAAAAATAAAGGGGAGAAAAACCCCCAATACAGTCATATCATAGAATCATAGAATAGTTAGAGTTGGAAAGGACCTTAAGGTCATCAAGTTCCAACCCCCCTACCATGGGCAGGGACACCTCGCTCTAAATCATATCACCCAAGGCCACGTCCAACCTGGCCTTGAACACTGCCAGGGATGGAACATTCGCAGCCTCCCTGGGCAACCTATTCCAGTGCCTCACCACCCCAACAGGAAAGAATTTCCTCCTTATATCCGATCTAAACTTCCCCTGTTTAACTTTTAACCCATTACCCCTTGTCCTATCACTACAGTCCCTAATGAAGAGTACCTCCCCAGCATCCCTATATGCCCCCTTTAGATACTGGTAGGCTGCTATGAGGTCTCCACGCAGCCTTCTCTTCTCTAGGCTGAACAGCCCCAACTTTCTCAGCCTATCTTCATATGGGAGGTGCTCCAGTCCCCTGATCATCCTCGTGGCCCTTCTCTGGACTTGTTCCAACAGATCCATGTCCTTTTTATGTTGAGGACACCAGAACTGCACACAGTACTCCCAAGTGAGGTCTCACGAGAGCAGAATAAAGGGGCAGGATCACCTCCTTGGACCTGCTGGTCACACTCCTTTTGATGCAGCCCAGGATACGGTTGGCTTTCTGGGCTGCAAGCGCACACTGCCGGCTCATGTTCATTTTCTCGTCGACCAACACCCCCAAGTCCTTCTCTGCAGGGCTGCTCGGAATCTCTTCTCTGCCCAGCCTGTAGCTGTGCCTGGGATTGCTCCGACCCAGGTGTAGGACCTTGCACTTGGCATGGTTAAACTTCATGAGGTTGGCATCAGCCCACCTCACAAGTGTGTCAAGGTCCCTCTGGATGGCATTCCGTCCCTCCAGCGTATCAACCAAACCATACAGCTTGGTGTCATCGGCAAACTTGCTGAGGGCGCACTCAATCCCACTGTCCATGTCAGCGACGAAGATGTTAAACAAGACCGGTCCCAACACCGATCCCTGAGGGGCACCACTCATCACTGGTCTCCAGCCAGACATTGAGCCATTGACCACAAATCTTTGTGTGCAGCCATCCAGCCAGTTCTTTATCCACCGAGTGGTCCCTTCATCAAATTGATGTCTCTCCAATTTAGAGACAAGGAAGTCGTGTGGAACACTGTCGAAGGCTTTACACAAATCCAGGTAGATGACATCAACTGCTCTACCCCGCCCATCATTTATGTAGCCCCCTCATAGAAGGCCACCAAATTGGTCAGGCAGGATTTCCCCTTAGTGAAGCCATGCTGGCTGTCCCCAAGCACCTTGTTGTTTTTCATGTGCCTTAGCATGCCTTCCAGGAGAATCTGCTCCAAGATTTTGCCAGGCACATAGGTGAGACTGACTGGTCTGTAATTCCCTGGGTCATCCATTCTCCCCTTCTTGAAAATGGGGGTTATATTTCCCTTTTTTCAGTCCTGGGAAACTTCACCTGACTGCCATGATTTTTCAAATATGATGGCCAGTGGCTTAGCAACTTCATTTGCTGGCTCCTTCAGGCCCCGCGGATGGATTTCATCAGGACCCATGGACTTGTGCACGTTCAGATTTTTAAGATATCCATCCCCCCAACAACAACAAAACACCCCTCAAAACTAAATAACTTTTTTTTAAATTCATAAATAGAATAAATTATAATTTTCTAGCTTTAAATGAGCATAATTTTATTTTAAATTTTACTTTAAATCATTGCTCTGATTTTTGTAAAATTATAATGTACTGTATCTTTGAGTGAAATTGGAAGTAACTGGACTGTTAAGATACTGTTTTGTCTTGTGGGGTGGGCTCATGTCCAGGTGTTCTGCTCTCTGCAATCTCTTCAAACTTCTCTTTCTCTTTTCGGTCTATTTTGTTTCTATGTAAAGGCTCCCAGTTTTCTGTAGCTCTAGTACAAACTCGAAGATTTGTGTATCTTCCACCTGCTTATAAAGCAGAATGACAGGAGATGCTAAGCTATGGCTTTCTTACAGCCTGCTCTGAGAGTAGATCACAGCTGCAGGAGCAAACTTGGAATTACAATTCTTGCTCTTCTCCCCCTTGCTCTGTGAGTGGAGTATGGAAGGGTTAAATGTTTTTTCACACTTTGATGAAAATGTGTCCTTTTTCCATGTGGTGAGGGACTTTGGCCCTCATTGTTAAGTAATAACTCCTTATTTAGAGTAGGAAAGGAAATCTTGAGGTTTTTTCTTTACTGTTTTCCATTTTTCTTGTCTTTATTCCATCTCTATGTCTTTTCAAAGAAAGAAGTAGTAGTGATTGAGCAGTGCTGCCCATTAATAATGTGCACTGGGTAAGGGGAGGTTTAAGGAGGAGAAGCTTTACCAGTTCCTGCTTCCCCATATGGTCCAGAAGGGGATGAGACAATTCAGGTTCTTTTAAATACTGGCTTTGCAACCTGTGTATGAATGATTTTCTGGGGCTATGTTTTAAGGTGTCCTTGCTCATGGCAGAGAGTTGGAACTGCATGATCTTTAAGATGCCTTCCAACACAAATTATGTAAAATTTAAAATTTTCATTGCATTTGTGGAAATAATATGCTCTGCATGCACAAAATTTTAAAATAGAGTTAATTGTAATTTTTTTTCCTTTTTAAATCTTTAGAGAAATTAATTTCTGATAAATTCGTTTTTTTCTAGTGGTGCTCCTGTGTGAAATTAGCAAAGGTAGCCTGAGAGTGAGAGCATCTAAGCTGTTGTGGAGCATAGCCAGAATGCTTCTACAGTAGCAAAATGCCTGGGACATTTATTGTATTGCTATATATTTCTTTTGTTTCTAGGGGACTATTATAGCCTTTTTCACAGGGTAGAGTGGACATAAAATACAGTAATCCTTTTAGAAAACTGGACATCATTATTCCCCAGTCATGTGGTATTAGTTACAGCCACAGACATGGAATACATATATATATATATATATATATGTGTGTGTACACACACTACGATAGATATGTGGTTTGTGTAATCTGCTGTTCTGTCATTCTGGCAATGATTGATTCCAGATGCTTCACAAGAAAGAGTGAATTCTCCATGTGGTAGTCAATGCCCAGATATGTTACTACTTTCTTAAACCTATTAAGTTTTCTTCTTGCCTTTTTGGAGTTCTAAGAGTTTTTACATCTTGTTAATGGATTTGCATAGCTTCCCAAGTTTTGCTGATAGAAAATCCTGGCTGTGTTTCAGGAGTTTTGCAACAGTGAGCTCTGTAGATTTTTTTAATTTGGCTTTTATTTTTTGGTATTTGTTTTCATAGGTTGCATATCTCACCCTGGTTATGTTTGCCCTTTTTAGTTTAATGTGTGACTTTGTGGCTTTTTGTGAGAAGAGTCAATGGGAGGTCTTGACAGGCTGCTTCTCTATGATAGATTATTTTATAACTTGTCATGACTTCAGATTAGTATACTCTGTGAACTGACTAGTCTTAACTTTTTTCCCATTGTGTTTTCATAATTGGAACTTTTTCTGTACCTCAGTTTTCTTTCCCATTTTGTAGATCTGCTTCTAGAAGTCTATTTGAAAACAGGTGATCAAAATTCAAAACACTGCAATGAGAATATACCATTAGGTTTCATAAAGGCATTTTCATTTTTCTCACCGTCTTCTGGTTTTGTTGTTTAAGATTTTGTTTTCTTTTTAGACCACTGAGGAGATACTTTTGCTAGCCTTCCTGAAATGATCCTTAGAACCTCCCTGAGTGGATTTATTATCTTTTGCTTTCATTCCGAGTCAGTTTGTGAAAATTCAAAAGACATCCAAAGACAGATAAAAGTTTTAGAATGACAAATTTAACAAGTGTCAGATTTAGATGATACACTTATGAGAGAAACATTGACAAAATCTGAAAATAAATTGCTCTGTTGTCATGCTATGCCTTATACACAAACATATGTCAGCTTTTCAGATGTTTTACTTCAAAGAAGGACAGTTAAACAGACTGTAGATGTTACAGTGATAATAGATGCAGAATTAATCAGTTGAATTAATAAATAGAAGAAAGTGTCTATTTATCTCTTGATGTTTTGGTTACTGTCACTGTAAATCAGCAGAGCTGGTTGAAATTTTATGAGCTTATTTCTGTCATTAATGATTTAACTATTTTTCCCCTGAAATTCTGCCCTGTACATGCTCAAGTAGTCCTCTGCATCTTCACATATTTTACTTTTATGTCCTATCACTTAATTTTTCTTTGACTTGAAATCCTCCATGCCCTCTCTTTTCTGCTAGTATTCTAATGAAGTCTGTGCAGCCTTAAACACAAGGCCTTATGAAACCCTTAATCACAAGGCTTATAAAATTTATGCACGTATTTTTTGACAGCTGCATTTATGAGGACATATATGGTGTTCTTTTCTTTGGTGGCTGATGTGGAGGTCTTTTTTCCCTTTCTACCTCTTCTGCCATCTCAACTGCATTCCTATGCCTTATTTCCATGCACTGCACTATTATACTTATCTGGTGGAGCTCTTCCTCTAGTTGGAAGGGTTTACATATGGAAATAGCTCAATAAGCATGACTAAGGCATGTTTTTAGTAGACAAAGCAAGAAGTTGTCTCTCCCATAATTCCCACTTTCACTGTACAGGTTATTCTGGGGCTCTTACAATTTTTGCAGAGGTCCTCAGGATAGATAAAACAGTATCACTCTGCCCAGAATATGCTACAGAACTGTAGTCTGTTTCATAGTTTAAATCAGCAGAATTAACAATTGATTTCTATTGTCAGAATGTAATTTTTCCAAGTCTGTCCAATTATATTGAATTAAGTATTTTCAGGCAAATATTTCCTGTTTCCACAGACTACTGAATATTTCAATTAGTTGAGCCTCCAATAATGGGTCTAGAATCTGAAAATGTTTTGAATATTTTAAGTACCGTGCCAAACCCACATAATTTTCTTCTTTATATTGCTGTTCCCAGGGAATGTTAGAAGCATGTCTCACTGAGGAGTAAATGGGTTAGAAAAACGTTAACTGGGAATTTTAATAGTAAATTTTACTTCTCTTATGCATGGTTCTTTTCTCTTTTGGATAATTCTATTTGAAAAAGTGCTACACTTCCTTGGTTGGAAAAGACGTTTCTTCAACTGTGTGATGAACTTGAAAGTAAATGCTGTGTAATATGTTTGTAAATATGATTGGGTCAAATTTAGCGTTGCTTTCATATGATAATACTGGTATTGTTTCATATGATAATGTTGCCCAATAATATAATTCATGCTGTTTATGTAATAATTGCTTGCTACATCACATTAGAGATTATTTATAAAAAGCATGTATTTTTGACAGGTAAAAAGAAACCAGCAGCTTTCACTGTTTACCTTTTTGCTGGCTAGATCAGTAGTTGCAAAATTGCTGGCTCTCCTTCAAACCTATCACGTCAACAACTAAATGCTCAAATCCCGGAACATTCATTGGAGTTATGACACTTTTTATTTTACCTCAACAAAGGTTGTGCTATGTTGTGTAACTCACCATGCTTGCTCAACCTGAACAAAAGTCACTTAGGGGGCTTGATGTTTTTTGCAGAGTCCTACACTATGGTACTTCTATGTCATGATTTGCTTTTGTTCTGATTGTGCAGTAACTGGCTAAATGACTGGGAAAGAGCACGTAGTCCCACAGCTCCTTCAAAGTGGCTTGCTTTATAGTTCCTGCATTTTAAATATTTTGAATTTTCTTTTAAAATAGGAAGGTGAGTAGTTCACAACAGATCCGTTTTATTTACTCTCCATTTAGTTAGCATGTAAATCTAGCTGCTCTGTTGCATCCCTGAGGAGCAGCTTATTCCCATTTTCCGATCTGTGTTCCCTCACTTATTGAGGCCAGCTGTTGCTCCTGTTGCTTTTGCAGTAAAATAGAATTATCCAAATGTGACCCAATGGTATCATGGCCTCGGTGAATAAACAAAAAAATATAAAAGTTTTGCTGAACTATGGCAGTAAAAGTAGCTTGCTGTCAGAACTGAGAACTCAATAGTTTCACCAGCACATTGGTGATGAGCAGGATCTTGAATTAAAATTGTCATGTGTAAAATATTTGTTGGTAGATATTCTCAGACATCCATTTTTTTTCCTAAAAATAGAAATAAGGTTTGTTATTTTGTCCTCTTGCACTTGTATAAGATTTGAAAAGAAGATCTCTCATGAAGAAGCAATTCACATAATTCAGTAAAGAATATTCTGAAATACAGGAATATTTAAACTGTAATGAAATAACAAGATAAGCCTAAGTTTTACTTGTTGAATAGACTTCCATGTGGAAATAGAGGTAATGTGTATTTTTCCTGTTTCTGATGCATTTAATAGCAAAATCACAAATGACATTTTGGTCCATCAGTTACCAAAGTTTGGGGCTTTTTTCCACCCCGTCTCTCCCTTTTAATGAATTTTATTTCATGCAAATTAGCAGCTGTATTTATTAGCTGCCTGTGTAGTGATTTATAAAATCCAGTTATTGAGAACTAATCAGTTTCCTAATTATTTATTATGAAAAGTTTTGGGATGCTTCAATCAACAAATCAGATTCATTTATTCCCATTGGAGGATAGAATGACACTTCCATTTAATTTTTTGGATAATTGATCTGCTGTACTAAATATAGGCCATTATAAAAAAAAAAAGGCACAAGCAAGGAAACAAGAAACCCAGCCCCAACAGAAAACCCCACAGATTTGAAGGTATGCCCCCCCTCAGATACTTCCCTAAATGATTTCCCTTCATGTCTAGTCATTTATAATGCTGAGAAGAAACATTCAGAAAGGTGTTTCTATTCAGATTTTGGCAAAAATTCTGGAAGGCATGTCAAATTGCCAAAGTAAATATCAAAATTACATTGAATGTGAGCAGCATTTAGGCAATTAATTCCCTCAGGCTCCTTAGGAAGCCTTAATAGTGTATCTGCATCTCCTCTGGGGCTGGCTTATTTTTCTTCTCTTTGCTCACTATACAAATGCTAATTAATGCCTTTGGAAAGGTGATCATAAAAGTGTTTTCTGCCGATGACATGATGATGTGTCTTTGGCGTGCTGCATGAGAGAGGAAACAGTGATTGAAAGCCTACGTGAGAAGAGAGCTCTGCCAGTGGTAAACAGGCTGTGCTTCCCCGGCCCTGCCCAGAGTCCTCAGCTGGCGTGTTCAGTCTCGGCATGCCTTATCATCTTTGCATAAAATTCTAAAAGCCAAAGGGTTTTTTTCCCACACTTTGATGCCATTTTTTCTATTTATTTATTTGTTTGTTTGTTTGTTTTTGAAGTAGAACAAAATCTACTTGTAGTTAAAGCATTTTACTTCATTTACTCTGAATATGGCTTACTGCTTATAAGATATTACAGTAAAAGTTTTCAAATATGATGATGTACAGACTAGGCGTGTGCAGTTTGTGCTTAGCCTCAGCAGCACGCAGAGTGCTGGAGCGCACACAGGTAAATACAGCTGTATATGCTTTGACAAGGCACAGAGCTATATCTAGTGTACACCCAAATACCTGTTACCAGATTAGATATTCAAAGAAAAATTGAGAAAATACTCATTTTGTATCTTGTGTGATGTGTAGTGGTTTATGGGCTGTTGTCTTGATGCAGTCCTTATTGCCCACAGGACTGTATAATTTTCCCCTCGTTTTTAAATAGTACAAGCAAATTCATAGCAAAAGATGCAGATGAAACACCAATGGCTTCAGAGTTTATGGTATACTAATGCAATGCTGAACTGATCTTAAAAAACGTAGACAATTTTGAAGCTAAAGGTATACTTGTTATCTTGGTCTCCATTGGCATGCTATGAAGACAGAGACGAGAAGGTGTGAGCTCGACTTGCAGTGAACGATAGCGTTTGAATTCCCAACAAGTCGGTATTTAAAAAGTACTTTGGAAAAGTTGTAGAAATTCGTGAATTTCGGATTGCTGTGTCGCCAGTGGAAAGTGCAGCAGAGCTGGCAGCAAGGAGGCTTCCTGGCCAGCTCAGCACAGGGCCGATGGGCGGGGAGGAGAGGAGAGCAGAGCAGCGCACAGCAGGGTTTTCACAACAGCCCCAGGCTGCCGGGGCGGCTGCAGGTATCAGGTAGCATCAGGCAGTGGTGTTTCTGTAACACAGCAAGACACGCACTGAGATTGCTAGATAAACAGCGTACAATTTACAATCACCAATAATGCCAATTTTCACTTATGTTTCAGAACACGGGAACCTGAAACACGAGGTAAGGACTTTTTTTTTTTCCTTTGCATATAATGTTCATTTTGTCAGTGACATAAGAACTCCTTATTTATGTTGTGCACGTGCTGTTGGAGCAGGTATGTTTTTCTTTTGTTTTCAACAACAGATTTCTTTAGGGTGGTGGCAAATAGAAATTGTCTAAAAACCAGTGGATTCATAATGAAATATAAATGTATTCCGTTAAAAGTGCGAGTCAATTTTCGGTTGAAATGGCTTAGTGCTGAGAGCACTGGAAGGGGTAGAGACGAGTTGTTTTTTAAAGTTACAGGTAAACATACACTGGTGTCTAGATCCCTACTGTTC
Source organism: Neopsephotus bourkii (assembly GCF_033783945.1). Taxonomy (NCBI): domain Eukaryota; kingdom Metazoa; phylum Chordata; class Aves; order Psittaciformes; family Psittacidae; genus Neopsephotus; species Neopsephotus bourkii. Next base: position 1,247,622 of record NW_026900760.1, on the reverse strand, counting down.
CTAGACCAAACCTGGTAGTAGAGTTAAAAGTAGCCTCTCATTTTCCTTTTTAAATACTAGTGAGTCCTGCTGGAATACTAGTATACCAATCTTTGCCATGCCAGACCGCAGCGTGATGGAAGATCAGCAGGGCAGTGTTTGCCTCTTCATCTAAAAAAGACTTTAGTTGTTTTAAAGCTATCCAATGAGTGATTATGGAGTTTCTATAATCTGGAGAGAATGATAAAATGGACACTGTACAGAGAAGCTACCATGGTGCACGTAGTGTACCTTACAGTCGGGCCAAAAAGGCTTTAAGCTACCCTGGGATGTTTTCTCCCTTGGTGCCTCTTCACTGTAGTACAGAAGGGCATGGCAGCTGGGTTTTGTCTGCCACCTCTGATAAAGGAGAGGCTGCACTTCAAAAGTAACATATGATAGTTTCCAGTGTCTATTTTAGATGAGAAGTTTATGGTAATAAGTTGTTTAAACTGCTTAAATGACATGCTGCTTATGAGCAACATATGAGTGTGTATGTTACTTCTCTCCATAAGCATGTCTGTATTTGATGCTATCACTAAAACAGGTGATGGAATCGGAAGGATGTTATTGCTGACATGACCGGTGCAGGGGGATTCGTAGGCAGGGCTGACCACATCTGTGCTCGGTGATGCTTGAGCTGTTTTGGTGTCACTGTGACCCCTGGCAAGCTCCCTGGCCACAGGCCTCCAGGGGAAGGGTGAGGTGGCTCAGGAGGAGCTCTGGGTCAATAGAGGGCTGCACTGGCACCACTGACCCTGCCCGAGGTGCTGCTGCCTGCCTGCTCTCCTCATGGCTCCCTCAGCTGTGTGTCCTACCTGGTGCTGCCTGTCCTTTCATGCTTGTGCCTAGAAATACCTGCTATTTTAGAGTGCTTAGGGCATTCTAAAATACAGAAGCTACAGCCTAACTCTCAGCAGTACTGCAGCTGATGGGCAGAGCTGGGACCCATAAACATATTGCTTACTTGGTCTTGTGGAAGAGGTTGCCAGACCTACTAAAGCTAACTGTGGTGAGCGTACTGTGGCTGGACGAAGAGAATATATATACTGGTTGCATTTAATCTATCTTCCTCCTTGGCTTCTCACTCCCGAGCTTAATTTGGAATTTTTTTTTTGTGAGGAAAAAAATGGCTTCCTTTCTAGACCTACTGATTTGCAATTGACTATTGAGTTGATCTAAAACATCAGGATTGTTTCTATTTTTGCCAAGACTCTTGTATAAATGCCTGCTTTAATTCTCTCTGTGCAGAAGGAAACCTGAGTGTAGATTTGGATCTATCTCTATTTAGTTTTCATACCAGTAATGGAATTAAATCTGCTGCTGCTGCAGTAACATTTGAGGGTATTTAACATGTTTTCATACAATGTGAGAATTATTTCTGTCTGGTCCTTTGGTGTATATGATTTATGTTGTCACAGAATTATTATATTTTTTTTTCCATTTCAATTAAACATTTTTGTATCTTCCTTCATGAGAGCTTTTCCTATGCCTGCCCCTTTCCTTCTCCTATGCAATTCTGTGGTTACTCACCACTCTACACCAATCCTTATCAGCAATACAGCCTACATATAAAATTAAATATCTAGGATGCAAATGAGCCTTTTGTTTTTATTCATCAATATTACCTTCATTCTAGCAGCAATTTTATATTTTTCTTCTTTCCAGTGCAGATGAAAAAACTTACATCCTTTCTTAAATTAGGATTGTGGGGTACAGAGAGAGTGTGTCCAGAGACTTGGGAGTTTGAAAGCTGTTTTTGTATGAAGCTTTTGATTTTGCCAGCTTGCTACAGGGTTTGGTTGTGCCTCAGGTTACTGCTTTCTGGCTTGCCTCAGTGTGTGTCCTGCATCGGCTTATATCAACTGCAAGTAAATCAGAGCAACCTAATTGCTCCCTTTGTTATGCAACATGCTCTTCTCTGCATGGCTTGATTAAAAAATAAATAAATGCATGAATCTTCATGCAAGCTACCAGTTAAAACAAGTTTGCAAAACCAGATTAGTAGTTCACAGAGATGTGTTATTTCACATTTAAATTTTCGGGGATCCATACTAAATGCCTTTGAGTATATAATACATTGAAAAAGAAAGTCTTAGTCTCGTAAGAGAGTTTCTGATTTCACACAGTTTTGATTGATCCAAAGGAGTTACTAAATATATTTAAGTACTTGCCCAGAAAAAATTAAGAATGCCATAGGAAGTTTTAGCTACCTGAAGTATAAAGTAGGAATAGTGAAAGTTTTGACCTTATCAGAGCAGCTTACATTGCTTTAATACTTTAGTGTTTGTGGACATTATCTGGGGCAGGTAGTGCTAAGCTCTGTATTTTCCTCTATCCTATCCATAAACAATTAAAAATAATTTTGTTCTTGATATCAAAAGACAGGGATCTATGAGCGAACCTTCTGTGGACTAAGAATCATTTGAGTCTAGCATCAGAAAAAATGGAATATATGAAAAACCTACATTATTAAGAATATTTTTCAAAGGATGATCTTTCTACAAGATAAAGATAATTGTGGTGGTGTTTGGGGGGAAATAAGAAAACCAGCTCTGCCTAGTAAACTGTGGGAATGTTCAGGAGTGCAGTGTGCCTACATGAAAACATGTTTATTCATTATCCCCCATTTGTGTTTTTGTTCTGCAGAAACGGGCGAATGGAATTAGGAGAAATTCTAGGCACGTGGACCCAGGTTTGTGTCATGGCTTTTTAGAAGTTAAACATTAAGGGAAAAGAGTGAGAAAGCTTTAATTGACTTCATCGAGTTACATTGTGAATGCTATTTAATCTGTGAAATGTTGAGAACTGTGTTGCTAAAATTGTGAAGGTCTAAAGCAACTGTACTGGTTGTGATTTCAAAGGTAAGGTCAGCTGGTTGAACTCTTTTATTTACTCATTTTTTAATCAGTGAACTTGGACAATCAGGCTTTTTATTTAAAAGAAATAACTAAATGGTGAAAAGCAGACAGTTGCTTATAAGGCTTCAGTTCTTATCTGCAAAGTTGTTGGTACTCTCAACCCTCTTAACTGTAGTGGTGTTAAGTGCTTAGCTGTATTGAACACAAGTTGCTCTTCTAAAAGGCCAAAATAAAGCAATTGCAGTTTTAGGTATAATTTCAAAGTGATTTTATTCTTTTTGTTAGTTTGTAACAGACGCTTTTGTGGAATCATGGTAAGAGCAGCCCTTGAGAAATTAAATGCTTGCGTACATGCTGTGTACTCAAGTGGGGGAACATTTTCTCTGGAGACCTATTGTATTTCTGTATAAAATACTCCATGGTTTTCAGTGTAATTGTGATGATTTTAGTGTAATTTTTTTACAGTAATTACATTTCTGTCCTTTGTTTCTTACATAGTTTAATTACTGAAGATTTGTTATGCAGATATGTAGAATAAAATTCAGCTGTGGATTATTAAATATTTCTAGATGTGGACACCTGAGAATAGTTGGAGTCAAACATTAAACAGAATGGCAGCTCTGTATACCACATTACAGCCTGGCAGAGCTAAGCAGTTTTCAAAAAGTAGGAATGCTGGTTGTGCCAGTAGCGTTGCAGCTGCCTTGGGTCTGAAAGTCTGAATGTTGTAACTAGCTGAAGCAGACCACACCTTCCTTAATCACGTACCTTTGACATGTTTTGGAACACATATTGTCATTTAGTTCCCTGTAGCAAAAAAAATTTCTTCATGATGCTTCTAAATTGTTCTGTGTGTTGTTGACTGAAGGCATAACAGGAAAAAAAAAAGAAAAAAAATAAGCACCCTGTAACTCTGAAAATTAATATAGTCAGAGTGGAAAACATCAAGAACGTCAATTAAATAATACAGAAAAGGATGACAACAGTCCAAGGGGACTGTTGTGATTTCCTCACGTTCAATGGCATATGTTGCAGTGAAGTGTAATGTGTTCTTGCAAAATAGTTCTTATAGGTCCAGATCTTTAAACATCGCTGTCTCATGTAAACTCCTAAAAGGCTAAGAAACTCAGCTTTGAGAACCATTTGAGTATACTGGCAGTTTTACTTGCTGTTTAAGTCTGAAAGAAGTACATATGTACCTTTATATACAATGATACTTTAAAATTAGGTTTGATTGAAGACTAAGTACCATTCAAATCACCAGAGTCATTGAATTAAATAGATGTATAAGAGCCGTATGTAAACAGTGCTTAAAATACGTTTCTGCTCCCTTCCCAACCCGTGCATTTACAGTTCTTTGAGGAGGTAGGGTGTTCTTACTGAATAAAAGTCTTAGTCCCCATTGTGTTTTTGAAAGACAGTAGAAATGCAGAACGTATTCATTATGTTTAGGTGCCTTTATTGGAGTTAGCTTTGCAGCAGACTGTTTTACAGAATTCCTTCTGACAATTTGATTTTTTTAAATCAGTAAATAATAATAAAAAAGATGTTGCATAAGAACATGCTCTGTACATACACTTTGCCAGTTTTCAAATTAAATGAGCTTTTTCATTTGCATTTTGTCAGCATATGCATTCTCAGTCCTGCTGCAGCTTGGTGGAGATAACTTTTTAAAAACATGGATGCCTTCAGTAAACTCTTGTCATCTCCTATGCATATTCTAAGTAACATTGTTCATCAGATTGCATATTGCCTTGAGAGATGGAAGATGCTATCCAGAGAGCAGCACTTGTAAAAGATCAGTTCTTTCCAGCATATATTACTGCACTGAGTTTTTCAAGAACAGAGGCATATAAAGCTCTGGAAATCCTAGCACCATCGTGCTCTTTTTGCTGGAGAGGTAGTCACAGTCAGAGATATCATTCAAATTTTAACTGGGCTATGTGTGTGCTGTTTGCTGTGTGGTTTGTTTTTTTGGTTTTGATTTTGTGGTGTTTTGTTTTTAAAAGGTGAAAAAGAAATTCGCTGCTCAGATTGGTTTGTCTTTAGGAGGTATAATATGCTGCTGCTACCTTGTTGCATGTTATGGTGCTAGTTATGGTACTAGTTTAGGAAAGCATGCAATTACTGTGAGTCATCAACCAGCACCTACATTGTCTAAATACTGATGAAGTTTGATATAAGCAATAATTACAATTATTTTCACGATCTGAATCACAGTCTGCGATTTTCAGCTCCTAGTATTTTAGCACAAACTTTTCAAATTCATGTCCTTATTTGTCTCTGTTTTTTCTTTTTTTTTTTTTTTTTTTAGTAAAGAATAATGAATGTGGGAGGCATAGCATAGTCAAATGGATGTGTTGTGCTTTTCTTTTTATGCTCATTAGAACCAAATCCAACTTTTACTGATACAGCTTAAACCTGAATGAAAAAACTCATTTAAGTCTGAGAAGTACTGCAAGTGGAAGGATGCTTTAAACAAAACAATGGAGGAATACTGGATTAAAATATCTCTTGCTGTCTGCTGGTAAAACTTACTGATGGAGGATCCTTTCTAGCTGAAGTACCCTAAAAGCAATAAGTTGTTCATGGCTGTTTCATTTGTTTCTCTTTGAAGTTTGACTAAAAGTTTTGACATTAATAATTCCCTCCTCAGTATTTTCTTTGTGATGAATTAAAAGGAAGGGTAGAAAGAAAACTGATTAGTGGATGTTGAGGCAGAGAAATTCCTGGGAAATGAAACTGTCCAAAGAAATACATGCAGAAACTGTACAAAAAGAAACGTGTGTGGAAGGTGTGCAAGAACAAATTGGAAATCCAAACAATATATGACTGTCTTTTCTGTATGCTGGGCACTGTGACTTCAGCCTGCGTTCCAGTTGTAGAAACCCTCCTGAGTTCATCTGTAAGTTTCAGGGGAGAGAGGTTTTACATAACATTTCTTTGGCTTAATCTGCAGATAAAAGCCATTAAGAGAATAAACCTGTAAATGCATTTGCACCTAGACAGCCAGGAAAAATTTGGTCTAGAGTTTGCATTTTACTGTAGAATAACATGATTCTGCTTAAAAGTATTTGAGAAATGATTAGATTGGTGTCACTTTTTGCCTAGAATAGGCATATGGAATGACAGTCATAAAACATTTTATTTCTTGTGTAAGATGTCGTGAAAATGTTTATGCATGTGTTTAATATTAAGGAAATTATTTGCACTCTTGACTTAAATGACAAATTCATATGTATATTCATAAGCATAAATTAAGGCTTTGTTTTCTTGAGAAGGATGATTCAATCCAACTTTGAAATTTTATAAGCCTTTAATATTTTTAATAATTTTTATACATTTTAATAAGACTAAAAATTTTCTTTTGCAGCTGTTGAAATAATACAGTGTATGTTTGCTGTCTACGTATTTTTTTAATGGTATGAAGTGTCTAAATGTGATAGATTTACAGCTTAGTGTTTTTAAAACTAGTTTTACCCAAAATGCTTTTGCTAATATAAACATTGGAACTTTAATCTCATAAGGTGTGAAAGTCTATTTCATATTACAAGGGTAAACTTGGTAAGAATAGAAAACTAGAAGCCTTATATTCAAGATTCATTGCAGATTAAACTCAAAATATGATCTGTGAAGAACGTCACTAGGCATGTTCTGACTTAGCTGATTTCTTTATAAGCATGGATTAAAGCTTAGAAAACCCTAGTTCTGAGTTGAGGGACAAAACCAACAGCTCTTTTCCCTTCAAAGAAAGTGAAATGTTGACTTTTGGGGGGGGGGGGGAAGAGACAATATTAACAGGTCATGTATGCAATATAGTAGCTTGTGCAAAGCTGCTTTTCAGTCTGGGGGTTCAAAGTTCAGGTAGGTTTAAAAAGGGGTATTTGTATTTCTGGTTGGTGTCTGGTCCACACGTGGTTTGTGAAGCAACCCTGTAGTGTAGATTTTATGCAGATTATTAAAAAAAATTAAAATATGTGGAGAGAATAACTGGCTGATGGCCTCAAACATAGCTTTTTAAAAACAATCTGTGCAAGAACATGTAAAGCATTGAAGCATTAAAAATTTGTTTAATTAGACATAGTGGGAAATGAGCTACTGTGTGCTTCATATTTTGTTGAAATTGTATTGTGGAATCTTTTAACCAGGTTTTGTCATTGGTGTATATGTATTTGATTAATAAGAAGAGAAATGATTTTCAGATGTTTGTGTAGCATGGTAATGATTGCATCTCATCTTCATAGTAAAAAATTAAGGGATAGTGGAATACTGGCAGTTTAAATTTCCTTTTAACTTAAGAATAAGGTATAATAGACTGTGAGGTATTTCAACAAATTCTAACACAGTGTGCTCTGTGATATGGAAGTCTAACTCTGATTTCCATTTCTGTGCACTCTAACCATATGTCCAGCCAAAAGCAAAATCTGGCCCGAATTCAAGTGCTGGGATATCCTAAGCTGCATATAATACTTTGCCAAGCATGTAGTTGTTATAGATAAAACTACTGTCTAACTGAGAGTTTGAATTGTGTGTCTCATTTTATGAATTCTCCAGGAAAGTTGCTGGTAGTCTTGAATGACTTTTGTCTGTCTTGTTCAGCCCAGTATAGACAATACCCGATTTCATGGATAAGAAAAGATAACCTCTGCAAGATGAAGCCTCATGCTGAAAATCTGGTATTCAGCACTTTATTTCTCCATTTCATCAGTGGGGGCAGTTAACTGTGAATCTAGCTGCATCTCTGGTGGTCCACTGCTGTCAGTCAATATCATTGTTGAGAACAAGAATTTATCTTGGCTGTAAGCCACAGAAAAAGGTCTGCCAAAAATAAATATCCAGCACTAAACAAGACCCTTGTACTTAGTTTTCTGATGAGAAGGGAGGAGATGACTGACATGACTAATAATATCTCCTTACTGTGATTTTCGTCAAGATGGTTTAAAACAAAGTAATATTTTTTTGCTTTAGTAAATGAGTTTCTGTGTATAGAATCAAGAAATATATTGATAAATGTTTTGCTGAGGTGTGTGTTAGTGTTATTTAATTATTTTTCCTGTCAATATAATGTAGGAGTGAATAGCAGTCCCTTTTTAATAGTTCTTGTCTTTCCTTTCAGACTGAGTAGAGCAAACCATTAGAGGCCATTTGTTTCTGCATCTTCCTTCAGGATTTTGCTAAGAGTCTCAGAGGCTTATTTCTTTGTTAAAGTATCTAGGAAAATTGTTTGGGGGAGTTGATGTGACAGCATGATCTGAAATACTAAAATATATATATGACATTCTTTTCAGCTTGAGATACACTGAGCATAACCATGGGTTTTAATGGCTGGTCAAAACGGATGTATACAGGAAGGAGCAGCTGGCTGAAAATTAAATCAGGGAAAGCCTGAAGGAATACGGGAGGAAAGAGAAATACTGAACAAAACTTTCTCTAGCAAAGAGTTTGTTTTACAAGGTTGAGGTCTTTCCTACTCCTCACTGGTATGGGATACCCGAATAAAGTTCATACTAGCAAAGTGTCCATCACATCCTGTAACTGACCAGGAGACTTGGAGACGTGCTGCATGCAGACTAATCAGAATGACATGCTCATTTATGTCCTTCTGATTTAGTTTTCGCAATTTCCTATTACAGATAAAAATACATCCCATGGCTTAAAAAAGGCAGCCTGTATGGTTTAAAAAGAAACAGAGAGAAATTACAGTTTTAGAGACCTGAAGGACTCTAATGTCTACTTATATTGGAAGTAAATTGCGTCTAATAATTAGTAATCATAAGGAAGTATATATAGTTTTTTATGTTTTCCCCAGAGGCAATTTTGTATATTTTGTGGATCATTAGATTCGCTAAGTATCTAAAGACTTCTCTATACGGTAATATATTAAGCTACAGAACAGAGAATGAGCTTTGATTATACATATGTATATATATATGTGTATGTATACTTAAGCTTAACTTTTGTGTGGGTTTTATTGGGTTATGGATGCTTATTCCTTTTCTATGCAGCACCTGAGCACTTTGTTTAAGCTGCATATGAAGTATAGAGTGCATGTCTCTAGGAATCTCTGTGAGCCAGGCTATTTGCAGGGAAGAACTGGTTTAACAGGGCAGCTAGGAGCCCTCTTGCTGCAAAAGGAAGGTTCCTTAGGAGGATAGAGGCAGTACTGCTTGCTGACGTGCTGTATAACACTGAATGTTCTGGAGTTCTTCAGGGACTCAGCAGCTGTAACATGACCAGTTACAGCTGGTTACAAAACCTACACTATCGATAGATGTGTTTTGACATGCTTTACAGCATGTGGCTGGAAGGGTGCTGGGGTCTGAGATGAGTCAGTGAACTTTTCGTGGTCACCACATTCTCGGGAGTTAATGGGACAGCTTCTTCCAGGTAGACTTCAGCTGCAATGCATTCAGAAATACACTGACCTAATTTGTGAGATCAAATTAATGTATTTCACACATTTATTAAAAATACATATTACTTTCAGGTTCTATTTTTTTTTTTTGCTACAATGCTAATGCTGTGTGCTGAGCTGTTGTTGCTTCCCAAAATACTGAATTCATCTCTGTTGCGTTACAAGAAAGAACATGTCTAATGTTTTGCACTGAGAATTTTTCCACTAATGCATTTCTGGAAGGCAAAGCAGAGTTATGTCTTCCAATGAAGCATTTCAAATGCAGTTTAATGATTTTTGTTTGGGTTGTTATATTTTAAATTAAAATTATTTTTACATTCCCGTTGGGGAGAGGTATTTTGAAAGGTGCCTGTCCCCTTGGCGTCTCAGCAATGAGCTAACATTCAGAGAAGAACGTAGCCTTTAGCTTTTTTTTTTTTTTTTTTTTTTAATTAAACATCAGAAGACCCAGATGCCAAAGGGTGAAATATATTTGTTTTGTCAAACTCTTTCATCCTTGTCTGGTTGGATTGCAAGATTAGTTCGTAGTTGAAGTAATTTAGGCTCTTTTGTCTTATTGGATGTGTTTTAGGGAGTGTCTTTATATTTTGAGCAACTAGTATTTTATTTTACTCTGAGAGAAACAATGGTGTTTAATCCATGCTCAGCATCTATTAGCATAATTTTTAAAGAGAGGTGAGTTAAAAAACCTACAGTATCTCTTTCTGCATAAAAACATTCTCAGCATGGACTGTTCTAAACAACAAAACATCACTGTTTACAGATAACTATGAGGAAGCTGGCAGGCAGAAAAATGGAAAATAGGTACAATTGGACAAAATGAGCACACAAGTATGATCATAGAATCTTAGCATAATTAGAGTTGGAAATGACCTTAAGGTCATCAAGTTCCAACCCCCCTACCATGGGCAGGGACACCTTGCTCTAAACCATATCGCTCAAGGCCTCGTCCAACCTGGCCTTGAGCACTGCCAGGGATGGAGCATTCACAACCTCCCTGGGCAACTCATTCCAGTGCCTCACCACCCTAACAGGAAACAACTTCCTCCTTATATCCAATCTAAACTTCCCCTGTTTAAGTTCTAACCCGTTACCTCTTGTCCTGTAACTACAGTCCCTAATGAAGAGTCCCTCCCCAGCATCCTTATAGGTCCCCTTCAGATACTGCAGGGCTACTATTTGTTTTGTATTTTATGCATACACAATATAGTACACCACTATTAAATAAATATTATAAAAACTATTATAAAAAAGGAAAAAAAAAAAAAGAGAAATGTGGCAACTGAGGCATGGACTCCAGTTGTGGTGCAACCAAAATCATTTACTGAGTGAACTTACAGGCTTTTTATAGACCCCTGCCTAGCGCTTAGTAATTGCTAGTATCTATTATTTTCTTTTCCGTACTTTTTGCAACATCACTTTTTCCAGCCAATGGCATTACTGATAATGCGCCTTTTCAACCAGTCACATTACTGTCCACATACTTTTGTTTGAATAGCTTATTTGTACCCGGATGTATAAGTACATTTTTCTGTTACCACTTTCCGCTACATTATTTCTTTACATTTTCCTTGAACACACACTCTTTTGTCCGCCAATCTGCATTGGGGAATTTCATTTGCTACTGGGAAAGTCCCAGGTACAACATCTCATCTTTGTCTCCAGTAACTTCTTTGTTTCAATATCTACAGTTATCAGAGATCATCTCAGTGTTTTAACTTCAATTTCTCTTGACTCCCATGGTTTGCAGCTGATGAAGGTCAGGATGTTCGTGTTCTCATTCAGGTCTGCTGGCACAGCTTCTTGTGCAGCATTTCCCATAGAAAAGCGTGTGCAGAAAGCATATAGGCCAAAGTTGCCTTTAGTTGCCATAGTATTTTGCTTAAGTTTATTGGGACTTATAGATCTCTTACTCATCTTCAAGAGTATTACATTTACTCATCTGTTTTCACACCTGATTTTAATCTTCAGGGTACTGTCATGCTCAGAAGGTAAACCAAAGTTAATAATGCTATGAATGATTAAATATAGTAAAAAAGTTACTGAATTTTAACAGTACTCTAAACCCTATGGTTTCTTTTTTTGTGGCTTACTCACTTAACTTAATCAGTATTTGATCAGTACTTCAAAGTAATTCTCACACAAAGAATTTGGGAAACACTGGAAAACTGAAAGCAGCCATCCCATGGGAGAAAAAAGAGTGCTGAAAATCCACAGAAGAGAAACTCCCAGAACTGCTTCTGCCTAAGGAGGGTTTTACAGCTTGGTGAAAGGGGCCAGAGGCAAGAGCCTGAGAAACTGATGCTGCTTTTCAGGAAAGTTTTAAATCTGCTTGCCTCTTTTTGCTTCCCAGAGAAGAGAATAATGAGGCTGAGTTAGGCTGTAGGCCAAGCTACCTCAAGCTACCTACGATCTCTTCTTCAACAGTAGCCAGTTGAATGGATGCTTAGGGATAGAATATGGGGTAAGATGTTGTGGTACTTCCCCACTATCTCATGTTTTTGTTCTTGGCTCATAATTTTTCTTCCACATATTTGTACTACCATTTTTTGAAGCAATCTAAAATCTTGGTATTCACAACATCATATAACTGCTACTTTCATTATTAATTGTGTGTGAATCAAGTACTTCTTTTTGTTTGTTTTAAACCTGCTGCCTACTACCTTGACACCTCCTTTTTTTTTTTTTTGTAATTGAGACAGTGAATAATAAAGAAATAATAAATACTTTCCCTGGTCACTGTCTCTATGCTACTTATGACTTGTTTGTCATATCCCCTCCAGTGATCTCTCTTCTAGCCTGAAGAGCCATTATTTGAAAGTAGTGGGGTTTTTAAAGCAACAGTTTAGCACCTTCTGCAAAACTTAACCCACCTTTACCATACTTCAATACTGTTTATTAATGTTTAGAACAATGGAAGTCCAAGCATTGATTCCTTGGGGTCACCCTTTTGAAAAATACCTTTGATTTGAAAAAAATATTGCTGTTTCAACCTTTTACTTCATGTCCTTTTTCTGCTTATTTCTCGGGGGAACCTTTGCCTCTCATACTGTGAACAGTGGGAGAGCCTCATCATGAGTCCTGTTAAAATTGTTTTGCTAATCCTTATTAATGCATAATCTTGATTTTCATGTTGTTTTTCTACTGTAAAGAATTCAAAGCAGTGCCCCCAGTTTTCCTTTAAAAGTATTTTTAGTCTTTATCCATATATTTGTAAATTCTGTTTTTAGAGTAGGCTTTACCAGCCTAACTTGTATCCATGTCCCATATCTCTGTTGGGACGTCTACTGATTACAGCTGAGTTGCTTTAAAACATTGCTTTGACACTTAACCTCCTATTTCTATGGTACTTAGACTGTTTTAAGAAATAGGTTGCAGTTCATAATTAAACAACTCAGCAATTTCATATTAGAATTTATTTAGTGCTTAGTCTTTCCAAGAAGTGACAGCATAAAAATTGATCTGATTGATTTTCATCAGAATCAATTCATTCAACCCCGTTGTTTTGACCTTTTCATGGTTTATCTGGTGGGAAAAAGGTATTGTAACTTTATAAGGGATTATATAAGGGATATAAAGGGTTCAGAGAAAGCACTTGAGTTCAGCCCTCATTGCTGCTCTTGCTGACCTGCAAATAAATAGAAGACATGTTCAGTCTTGCACATTTCATAACTTGTATTTCTTAAGCTTTAGTGTGTAACAGGGAATTAAATAGTAACTTGATTATCTGATACCTTGAAATTGTGCCTTGGTTCCACTAACATTAGAAGCTATTCTTTAACCAGTACATTTGGAATAAAAGAAGGGGGGAGAGGACAAAGCATGAGGCACTATATCTTTTGGTTCAGATGATAAAGCACCATGTTTACTCTTCTTGGATTTTTCCTTATTTGGGTTTGACAACGACAAGTCACGTGAAATATGATATAGCAGCAAAAGTATGCATGTATGGATCACAGCTTTCTTCCCAGAATAGCATCCTACCCCTGGCAGTATCAACCTTTTTGCAAAGTAGCAATGATCATTTTAGTAAGTGGAATTCACTTAATGACACTACATCTTCTATGGGTTTTTTTCCTGTTTTTTCCTCCTTTTTTTTTTTTCTGTAAGTCTGCTCTGTAATTTTCCCACTCTCCCTTTTTTGCTTGATTGTGGGGAGAAGAAAGGATAAACAAGGAAAAGAGTTACGAGGCTTAATGATGGAGACTTAAATCTCTGACTGCTTTTGTGCGTTGTGTGATGGTTTTGTTATTTGTCCATTTCTGTTGGTATTGATTTAAATCCTGCTCTGTGCATGGCTCAGGCATCTGAAAAACATTGAATGATCAAATGATATCAAGGAGCTGATGCTGGGATTTGAGTGCATAAGGGGTATTCTTTGTCAGGGCAGTATTTCTGGGAGAAAGAATCAGCTCCGGGTGTTCTGCTGGTGTCAGTTTGATCTCTGGTCATTCTTCAAGCTAACTAGAAGTTGTTGCCACAGGGTGCTTTTTCCCACCCAGGGGTCCCTTCCCTGCTCTTTCTGTTGAATCTAGCAATCATCCAGTTGCAGGGCTAAATAGCTTCAATAAGATAACGGAGAACTGGTCATGGGAGGCAGCGGTGATGGCGACAATGGGGAAATAAATGATTATCTTTCTAACTGGGTTGCTGAACCAGCTCAGTCCTGAGGCTGCACAGTTGGTGTGGGTGTGAGAGAATACATGCATCTTGGGTTAAACAGAACATCAACCCATATGCTTTATTGCTTTCAGGTATGGTTTGTGTCCTAACAAATTACCCACTGCTTGCCAGAGTAGTATATTATCCACATTCAGACTGGAAATGAAAACTAAAAGGAGAACTTTCACTATTGTGGAGATGAATATATGAGGGTTTTCTCTGGGGAAAGGGAAAATAGAAAAAGGTTTTAAGATGAAGCCTGGTTGTTCTGGTAGGACTGACAACAGGACACGGGACTTAATTCCCATTGTTATTGTCTATGATAATTTACCAATAACTTCTTGATTTTGCACCAAAGATCAAGTGATCATGGATGTTTTTATTGTATGTTTTCATTTTTTTCTTTAAAACAACACCTGTTTCCTGCTTATTATTTATTTCTCGTGATCCATCTTTACATTAAGGACTTATACATAATCATAGGAAATTAAGCTGCTTAATTTTTAAACAATGAAAACAATTTGCACTAAAAATTAAAAATATTTTTCTTTGATAAAATGGAGGGGAGTTTCTGGAAAATTTAGTGCATCTGTATGGTACATAATTTTTGCTATGCCAATCTTCCTAGAAAAGAAAAGGAAGGGTAATTTCTAAAGGAATACAGTGAGATGGGGTAATATGTGTGATGGTCCCTTCCAACCCAAACCATTCTATGATTCTAGAATACATACATGGTCCCTTCCAACCCAAACCATTCTATGATTCTAGAATACATGCATTTTTGTACTCAGTGGATACTTGAAATGTGCTCTGAATATTTGTGTATATCAACTGAATGAGGCTAGGGATACTACAAATGCATGAAGAAATTGAAAGTATTTATGCCTTTTGGATTTCCTACACATTATTGTCATAGATTGCCGATGCTTCAGATGTGCAAAGTATGCCATATAAAAACAAGCAAACAAAGGAAAAAAATAAAATTGTACAACAATATATTTAGGGGTAAACAACCTTACATTGTGGTAACAGTGAAATATGTACTTATCCTTTTTCCTTTTTAACACAAATATTTTGTAATGAAAGCAAGTTTTGTTCTCTTTTTCAGAAGACAAAAAAGTTATTCATTGTAACATATGCAAACCAGAAAACAGTATTCATACTTTTTGTTTGCAGATTTGTTTCAGTCAAAGCAAGTGTCTTTTCATTGCTTAAATATAATGGCGTAATTCTTGGCCATGTTTATCTATGATGCTTCCATGCAAAGAAGGTCTATATGGCCTGAATTTTCTTTGCATGTAAGTTAAGAACTGTCAGTTGGGAAGTAAAAGAGGTATCTGCAATAACAAAGGTAGAGGTCACAGTAAAGAAAAATTGCTTGAAAAAGAAGATCACAAGAGCATTTAACTTGAAAAGCTGAGGGATTATGTAGCATTACAAAGATGGTTCGTGCAAGCAAGATTATTCTCTCATTTGCTGGAACCTGCCTGCTTTGCTAGGCATCAGCCACTTCGCCTTCACGTTATGTAAAAATTTAAAATTCTTCCCTTGTCACAGGATTTGTTTCTCCTAAGTAGCAAAAATGGAAAGTAACTATTTATTTTGGAGGCAGATACTATTGGTTAATACTGAGCACAAAAGAAATTGCATGAAAGAATTTAATTTTAATTTTTACAATGGCTGATGAATAAAATCTCAGCACATTTTCAGTAATGTATGTTTTAAAATTTTGAGACCTATGAAACATTCTAGGTAGCATAAGTGTTTTCATGGGTTATATTGTGCACAGTTACCATTTGGCTATACATTATTATTATTTTAATGTACAGTATGCGTGTTGAAGTGTTCAGTGTGTTCGGTAGCATGACTAATCCCATTTGTGCTGAATAGACTTGTTAAAAGGTAGGGCTGCCTTCTGTCACACCACGCTTTCAGGCAGGCTGCAGGTAAGGTTGGACTATCATATTCTTACTGCAGTATATTTCTTTTTCAGAAAGAACAAAGTTTGTTTATATGTATCAAGTTTTTTTTGACATTATATAATCTGTGAATGCTGAACAACAGAAAAATATCTAGGTCCTCAACAAGACTGATACAAGGTTTCACAAGTAGTAAATTCAAGTACTCTTGTTTTCCAGCTTTTTCCTCTTAGTGCTTGCTGCAAAATCATCCCTGGGCAGACAGAAGGTAGTATTAAAAATATAGCTCAAAGTAATTAATTCTGTGGAATAGTGGATTTTTATCTTTCAAGATTCACCCCTGTTTCTCAGAACCTTTTGCTGCACGTAATCTACTACTGTTTGGACACACCTTCATAGCTCATCTATAGTATCTGCCCAGTCAGTGTAAGTTGTTAGCTCCTCAGGGCAGGTACTTGTTTGAACAAATAGACATTTTAGAATGCCATGGCACCACATTAAAAGATGTGATAATTAACACAGGTTAATTTTCATACTGTGTGCTATTATAAAAAGGCAACATCTCATGTACTACACTATTTAATTCATATAACCAGAATTCTAGTTTGCTCAATTTTAAAGAAAATAATGATGCTTCATAGCTTTGAGGCAACATTATTTTTAAAATTTTTATTCCCATTCAACTAATAGACAAAATTGAAATGATGAGAATTCACTACTTTGTCAAAATAAATGAAAACTGTGTTTTTGAAACCTAATTATCTTTATTCACATAATTAAGACATTCAGCACTCAGCAATTTCTAACACTTGTTCCAAGTGCTGAGATTATTCTCAGTCTAGAATATTCCAAAATCCTCTCTCTTATAATAATAGCTGCCTATGTCACTGCAAGTAAGGACTAGTTGCCTGAATAAGTATTTGAAATTAAAATTGCCCAGAACACAAGAGCTTGTCTTTAATACTTTTTTGGAGGAAGACATGCTATGAAAGGGAAACCAAGGTCTGTGTGCAAGAGAAAAATAGTTTTCACTGTACTTTATCACAAAAATTGTGTGACTGACCATTGTAGTCAGTGACCTTCATGGCTGTCTTCTGCTTTTTTCAGCACAGTGCTGGAGAGAGCCCTCTTCTTTGAGAGAGGACAAACTGCAGACACCAAAGTTTTAAATGCCAAGTACCTGGTTTTGAGTATAAGTGTTAAGACATTATATTGGAATTGCATGTTTAAGTTCTAGTATTTTAAACATCCTTTCTTACATTTGCAGTCCAGTTTTCCACCTAGGGCATGCCCAGGTTTTTTAAATAAATGTGCTAGTTTCTGTGTCACGCTTAAAAAACCAAAATTGACAGTGCAGCTGGAGCTTGTGGTACTTGATCTTTCTAGTGTTTGGTATTTGACTTTCTGAAAATGGGTTCCTTTGTTGCTGCAGTTACATATGGATGTACAAACTCAAGTATGTGTATTTTAAGAGAAGACTCCAGTGTTTGAATGATGGCTAGGACAGTTTCTGAAAACATTTGCTGTACAAACAGAAATGGGTTGGCATGTGCATGTCAGTAGATTGTTTCTGCAGTGTACTTGAATAATTTTCAGATTGCTTTTGTTCTATTGTAACATTTTGTCCCCTGACTTCCCCAAAAATCTTTATTTTCCTTCTGTTCTGTTGAGGAACAAAAGGAAATTTAAACCTGAGCAGTGAATCTGAGGGTGTTGTGAGCAGAACCACCCTTAAGGGCATGAGAGACAAATGGTCATCGGTCATCTAAATAATGATAGATTCATTCTTTTCCCTAAAGGCAGCCCTTATAACTTTGTCAGTTTTAAAAACATGGCTGTTGAGAAGCATTTCTGCAGTGCCTGTTTTTTCTTGTAAAGAGGCAAGCTTCCAAATTCCTTAAAATTAATGTCATGATGTGCCAAATGTCCCTGCTTAGGAGTTAAGAGAATGCCTTCTGTTATTTTTCTAAATAAAATTTTGATTCTGAAACTTCAGTTTGGATTCTGAATTTTCTTAGCTAAATTGCTTATTTCTGATCAAAATAAATGGTAGCTGTATTTACAGGAGCACTAAGCTGATCATTAATTTTCGTCTTGACTTGGAATATCTGAAAGCTGCTGCTGAGAGGGGACTGTTCGCTTAAGTGAGTGTCTTGTTCCCAAGATGCTAATTTTACTAATGCTGCTCATATTGTCCCTAAGCTTAAAAAGAAAATTATCCTCAAATACCTTTGTTAAAAAGACATTTGAGTTAAGTCAAATATGATGTTCAGAGCAGGAGGAGATGTCCATTTGTCTATACATTGTTCTTCAAGCAAAATAAACTACTGTAATGTAAAAAAAATAATAATCTGTATAGAAATATTTCACAAGTCGCACTATTTCAAAAATGCAACCATGTAAAGTGAATAACATATCTAGACTTGTTTATTTTCCTTGTAATGAACTCCTGCTATGATCTGCCATGTAGGATTTTCCTACAAATCCGAGTTTTCTGTGGCTCTTAACTGGGAAATGGAGATACAGCTACTTAGCAAGTTTTGGGATTTTTTTGCTAATGATCAGGCCTACAGAACCCAGAGAAGAAAAAGGACTTCCTGGATTGTGGTGTTTTTGTTTCTGATAACAAGTTGTTGATCAGATTGTTAGCAGACAGATTTTTCCTCCCACTCGTCTTCATTTTAGTTGATGGTTGACCATTTTTGCAGAGGTCTCTGCCAAGAATACAATTTATATATGTAGCAGTGAAAAGAAGTGGTAGAAAAATTGAGTCTGATAGAAGATTTGACAGGTACTAAAGGACTGGAGGGAACCCCAAATGTTGCTTCAATATGGTTTTTTTTTTTTTTTTAAGGAGGTACAAATGGTAAGAACAGTTAAAGGAGAACAGTCACAGAAGGCAGGGCTAGGTCTGTAACAAAAAACCCCGACCTCTTCAGTAGTATTATTTGTTCTGTATGATGACAGTCATTAAATCTTCTTTTTCTGTGGAAGATAAATGTGCATGTTTATCAGATGTGGTTTGGAGAGCATTATAATTTTGTCAACTAAATAAGGAAATAAGGGAGATTCTACATCTCCCTCTTTCTTCTCTCTCCCTCTGCTAGGTCTGTTTATGGATTAAAGCTCTGCCAGGGCTGCTTTACTTATATATCTAAAGCAGAATCTTAAACAGCTAGTTAAGGCTCATGGTAGCTGTTAAATGGTTTAATAATCAGCCTTCTGAAGCTTTTTGACTTGAAATTGAGTGAAACAGCAAACTCAGGGGTTGTGGTTAGTGATTTGAAAAATATTGAGACTTTATTTAACAGTACTCAAAGACCAAACAGCTAAGAAGAAGACAAACAAGTGAAATATTCATAGCTGATTCTTAGGCACTGTTAGCACTTCAGCATCTTGCCTGAATGTAAGGCTAACAAGCAATATCTAAAAATAGAATTTAAATTCTGATGACATAAAAAAATAATGACTTGAGACTGGGAAAATTAAAAGTTCAGTTCAAGTATCTTCTTTAAGGTATGTTAATGTACTTTTTCTTTTTATGTATTTTGTCCATTAGTAATTATTTAAATCACTGACACTCTGAAAACTGCATTTAAAAAACTGCTGGCGTATTCCATGTACACCAGTTGTGTATTTTGTGTTGTATGTCCTTGGCCTGAATGTCAAAAAAAAAAAAAAGGCAAATGTTATTGAATTGAGATTCTGGAAACAGTAAAATGTGGCCATGTCAAATAGTCTAAAGTTCTGATGCAAATTGAAATGAAGTCAGGAGGCTTTCTTCCATTGCGTTAGTGTATTTTAGATCAAGTTACAAATATTTAGTGACTAGACTATATTTTTCCTAGAGAAAAAGAAAGTCTTTCTTCAAGTCTCATATTAACTAGGAATGGATTTTTAATGCAGACAAAGCTGTTTTGTATTTATGTGCTAATGGTATACAGTATATCCACAAATTCACCTTTGAACCCTGCTCTCCTATAGCCTGTATCATTATTCTGTATGTTAAAATAATCCCTGCCCAATGCATAACCCATGTTCCCCATTGCTTGGAAATAACAGATGCGAGAGTAAATTTTGACAGGTAGAAGTCACCATAGGGCATGCATTCTGCATGTTAATAGCAAAAAATAACATTTTTTAATTTCTGCATGAAACTGTGAGGGTCATTCAATGCCATTCATAAATGCAGAACTGCTGTAAGGGATACAAGTTAGTTGTATGTTCTTATCATTTCATATGTAATGGGTGTTCTAACTCATGTATTATGCTAATTTTAAAATATAACCTTCTTTGATTTAGCTATGAGATTAAATACTCAAATGCATGACTTGGTTTATGAAAAGTTGTTTATTTCTTCGGTGTTTTTTTTGGTGTATGTAGGGTTTTTTGGTGGTGTTTTTATATTTTGTTTTGTTTTTGTTTTTTGTTAGTTATATACATACATACACACACACACACATACATATATAGGGTTTTTTTGTAATGTAACTAAATTGAGCATTTGTAAACTGGACCGTAGTATGCTTTCTGTTTTTCTCAACAGCTACAGTTTAGATCGTCAATTTGTGTTAGGTCTGTGATCGAGAGCTTAGTTATGAAGACTTTTCTGGGAATCTGGGGTTTTTCTTGGTTTTCAAATGAAATATATTTCAGTCCTTCAATGGTGGAATAACTGGATCAGTTTGCTTTTTAATCTCAAGGTTGGAAACTGCCAGGCTGGTTTTGCATCTTTAAATTAGGTAGTTCCCTGACAAAAGCTTTTAATCATGTGAAAATCTGACCTCCTAGAAGTCAATGGGATTTTTATCATTAATTATAATAATGTATGACTGAAATCTTGACCTTGTCCATTGTGTTGGAATTTTATCTGCTTTCAAATATACTCATGAATAACATTTTTGTGCCAGATAGGTTTCCAGGTTTCTGCAGTTGTCAGTACTGCAGCTGTGTACATGGTAATGGCAGTGTCTCTAGTGCGTATCATACTGCACATTTTAGTCATTAATGCATAATGTTTGTATACTGTTTCTGTCATGAAAAATCTGTAATTATGATTAAAACATTCCAGGTTTCTGTAACACACCACTTTTTTTTTTTTTTGTTCGTTTTGCTTTTGTTTTTGTCTACATTGTTCTATTACAGCAAGTACTCAGGATTCTTAATATGTATATTTGTGGTGGATCCATGTGCCAATGATGAATATTTCAGGATAGATAAAGTATTCTAGATTTTGTCTATCTGGACTTCAGTAAAGCAGTTCGTATACTGCCTCAGAAAACATCTCTTATGAGAGAAGGATGAAAGAACTTGGCTCACTTAGCCGAACAAAATGAAGGCTAAAGGGGGCATGATTGCTCTCTATAACTGCATTCTAAAAATTAATGCTGACAAGCAAAAGAACTATTCAGGCTGCTGCCTCTAGATGGGCTTAAGTTAGCCATGATTGAATTTACACTACAAAGTAGAAGATTCTAAATCTCAGAGAATAAAGTTCTAAAATAAAAAAAATAGTTTTAGGAGAGCTTGCTAAACAGCTGGAAGATTGTATGACCTGATTCCTGTGATAAGGATGTATGGGATTTCATCCATCCGTACCCCTATGCTTTGTATAGGTTAGGAGGTGAAACACTGTCTAATTAAATATATACCATCTCACTGTTAATCTGCTAAACTGTTTCTGAGCTATTATTATAAAATCTCTAATTATACTGTGAAAAGGGAGTTGAATATTCTGTTTGGAGCTTTTTGACTCTAACTCAGTTAATTAACTTTTCTGTACCCCCAGTTATATCTTCTGTGCTATATGGAGATATAAGGGAAAGAAGAATACTTATGCACGTAGCTGTTCCAGTGTAGGATGTATTTGTTTGATTGATTCAGTGATGACATCTAGTCTTTTGTTCCTGAAAAGAACTCATTTTTTAGAAATGTTTCAAATCATGTAAGGACAGGTCCTTTGGATGATATTTTTATACAATGACTAAAACACACAAGTTGCACATTCACTGCTCTTGTATCTTTGATCAATATACAGGCTGTCTGTGCATGTCTTGTATTGCTGATGTTGAATTAATATATTCTCTGTGACTCAGACACTTCTGTTGTTGGAGAGTGAATTTACTTTCAGTTGTTACACTTCGAGGTACAAAGAACTTTTCAGAATCTGAGTCAAATCTAATGCATGCTTAGATAATTAGCACCAGAAATATTTTGCCTTGTTAATACATGTATCTTTGGTCAGTGATGTGAAGCTAGTACACCATATCATTACTAAAGTGAGTGAACTAATGAAATCACAATGTTATTCTGAATTATTGCAGTGTATGGTTATTCTAGCCATGTATCCTTGTTATTCCAGATGCTGATTTATGTGGGTCTGGTGATAGTGTGTATCCATTGTGCTAGGCAGTGTGTATTCATAGCAAAGACATCACCAAACAAAAAGAACTCCTAAGCAGACCCAAGAAAATAATTGGATAAATGTTGATAGTAAAATTCCTGTGGAAGAATAAGATTTGTTTGTTACCAAAGTGGAGATCAGCTGTAGCATGACAACATTGTAGATATACCAGTTTCTGTAGGCATTATGGCAAAGAAATTTTAAGAATGGATCTGAAGTATGGTAGTGAACTTTCTTAAGAGTAATCCAAAAGCCTGTTTAAATGAATAGGATTATTTCTAGTGATGTCAAGAGGCATTAGATCAACTCTTCCAACATTTTATCTACTGAGGGGAATTTGTAATCAAAATGCTATAGGATTGTACAGAATTAAGCATATTGATTTATACGCAAGTATTCTAGGCATGGTATGTTTTAACATGATTAATTCTGCATTACCTCTTGAAAAATTCTGCTAGATGACAAAGCACAGTATTTTTCTCATGTTCTCTTGGTGTGAGTAATTGTAATTAGTAGTGAAATAGGGGGAAGAAGTTATTTTATGATTACTAATTTCACCCGTATGTTATCTATAAAAAATCCCCAGGATTTCCACAGGAAAGTGCATGAGAGTGTTCCTTCATCATCTTTTGATGTTTTAAGTATATTGTTTTTCTGGTATTTTAAGTATATTGTATCTGCACAATAAAAAATTGATAAACTAAATCACCTGTTACAAGGTTTCATTGCAGGAATAATTTCTTGTACATTTGTTTTGACTTACAAGTATGTCTGTAAGATGAGTGCATGCCTACAGTTTGTTTATCCACATATACAGAGCTATCATTTATGTTGTGATAAGGGCGTTTCCTAGCATTAGGCCAAAGCTGGCAGCTTTGAGAAGGTATTTGTGTGCAGCACTGCTTCTATTTGCTGTGCAATAGATGCAACATTTGTTAATGCTGAATCAGTATTTGAAAATATGACAGCCTTCGGTTGAGAAATAAAGCAAAGTCTAGTGTTTACCAAAATGAAATAAAGGCTTACTAAGAATTAGGTGCTCATTTTAAGTATGCCAAATAACTTGAAGAAGTAGTAATGGTGTCATTTGGGTTGAGTAACGTAAGAGCTGTATTATTTTGCTTAATGTTTCATTAGCACTTTGGATTAGTATTCTTAAATACAGAGACTAGTAATTACTGAAAGTGATCTCTTTTATGTTTCATACAATTTAAAGGAGATCATGGACATTTGTATTTCTTGCCACCTAAACTACGGTAATGATCTTGCAATAGAAATGTCTTTTGTAGGCCTGCTGATCCTTTGTTGTTAATCCTGACCCTCCAGCAAGAAACTAGTTAAATACGGCATCGCAACTACTTTGACTTTGCATGTTTTCACTCTTACTTGTATTTATTAATATACATTATTACCAATCTTACTTAACCAAAAAATTTCTATTTAAGATTATAAATGGATATGCCCACTTAATTGTAGCAGTTTTAACATCCCATGTGCAATTAAAACCACAGAAATGATTACGTGAAGTTTTATTTAAACATAGAGGAGAGTAACAAAAAATAGAGCTTTCCTTCATAGTATGAAGAGTGGAAAAAAAAATTTTCTAGAAGATTTAAAGTCTACTATGTTTGTTATGAAGTAGGTGCATACTTTGCTTGTTTTCAAGTATTCGAACAGTACAACAGTACATTTTTTAAGTGCACTACTCTAGCTGTCCATAATGGCCTAGGTGGGTTTTTAAAAATGCCATTATAGTTACAAGAACATGGAGGTATAGCACCCACAGTTCTCTGTTCCAGCTGAAATCCAGCCCCATATTTGATACATACTTGTGGACTCTTGAGTAGTTATAACCAGTGATTTAGTTCCTTATACGGTCTTTGGGGAAAATTTTGTGGAATGTTTGCTGTTTAAAAAAAATTAAAATCCCATATCAGAACCTGAAATTGACCCAGGCTTTGCTCTGTGTGTCCAGAAACACTGTCAAAACATGAAAATTAAAAAGTAAAAAATAAAAAATATAAAAAAGGTCTTACGAGCAGCCTAGAAAGATTGTTATTCTTTACTCTCTTGGACATCTTCATGTCAGAGAAGGCTTTTTGGTAATAGTTGTCTAAAGCTTATGAGGTTATCCATATTGGTTTCTTTAATATTAGATCATAATTTCTGACTTGAGCTTCAAAGATAGCATTAATAATGAACTTTATGTAGATTCGTGTGTGTGTGTGTGTGTGTTTGTGTGTGTAGAGGAAAGAGCCTCTGTAGACATGAAGTCAACTTTACCCCAAGAAGAAGGGGAGGACAAAGATGTTATTTTTGGTAGGTCTTTCCTATTAAGTTGTATGCGGTGTAGTATTAAGGCATTGCCTTAGTGCCTTAGTTATATGGAAGACATAGTGTCTCTTTCTTGATTGATTGCTTTTGTGGTTTTCAGATTTTATAAGTTGTCATTAAAAATATATGGTGACTTTTGTTTGTTTGTTCAGGTTTACCAAAAATGCAAGTAATTCGAAACTACAATGGAATACCACAGCCAGCGACGCAAGATGGGCCACCACTGCATATTCAGATTGGTGACACTATTGAACTAATAAGAGGAGATGCACATAGCTTATTTTGGCAGGTACTGTATCATTTAGCAAATGGCTATATTCCGTTAGTCCCAGATATTAAATTCTTACTGATATGTTGCTCTTGTGACTTTTTTCCTTTTTGAATAACAGAAGAATATCTTTGTGTTTTACCCAAAATAAATGTCTTATACAGGTGTTTTGACTTTTAAAATGCCAGTAGTTCGTATGTTGTGCAAAACTTCGTTCTTGCAGCCTTTAAATGAAATTCATGGTGATAAGTCTGCAAGAACATGGCACTGGTAGTAATCTGTCTAGTGAAATTATAAAAATTAAGGAGAACATCTGGCACATAAAGAGCCAAGTTCTGTGAATTTTCAGTCACTGCTTCTTTAATGTAGCAGAACTAAAAGCTATATTGGAAAACTCAGTTACAAGTATTAGATTTATAGAGAGAGAAATAGCTCCTCAAAACAAAACAACACCTAAACGCTGTGATAACCTCTCAGCTCAATTAAGCAGTTTTTTATGTATATGGGAAAACTATATTCTGTTGATGGTACAATTCAGTACCAAGTGATTCACATCACTACCACTGTTACTGAAATTTCTTTTTAACAGACAATTATAAACAGATACAAAATGCTGTCTTGCATTCACTTTAAATATAAATGCACTAAAGCATATCTTATTTTTCTTGATTGTTTTCTTGATTTTTTCATACCAGAGTCCTGCATGCTATTGATATTATTGAATAAATGGAAACAGCTAAATAGAAGAACTTTCAGGATAGTAATAGAACAACAACTGGGAAGCATTTGTTGTTGTTTTGATTTGTTGTTCATGTGTTTGTCATTTTTCTTTGAGGCTATAATAAGTTAATGAATGTTTTATTTTACATAACAATAGACTTGTTTTATCTAGTTAAAAATATGTAAATAGCACCCTGAAGACCTCCCTAAAAGAACCCAAAATGTTCCAAACTTAACAATCAAACAAAGCAACAGCCTCCCCCCTGCAAGGTCTTGGGTTCTGATCCAGAGAGGCATTTAAGCACACTCTTGATCTGGGACTAGCTAGAATGTAATCATCTGACTAATACATGTAGTACAAGCCAGGATTATGGGCATCTTCTATTGCCGTGTTCATATACATCTGTCAACTCAATCTACTGGAATTTGTCTTAGATATTATTTGTACCTGTCATGCTAAAGAATTTAGCTAGAATTTAACTGTGTTTAACTAGCAGAAACCAGAAGGCATGTGAGGCTTTTCTCCCCAGAAGCTTTGTAATAGGTTTGAATCTTAATGAAAATTGTCATCCCCATTAGCATTATTCGGGAAATTTTGTTTTCTCACAAGCTGTCTTGTCACATACTGCTTAATACAGATTTGCTTAAGCCTTGTAACGACATCTGCTTTTTAAAATGTATATTAGAAAAAAACCTGCAAAACAATTTGTATTAAAATATCTAATTTTTATTCAAGAGGCATTTTAAACTTATTTACAGCTGACCTGCAAGACAAATACTAGATTGGATTTTTAGGTTGACCATCACTCAGTTTAGAAAATCAGATGCTTGTAGTAGATAAGTATGCGTGGTTTAAGCACAATTTTCTCATTCTTTACATCAAATAAACCACACAAATTACTAAGGAAGGCTTAAGCTGTAGCTTAAGTGTGACCAATGTATTTTCAGAGACTTGAACATATTTCATTTAGAGGCTGGTCTTAAAGACTGTGATATTGCTTGTTATTCAGGTAAAATTAGTATTACAAATAAGTATTACTTTGGGAGACTGTGTCAAAGCTCTGCTTATAAGCTGTGTCTGTACCTCAGAGGAATTCATGTTTTGGGAATAAATAGAGTATATGGATGCACAGGGTAATCTGTATTTGGGCAGATAATGGAAAAGAGGGCAAGGAGGTTTTGCTGAATACAGGTTCAGATCTATAAGACTCTCACTGGTTTGACCATATTTATTTATTTTTTAATATCATTGCTATTCTACATACTATAGCTTAAATACTGCTTAGTTGCTTTTCTCTGTCCTCTGCCTTCTCTGCACTTCTCTGTGAATTTGGTTAAGATGGCAGTTACTGGGGTTAATAGCTGTGTGTGAGAAATTGGATAATGATCTCCCTAGGAAAACGATGCACTCATTTATTGTACTTAGGGTATCACAATCACAGCTGGTTTTCTTTCTTTCATAAATCCTCAACAACTCCACACTCTTTGAAATCACTGAATTGTTTTGTGGGGTGACACTACAGTACAATTACACAGTGTTCTAGGAAAAAAAATGAACTAAAACCCCAAAGAAATTCCATGTCTATTCTTGAAGCATTTTTCCCCTTTTAATTTTTTTTTTGTTACAGGTATGCCATATAAAAAAAACCCCAACAGCAATTTTCAAAGTTACAGTGCTTGTGAAGTACTCATTCTTGCTCTAATCACCAAATGCTCATAGAATATTATGTTTACAGTTAGTAAATGAAATAAATGAAATTTAGGCATTTATGTGCTTCTAAAAATCTGTGCTGCACTTTTTTCTTGTCAAAATACACATTTTGATGCTTCATTTTATGTAAGTGTTCAGAAATTTTAGTTATATGCTCTGCTCTGAAAAACGTGTTTAGCCAAAGATTTTGCTGGTCTGTCTGTCTGAGGACCTACTCTTCAGGGGACCTAGGTGGTGAATTGTGAGCCTCTGAGGTCATTGTTGGCCCTTAGAATCCCAGAGTAAATTGGTGATCCTGCAACTTTGGGCAGCAGTTGTGTTGCATAAAAGGCTTGGTTTAGGCCATGCTGGTCTCCCAGTTATGGGCACATGTTAAAACATATTCAGTTTTGCTCCCTGCCATGCAAAAGATGTGGACAGGGTCCAGAGAAAGGCCATAAAATAATCAAAGCACTGGGAAGCCTGCCGTATGAGGAAAGGCTGAGAGAATGTGGTTTGTTCAGCCTAGGGAAGAGAAGGCTCAGGGCAGATTTCACCACCGTACGTCAGTATTGAAAGGGTGGCTACAAAAAAGATGGAGACTCCCTTTTTACAAAGATTCACTTGGAAAAGATAAGTGGTGATGGCCGCAAGTTACTCCTGGGGAGAGCCCAACTGGACATGAGGAAAATTTTTCACAATGAAAATAATCAGCCACTGGAATAATCTCCTAGAGAAGTGTTGGATTCTTCACAACAGGAGACTTTTAAGGTTTGGCTGGGCAAGTTACTGGGACATCTAGTCTAGGTCATGCTTTGCCAATAAAGGCTGGACCAGATGATCCTTGACATCCCTTCCAACCTGGCATTCTATGATTCTGTGCTGTGAATATCTCATAGACAGGGATTTAATCTTTAATTCTGTTAATATCTTGTGCCCGTGTGATTTCCTGTGATTTGTATCATTTATGGAAACCCTTAACTATAGAACTTTGTGCCTGAATTGGTTGATGGATTATTAGCGTAAATTCCCATTGGAGTCAGCATGATTTCTCAGGTGTTGCAACTGCTGCTGCATGGTGGCGTAGTCATTTTGGGGATCTGTAATGTTGCAATGTGGCAGCTCTCACTGGAGTGATCACAACTGAGGAGTAAGTAACTTGAAAGGAGATAACGTTAATGAGGATACCTGGCACTGGCAGACATTGACAGAACTGGGATTGCAAACCAGGCTCTGAGCTCCCTTCTTGAATCCCATGTCTCAGACTTTTCATGTTTATCAGCTATAATTAATACCTAATTGTATATCTCTTAAAAAAAACCCAAACAACCAACAAAAAACCCCTAGCAACAAAACGCACACAACTGTTAAGTAACATTTTATTGAAACAACATTGTGTTTTGTATACTCTTTATACCTTTATTGTCCTGAATCCTTGTGCATGTATAGTTATTTATGATTAACCCTCGTTATGTTTCAAAAATTAATATTGGTGTGTGTGTGTGTTTTTTCTCTAGGGCAGAAATCTAACAACAGGAGAGCTTGGATTCTTCCCAAGTGATGCAGTAAAGCCTAGCCCATGTGTAAGTACAGTTATTTAATTCTGTTTGTCATCTTGCAGAAAAAATATCTAGTTCATACAGTTGCTTTATTAATCTTACCCTATGAAAATCTTACTGTTTCTAGTTACTCTGTGTTTTCATGATACGTTCAATATTGCTTAAAATAAAGCATTCCAAAACTTCTGGTTATTAGATTTAAATAGGACATGTCAAGAAAACATGTCTGAGAAGCAGATTTGTCTTTTGGGAATATTAATAAATTGAAATGTTTGAAGAGTTTCCAGAGTATAGAACACATTTTATGTGAAAGCGAACTTTCTTCTTTCCCAAGCAGTAAGGTGAGAATGCTGTGATTCTAATCTATTCCCCAGTCACTTTGGGTTAAAGAGAAGGATTACACTATAAACAATGAGTTTAAAAATGCATAAAACCAATATAAAACTTTGAATTCAAGTGGCTCAAATAATTTTTTCCTCTTTAGGTTCTTATCTGCCTTTATTTCACCCAAGGGTGAAATCTAGAAAAGTTCAGGATATAACAATCAGAGAAATTATTTAGTCATGTACACTCAGGAATTTCATGTATATATGTGATGGTGCCTTAATATACTGTACACTTGCCCCTTCATTCTCTCTATAACACTGTGCATCTATCACTATGTGTCCCTTCTTTGAGGTTAATTGATGTAAACTCATAAAACTAGTGATGAATCATATTCCTTACTTTGCTTTAAGGCAGCTTTAACTTCTTTTAACTTGATTCACAATAGTTTGGCTTTATTAATAGAATTGTTTTCATTACAACATCAAGATAGGCTACTTAAATGGTTTTTAAGTAGGCTGAATCAGCTGTTAGTGGCTGCATTTTGATATGCCTTTAAGGCTTATGTTGTGCGTTTGTTTCTAAAACAAATATATATGTGATCCTAAACACTATAAATACATTGGTGTATCTTGAGACATCTTTAGTCATTTCAGGATTTTGAAGAGGGACACACAGAGTATTTGTATGTTTGGGTATGAGAACAGGTCTAGAATAAGGATAAAAATGTCATGTGAACTTAGCTGTTCTCTCTCCATCCCTTGGTTATTGGAGAAGTTGTGGATTTCCTGTACCATGGTGTCACTGTCCTGGACACAGGCAGTAGCTCCTATGTCTTTCTGTTACGTTCTTGGAGCCACCCAGTCAGTCATTTTGTAGTGTCATTGAGAGCAACAGCAGCAACATTTTAGGAACCACCACTATACTTTAAAGTAGAGGAAGCAGGGTATCCAAAGCTAGAAAAATACTACTAGGGTGTTGTGAAGACTGCTTTCTAGTGATAAAGCTTTCTACAAAATTTAAAATATACTATTTAGAGGACTATTGAAAATAATACAGTTTTACAGAATGAAAAAATATTATTCATGAAATGTTTCCAACTAGTGTTATGATCAGAACAAAAAGATAAATTGAAGCTTCACCACTGTTAACGTGGAAGGATGAAATATAAACATGTTATTATGATAAATGATGCAGTTAAAGATACTGAAACATCAATCAGGTTTTAAACATACTATAACTCTTACTGTTATTATTAAGTCTAACAGTCTTTACAACTGGCTGATATAAAAATGCCCAGAAACAGCATAAAATACATACATCAAAAGACTTTAGGAATGAATACTGAATGTAAAACTGCTGAGCTTCAGAATATCTATATTCCAGACTTATCACAGGTGTACCTATAAACAATTTTTTCCTCTTTGCAATAAGTAGTATATGTCAGCAGACATTTTCTGCGTCAGCTGAGTAATATCTGGTTCTTTCAGCTTTCCTTCAGTTTTCTCATTTCTATAGAGCTACTGGATACATAGCACAGTATGAGCCAAGAAAATGAAACAGCATTTGATGGTGAAAAGGGCTACTCATCTATTGGTTAAGTGCTCTGGAATATTGACTTAAAACATCTTTGAATTTTTATATACTTTCCAACATAGTAGGACCACTTGAAAAAATAAGTGGGGGGGTTTTTTTTTGTTATTTTTAGGGTTTTTTTGTTTTTTCTTTTTAACTATTCTTTTTTCTCCTGCTGCTGATAGAGTGCATGTTATTTAATTAGTCCTATGGGGGATAGTATAAATCATTAAAGGTGCAATTCCTCTGTAGATGAAATGTTTTATTGAAATATCTCACAGCGTGTAATGACTCCATAAGTACTTAGTTGGCCTTGAAACATCTCATTTGGTTGCTTCACTAAAACATTTCTCATAGGAATTCTTTGTTAGTATATTCATCATATGTTAACTTTTTCCAGATCTTGCCATTAGAAATGGAGGTGCCCAACTACCACCACTGGAGTATTTTTTGAATGTAGACACAGTCAGAAAAACTTAACAGTTCTATTAAGCAAAAAAATCCAACCTGTCAGAGCAGAAAAGAGTTAAAATAGTCTGCACTGCTTTCAGAATGTATGGAATATTTGTCCTTTATTATAACTTCCTTCAGAAGAAAAAAGACTTGCAGACTAATTAGATATCTGTTTCTTTTAACTTGTTTCATCTGGGTATTGACAATTAAATCAATGCTCTCTAATTTGTGTTGATTAGAAAAAGATCTTGCTCTTCATTGTCTCTATCTTTTTATGTCTTAGGTTCCTAAACCAGTAGACTACTCTTCACAGCTGTGGTGAGTCCCTGTCTAGTTTTACAGGAATCAGTTTGAAAGAAGCAGTTACAGAAAGAAAACTGTATTTATTACAGTTTAATTTGTATTGGTTTAATTTTCTTAGGCTTTTAAAAGCAACGCCATGAATAGCTTAGAAGCATTTCTGTTGCAATTAAGTACTTAAAGATTCTGACATTTTGTTTACAAGTCTGTAGATATGCAGCCTAAGTCCCAGGGGTCTGAAACAGAATAAGAGATGAGTATAATACGAAATGTGCAAGTAGATCTTACATGTTAAGTGACTAAAGAGAAAGAATAATGTTAAATACATCTTATCTAGTAAATTATTCTGCATTCCCTTTTATTTCAAGGGGGTGAGGCATACAAATGTAGAGGTAAAGGAGAAGAATGTAGCAAAACTGTTACTGTTGGTTTGGGGCTTAAATAGTGTGTGAACTCTTTACCAGAATTCAGCTCACTTGAACAGACATGGTTGGTGATGCTGAAGAAGCATCACCTGCTTTCACTGTTTCTTATGCTTTGTCATTTAGACATGATTTATGATTTCCTTTAGTTTGCCAAAAGTGAAATCAGAATTGGAACTAAAAAATTACAGATTTATTATATTTTTAATAGCAAGCTAGATATAATGTTTAATGTGTAAAATTGGTATTTTTAAATTAAATCTGATCTATTTAAATTATTTTTAAAAGAAAGCGTATCATTTGGATCAGTCTTTATCTTTTAAGAATTTGTAGGGCTTTACTGAAAAGTGACTTTAGGATGAAACTTGCTATGTTGTAACAAATCACGTATTTCGTGCTAAGCCTCAAAATGCGTGTTTCCTGGTGTGTTTCAAAAAATAACTATTTTTTGACTAAAGCTCTCTTGTAATTGGTGTCTTAGTGTGAACTTTTACATAGTAATCATCTGTGATGTTGACTGCCTTTGGACTACTTTGTAAAATTGTAAAATAAGCATAATTTCCTGGAAACCAGGTCACTTCCTTCAATTAGCAGTTTATCCTCTAGTTTTGCAAGTAAACATGTGCTGACAACGTCTCATGAAGTCCTACCAAGGCACCAAAGCAGAGCAAGGGCACAAATCTGCTTATGCAATCAGGTTGCAGAATTATTGACTTGTCTTACTTTTCAGCTCTTAGTATCAGGTCTCCCAAACTTGCATATATTAAGACCTTTTTTGTTGTTGTTGTTCCTTGTGGATGTGCAGTCTACCCATTGCACTTAGCCTTTAGAGGTTATGAGTAATTAGGAAACCAAATAAAATAGCGTGTTTGTGTGAATACCAAATTTTTGCATGGGTCTTTTTTTTTTTTTTTTTTTTTTTACCTAATAAATTGCTGGAGGCAGATTCTCCACTCTGTTGAGATAAATCCCACTAGATTTGATGGAGGTTCAAAGGTTCTGGACCAGTGTTTATTGTTTCACATGATTCTGAAGAACATTTGGGGGTTTCTGAGCTATTCAAAGTAGTAGTCATTCAGCTAATGATCAGGCTCAAGTACTTTCCTTACCAGGCACTGTGTTCAACATGTGCACAAGTACCTTTCTAATTAAGGATTCTACCCCACCACCCCCTGCCGTGCAGATTTTTCTTTACTTTTTATTCTTCAGTCAAAGATCTGGAAGTGGTGTTCAGTTGCAGCTGATGTATTTTTAGGTCCCCATCATATGCAGTATACTGGGACTTTGCATTGCCTATTTGATAGACCTTTCCTCATAGATTTTTAAAAATTATAAGTAGTTTTTGTTATTCTCTGTTACAGGTTCGCAGGAGCAATGGAAAGATTGCAAGCAGAAAGTGAACTTATTAACAGAGTAAATAGCACTTACCTGGTACGGCACAGGACCAAGGAGTCAGGAGAATATGCAATTAGTATTAAGTAAGTGGAACAAGATCTCCTACGGCAAGTTTTAATGTTCACATCTATGTCTAGATAGTATTTGAAATAAATAAAGAAAATCCTGTTTCAATTTGTATAATCATACACAGGATTAAGAGTTAATAAACGAAAACTGAAGTTGCTGACAAAAATACACAGGATTTACAGTAGGAAGGTAACAATGGTTTTATAATGCTGGTGTAGGAAAACGGCCTACAAAAATAATGATCTTGTATATTTGGTCAGAGTAGGCAAGTGTTTGGAGTGTAATGTGATCTGCTTCTCTGAAGTGAATGTTTCGTTGACTTAAGTGAGAACTTGTGAAAGTCCTTTGCATCTCAGACGTTACAGTAAAATATGGGTTCATAAATTCTATGGATGCAAATTATTGTGAGGGTCCTGTTGGCTTTTGTGTGATTTCTCACCATGAATATAAAAGTAAGAAATATATGGGAATTCCTAAACAGAATGAGCAGTTAGTTGTGATTTTTTCTGAATGCAAATTACCTCTTCAGCTGTCCTTTAATAAATATTTTTAGTTAATTAGATGTCAACTTTGCTTTGGCACAGATATACATTTTGTCTCAAGAATTTATTTGTGTGGTGTTATTGGGGCATGCCCTCAGGTAATTATTGATTGCATCTGATTAAAACCACATTTATATTCGTAAGTTATTCATTGCCCACAGGTACAATAATGAAGTGAAGCACATCAAGATTTTAACAAGAGATGGCTTTTTCCACATTGCAGAAAACAGAAAATTTAAAAATTTAATGGTAAGCATTGATTAGGTTTCTAACAAAGTGTGATTTTCTATGTAGATGTTGCTGTCAGTGAGAGCTACTTTAGTTTGTGAAATTACAAAAGGCCGTGAGAGATTTGAATTGCGTCCATACCTGCTAATAGTATAATTTTTGGTAGTTATGAATCCAAGTGATAGTAAAATGTGCTTAAAACTACATACTACTGGACTGTGTCCCTTGCAGGGATGTGAAAGACAGGAGGAATTTGAATCCTATGCATCAGCCCATTATGGAGTTAGACTGAATATTGAAAGGAAAATTTGATGTCTTTGGCAATTTTCTCTATAAAGTAAGGATCCCTAAAAGTAGCTAGGTGAAGGTTCCTTTTTAGCCTAGCACATGTACATGTGTACTGCTGAACATAATGATGCTTACAGATGTGTAAGTTCAGAGGGAGAAGGGTATAAGGTGGAGCTGTGTCAGAGACCCCAGAGAAACTCAGGGGAGACTAGTCTTCCTGGTCCTGATGCACCAGGCAATGAGAAGCAGATAGAGAATGGGGCTGTCTAAACTGCTAATAGCTCAGGAATCCTTGTTGGAATGATAGTAATCTGGAGTCAATATCAGTGAGTTTAATTAAAGCAACTGTGTGACTACTTCAAAATTAATACTCTGTGGCAGCAAACTGCTCACACACAAAACATAGGCTCTTGTTAGCTTTCATTCTAACTACAGGAATTATTTATTCCCGGAAATCAGTTTTCAATATTATGTCAGAGTCATGATCTACTGGTAGGAAATTCCTCTTTTTTTTCTTCTTTTTTTTTGTAACTAATTTGAAATTATCTCTTGATACCTTATTATGCTCAGACAAGACTCATAAATAAAAGGTGTCTGAATAAATTACCTTAGTGCATTTGTAAAATATTATTGCTTAAGCAATTTTTGATGGATTGTTAAAGGAAGCTCATTCAGTGTATTTAGTGCAGTCAGCTGCATTAAAACGTATGCTGCAGCCTATCAGAGTACTCTAAAATCATAAATAAAATTTAAGCACAGTGCAAAACAATAGCAGGAAAAGAAGCTTTAAAATCAGAAAGCCTTAGAAATTATTTTAATTTAACCAGTGATACTCTGTAAAGCAAGAACATACTACAGGTCATGGTAAATCAAGCAGAAATCTATACTTTGCTTGACCCTTTTGAAATAAGTGCTCATTAGAGTAGGAAAAACGTAAATTTACTGATAAAGAATGCACCAAACTGTTTCCACACTCTAATGTCTTCATTTGACACTTAAAACCCAGCAAGTGTTAGTGTTAGGGCTGGGGATCTTGTGGGTAGCAACAGAAATTACAGCGTTCCTCAAATGCATGCAAGAAGCAGTTACTTATTCTTGCAAATAACATTAATGGATTCATTGGACATATGAGCACTGTCAGGCTCTTGACAAAGCATGTGAGCTGGATTTGCGTGCTGCCAGATACGTGTTTATGGCAATGATGCAGTTTAATGCACTGATGCAGGTTTCAGAATGGAGCTGATCAGAGATATAAGCACAAGACACAAACTTGCACAATAAAGAAACAAAAAGAATGTGCATTGCATTAAAGAATTGAGAAAAGAAATTGCCAGTGTTAAGGCCTCATCGCTACTGACTTAGCCTTGCCAACATTCAGTTAGGAAAAAGTAATTTCCTAACTCAGTTTTTAGAGTATTATGAAGTCTGCCCTTGGGAGTTAAGTAGGGAAGTGGTAGTGAAAGTACTGTTTGCATGTGCTGTGGAACAACTGATTTACTCTGGATAGATGCAAGAGAAAAAGAAACAGTCTGGAAGAAGAGACGGAACTAAAAAGCAGTCTGAGTAGAACAGGGAGCAAAAGAGACAAAGCCAGCAGCCAGGGAAGCCTGAAGTAGTGATCTGCAGTGACGCAATGTTCTGTACTACTTTGAGGGTAACAGAACAGCTTTTGTACAGTTTTCTTAGTACATTTTAAAAACTTTCAGATGGGTAACTAAAATGTGCTGAGTGTAAAGCAGGCCAAGGTGTAGAGATGAGTCATCTCTGCTGCTGATGTGTATCATGGTAATGTGACAGACTCCTGAGGAGCCCCGTCCACACTGGCAGGGGCTACTTACCTTGCTTACCTGTGAGCTTGCTACTGTAATTTGTGTGATCAGTGTTTTAGAGGCCAGTTGTTTGCCTACTGTTTTCGTGGAAGTATGGCTTTAAAAGCTAGCTTTTAAAAGCAACTTAATCTTCGTGACCCAAAGTAAAAATTTTCTTAGTTTGGAACCTTTTTACTTAGTTTGCCAATAACTAAGATTTTTCCAGTTGAAATTGTTACTAGATTTACCAAATAGCATAATTCTTACAGACTTAGTGCAAAAAGGTAACAAAAGGTTCAGACTGGTTATTTTTCCATTTATCCAAAAATCCTATTTTGCATGCTGCTTACTTACAAATCACCCTCTCTGTTGCCTTGGTAATTTGAATGTCTGGGTACTTGGTGGTGATATGTGACAGAAAATTTGGTTGCTGACATTGTAGCTTGCATGCTGTGCTGATATCAGACAGCAAAGCCCAAACAGCTCATAGTCTCGTGGCCTTTCTGCTCACTTGAATTGCTTGGTGGGTCTGTGATTATGAACTGTTAAAACAGATGTAGATTTTACTTATCTTTGGACTCTGCCTTAGGAGCAGGCTCAGAGACATGCAACAGCTTACAGTGTGGGGAGTGAAATGCTCCAGAGTTCAGAAAATAATCTTCAGACTATTCTCAAGAATTTACAGTGTATGTACTAGATCTTGGACTACATAATTCGAGAGTTTTATTTGGCTGGAATTAATTCGTCACTGATGTAGTCTCTTGTAGGCTTATAATTTTGTTAATTTTTAGCTAGAAGGGATGATTGAACAGAGTACTGTTTCTTTATTTTGACCTAAGCTTGGCTTGGTCAACCTTGGTTTCAAAAATCTGAATATACGTAAGTAGAATGGAATGACAGAATTACTGGTAGGAGTGAAGGATTCACAGTAAATACATTGCTTTGTGCTTGCATTTCTGAACAGTGAATTTCCACAGTTGAAGTACTATTAATCAAATTAAACAATTTGTTTTGTCTGGTCACTTTTATTCTGCTCTGTTTACAAACTGTGTAATATTATCATTATTTGCTAATGCAAATGTATGAGATAATAGCAGGGGTTGAAGATTGCAAAGGAAAAAACATGAGCTATCAGTTTATTTAAAATGGGTGTGTTTTAGAATAGAAACTGAAGTAACTTACCTTCCTGGTTACGTGAACTGTTTGAGATAGTTTTTTTTTTTTATATTTTTATATATGTGTGCATACATATATATAAAATTTGTGCATGTATAGATATATACATATAATTTTTTTATGTGTGCATATGTATGTTTATATATATGTACACGTACAGACAAATTTTTGGATTGGGCACCAGGAGAGTGTGAAATACTGTATGTTTCAGTCAGTGTGCGGTATCTAAAAGAACTCCCCACAAAAAAAACCCAGAACACCAACAAAAAGGTAACGACACTTCCACAACCATCCACTCCCCTGAATTTTAATGGCAGAGCCTTGAAAGTTTTATATGGTCCATGTATCTGTTAAGTAAGCTGCTGTTGAATTACATGCAAGCCTTATGCTTGAATTTGGATCTGTGTATACTTACAAATGCGTTTGTGGATAAGCATCACTTATCACTGCACAAGAGATTTGAGAAAACTAAGACAGTTACCATTATATACTTATCAAGCAGCTGACCTTGCCTTCTGCCTGAATTCAGAAAAGCAAATACTTGCTCAGCCTGGCACAAAGGAGCAGTAAGTGTTGACTCTGACAACAAGGTTTTACTTACTCCCCTCCCTACAACAAACCCCCAGACCAAAAAAATCAGTTAAGGAAGTGTAAAAGCAGTCAGTATTTGGGATACTCTATTTAAACAAAATAAACATGTACTGTGGGGTATAGTATTATAAAATAAGGTTACAGGTATGATTAAACTCTCATTGACTGTACACCAGAATGTTGACAAGAATGTGATTTCAGTTTCCAATGACCTAGTACTTTTCCTTTCTGAAAGGAACTTGTAGAATATTACAAGCACCACTCTCTCAAAGAAGGCTTTCGAAGTTTGGATACTACTCTCCAATTTCCCTACAAAGAACCTGAAAATTCAGCAGGACAAAGGAATAACAGAACAGGTGGCAACTGTGAGTGTTATAAATGTTTTATGTTATTTTCTATCGTATAAATATTAAAAGGACAAGGTACTTTGAACATCTTCATTTTCCATTTTTGACATATAACCAATTAATATGGTAATGCTTTTAGCTAGGATTTTTTGAAGCTAAGCAGATTTAGATCTGCCAGGAGGTTTATAAACATGTCTAGCAGGTTTGTCTTGCTGCCAAACTGAATATCTCCCTGATAGTCAAAAATCTATTAAGCATGCTGGTGAGAGATTAAATTGCATCCTGCCTAGGTTTTTTTGAGACATTTGCATGCATGCAGATACTAGTGTTAATAATATCTGTGACAATTTCTAATCCTTAAAAAGGGATTTAAATAAATCAGTCATGTAGTGTAGCCTTATGCAGTATCTTCTTAATGATATTACATAAATTTCCCCAAACCACCATTACATTTACTGTATCATGATTATTTCTATGCCTGCCTGTTAACCTTATATGTTTATTACAGGCCTCTAGGCTTCGACAGTTAATGAACTACTGTACACTGTAAATAACAGTTAAAAAGTTTTGAAGTTTAGAAATAAACTGAGAAGATCTACAATGCACATGCTATTCTTAACACGTTATGACTTAAGTTGATGTTAGCATGATTTTTAGGACATGTACAAGTTCAGTGTTAATGGTAAAAACTACCACATGGCTGGTCTCTGGAAGGTATATAATGTTTCTGTCAAGGAGCAGATAGATTTGCAGTTTTGCAGACAATGGCTGTATCTTTGTACTGCAACAGATAAAATAAGAGGAAAATAAAAATTAATGGTGATTTTAACGATACGAAGACTGATGTGAAAGACCATAGGGTCTAGTCTAGTCTTTGTGATGATGAAGTTGGATGTGTTATTTTCATTTGCTGTTTGTGAGCTTTTGTTTACTCACTTGCCTCTGTTCCATAACATTTGTATAACTTTGGAGACATTCTTCCTCTCTTAATTAAAGTGAAGGTAATTTAGGACAGATGATTGTAGGTACCAGTGTGTCTGTGCATTTCACTTACTCTGCCTCCATCTCCCATTTCCTCTTTATTCCTTCCATTTCTGTTTTCTTTCACTGCTTCCTAGGACTTCTCAGTTGTCTCCCTGCTATGCTTTACCTCAGTACATCTCCATTCTTGGTGAATTTTTCCATTGCATCTTTATTTTTCTCTTTAGCTTGCCCTCTCATTTTGCCTCTTTCCTCCTCTTGTCATCTCTCGTGCTTTCTTCATCCCTTGCCTCTTCATAGCGTGTGAGGCCTTAATTCTTGAGAGGATATGCCCCACTTAGTTTGCTTTGCATTTATTTTAATTATTACTGACTGTAAGCAGAACCAATTTGTGTGTTTTTCATTCTTAGGCCAGTTAGAATCTATCTGTACTGTCCAGCAACTTATTAGTCTTTAAGAATATTAGCCCAATTGTTTCATGCTTTACAGGATACAAGATTTACAGTACATCTTCATTACCTTCAGTCCACATACAAAAGAAAAGAACACGTCTCCTTTGACAAGATCTTATAGGTAGTATATGGGAGAGTAAGAGAAATAAGTCTGGGATGCTCTTACTTTAGTCAAGGGGACAAGAAATCGCCTCTCCACTGCCATAAATATCAGTCGTTTAATGTTACAAGCTATGCTGGTAGGAACTGGCAGGTTTTGTCTCAGGCCAAACTGATCAGAAAGCCTCTCAATTTTCAAGTATCTCATATAAAATAATAGATTTCTGCAATTCTGTTAGACTACCTGTATTGTCTCTGGATGACACTTTCATTTAATGGTTTTGACCGTTTTTCTTTTGAAGTGTTAGTGTGTCCCTGTGGGTGTGTCCCCATAGTTTTAAAGCTGTTCTTTTGTTTTTTATCAAGGTGATGCTGGAATAACTATATATCTAGGCTGTGTGAATCCTGCTGAGCTGAATTTGAACAGAAGTTGGTAAATGTTAGGCTGTAGTTTTGTTTTGTAGAGGAAACAACTCATGGGGCAGAGTTAGATGCTGATTTGACTTCACAGCCCTCAGTGAGAACTGCCACACAGCTGGTTTCTTTTACCTCTTCAGGCTTATTCTGAGTACAAGAAAAACAGTTGTT
Organism: Neopsephotus bourkii; assembly: GCF_033783945.1. Taxonomy (NCBI): domain Eukaryota; kingdom Metazoa; phylum Chordata; class Aves; order Psittaciformes; family Psittacidae; genus Neopsephotus; species Neopsephotus bourkii. The sequence continues at coordinate 1,207,135 of NW_026900760.1, read as the reverse complement.
GAAAGGAAGCCAGAGAAGTCAGCTGATGAGAGAGAGGGACTCTTTACCTTTTTTTTCTGTTAAGCAACTACTCAATGTCACATTCAGCATATCTTTAACAAGCTCAGGGCTGAAACCAGTGAATGCAATGGATTAGGGCAGCTTGAAGCTGATTTCAAGGAGCTTTTGGGTTTCCACTCAGTTTTTTGCACTATATTGCTCACATGACTGTATCTGGATTTTTTTAATGAGGTCGTCTTCAGAAAGACATAGCCTATATAATTGACAGAATAAATGTACTTCTAAAAAACATAAATTGAACCGCTGTAGACTTTGACGGAGTTGTATCATTCTCCACTGCCAAAATCTTTGTACTGCTGTGAAATTGAACGGCAGTACCAAAATACACTTTCTAGAATAACACGAGGATTATGTTAATCTTTAGTAACAGTCATGTTTTTCATTTACCAATCAAAGGAAAGAAAATTAAGTAGCATTTAAGTTTACTTGTAGTTTCTGATATGAATCTTAATAAATCACCTTGAAACTTCTTAAATTTTCAGTAAATTTGGTTCTCCTTTCAGCAGCTACTGTATTCTTAGAACAAAAATTCATTTTATGAAGATAGTTAACTTGAATTCTGCCTTTAATTAGAACTTTACTTTCTAGTTTCCTGGTCTTGAATAAGTCACCCGCTCTATTCTGATATTTATTGTACATTTTTAATGTGGCTGTAAAAGCTGTCAGACATTAAGCTTTTTCAATATAGAGATTTAATTATGAAGATATTCTGGGAAATGGGTACATTTGCTCTTCTTAATTTTCCAGTCTTAGGCTTTTCTAGACATAGTATCATCAAATTTTGTTTTGCTACACAGAGAAATACTAATTCTTACATTAGAGTGGTGATCGACCATTTAATGAAATAAAGACAAAAATGGAAGAAAAGTTGATGTTCTTCTACAGAATAATTTTTGGCACTTCATTCCATTCTGCTGATGCGGAGCACAGTCATAGTGAGAAATCAGAGTCTTTATGATATTTAGATTTTACTGTAACCTAAATCATGAAGCCAAATACTGAGTGGCTGGTTTTCATCATCTATGGACTAGGGACATTAATTATTTCATGTCATTTTACTTAATGCATGAACTCTACAAAAGTATCTGTTAATAAAGTAAAATAAAAAAAAATAAAGATATCACTCTGACCTTAAAGGAACCAAAAGACTCCAGCCTTTCTCCTTAAAAGCCAATACCAAAGACCTTATCAGTGATGTTTAAAAATAGACTAGTTATCTGTAGAAGTCTATTAGGATTTCCTTGCCCAGACAGATTTAGTTGTCCAGCATTTGACACATAAAACCAAACCTCCAGTTATATCTGACAGAAAGATCTCAAAAAATTAAGATAATGTATACACAGGAAAGGATCAGCCACCCCCTCTATAGCACATAAGCTGTCTTTATACCTGCACACTGCTTTTACACTATATCATTATGCTTCTGTAGAAACACAGACAGTTACTTGTCTCTAAGAATGGGCACACTACTTCAGTCAAGTTGCCCTTTTGGTTTGTTTAATGTTTCCATTCACATCTGTCACCTGGGGTTACTACTCTTAGTATAAAGGAGTACCTCAGGTTACCTCATGCATTCTCAGGTAATCCTTTTAGTATTACAGGCAGAGAAAAGAGCATAACTGTGAAGGTTCAGAAGGGAGTTCATAGTACGCAAGAGGCCCTTGAGTACCTTTCTTTCATAGTACTTTGAGATACTAACCTAAACTGCTGTTGGTTTGTGTTGTAGGATGATGATGATTATTATTATTATTTAATAATTAACCCATTGCTTATGAACATTAAAATACAGCATTGGTCCTGTTTATTTTATTTATGCTGGTAGTTTCATTGTCACAAATGTATCTCCATCCAGGTAAGAGGCACAAAACTGTATCATTACTTCCACAATGGATTCTTTGTTAACTCTTTGCATGAAATAGTTCTAGTCATCATTCCTGCAAATAGCCATTTTGAAGCAAAGTGATTTTGTTTCATATGTAGTCACAAGAATAAATTCAGTCAATCAGCCATATGTGATGTATATAACTTGATAAATTTTCAAGAAACATTTTGGTCAGTAATTATAGGTATTATTAGGCATAATTTAAATGCTACTTTCATCATTTCTCTGTTTGAGGATGGACTTCCCTTTCCAAATCTTAGCTGGGAGCAAAGATTCCAACTTTATTAAAGTTTGTACATTACATATCATAGTTGCCTCTTCAAAAGAGGGACAAAATATGAGAACATGTCAACAAACTGTAGTTACATTTGAAGCTATTTTAGTTCATTTGATCTGATTTTGTTTTCTAAAAATATGTTGACCCTAGGTTTGTTGGTGCTCGGGTCCACCTCAGACTTTTCATCTATGGGAGCTGTTGCAGGGAATAGGATATGTGCTGGCTCTGCCTAGGCCAAACTTAATCTTTTTTTTTTTTCCTGGCTCAGGGGTTTTCTCTCAAGTCATCAAAAATGGCAAAGATAAGCAATACTGTTGGAGCCTTAGAGGATGTAGTTTAGTTGTGGAATTCCTATTGACGTTAATAATTGCCAGGGCAAAATAAATAGATTTTCCCATGCATGTTATGAGACCCCAGTTCAACTGGTACTTAAACTATATTCCTAATTAAGGGGGTGTGATTAATATTCCTGGGTTCAGGAGGAATTCTTTCCTATGTGCAAGTTCCTGCTTTTGTACTGCTAAGAAGTGAGACACGCAAAATCAAAGAAGAAAAAAAATTATCTATTAGATCTGAAAATATTTACAGGAGTCTGCAGTTTTAATTTGCTTCTCTGAAACCCTGAATGTGGGTGTCTTCTTTCTAGTTTACTCTTTGAAAAATGCAATTGTTAAAAATTAAATCATAGATCTAAATTTTCTAGTTATAATAGTCAGTTTCCTTCCAGACATCCTTAGTAGGGAACCTTAGTTTCCTTATTATCAATGAATTATATAGTTAAAAAACTATTACTTAAATCTTGTGCCAATATTTCAATGTTCTTTTGCTTTTCTCTTTTTCTCTTTCTTTCTCTAAGCCCCTTCTTTGTTCTGTGGGTTTTCTTTTGTAACTCCTCCAGACTACAGCTTTGTTCCCCCTTCTTCCACTCCTTTCTGGTCAGGTACTGCTTTACTGCTTTTATATTTCTTCTAAATTTGTTTCTGTTGTTTCTGTGTGCAGCAAGTGAGGGAAGGGACGAATCTAATACTGCAGTTCTTCTCAGACTCCAAAAACTGAGTTATTACATGTTATTCTTGGAGTGTAACAAAAATCAAACTCTTAAACTTTTGAAAAGTGTATATTGCAATAAGCAGTTTGAATAGGTGTTGCAAAGCTCAACAGTCACAGCAGATTTAATTAATGATCACTTAATCACATAGTGTTACTTTGCTACGTAGTTGACATCTATAAGCTATATGTATTTTAATGTATTTGCTCAAATGCACAAACCTGAAAATTTCACTGCTTGTAGACAATTAACATATTCGTCCCATCCCTGCAGCGAACCATAGTGCAGTGGCATCTTAGAATGCAATAGCTTTTTTTCTTTTTTTTTTTCTTTTTTTTTTGTAAAAAATGCTTTGTTTAAATTCTGCACTGACACTGTTAACTAATTTTACCCATCTGTTTTCTAAATACTGTTTCCTTTATTCTCATTTAATCATCTTTGGCTTTAATAGATTCAAATATTTTAAATTAACAGACTGCATAAAATGCTTCAAGTGGTAGCAGTTGTAGTCTTGATTGGTGCATCAGTATGTCTATGACTTGCTCTGTGTTCAAAGAGGTGAACTGCACTGCTGGACAACTTAAGAAGAATTTTGCTAGTAGGAAGGTGAAAGCCTTTCAGAATCATATTGAAGAGTTAACCACTGTTGGGAATGCAACGTTTACTCAGGTTACACTGACACAACTCTGTACAGGGGGTGGGGAACGAGGTTGTGCAAATTGGGATTGAGGCTGGCTTTTGCACTAAGTAAAGGGAGCTCTATAGTATGCATGAATGTGGGTATAATCATAATTAAGATCTGAGTGGGCAGTAAGTTTTACACTTGCCCCACAGAAGTCGTCCAAACCATTTAGTGCTCAGAGATGGTTTTTTAAGGTTTTCTATGGTTTCTCGAAGTGAAAAGGACGTAGGTAGCAGCTGAGTAGTAGAATGGCTAGTGTATGTTCTTGTGCTGAGATTATCTCTAATGAACTCTTCCTCAATTTATCCCAGGGATTTAAATCTCAATGTCCTATAGTGCTCTTGTATGTTTTGCCCCTCAGTAGTTCACTGTTTTGGAATATGTTTCTTCCATTTCTATCTCTTTACATACAGATTTTTTTTGGGGAGACACTTTTTCTTCCTTTCAGTAGTCAAAACATTGATGGACAATTCAAGCTTTAAGGCATTCTTCCAGTTGCAATATAAAGGGACACATCTGTAGAAAAGATTAATAGAATACTGTTATAGCTGTTCACTCTGTGGTCGTGACATTCAGTGGAATTTCTGAAGCACTCATCTCATTTGAATCAAAGAACACTGGCTCTTGTTTGTAGGTAAATACTGTGTATTTCTATTCTTTTGGGTGAGGATAGAAGATGACCTTTTTCATATAGTTTCACAGTACTTGATTGTAAGGGCCATTGTTAGTGAAACTGGTCTCTATTCCATGAAAACATGTTCCATCTGTTCCATGGTGAAGTGGCCTACAGTAATAGAGCAGCAAACAAGACTCAGTATTACTTTAAGCCTATCACACATTCCATATATTCCCAACATGGAGTCAACAAATTATATTTATGTTCCTTTTTTTCCTGTGAAAAAGTGCTTTATCAGAAATTCTGAAGTAACCATAACAGAAAGCAAGGATTCAATTTCTTGCATTCCACAATAAACTGTGTAAAGTATTACCTTATACAAGTACAAAATATTAAAGGAAGATGTTGATTAGTAATTCTTAACTTAAGAATTACTTAAATTTGAGCTTATGTACATTTTTTAATGGGATTTCATTACCTAATAGGCTACATTACTTCATATGTTCTTAGTAAAACCAGGTTGTTTTATTTTTTAAAGAGCCAAATAACTTGCTTATGTAAGTGAACAAATTCTTATTTCATGATACCAGATACTTTCTTCAGAAGGATCTTCAAAGCTGGCTTAGTTCTGCTGATATGGAATTTGGTAGCACAGGAGAAAGGGTTAAACTGATTACTGAGCACTACTGGGGGTGCTGCCTATGCATGTATAGTAGAACTGAGGTTTGGTTAAAGAGTGCAAGTAAATGCACATTACTTCAAGGAGCATGGAAACAAGTACACAAGAACAACTCTTAGGGGATATGGCTGCAGAATTATGAGAAGACCATACCACAGGGAGAAAGAAAAAACTGTTCACAGCTTTTAAAATGATCCATTGACCCTTGTGGAATTTAAACACCGGCAGAAATGTTGATCTAGACCAGCTTTGTGTGATCACATGGGGTCTCTTTTATTTGCACCCCAGTTCCTTCATCAGTGGCCCAAACTAGTATTGAAATTCATTTGCAGCACATCTATCTCTCTGTCAATGAGAAACTTTTCCAACATATTCTAGTGTAAATCAAAGCTAGCTTTTTCTGTCCTGCTAGGTTAAGCCAAAGTGTATTTTTCTCATTCCCGACTGCATTTTTTATTCACATCTGTGAGATTTCTCACTCTGTTTCCTGTTAATCCTCTGAGTATCTCACTCCTAATACACAAGGTTTATTTATTAGTGCTTTTTCAATGTTTTTCTCTTTTTTTCTCACTTTCTGTTTTTCCCCTCTTTAATTTCTCATTCACATTCTCCTGTTGGGCACTTTCTTTACACCAGTCTCTGCTGTTAATCCCATTCTCTCATTCTCTCTGTAGCTGTCTTCTCTTTCTCATTCACTCAGTGTTTGTTCTCTCTCTCACCTGTACAGATGTCCTTTCCAAATGCTGTCGTTTCTCAAGTTTCATTTATCTTGGGAGAGCTCTGATTGGAAATTCAGTCTCTACTAAAGTTGGTTTTGCGACTGTGTCTCCAGACATTTTTTTCCAAAATTAAGACTCTCATTTTCCTGTATTCCACCACTTCCTTTTATACTTTTCCTATCATTATATCTCTTAATTTTCTGGATTTATTTTGCTCCTTTCTCCTTTTCTTCTCGGGCTTCCTTTCTAGAATCTGAAATAATACCCTGCTCCCCAGAATCATTCCTTCCATCCTCTGATGCTTCCCTGAATCTGCCAGTGATATTGCTGCACACCTATAAATGGTTACTGATCTTGCAATCAATAGCTGCTCTTTTTGTTTGTGTGGTTTTGTTTTATTTTCTTTCTCCAAAACAATTGCTGTCCATGATGTGCTCTTTCCCTGTAAAATTGATTACAGCAATGCTGATAAAGGTGTAGGACATAACATTCATGTCAGGATCTAAACAAGTAGCATTTGTATCTGACTTGCTTTGAGGGGAAAAAGTAGGTTTGAACTTTAATATTATATCACCTAAAATTTTATGACAAATGCAAGCAATGAGATGCTGCTTCTTTTGCATGGCATCCTGTACATCCTTTCAAGTATTGATAAGCACAGTCCACATAAGTAGCCTGATATGTTAGAATAAAATTTTAATAGCATAATATAAAGAGGGCATAATCTGTCTCCAAACCAGTTTTTTAGGTATTCTGTTTTTGTGATATATCTAATAATATTTTGAACATAATATTTTTCATTTTGAAATAAATTATTTGTGTCTATAAGATAAAAATATTGGGGTATATGATTTTCATATGTTCAGTATGATTATGCAAAAAGCCTCTGTTTCTGTGAAATGTCCCCAGTGGGGTCAGAAGAAATCTTAAATACAAGCAGAGCTGAAACTGTCAAGATTTTTTTAGCTCATTTGCCATGTTTTGTGTTCCTGGTTCGAATTAAAGGCAACTAGCTATAAACTTTTAGTGTTACATCGCTGAAGGCATTGCTAAAACTAAAATCTTAACTGTTCAAGTCCAAGGTCTTTACTTCTGAGGTGCCATGCCCACTTGCCTTTCATTGGAAGATTCAGGGATTTCTTTTGCAATTTTGGACATTCTGTAGCAGAGTT